>NW_026294391.1:2655102-3255102 GCF_007827085.1 Peromyscus californicus insignis
ATTAGCACGTACTACAGGAAGTTGTACAGCCCGAGGTTAGGCCAGGAACTTCCTGCTTTCATAAGGTTTGGTAAGGCAAGGAAGGTCACACAAAGTTCAAGACACAGCTGTCCGGGGTCGGCCCCCAACAGTTAAATTGTTGTCTGCCTGTTCACCTGTTCATCTATCTGGACCTATGTCAGGGACCAAACATGGACCATGGAAAAGTACTAGCTAGGCCAGAGAACAAGGCCCTGCCTTAAACCAGATGCCCCCAAAGATAAAGAACAGATCAGGCAGGTCAGGTAGCATAGCAACAGAACAATGGGCCCTGACCAGTGACCTTACCACCTAGCAGCCTCACGACTTCCACATAGTCCTTCACCTGCATGCCCCCTTTCACCTGGACGTACAGCACGTGGTGCACTCCTTCCCTCCTTCCTGTCCCCTCCCATGCTATATAAGCCTTGCTGAGGAGAATAAAATTTGCAGCTTGATCAGAGCACACTGTCTTGCTGTCTTCCTTTCATGTCTCCCCCGTCCCTTTCATTCTCTCCCACAGGTGGGTTACCCCCATTGACACCCTGCTGGCCGGGGCAGACCTAGCATCTATTTGTCCATTCATCCACCTTGACTTGGCCCTGCCCTTTGTCACTATAGCTTCTATAGCCTTGCACCTTGCTTCTTCATCTTGGCTTGACTCCAAGGCTTAGCTAAAACCTGTGACCCTGTGGCTTTGCTTCACAGCAGACACCTCCAGCAAACCCTAACAGGGTTTTTTTTTTATCTTATACCCACAGGCTTTTTTGTATCACTGTCAGCTCCCCACTTCTGCCTCTCTCTTAGGCGTCTTTGAGATTCTCTGAACTTGGCTTCTTTACCCTTTTGATTGGAGAGTGAGAAGGAGAGGTTCAAGAGGGACATGGGGACAGATCTTCCTTTTTCAGGTAAAAGATATTTAATTAAAAAAAGATACTGGGTTCAACTCCTCCACACATAGCAGGTGTCTGAGGTAGTCTGACCTGCCAGACAAGGAGGTCTCTACTCTTTAATGTTTCCAAGGGAAGGGGGCACCTACAACATGAGAAAGTGGGCTTAGTTAAATGACCTCTGCTGTGGGGCATATGTATGTGACTTGGGGTATGTGAGAGGAGTCACAAATGTTGGATAGAGGAGCACGGATGACCAATGTATAACTACCATCAAGCTGCCTCAGACTCTGGGCAGCAAGGTGCTGAGCTGGGCTTTCTCCCACCCTGTTCACAGTGGCAGGTGGAAGGAGAAGATTTCTCCTTTTGTGGGAGGAGTGCCTGCCTTTTTGCTGTCTATAATAACCCCTAGGGGAAAGAAAGAAACTGTGGGAAGCCTGTGGCCTGAACTATGAGACAGAGACACCAGATCTAATATTTCCTGCCTTTGAATATATGAAACAGAGGTATGACTTTATAGAAAAGAAGGTAGTGGAGAGGGAGCATGGAGTTGAAGGATGTAGACCTTGACCTGGCTTCTTCCTGTTGAGTTAGAGTATTGTTGCTTGTCTCCATCCCTATCCCCCATTGGCTAATGCTAGATAATAAGTTTGTGATCCTTAGATTAGAGGTTGATATCTCTATTTGCACTTTAGGAGGATACTGAGTCCATGTAACATGCTGGATAGTGGTCTGGATAAATCAGATGAGAGAAGGGACTAAAGATATAAGAATCAAAATGCTTATTAACAGTATGATGACAAGTATGAGTCAAGAGGTAGAAGATGACTTCTGAAATCATTTGTTACATCAATCTTCTGTCTAATTTTTGGTTGTGAGCCTAGCCTTTAATGGCTGAGCCATCTCTCCAGCCCCTGTCTAATTTTTGAACCACAGGTAGCTAACTGTTTTTGCTGTGTCTATGACTAGGCCCAACCAATTTACATAAAAGCAACATTCCTCCTCCAAAAAGAGGCAAAACATCTTTTTTCTGCTGTCAGCTTTAGGCCTTTCTTATTTTTTTTAGTGTGATTGCTGCCAAAGAGTCCACTTGATTCTGGATAGATATAAGACTGTGAACATTTTTTAAAAAGTTTAATATCTTTATTATTTCTTAAAATTAAAATATAATTACATCACTCCCCCTTCCCTTACCTCCCTCCAATCCCACTCATTTACTCAATCCATTATATGTATGTATATATTTTTTCATATATATATATGAAAATAACATGGAAACAAGCAAGCAACAAAAATGGTACAATATAGTAAGAATCTATATGCATTAGATCACCTACCTTTACATGTTCAAGATGAATCTCATTTCTTTTTTCAGTTTTTTTCCTTTAATTGAGAATAGATTCTTCTCTCATACAATATATCTTGATTATACTTGAAGTTTTATCATATATGTTTTTCACATGCTTGGTTATACTTACCCCAAGATATTTTATATTATTTGAGGCCATTGTGAAGGGTGTTGATTCCCTGATTTCTTTCTCAGTCCATTTGTCATCTGTGCATAGGAATACTACTGATATTTTTGTGTTAATTGTATCCAGCTGCTTTGCTGAAAGTGTTTATTAGCTGTAGGTGTTCCCTGGTAGAATTTTACAGGTCACTTATGTATATTACTACATCATCTGCAAATAATGATACTTCAACTTCTTCCTTTCCATTTTGTATCCCCTTGATTTCCTTTAGTTGTCTTTTTGCTCTAGCTAAGAATTCAAGTACTATGTTGGATAGATGAGAAAGTGGACAGCCTTGTCTTGTTCCTGATTTTAGGGGGATTGTTTTGAGTTTCTCCACATTTAAGTTGCTGGCTACAGGCTTGCTATACAGTGACTTTATTATGTTAAAGTATGTCCCTTGTATCTCTGATCTCTACAGGACTTTCATCATGAAATTGTGTTGGATTTTATCAATGACCTTTTCTGCATCTAGTGAGATGATTGTATAGTGTTTTTCTTTCAGTTTATTTGTGTGGTGGATTACATTTACTGATTTTCATTTATAGAACCATTCCCAAATCTCTGGAATGAAGCCTGCTTGATCATGGTAGATTATTTTTTTATGTGTTCTCAGATTCGGTTTGCAAATATTTTATTGAGCATTTTTGTATCTATGTTTGTGACAGAAATTGGTCTGCAATTCTTTCTTTGTTGAGTCTTTATGTGGTTTGGGTATCAGAGTAAATGTGGCCTCATAAACAATGTTCCTTCTGTTTCTATTTTGTGGAATGGTTTGAGGAGAATTGGCATTAACTCTGAAAGTCTGGTAGAATTCTGTGTTAAAACCATCTGATTTTTTTACTGACTGCTACTATTTCATTAGGGGCTATAGGTCCATTTAAATTGTTTATCTGATCTTGATTTAACTTTGGTAAGTGGTACCTATTGAGAAAATTATCCACTTCTTTTAGATTTTCCACTTGTGAAGGAATTTTTTTCAGACAAAAAGAGAGCCTGCTAAGCCTGCTTCAATTAAGTGTTGAAATGTGACAGCATGGTTAGCTTTTGGAGCCTTGTGGCAGAACAAAAAATATTTGAGTGTGTCTGGATGACAGAACAAAGAGGTATTAGAGAGGGAAGGGTTTTTTACAGATTTGTGTGGATTCCCCATTTATTGGCAGTCATTGGAGAAGGGTGTACATGAACTTGGGTATCCCTGACAGTATCAGAACTCAGTGGAATATAAGCTGGTGGATTGGAAGTATATATAGAGCCTGAGAAATGAACTGGTAGATGGAACTTCCCATGTGTGGTGTGTAATATTAAGGAATTGGCCCAAAAGAAAAGGTGATCAGAGGCAGGTTTGATAGTGTGAGATTATACAGTGAGGGATTTAGTTGTCCTACTGGGATGTTTCCATGGAAAAGCTGCCTTGTAAAGCAGCGGGGTCTTGGGTCATTAGGGAGGTTTATGTGGTGAGGGGTCTAATGATGGGGACCTTGTAGGTCATAAGTTTAGAATGTTTAGAAATACCTGGATATATGTTATAGAATTTGGATGCCCTATCTGATGCAATAGTGTTGTTTGACCCTTTTGTTTTTGCCTGTGAGTTTACCCAAGCCAGCAAAGGGATGAACACATCAGTATCTGTAGATGAAGAATGGGACAAATAAACAGCAGTGCTTTGTCAGAGTGTTTTTGGTATTGTTATGCAAGTAATGGGCAAGACTGAAATGGCTAGAGATAGGCACCTCTTTAATTGGGAGTAACCAGACAAAGTGAAGGGGGAAAAGGAAAAGTTGAGTGTTATCATTGAGAATAGACTAGAATTAAAAGAACAAAAGGGAAAAACTCAACTTGAAATGGTGTGAACTCTATGAGGTCCTCTGTAAAACATTTAATTATGAATTATAGTAGTTAAGGAATTTCAATTTCAGAGATTTGTTGCAAAAAAGAAGTTAGAGAAAATTACATGAAGTAACTTCTATGTCTTGTGACATAGACATTAGAGGCAGGAGGAGGGGTACCAACAGGAACAGTTCCACTGAATTGTTTCTTTAATGAGAATCAAGTGCCCCTTGGGAGTCACAGAAGTATGTAGAATTAACTGAGAGTGACCTCTGACAGTCCTTCCTATGGAATAGGATGGAGAGGTAAATAGTGGGGTTGTGTTATCCTTATAGTCCACGAGTCAGTTTTTATCTGGAAAATGAATTCAAGAGGTGAGATCTCATAGCTTAGTGACAGTAGAGATAATGAAGATCAAGTGGAGTCTAGACTCTGTAGGTTGGAAGGATTTAGGTGGTTAGGGTTTTAAAGTAGACCCAGTCTCCCAAGTGGGTCAGTAGTGATGGTGAATTGAGAGAAGACTTTGATAGAAGCTTATCGGTAGTATGTCTTACAAAATGTCAGATGTGGGAGAGATGCAGGGTATAATTGCCTAAGGTTGTTGAGAGCAAGGTAAACTTGACTAGCACAAGGGACCTTCCATACATCAATTCAAAAGGACTTAAGGGGTGTTAAGTTCAAGATAGTGAATGAGTTCTCTGAGCACAGTGGTCCGGGACAAGATTAATGTTTGACTTAAGTCCAAGTGGATCAAGGACCTCAACATAAATCCAGCTACCCTGAACCTGCTAGAAGAGAAAGTAGGAAGTAGTCTTGAATGCATTGGCATAGGAGACCACTTCCTAAATAGAACACCAGTAGCACAGACACTGAGAGAAACAATCAATCAATGGGACCTCTTGAAACTGAGAAGCTTTTGTAGAGCAAAGGATACGGTCAACAAGGCAAAGTGACAGCCTACAGAATGGGAAAAGATCTTCACCAACCCCATATCTGACAGAGGACTGATATCCAGAATATATAAGGAACTCAAGAAATTAGATATCAAAATGCCCAACAGTCCAATTAAGAAATGGGCTATAGAAATAAACAGAGAATTCTCAACAGAGGAAACCCAAATGGCCGAAAGACATTTAAGGAATTGCTCAACATCCCTAATCATCAGGGAAATGCAAATCAAAACAACTCTGAGATACCACCTTACACCTGTCAGAATGGCTAAGATCAAAAACACTGAAGACACCTTATGCTGGAGAGGATGTGGAGCTAGGGGAACTCTCCTCCACTGCTGGTGGGAATGCAAGCTTGTACAACCACTTCGGAAATCAATATGGCGCTTTCTTAGAAAATTGGGAATCCATCTCCCCCAAGATCCAGCTATACTCTTGGGCATATACCCAAGGAATGCTCAACCACACCATAAGAGCACTTGTTCAGCTATGTTCATATCAGCATTGTTTGTAATAGCCAGAACATGGAAACAACCTAGATGCCCTTCAACTGAAGAATGGATAAACAAAATGTGGTACATATGCACAATGGAATACTACTCAGCAGAGAAAAACAATGACATTATGAGGTTTGCAGGCAAATGGATGGATCTAGAAAAAATCATCCTGAGTGAGGTAACCCAGACTCAGAAAGACAAACATGGTATGTACTCACTCATAGCAGGATACTAGATGTGGAACAAGGATGACTGGACTGCTACTCACATCACCAGTGAGGCTACCTGGAAAACAGGACCCCAAGAAAGACACGGGGATCGCCCAATGACAGAGAAATGGAATGAGATCTACATGAACAGCCTGGACATGAGTGGGGGTAGTGAAGGGCGAGGGTCGAGGGAAAGAGAGCTTGGGGGAGCGGGAGATCCCAGCTGGATCAACAACAGAGAGGGAGAACAAGGAATAGGAGACCATGGTAAATGAAGACCACATGAGAATAGGAAGAAGCAAAGTGCTAGAGAGGCCCACAGAAATCCACAAAGATACCCCCACAACAGACTGCTGGCAATGGTCGAGAGACAGCCCGAACTGACCTACTCTGGTGATGGGATGGCCAGACACCCTAATTGTTGTGCTAGAAACCTCATCCAACTACTGAGGGATCTGGATGCAGAGATCCATGACTAGGCCTCTGGTGGATCTCTGGGAGTCCAATTAGCAAGAATGAGGAGGGTTTATATGAGCGAGAATTGTTGAGACCAAGGTTGGATAAAGCACAGGGACAAATAGCCAAAGGAATGGAAACACATGAACTATGAACCATTGACTGAGGGGTCACCAACTGGATCAGGCCCCCTGAGTGGGTGAGACAGTTGATTGGCCTGATCTGTTTGGGAGGCATCCAGGCAGTGAGACCGGGTCCTATGCTCATTGCATGAGTTGGCTGTTTGAAACCTGGGGCCTATGCAGGATCGCTTGGCTCGGCCTGGGAGGAGGGGACTGGACCTACCTGGACTGAGTCTACAAGGTTGATCTCAGTCTGTGGGGAAGGCTTTGCCCTGGAGGAGATGGGCATGGGGGGCAGGCTGGGGGGAAGGTGAGGGGGATGGGAGGGGGGAGAACAAGGGAATCCGTGGCTGATATGTAGAACTGAATTTTATTGCAAAATAAAAAAAAGATTAATGTTTGATAGTATTTGTGACACTAATTTGGCAAAATGGCTTTTTATGAGGTCATTCATCTCCATCTTACCTTATGACTTGAGTCTATAAAAGGTATGTAACTTCCACGTAATGTGAAGAGTTTTACAGACCCCTGTGTAACTTTAACTACCAATACAGGGCCATTGCTAGATTATAAGGAGATGGGAAACCCACAGTTCAGTATCATTTCTTTTACTAAAATGCTAATTACCATATCATCCCCTTTGGATATGCATGAAAAAGCCTCTACTCATCCCCAGATAAGGTGGGAGTAGTAAATATCTGGTCTTTTTCATGGGTGGCATATGAGCAAAGTTGATCTGCCAATTTGGGGGAGAATTTGTCCTTGTTTTGTGGGTTATTTCTCTCTGTGTCTCTCTCTCACTCTCTCTGTCTCTCTGTCTCTGTCTCTGTCTGTGTGTGTGTGTGTGTGTGTGTGTGTGTGTGTGTGTGTGTGTGTGTGTGTGTGTACCCACACGATGGTATGCATGGGGAACTTAGAAAACAACTTTTGGAAGTGGTTCTCTCCTTTCACCATAGGATCATGTTTGTGTAGCAAGTGCCCTTACCCTCTGAGCCATCTTGCAGCCCCTGGGATGATGATTTTTGACATAAGTGGCAGGACTGAGTGACCTCAGAGAGTTCTCTAATAAGGGAAGAATTTTCAATTAGTTGAGAGAGGAGATTACTAGGGGACAATGACCTACACAGAACTGATTATGAAAGGTTTTAACTTCCCCCACCCAATACCTTAGGGAAGATTGTCTCCTCTCTTTTGTAAACTAACCTTTACTTAATGGGGCACCATTTCGGGGTAGTTTTTCTTTTTCTTCAAACAAGTAAGGAGAGGAGTTAAGTGACAAGGTAATGAGAAGGGGGAAAGGCTTGCAGTTTGCAATTTTGTAAACTGTTGTATTGGGTGTGGATTCATGAGGGTCCCAAACTGACCCCCTGCTGCTTTGCAAAGGGCCCTTTTATTGTTATACAATTCATACCTTTAGCAAGTCAATTTCCCTATACCAAAACCTCTTATCTAAGCTCTCCAAAGAGACAATGCCAATGCAAATTTTCAGTTAAGAGACATCTCCCTTTGCTGAGTCCTCTCCCAACCAAGTTTTGCATAGGCTTTAAACCTTTGGGAAACTCTCAGATAAGATTTGCATACTTCAAACAGAAGGTACTGGAGACAAAAGGTAACAGTCACAAAAGACAGATCAAAGCTAGGTGCTAACACTCAGGAATCAACCAGCTACAGAAATCTACAGAACCCCCAACCCCAACAATCAGCCTTTTGATTTCCTGGGTAATAAGGGAGAGTCCAGTTTTTGTTGTCACTGACAGTGCGGAATGGGTGTCTGTCATGGTAGGAACTTTTTTTTTCTTTATTAAGAAATTTTCTACTCATTCTACATACCACCCACAGATCCCACCTCCTCCATCCTCCCATCCCCCAGCCCTCTTTCCCAAGCCATCCCACATCCTCACATCTCCCAAATCAAGGTCTCCCATGGGGAGTCAGCAGAGCCCAGCACACTGAGCCTAGGCAGGTCCAAACCCCTTCCCACTGCACCAAGGCTGTGCAAGGCGTCACACCACAGGCACCACATTCCCAAAAGCCTGTCCATGCACGAGGGATGGATCCCAATCTCCCTGCCTGGGTGCCCTCCAAAGAGTTTGAGCCAAACAACTGTCTTCCATATCCAGAGGGCCTAGTCTTGTCCCATGGGGGCTCCACAGCCACTAGTTTACAGTTCACGGGCTTCCTCTAGTGTGGCTGGTCATCTCTGCACGTCTTCCCATCATGAGCTTGAAGTCCCCCACCTGCAGAATCCCTCCTCTCTCTCATCGATTGGAGCTCATCCTGGCCATGGATTTCTGCATCTGCCTCCATCAGTACACTGGACAAAGGCTCTATGATGACAGGGTATTTGCTAGACCGTCACCAGAGTAGACCAGACCAGGCGGTCCAAGGTGGGGTCGTCCTTGTGGATTCCTGAGAGCCTCCCCAACACCCTGCCTCTTCCTATTCCCATAATGTCCTTATTTATCATGGTATCGCTCCCTCCCTGCCCTCCCACTCTGTCCCTGTTCCAGCTCAATCCTCCCATTTCCCTATGTTCTCATCCCCCACACCTTGCCCTCCGCCACCCCCCCACACACACACCCAGTACACTCATGTAGATCTCATCCACTTCTCCTTCACTGGGTCATCCATGTGTCCCTCCTATTGTCTTTTCCTGTTAGCTAGCCTCTCTGGAGCTGTGCGTTGCAGTCTGGCCATCCCTTCCCATGGTAGGAGCTTTTAGGATTAGGGTATTCTTAATGCCTCTGTGGAGGTGACTCGGTGGAGGCAGAAAGCTTCTTTCTCTCCAAGTGAAAGTATCATGAAGACAGATAATGTAGAAAGTACTTGGAGTCAGCATAAACATTTGCTAATGATCCCTTGGCTGGGGTTAATGTCCTGATTAATAAGTTAAGCCTGCTGTTTTATAGTCCCAGGAAGGTGAGGTTCCAAATCTAAGAGTGCAAGGATTACCTAGGTGGCTCACTGCATTTTGTTGAACTCCAATCTGTAAACCACATAAGAGCCAAGGAGGGCAAGGAAAAGTTAGAGGTGTTAGGAAATGGGTTAAGAAAGTGATTTGAGGAGACAAGGATGGGAAAAAGTACAGCTGGGTTTAGGGAATGGCATTGTGAGATCAAAATGAACCATCTTAGAAATAAGACCAAAATGCTTTCACCCTAAAATTAAGGCCTAAGATTTCTCCTTTTAGGTACAGGCCACGAGTTACTGAAACCAGTCAGTCCAGATTCCAGAAACCAGGAAGTGTAAAAGTACAGAGTCACAAGGTAGTCACGAGGTAATGACTGCCTGACTGCTGGACTATAGAATGTTCCAACCCTGGTTTCCAGGGTAACTGACCATAAAAATGTCCCCACCTGAGGGCAGCCAATGAGAAATGGTGGCGGGCAACAACCCCCTTAGAAGTAAGATTAAGCCATGATTTCTAGAAAGCCCCTAGAAGTGAGCCAATCAGAATTGTACCCATACTAGCACCCCTAAATGATGTAACCTTGTGATTTTTCCCTTTAAAAACTGAGCTTGCAGACAGGCGGGCACTTCCTCCAGCCTCCACTGCGTTGGATGTATTGGACGAAGTCCCTGCCTAGGCTTGTATTGTATATCCAGAATTAAACCTTGCTTTTGCATTCTGGCATGCTCATCTTTGGTGGTCTCTCTGGGGGGTCACGATCTGGGCACAACAGCATCAGTGTAGGGATATGACAGGAGTTGATTGGAGAGTGGTATATAACATTTAGAGATGGGAGAGAGAGATCACAGAGATTGTCTGGTTATTTAAAAAGAGGTCTGAGAAAATGAGATATACAAGCACACAAATAGAGGTAGAGGACTAGATTAAACATTTCTTAGATCAGAAAGGCTGCACATAGCTAGAACTCATAGGCTACCCTAGGACTGTTTTATCTAATGTTTTGAAAATTACTCTTGTTCTAATATCAGGTCCAAACCATTGCCTCAAAAGTCTCAACACATAATCCTATCAGGCAAGTATATAAAAGTGAAATTGTTTAGAGCAGTGGTTCTTAATGTATGATATTTTGTTTATATCTCAAGACAAAAAGCTTGCCTGGAGATCAGAGGGCATAGCTAGCCACTAGTTAACCATAGCGGCCAGGCAGTGGTGGCTCACACTTTTAATTCCAGCACATGGGAGGTCAGGAGTTCAAGGCCACTCTGGGCTACATGAGATTGATCCAGTCTAAAAGAGAAACAGAGCTGGATGGTGGTGGTGCACACCTTTGATCCCAGCACACGGGAGGCTCAAGCCTTTGATTCTAGCACTTGGGAAGATCATGCCTTTAATCCCAGCACTAGGGAGTTGGAGACAGGATCCCAGCCCATTCAGTCTGAGGATTTATAGAGACAGGCTTCCACACACACACACCCCACCCCATTTGGTCTGAGATTTTGTGGAGTTAAGAAGTCTCCTGTGGCTGGCTGCTCTGCTTCTCTGATCTTTCAGCTTTCATACTTGATAATTGACTCCAGGTTATTATTGTTAAGACTATTAGGATCATGCATCAGGTTCTCAACCTGTGGTTCTCAACCCCTTTAGGGGCTGCATATCAGATATCCTGAATATCAGATATTTATATTACAATCATCACATCAGCAAAATTACAGTTATTAAGTAGCATAAACATAATCTGATGGTTGAGGGAGTCACCACAACATGAGGAACTATATTAAAGTGTTGCAGTATTAGGAAGGTTGAGAACCACTGGTTTAGAGGAATCTGCAAAGCTATGGCAAGTGCAAATGCTAGAGCTTCTTGGAAGAGAGAAACAGTCCTCTAATACAAGCTATGCAGATAGAGAGACTCATCAGGATCCCCTGAAGCCAGCTGGTATAATGACTTGGTTAGGGACTGAAGCTGAGAATTCCAAAATGAGAAAATTAGATAGGAAGGAAACATGTTTGGTCTTGAGCAAGGAGAAGGAATATTTATGCTACTGGTTATCTCAGTTACATTATGGTTATCCCCAGATACACTAGGTTTTAAAGAATTATTCCCTCAAAGGCAAAGCCTATACTCTGTTGGGGCCAAGAAATTAAGATATGGGAATAGACAGATAGGGAGGGGATGCTATTAAGGAGGCTATCCACACATTGTAGGAGAGTTCTATGAGAAGGAAAGCTGTCAATGTTTCTGAGCTAAATTTTTGCCAAAGTTGTGGTTCCTGTCCCAGAACAACCCCACCCCAAGGAAGGATGGTTCTGGTGAGCTGCTGGCCTATCCTTGTAGAGGGATCCATGAAAGAGAAAGCAAAGATGTCCTGTGAGGAGGGGTTCAACTGAGTTGTAAAAAATGCATCTTTAAGGTAAATAACTGGAAAGTGGGAAGATAGAGTAAGGGTAAGAGCCACAGGTAAAATAGGTCACATTGCTTCCTTAGTAGACCTGAGATCTTTAACTAGGTGATACCTATGTGACTACCAATTTCTTTACATCTAGAATAAATGTATTATGAGGGAGTTGGCTGGCTTGAGAAGGCCAGAATTAAAGACTTAGTTATTGATTGGTGTGAGACCCTGTAGTTATCTGATAGAGAGAAAGTACTTGGCCTGATTGGGGAAGAATGTTGGATCTTTTAGGGTAACTTTAATAGAGGAATGATATAGCTACTGAGATGTGTCCAAAGCCAATAGTGTCCAAAGTCCAAATACTATGGATTAACTTGGTCTGTTAAGGGGCTGGGTGTGAGTGGGCTTATAAAGACAGCACCAGGATATGAAGGGAAATCTGTGTGGGTTATGGTAGGTGAATAGAGAGAGTGATGTGGCACTTAGAGAGAATGTCTCATCCCAGAAGTGGAGCCAGGCAGGGAGAGATAACCAGGAAAGCTCAAGTGAAGGTTAGTGTGTCTAACAGAAAAGAGAGGTTGGGTTTTCTGCAGTTTGGAAATAATTCTGTCAACCACCATTATAGAGATAGAAGATGGGATCAATGGTCCCAAATACTCAAGCCTAATGGGTAGCCCCTGAGTCTAAACAGAATGAAATCAGCTTACCTCAAATGATGATGTTTAACCTGTGATTACCTGTGATGATGGATATGGCTGTAGGGACTTCTGAACCTGGGCACCATCAGTTTTTAGTGGCTAGTCTGAAGAAATCAGAAACTGAGAACCCAGGTTCAAAGTTAGGGTTTGGAATGGTGAGCCCATACCCACATTCTTAAGTACAACACTCTTTCCAATGCTTCTTAATGTTATACACCAGACAGTGTGTTAGTGGAACTTATGGATTAGGATACATGCTAGCTTAGTGTTTCTCTTTGCCACACCCGAAGCAGCTGCTATTTAGCCTACTCTCTTTTTTCATTTTTATTATTTGGTTTCTTCTCATCTCTTATTAAAGACATGAAAGATTAATTTATAAGGTATTTTTGAGAGGTTTCCTGTAGCTAGAGTTTTCCTGCCTGGCCCACAGTCAGGACAAATCTCTCTCACCTGCCAGTCCCACAGTCGCTCAGACCCGACCAAGTAAACACAGAGACTTATATTGGTTACAAACTGTATGGCCGTGGCAGGCTTCTTGCTAACTGTTCTTACAGCTTAAATTAATCCATCTCCATTAATCTATACCTTGCCACATGGCTCGTGGCTTACCGGCATCTTCACATGCTGTTTCTCATCGTGGCGGCTGGCAGTGTCTCTCTGACTCAGCCTTCCACTTCCCAGCTTTATTCTCCTCCTTGTCCCGCCTACACTTCCTGCCTAGCCAATGGCCAATCAGTGTTTTAATTATTGACTAATCAGCAACACATTTGACATACAGAACATCCTATTTAGCCTACTCTCTTTTTTCATTTTTATTATTTGGTTTCTTCTCATCTCTTATTAAAGACATGAAAGATTAATTTATAAGGTATTTTTGAGAGGTTTCCAGTTTGTGAAGTTCTTTTTTCTTATTTTTTTCACCTTTTTACACAAAATATATTCTAATTAATTTTCCCCTCACTCTACTCCTCCTAGTTCCTCCCAACCTCCCCTCCCATGTAGCCCCTCCCCTCCCACCCTTTTTGTCTCTCACTAGGAAAGATCAGGCTTCCAAGAGTTAATATTATAATAAAATATAAAAAGAAAACAAAAGCTTATCTGAGAATCAGAGGGAAAAGCCAGCTACTATAGTAAACATAGAAGTCAGACAATGATAGCACATGCCTTTAATCCTAGCATTTAGGAGGCAGAGATCCATCCAAATCTCTGTGAGTTCAAGGCCACAATGGGGAACAGAGCCAGGCATGGCGACACATGCCTTTAATCCCAGAACTAACCATAGAGGTCTGGAGGCCTGTACAGACAGACAGGAAGTGATGTAGCTGGGTGAAGAGAGGAAGTGAGATGCAGAACAAAAAGGCATATAGGCATGGGTATACGGGAAGTAGCTCTTTTTGGCTGAGGATTTCCAAGTGGTAAGAATGTGGCTGGTTCCTTTCTTTCTGCTTTTCTGATCTCTCAGATTTTACCCCAATATCTGGTTCCAGGATTTTTTTTATTAATAAGACCGTTTATCAATTCATGATACAAATAACAATTATCATGTTAAAGTTGGATAGGACAAACCGACAGAAGGAAAAGAGCCCAGGAGAAGGCATAAGAATCAGAGACTCACTTGTTCTCACACTCAGGAATCTTGGGGAGTTCCTTTTAATATCTCAGTAGGATTAGGAGATCAAGTGGGTGGGTGGGTGTCTTTCTATTCCCATGAAGAGACACCATGAAGAAGAGTTTATGGAAGAAAGAATTCAATTAGGAGCTCACAGTTCCAGAGTGTTAGAGTCCATGATCACCATGGTCACTATGTCAGGGAGCACAGCATTAGGACAGACAGGCAAGAAGGCATGGAGCTGGAGCTGGAGCTGGTTAGTATCTGATCTACAAGGAGGAGACAGAGAGGGGGGAGAGAAAGGAAAAAGAGGGATGGAGAGAGAGGAGAGATGAAAGGGAGAGGTGAGGAGAGAGAAGAGAAAAAGAAGAGAGAGGAGAGAAAGAAGAGAGAGGAAAGGAGAGAGAAGAGAAAAAGGCGAGAGAGGAGAGAGAGAGGAGAAAGAGCTAGAGCACTAACTGGATTTTGACTTCCTCCAACAAGGCCTCCTAACCCTTCCCAAATAGTCCCACCAACTGGGGACAAAGTATTCAAGAACATGAACCTGTGGGAGCCATTCTCATCCAAATCACCACAGTATGTAAGTGCAATTTCCTTAACTCAGAATTAGGATCTAGGTCAGTATGCTTAAGAAGCACCTCTGTGAGGTGATTCACAAAGGCTGTTGTTTTCATCAGCCTTCTGGGTTGATTTTCTGTATTTTATTATACTTTAGTGTCTTAAGGGAAGCCTTCTTCATTCCTTTAATGAAGCATGTTAAGAAATGAGACATATGTGGCACATCAAAGGAGCCACACAGATAATTCCATTTGGACTGAATGAAGGAGCTGCTGTGTTCACCGCAGAATATTCATGTGAATCCTGAGTATGAAGAAAGTCTGCAAAAGACTCATCTGAAGTAGAAATATTTTTTCATTCACCTGTGGTCGAAAAGAAGATAATGCCATAGATGTCCTAGAAAAGTAAGGTTCATGCTTGTATAAAATACATTGAAATTCTTTAGTATGTTGAGTGGGATCTTCAGAAATTGGCCTCAGATGTTTTCAATTTAAGAAAAATCAGACAGGGAGAGGGTAAACATGTGGAGAATACCTGTGACTACAGCTACTTGGCAAAGGAGTAGCTAGAAAGCCGTGGTTCCATGGCAATCTGAGAACATTGGGTTTGGGGGTATGCAATTGAAGGGAAGAAGGTTAGAGCCAGGGAAAAGTGATGAAAGGGGGTGTTGGAAGCAAGAGGAGGGTAAGGAGAAGTTAGCTGTTCACTGCTACTGTGAGAAGAGAAAGACGCCTAAGGGATTTATGTACTGTCTGTTAGTTCTTTATTGCAAGTATGAGGGTATTGGAGCCATAGGGTGTGCATAAAGAACTTGGGAAAAGGGGCAAAGTAGATGTAATTCAGTGTAGATGTCAGACAAGAAACACAGAGCCGATTTAGAGAAGAAAACCAAGAGGTCAGAGCCAAGAGCCTCACCCTTCCTGATTCAGGGATCCTCCTCAGCCAAGAGAGCTCTCCGAAAGAGGAGCCCTCCTTCCTGTGTGTCTGTCTCTAGTCTCCTTGTTCTGGCTTTTGATTGGTTGTAAACCCAATCATGTGACTGCCTCGTCAGTGCCTGTATGTACCGCCCTCCAGGTCCTTAAAGGCATATGCCACCACTGCCACGCACTAGCTATGGCTCTAATAGCTCTGACCCCCAGGCAACTTTATTTAAAATACCACCACATTTCCCCTTTTCTAATTTAATAAAAAGGAAAAAAAGAAAAAGGTTATAACTAACAAAAGAAAGACTACATACAAAAGTACAATAACTATATACAATGTCTAAATAATTTCTAGTCCATTCTTCTTGGCTGTGTATATATGGCTTCATCTCAGCATCCCGTTCTTCTCCACATCCCTCTGTCAAATGCCATATTCTGTAGATCTCTGAAGGGTTTGAAGATGACCTGTCTAAAATATATCTGCTCAATTTTTAAAACATATCTAATATGACTACAAGTTCCATTGTAATGTCTAACTACTAACTTTCATTTCTTTATATCCTAATAGTTGATAATAATAACATTCAAAGATCAGAAAATTGCATTGTTAAATGAACGGTATAAGTACAATTAGAAATATACATATAGCATTTTCTAACAATATCAATTCCAATATATATAACTTGTATACAATATAAAACAATCCAATCCAATGTAAAATACTTAAAACTAGTAATTGTCTTTTTCTTCTTTCTTTCTTTCTTTTCTTTTTTTTAACAAGAACCTTAAATCTAATCTCCTTTGCTTAGCCTTTTTCCTAACCCTTGACAACAACTAAACAATGTAACCAACCCCCTAAACAATGAAAATTATCCCAGACCCAAAACCATTAAAAAGACCAAAAAACCACCCACCCCACACCAGCTCTTTGGGAATGTGGGCGTCGTATTCTTAAAATTGCTTCCTGCTGGGTATGGGCGAAGTTATCTTTATCCTGAAAGAAAAATTTTAGGTTAATTGTCAAATTCTAGGAAAGGTAACCATATCCTTCATTATCCAGTCTGTGTATAATGCCAAAGTTCAGGGTTTATCTCAAGTCCTTCTTCAAGTAATCTTTGAGACTGGATCATCTCAGCTAGTCATCTCAAAATTACTCTGAGCACCTTGTAGTTCAAAGCTGATCAGTTGTCTCATTTGTCCAGTGTTCTTCAGATTCCTTAACCTTCATTCTCCTAAAAGACAAAAACAAAAACCTTTCCCCAAGACTAATTTTGGGGATGTTCCTATTTGGCAAGTTATTATCTGATTAAATGAAAAGACATGTGTTACTGGTATAAGTTAGTTTAAATTGGATGTTCATGTTGGTTGATGAACTATCACCTCCTCTAATTAAGAGATTTCTCTTGTTCAAATCGAACCTTTATCAATTTTGATGGTACCCACGACTTATCTTCTCCTGTAGAAACAAAAGCAAAACCTCGTCCCCAACATAACACATACCCTGGTTTCCATTCTGAGGTCACATCCTTAAAGTATATAGGCTGATTTAATTCTGTAGTTTTTTCTATTATCCAATGTCTCTCTGCAGCTGTTGTTCCTTTCTCATTGGCATTAAGAAAATTCAAAGTTAATAGAGCATTATGCAGTCTGTTTCTGGGGGTTTTTGTTACCCCTTTCTGTTTATTTAGCATATCCTTTAGAGTTCTGTTTGAAATAGAAGTTTGCCAAAAAATTTTCTTTATGTTTTCTCCTGAATTTTCTATTCTCTCTGTTTCATCATCCTGACCAGCATGACTTATTCCAATAGGCATTTGGTTATTTAATTGCTCTGAGTAGGGGTTTCCTCTATGACTGCAGGAAAGGTTTGAACTGGATTTGCTATTGGGGCCTGCATGAGGCCCCTCTGGGAGTTTCCCGAAGACTGAGGCAAAGGATTACCCTGTCTGTCCCTTGTTGATCTACATTCGTTGGTCCAGTGTTTTCCCTTACCACACCTTCTACATACTCCAGAAGGAAGGGGCCTTCTGTTGCCATTGTTCCTTGAGGAAACATTGTTTCTAGGAATGACCTGTTTACAGTCCCTTTTCAAATGTCCTTGCTTTCCACATCCAAAACATCTAACATTCCTCAAACCTTTTGAAATTGCTTCTCCTACCCACGTATCATCATGCTCATGAGCTTCAACATTAACCGTGTCTCTAATGCAATCTTCCAAAGGTGCAGAACTTGCCTTTAACGGCCTGATTATTGTTTTGCATGCTGCATTCGCATTCTCAAAGGCCAAAGTTTCAATTATTATCTTACTAGCTTCTGAATCCAGGACCATTCTCTTTACTGCTGAAGCCAGTCTTTGTAAAAAAATCTGTGAAAGATTCTTTTGGGTCTTGTACAACCTTTGTAAATGACTCAGTTTTTTTTCCTGGTTCCTCAACTCTGTCCCATGCATTTAAGGCTGCTGTTCGACATAAAATTAGGGTTTGGACATCATATAAACATTGTGCTGGTGCTGAAGCATATTGACCTTCTCCAATAAGCTGATCCTGGCAGACTTGTATTCCTTTATCCTTCCACTGTTTTTCTATGTTTTTAGCTTCATCCTTGAACCAAGTTAGCCACTGAAGCCTTTGACTGGGTTCCAGAACAGCTTGTGCCAGCTCCCACCAATCCTGTGGTACAATCCTATTATATGTTGACCAAGAGTTTAACATTTGCTTTACATATGGGGAATGCATGCCATAAGATACTATTGCCTCCTTAAACCTTCGTAAATCCAACATTTCAATTGGAGCCCAAATATTTTGTGTAGTCATTTGATCAGGCAACTGCTGTACGGTTACTGGACAAACCAAGGGTGACTGTGTGAAAACAGGCTTTCTTTCTATAACCCTATGATCCAATCTTGAAGCAACTTCACTGTTAGTTTCTTCTGTCTGAGTTTTTACAGGTGTATCAAGTTTTTCTAAAGCTGTCACCCTGGCACTTAAATTGACTATCTTCTTAAATAGTAAAATAAGAATAAATATAGTAATAAAATGCATAATTCTATCAACATTAATCTTCTCATATAACTGTTCCATTGTTAGACTGTCTAAAATTGCAAACAAAGCCCAATTTTCTTCCAATGAACACAGAAAACCCATTGTTTTTTTAAATGTGGAAAAAAATTTCTCTTTTAAATAGTTTCCTTTAAAATATTGGATAACCAAGTCCTTGTAGAACAGTACAAATCCGAGGGAATTCCAAAACAGCCACCTAGTGTCCGAGGTGTGAATCCAGCTCAGCAGTTAAACGGTTTTTAATGGATTCTTGTCACGTTGGACACCAAATGTAGATGTAATTCAGTGTAGATGTCAGACAAGAAACACAGAGCCGATTTAGAGAAGAAAACCAAGAGGTCAGAGCCAAGAGCCTCACCCTTCCTGATTCAGGGATCCTCCTCAGCCCAGAGAGCTCTCCGAAAGAGGAGCCCTCCTTCCTGTGTGTCTGTCTCTAGTCTCCTTGTTCTGGCTTCTGATTGGTTGTAAACCCAATCATGTGACTGCCTCGTCAGTGCCTGTATGTACCGCCCTCCAGGTCCTTAAAGGCATATGCCACCACTGCCACGCACTTGCTATGGCTCTAATAGCTCTGACCCCCAGGCAACTTTATTTAAAATACCACCACATGGCAATTCTAAGGAATTTGGGGAAAGAGCTGGTTCAGAAAGAGTTGAAACCAATTTAGATGGAATTAGAGCTAAGAGTGGGGTGATGTAGGTAGAGAGGGAATAGTCCAAAGAGTCAAAGTCTATGAAAGTCTCCTAAAGGAAAACTGTTTTGTTTGGTTGGTTGTTGTTCTTTTCTCTTTAAATTTGAGTTCTATTTCTCTGCCTTGAGGGTGTCAGTCTTAGAATGGAGCAGGTTTTTCATGCAGTCATAGAATTTGAAATGTAATTTAGGATTGGTAGAGAATGGGGCAATTATGGAGAAAAAAAGAAAGCCCAGATGTAAGGAATTTGGATGACTTGCTATTGCATTGTATGAAGTTTTCCAAGTCCTTAAGAAATTTAAAATCAAAGGTACCACTGTCAGGTCTTTTGCCTGTTGTTATCTAATTTGTATTGTGGCCAAATGTCATTATGAAAGAACTTTTTACATTTTCTATCAACCCTAAGATAAAGAATTTTAAAGCTATATATAAGACAACCCTGGAGGGTATCTTTAGGTGAATGAAGTTGAGTCATGCCTATTAGGGTTGTTTGCTTGGTGAATCAGAGCCTAGGGGGAAAAAAGAAAGAATCAAACATCTTCATGAGCTGAAGTTTCTACTTTGAAAATGTGATCTAAGCTGAAGTCCCAGAACCCTATGAAATCAGCAAGTCTGGGCAAAGAGCCCCTGACATGGAACTACAGTTTTTGGTTTATGGCCAGTGGGATGGGCAGAGGTCTCTGTGAAGATCTGTGCAAGATTTGCCAAAGGATTTGACACTAGAGAATAAAATGTCCAACAATGGAGAACAAAAAGTCCTGGTAATAGAAGAAACAAAGTCTCATTAATTGAGGACACAAGGTCTTAATGATGAAGGACATAGAATCTTCATAATGAAGAACACAAGATCCTAATGATGATCACAAGGTCCTAGTAATGAAGGACACAGGGTTCTAATATTAAAAGCAGAAAGTCCTGTGGCAAGGAAAGCCCTCCAAAGGAGGTTCATCTCAACTTACCTCCCAAGCACTTGATTTTCAGCTCCAACTTACTATATTTAAAACCTGAAGGGAGAATGAGAGGTTCAAGACAGATGTGGAGATGGATCTTCCTTTTTCAGATAAAAGATATTTAATATTGGGCACATGCAGAGGAGGAGCCTGAGGTAAATTCTCAGATCCGA
This sequence comes from Peromyscus californicus insignis, assembly GCF_007827085.1. NCBI lineage: Eukaryota > Metazoa > Chordata > Mammalia > Rodentia > Cricetidae > Peromyscus > Peromyscus californicus. Next base: position 2,675,547 of record NW_026294391.1, read on the forward strand.
TAGACAAAGGGTGTTCAAGGAGAGGGGACTCCACTATGACCAGGGAATAGGCTTAGTAGGGTAATTGTGACACAAAACTTGTAGGAGTAACCAACCAAAAACTGATTTGACTTAAGGCCCACTCCCTGAGATGGAACCCATACCTGACACTACTTGGGTGACCAAAAACCTGAGACTAGATAGCCTAGGGACCTGGGGGAAAACCAAACAATACTGGTCTAAAAAAAGTAACAATAAAATGACTCCAAATGATATTCTGTTACAATCATAGATCAGTGCCTTATTCAGCCATCATCAGAGAGACTTTCTCCTGTTGCAGATGGGAATAAATGTAAAGGTCCACAACCAGATATTATACAAAGAGTGAGAGACTTTGGAACAATCAACCCATCTCTCCCATCAGAACTCAGGGAAGCCTGCCGAAGTGCAGGTGAAGAGTGTAAAAGCCAGAGGGGAAGGAAGACACTGTTGTGGAATATTAGTTTAAGACTTGTTAATTTGTTTATGCTATGGAATATTTGTTTAATGATGCAAAGATGTGGTGATATTTTATTTTTGCTTATTATAATATAAAGCATATACCACACAATCCTACAGGCCAAGCAGTCATAGAGAGATCAAATTAAACCCTAAAGGATATGCAAATAAACAGAAAGGGGTAACAAATGCTCCCAGAAATAGATTACATAGTGCTCTATTAACTTTGAATTTTGCCAGTGCTAATGAGAAAGGAACAACAGCTACAGAGAGACATTGGATAATAGAAAAACTACAGAATTAAATCAGCCTATATACTTTAAAGATGTACTGACCTCAGAATGGAAACCAGGATAAGTGTTACGTTGGGGATGAGGTTTTGCTTTTGTTTCTACAGGAGAAGATAAGCTATGGATACCAGCAAAATTGATAAAGGTTCAGTTTGAATGAGAGAGACCTCTTAATTAGAAGAGGTGATGGTTCATCAACCAGCCTGACCATTCAATTTAAATTAAGTTATACCACTAACAAATGCTTTTCATTTGGTCAGATATAACTTGCCAAAAGGGAACCTCCACAAAGTTAGGGTTGGGGAAGGGTTTTTGTTTTTGTGTTTCAGGAAAATGAAGGCTAAGGAACATGAAGAATACTGGACAAATGAGACATCTGAAGAAAAAGGACAAATCATCCAGAAAAAATGTCCCAAGAAAAAGATTAAATTAACCTATTGGTATATCACATAAAAATTTCATGAGTCTTCCTAAATGTTTATTTCTGCTCTTCTCTACAGACACATAACACAAATAGTCTTTATGTAGTCCCAGTTCAATTAAAAAATAAACCTGGCTTTGGAGTTGGAGAGTGGCTTTCACCTTCTCTAAACCTAAGCATGCTTGTTAAAAGAAAATCCAAAGTCTCTGTATCATGTCAGAAGAGCCACCTGATATGGGCAGAAGAAAAACTAAAATTAAGGGACTATTCTATTACTATTACCTTCATAATTCTTTGGTTTTATTTTGACTCTTTAAAACTTTTCTTAAGGTATAAATTTTATATCAATATTTATAAGATTAATATATATAAATATATTTTAAATTTTTGTCATGATATCAATGGTCATATAGAGTACTAACTAGGTCTAGAAAAAAGACTTCATCTAGCGTCTTGTACATGATTTTGGGTTTGAGTTTCTATCAGTTTTCTGCAGGGAACCATGACCGCACCTGACAGTGACATTGAAGTCTCCAAAAAGATGATGCGGCCCCACAGTGACGATTCTATCAGGACAATGATAACACCACCAAGCTGACAACCACCACCCAAAAAATCAGCTTTGGACTACAAACTGCTCAGGACAATTTAGAGATGGCTAGCTGAGATGATCCAGCCTCACAGAGTACTTGAGCAAGGACTTGAGACAAGCCCTGCACTTTCACATTATGCAGAGACTGGACAAAAAATGATACAGCTGCCTTTCCCATGACTTGACAATTAACCCAAAATTTTTCTTTTCAGGATCCCCTAAAGATGCCTTTGCTTCCAGACAGCAGGAAGTAATTTTAAGAACATGATACCCACATTCCCAAAAGGTGGAGTGGGTGGGTTTTTGTCATTCAATGGGTTATGGATAATTGTCATTGTTTAGGGTATTTGATTACAAAGGAGATTAGATTCAGGGTTCTTTTTCTTGAAAAAAAAAGAAAAAAAGGATATAAATAAGCAGTAGAGCATTGAATCTACTCTAAAAAAAGATATAGAAATGATAGACTAAAGGGTAGATTGTTGAATCTACTCTGAAAAGAAAAAAAGAGGATAAAGATATGATATGATAAAAAGGTAGATTATTGAATCTACTTTTAAAAATGAACTACTTGTTTTAAATATTTTACATTGGATTGGATTTTTGTATATTGTATACAAATTATGTATATTGATACAAATTTGAGATTGATTTTGTTAGAAAATACCATACATATATTTCTAATCTTATTCACGGTATTGTACATATACAGTTCATTTAACAATGTAATGCAGATTGCTAGTCCTTGAAAGTTATGATTACCAATTAATTAGGATATAAAGAAATGAAAGTTATTAGTCATTACTATCAAACTTGTAGTTATGTTAGGTATATTTTCAAGATCAAACAGAGATATATCTTAGATATACAGGTCATCTTCAAACACTTCAGAGATCTACAGAATGTGGCATTTAAGATATTTTAATAACAGATTTTTCTTTTGTTATGACTGTGAGACATGTCTGCTTCTGGCAGCACCAATCTACTTCAAAGAAGATGATGGACATTGAAGAAACTCCATATTGGGTTTGCTTTCTTTGTGGCAAAAGTTAGCTACTGGGCAAGAAAATGGCCTTGCATCAACTCCATATTGAGTTTGCTGACCAAAATGGACAAGCAGGACACAAAAGAAAGGACTGCTGAACCTTGCCAAGACAAGGTAGGAAGGCTGTATAGAAAATCCTGCTTCACAGATGAGTCTGTCAGATATGCTAGGCCTGTAGGTAGAAGATGGATGCCCCAACATTGCAGAGGAACCTTGGGTGACTGTCCAGGCAGCCAGTTGTTTCTGTCATTTCTCATATTTTTTTTTGGAAGTCACTTGTTTGCACTTCCTGTTTATTCAGTTAATATTATTTCCTTCTCGGGTCTCTGAGGAAATTGAAAATTAGGTAGTCATAGTTATAGTTTTCCTTGTCAAAAAATTCAGAAAAGAAATTCACTAAAGAGGTGTAAAAATATATAAGCTTGAAAGACATCAAAAGGTAGTTTTTGGTTGGTAATACAAGTTAGGATAGAAAGTGAATTAGGTACATTTTGGACTCACCAAAATAGGATAGATAATGGAGTATTCTCACTATATTTGTCAAATGCAAATGGAATAGACATTGTTGATTTTTTTATTGTCTGTATATATTGTATATAGTTACTATACTTATTGATATATAGTTTTTCTTATATTAGTTATAAATTTTTTAAAATTTTTAACAAAAAAGGGAAATGTGATGATATTTTACTCATGCTCTAACAAATAAAGCTTACCTGGAGATCAGAGGACAAAGCCACCCACTATATTAAACATAGAGGTCAGGCAGTGGTAGCACACATCTTTAATCCTAGCATTCAGGAGGCAGAGATCCATCCAGATCTCTGTGAGTTCAAGGCCATATTGGGAACAGAGTCAGGCATGGTAGCACATGCCTTTAATCCCAGCACTAGGAAGGAAGGAAGATAGCAGGGCACAGAAAGGTATATAAGGCATGAGTAAACAGGAAGTCTCTCTCTTGAAACTGAGGATTTCATAGCAGTTAGAATGTGGTTGGCTTGTTCTGTTTCTCTGACCTTTCAGCTTTCACCCCAATAGCTGTCTCCAGGATTTTATTAATAAGACTATTTAGCAATTTATGTTACAAAAAGATGTGTTGCATTCTTTTATATTGTATTTGTTTAATTCTATAAAGCTGTGTTACTTTGCCTGTCTAAAACACCTGATTGGTTTAATAAAGAGCTGAATGGCCAATAGCTAGGTAGGAGAGAGATAGGCAGGGATGCTAGGCAAAGAGTATAAATAGGAGGAGGAATCTGGGCTCAAGAGAGGAGTGAGGAGCAAGAAAAGGAGGAGAGGAGGACACCAGGGGCCAGCCACCTAGTCAGCCAGGGAGTAAGAAAGCAAGAAAGACATATAGAATGGAGAAAGGTAAAAAGCCCAGAGGCAAAACATAGTTAAAAAGAAATGAGATAATTTAAGTTAGAAAAGCTGGCTAGAAACAAGCCAAGCTAAGGCTGGGCATTCATAAAAAAAGAATAAGTCTCCATGTATTTATTTGGGAGCTGGGTGGCTCTCAAAAGAGGGGAAAAAAAGCAAAACAACTATAAAACACCAAGAAAACAAGGCCCTCTAAATCAACATGAACAAAGCTCATATGAACTCTCAGAGACTAAAGCTGCATGCACAGGGTGTGAGTCTGCACCAGGTCCTCATCATATATAATTATGGCTTCTAGTTTAGTGTTTTTATGGGATTCCTAAGTGAGTGAATGAGTGGGTCTCTGATTCTTGGGCCTTCTCTTGGGCCTTTTCCTTCTGTTAGTTTGTCTTGTTCAACTCTGAGGTGATAGTTTTTTTTTTAATCTTATACTTTATTTTGTTATTCTTTTTTCTTTTTTTATTAATTTTTTTTCATTTATTTTACATATCAACCACAGTTTCCCCTCCCTCCTCTCTCCCCATTCCCTCCTCCACCTCCTGTCTACTCCCCCCACCCACTCCTCCTCCATTCAGAAAGGGGCAGGCCTCCCAAAGACTGAAACAAACCACTAACTGCAACCAAATAAAAGCACACAAAAAAGCTGTGGAGTCAATTATATGTTGGTCAAGTATTCCTAAATGTGAGACTGCTCCTGGAGTGGTTGATATACCCAATGTCACTCTATTGGAGAAAACTGATTTTCCCTTACACAACAGCTTTTTTGTGTGCTTTTATTTGATTGCAGTTTGGTGGTTTGTTTTTTCTTTTTGGATGTTGTTTTATTTTATTCTCTTGATTTAGGTGGTAGTTGTCATTGTATTGGGTTTTTGTTTGTTTTTTGAGAAAGAACTTAAAGTTGGGTGGCTAGGGAGGGGGGATTATCTGAAATGATTTGGGGAAGGGGAAAATATGATCAAAATATATTTAAATTTAAAATTGTTTTAAAAAATAAAATATGAAAAAAATAAGGGACAGGGGATATGTGACTTAGACTATATAAGAGTAGTCAGAGAGACATTGGATAGAAAAGTAGGGCTGATCAATGTATAATGATGGTCAAGTTGTCTTAAAGCCTAAACAGCAAGGTTGCTTCTTGCTTCCTGCTCTGCTCACAGAGGCAGTGAGAGGGTGAGGACTCAGCTTCTTTGTGAGAGCAGTACCTACCTGTCAGCTACCTATAACAACTCCTGGTGGAGGAGGGGATGCAGACTATAGAGATGTGTGTGGCCTAATCTGTGAAAGAGGCACCAAATCTAACACATACATCCATATAAATAGATATATTTACTATGTGATGTGTAAATGTATGATCTGAGAGCTAATATTAGTAGCTAAGATTGTAATAAAAGAATTTGTATTTCCTTGTCTTGGCTAGCTATTAAGAGAACCAGGACTACCTGTACTTTGTGAATTTACTATTATTCAATACATGATGAGATTGTGGAAGACACAAATGTGTTTGGTCATGTTTCTGATACAGAGCATTCATAATCACCGGATATGAAAGAGGAAAAATGATGGGATCAGAAGCTAGTAAGTGCCTGCTGCAGTGGATGCTCAACATACTAATATCCCAATTAGACACAAAACTGCAATGGGCAGGAAGCAGGGCTCCATGAATAGAAGAATGGAGAACTCAGTTAATCCTCTCCACCAAAAGCAATGATAAGCCATTCATGATACAAGCCTGTAATATCAGCTACCCCAGAGGCCAAAGCACAGGATTTCCACATTCAAAAGCAGCCTGGTCTACATAGTAAAATTGGGTCTCAAAAACCAAAGGAAACACAGAAAAAGGAAAAAAGAGCAACAATAAAATTGGATAAAATTTACAACATTCCTGGACTCTGTGGAAAGTGACTCAAGTCAAGCATCAAACTGAGAAATATTTGTTCAGAGGAGGGGAGGTTATCCAACCCTGGTAAGAAGAGTGTGAGTCTGTGGCATGTCTCTGCCATTGCAGTCTGGGGCTACTCCTGTTCCTCATGATTGATTTGCGTCAGAGCACACAAAAACTCATGCTGAGGAGCAGTTTGAAAAGCAACAGCCATTTCTGGAGCAAATAATCAGGGAAGAGTAAAATCACAATTAGTCTGAGGTCATTATGCTAGTTAAGATAAGCAGTAGAACACAGCAGCAAAAAATTTAATGGTGAGAAGCAGCAAAAAGGAGAGTCACAGTTGGCCTTGGTAAGTTCCCAGAGTTCAGGGGATATGGAAGATTGTGTGCATATAGTACTGGGTTTATGCCATGGAGGGACCGAGAGTATGGTGAAATTTTTTCCCTAAGTGTGATGTTTTGCAATTACAGAAAGGCAAAGGTGTAACAGGCCTGTAAAATTTGCAAATATGGAATCCCTTCCCTAAACATACCATGGTCCACATCAATACACAGTTGTAAGTCTTATTGCCTAAATTTGGTTAAGCACATCCCCTGAACAATAATTGGGTGTCCACTAAGCTATGCTGATCTGTCAAAATATTCAAAACAAAATTTTTTTGGAAATACTCTCATTCACAATAGCTTCTAAAAAAAATCTAGGAATAGACCTAATAAAAGAAATGGGAGATCCTTCCATCTTCTAGTTTCTTCCTCAACCAGAGAGTTAATGTTTTCGTTGTAGAGATCTCCCATTTCTTTTATTAGGTCTATTCCTAGATTTTTTTTAGAAGCTATTGTGAATGAGAGTATTTCCACAATCTGTTTCTCAGAATGTTTGTTATTGGTGTACATAAAGGTCACTAGTTTTCTAAGTTGATTTTGCACCCCGCTACTTTTCTGAATTTGTTGATAATTTCTAGAAGTTTTCTGGTAGAATTTTGGGAGTCTCTTATATATAATATTGTGGTGGTATAAATAAAGTTGCCTGGGGTCAGAGCTATTAGAGCCATAGCAAGTGCGTGGCAGTGGTGGCGTACGCCTTTAAGGACCTGGAGGGCGGTACATACAGGCAGTGACGAGGCAGTCACATGATTGGGTTTACAACCAATCAGAAGCCAGAACAAGGAGACTATAGAGACAGACACACAGGAAGTAGGTTTCTCTTTTTTGGAGAGCTCTCTCTTGGCTGAGGAGGATCCCTGAATCAGGAAGGGTGAGGCTCTTGGCTCTGACCTCTTGGCTTTCTTCTCTGAATCGGCTCTGTGTTTCTTGTTTGATAAAACCGTTGGCTACATCTACACTGAATTACATCTACATTTGGTGTCCAACGTGACAAGAATCCATTAACTGTTTAACTGCTGAGCTGGATTCACACCTCGGACACTAGGTGGCTGTTTTGAAATTCCCTCGGATTTGTACTGTTCTACGAGGACTTAGTTATCCAATATTTTAAAGGAAACTATTTAAAAGAGAAATTTTTTTTCACATTTAAAAAAAATGGGTTTTCTGTGTTCATTGGAAGAAAATTGGGCTTTGTTTGCAATTTTAGACAGTCTGACAATGGAACAGCTATATGAGAAGATTAATGTTGATAGGATTATGCATTTTATTACTATATTTATTCTTATTTTACTATTTAAGAAGATAGTCAATTTAAGTGCCAGGGTGACAGCTTTAGAAAAACTTGATACAACTATAAAAACTCAGACAGAAGAAACTAACAGTGAAGTTGCTTCAAGATTGGATCATAGGGTTATAGAAAGAAAGCCTGTTTTCACACAGTCACCCTTGGTTTGTCCAGTAACCGTACAGCAGTTGCCTGATCAAATGACTACACAAAATATTTGGGCTCCAATTGAAATGTTGGATTTACGAAGGTTTAAGGAGGCAATAGTATCTTATGGCATGCATTCCCCATATGTAAAGCAAATGTTAAACTCTTGGTCAACATATAATAGGATTGTACCACAGGATTGGTGGGAGCTGGCACAAGCTGTTCTGGAACCCAGTCAAAGGCTTCAGTGGCTAACTTGGTTCAAGGATGAAGCTAAAAACATAGAAAAACAGTGGAAGGATAAAGGAATACAAGTCTGCCAGGATCAGCTTATTGGAGAAGGTCAATATGCTTCAGCACCAGCACAATGTTTATATGATGTCCAAACCCTAATTTTATGTCGAACAGCAGCCTTAAATGCATGGGACAGAGTTGAGGAACCAGGAAAAAAAACTGAGTCATTTACAAAGGTTGTACAAGACCCAAAAGAATCTTTCACAGATTTTTTACAAAGACTGGCTTCAGCAGTAAAGAGAATGGTCCTGGATTCAGAAGCTGGTAAGATAATAATTGAAACTTTGGCCTTTGAGAATGTGAATGCAGCATGCAAAACAATAATCAGGCCGTTAAAGGCAAGATCTGAACCTTTGGAAGATTGCATTAGAGACACGGTTAATGTTGAAGCTCATGAGCATGATGATACGTGGGTAGGAGAAGCAATTTCAAAAGGTTTGAGGAATGTTAGATGTTTTGGATGTGGAAAGCAAGGACATTTGAAAAGGGACTGTAAACAGGTCATTCCTAGAAACAATGTTTCCTCAAGGAACAATGGCAACAGAAGGCCCCTTCCTTCTGGAGTATGTAGAAGGTGTGGTAAGGGAAAACACTGGACCAACGAATGTAGATCAACAAGGGACAGACAGGGTAATCCTTTGCCTCAGTCTTCGGGAAACTCCCAGAGGGGCCTCATGCAGGCCCCAATAGCAAATCCAGTTCAAACCTTTCCTGCAGTTGTAGAGGAAAACCCTACTCAGAGCAATTAAATAACCAAATGCCTATTGGAATAAGTCATGCTGGTCAGGATGATGAAACAGAGAGAATAGAAAATTCAGGAGAAAACATAAAGAAAATTTTTTGGCAAACTTCTATTTCAAACAGAACTCTAAAGGATATGCTAAATAAACAGAAAGGGGTAACAAAAACCCCCAGAAACAGACTGCATAATGCTCTATTAACTTTGAATTTTCTTAATGCCAATGAGAAAGGAACAACAGCTTCAGAGAGACATTGGATAATGGAAAAAACTACAGAATTAAATCAGCCTATATACTTTAAGGATGTGCTGACCTCAGAATGGAAACCAGGGTATGTGTTACGTTGGGGACGAGGTTTTGCTTTTGTTTCTACAGGAGAAGATAAGTCGTGGGTACCATCAAAATTGATAAAGGTTCGATTTGAACAAGAGAAACCTCTTAATTAGAGGAGGTGATAGTTCATCAACCAATATGAACATCCAATTTAAACTAACTTATACCAGTAACACATGTCTTTTCATTTAATCAGATAATAACTTGCCAAAAAGGAACATCCCCAAAATTAGTCTTGGGGAAAGGTTTTTGTTTTTGTCTTTTAGGAGAATGAAGGTTAAGGAATCTGAAGAACACTGGACAAATGAGACAACTGATCAGCTTTGAACTACAAGGTGCTCAGAGGTAATTTTGAGATGACTAGCTGAGATGATCCAGTCTCAAAGACTACTTGAAGAAGGACTTGAGATAAACCCTGAACTTTGGCATTATACACAGACTGGATAATGAAGGATATGGTTACCTTTCCTAGAACTTGACAATTAACCTAAAATTTTTCTTTCAGGATAAAGATAACTTCGCCCATACCCAGCAGGAAACAATTTTAAGAATACGACGCCCACATTCCCAAAGAGGTGGTGTGGGGCAGGTGGTTTTTTGGTCTTTTTAATGGGTTTTGGGTCTGGGATAGTTTTCATTGTTTAGGGGGTTGGTTACAAGTTGTTGTCAAGGGTTAGGAAAAAGGCTAAGCAAAGGAGATTAGATTTAAGGTTCTTGTTAAAAAAAAAGAGAGAGAAAGAAAGAAAGAAGAAGAAAAAGACAATTACTAGTTTTAAGTATTTTACATTGGATTGGATTGTTTTATATTGTATACAAGTTATATATATTGGAATTGATATTGTTAGAAAATGCTATATGTATATTTCTAATTGTACTTATACCATTCATTTAACAATGCAATTTTCTGATCCTTGAATGTTATTATTACCAACTATTAGGATGTAAATAAATGAAAGTTCGTAGTTAGACATTACAATAGAACTTGTTGTCATATTAGATATGTTTTAAAAATTGAGCAGATATATTTTAGACAGGTCATCTTCAAACCTTTCAGAGATCTACAGAATATGGCATTTGACAGAGGGATGTGGAGGAGAACGGGATGCTGAGTTGAAGCCATATATACACAGCCAAGAAGAATGGACTAGAAATTATTTAGACATTTATTACTTGTATATATTGTGTATAGTTATTGTACTTTTGAATGTAGTTTTTCTTTTGTTAGTTATAACCTTTTTCTTTTTTTCCTTTTTATTAAATTAGAAAAGGGGAAATGTGGTGGTATAAATAAAGTTGCCTGGGGTCAGAGCTATTTAGAGCCATAGCAAGTGCGTGGCAGTGGTGGCGTACGCCTTTAAGGACCTGGAGGGCGGTACATACAGGCAGTGACGAGGCAGTCACATGATTGGGTTTACAACCAATCAGAAGCCAGAACAAGGAGACTATAGAGACAGACACACAGGAAGTAGATTTCTCTTTTTTGGAGAGCTCTCTCTTGGCTGAGGAGGATCCCTGAATCAGGAAGGGTGAGGCTCTTGGCTCTGACCTCTTGGCTTTCTTCTCTGAATCGGCTCTGTGTTTCTTGTTTGATAAAACCGTTGGCTACATCTACACTGAATTACATCTACATAATATCATATCAACTGGTAAATAGAGAGAATTGGACTTCTTTTCCTGTTTTTATCCCTTTAATTTGCTTCTCTCATCTTTCTTTAATCACTGTGTTGAGGAGTGGGGATAGGGACAGATCTGTCTCTTTCAGTAGGGTTGCTTCATGGTTTTCTCCATTTAGGATGATGTTGGCTATGGGTTTCTCATATATGGCCTTTATTATGATGAGGTATCCTCCTTCTAAGCCTGTTCTCTCTAGAGAACATTTATCATGAAGGCATATGGAATTTTGTCAAGACCCTTTTCTGCATCTATTGAAATAATTATGTGTTATTTTGTCTTTCAGTTCATGTATTGATTTGCATATGTTGAATTATTCTTGAATCTCCAGGATAAAGTCAACTTTATCATCGTGGATAATCCGTTTGATATATGCCTATATTAGGTTAGTAAGAATTTTATTGAGAACTTTTGTATTTATTTTCATCAGGAACATTTGCTTATAGTTCCCTCTTTTTTTGTTGAATCTTTACCTGGCTTTGGTATTGGGGTAGTTCTGGCTTTGTAGAAGAATTTTGGAAATGTTCACTCTGTTTTTTGTTTTTGTTTTTGTTTTTGTTTTTGTTTTTGTTTTTGTTTTTGTTTTTTTATAGATTAATTTGAGAAGGACTGGTTGCAGCTCTTCTTTTAAAGTGAGGTAAAATTCTGAAGTGAATCCTTCCAGACCCAGGCTATTTTTAGTTGGAAAGATTTTTATGGATCATAAAGTAGATCTATTTTTAGCTTTCTTTCATTGAGATAAAATTCATCATTTTAACAACTTGAAAGTGAACAATTCAGTGTACATTTTTTTGCAATCACAATGTTGTGTACTAGCACTATCTAAATATAGAATATTTTAATTATAGCAAAAATGAAATGCTGTGCCTTTTAAGCAGTCGCATGCCATTCTCCCTTCTCTCTACCTTCTAAAAACCACAAATATGCTTTGTGCCTTGGTAATTTGTAGCCTTTTGTGCCTAGCTTCTTTCATTTAAGATTTTCTAGGTTCATCCATGTAATGCATCTATACATTCATTTTTGTTTTTATTGTGGCAAACTTCATTCCTTTTACAGGAAAATAATATTATATTACATTGAATAGGTTTATCACATTTCGTTTATCCATTCATCAGTTGGTAGACTCTAGAGTTGTTTCCAGTTTTTGGATACTGTGAATACTGATGATATAGACACTTATGTTAAATTTTTTTTGTTTGAAAACCTGTTTTCAATTCCCTTGGGTATATACCTAGGAATACAAATGCTGAGCTGTAACTCAGCCTGGCTCACAGTCAGGACAAATCTCTGTCACCCACCAGTCCCACAGCTGCTCAGACCCAACCAAGTAAACATAGAGACTTATATTGCTTACAATGTGTATGGCTGTGCCAGGCTTCTTGCTAACTGTTCTTATATCTTAAACTAATCCATTTCTATAAATCTATACCTTGCCACGTGGCTCGTGGCTTACCGGCATTTTCACATGGTGCTTGTCATGGTGGCGGCTGGCAGTGTCTCCCTCACTCAGCCTTCCACGTCCCAGAATTCTCCTCTCTCCTTGTCCCGCCTATACTTCCTGCCTGGCCACTGGCCAATCAGTGTTTTATTTATACAGAATGATATCCACAGCACTGAGCCATATGGTAACTCTATATTTAGCTTACTGAATTGTCCACCATTTTTACATCCAACCAGCAATATACAATTACTCTGATTTCTTCATATCCATGTCATCCACTGTTGCTTGCCTTTAAACATATATGCACACTATTATTTAAGTATGAGGGAATTTAGTTCAACTGTGGTTTTTACAGTGGATGTAAAAAAATGTTCTAGCCGGGCGGTGGTGGCGCACGCCTTTAATCCCAGCACTCGGGAGGCAGAGCCAGGCGGATCTCTGTGAGTTCGAGGCCAGCCTGGGCTACCAAGTGAGTTCCAGGAAAGGCGCAAAGCTACACAGAGAAACCCTGTCTCGAAAAACCAAAAAAAAAAAAAAAAAAAAAAAAAAAAAAAAAAAAAAAAAAAAAAAAAAAAAAAAAAAAAAAATGTTCTACCATGTTGAGAAGAAAAAAAGGATATGTCCTTCTGGGCCTATACTTGTGAATTTATATGTTTGTGTAGAAGCATATATGTATGTATGTTTGTATATATATATATATATATATATATATATATATATATATGCATATAGTTATTATATGTTTGCATGTGTATGCCTGTTCACATACATATGCATGCACATGGAGGAATGTGAGAAGGTATACTGGAAAAATTGTGTCTATGCATATGTGTGTCTGTGTAGCAGATAGTTTCTATGAACTATGTTCTACATTAACTGTGATACTGATTGGTAGTTCTACAATGACTTGGAGCATTCCTGCAAGAATGACTAGATGATAACATTTTAAAAACAATCCTGCACTATATAAATTCAACAAATTTGAAATGTATATTTTTACTTAAATATATGTTAGCACTAGCCTTAACATATTATCTAAATGTCCCATTTGTTTCCAAAATCCAGTATGGAGGCTTATCTAAGCCTTTATCTTCAAATAATGCAGCTCTAAAAGCCTATAGATTTTTCTGATAAAATATAGGCAATGCTGTGGATGAGGCTACTGGATTTCTCTGGGCTTATGACTAACATTTTAATTATTTTCTTAGTACTCCCTGAGAAAATGTTTTGAGCAAAAATGATTTCTGAACCAAGTTAATTGTTAAAAAAGCAATGCACCAATTTGGAATATTTGTTCAAAAATAAAGTCCTAATTTTCCAAGGTCACTCTAATCTGTGTTTCTAAAAATGTTAAAACCGTATTTCTGTGGCATATAATACATTTACAAGAGGAATATGTTAGCCTTTATTTTTCCATTTGTATGGAGTTTTTATATATTTGCTTTGCATGTATTTACATATATAGATATGTACTCACATTGTTATATATATTGTTTACCTGCAGTTGTTGTATACATTTAACACAACTGTTACTTATATACAGTATGTGTGGTAGTTTGAATGTAACTGGCCCCCATAAGCTCATAGGGAGTGGCACTGTTAGGAGGTGTGACTTTGATAGAGTGCGTGTGGTCTTGTTGGAGGAAGTGTGTCACTGGGGGTGGACTTTGAGATCTCATATATGCTAAAACCACACCTGGTGTCTCAGTTCATTTCCTGTTGCCTGCAGATCAAGATGTAAAACTCTCAACTCCTCTAGCACCATGTCTCCCTGCATGCTGCCATGTCCCAACATGATGATAATAGACTGAACTTCTGAACTGTAAGCCACACAATGAAATGTTTTCCTGCTGTGGGATGTTCTGTATGGCAAATGTGTTGCTCTGATTGGTCAATAAATAAAACACTGTTTGGCCAGTGGCTAGGCAGGAAGTATAGGTGGGACTAACAGAGAGGAGAAAAGAAAGAACAGGAAGACTGAGTCAGAGTCACTGCCATCCGCCACCATGACAAGAAACATGTGAAGATGCTGGTAAGCCACGAGCCACGTGGCAAGGTATAGATTTATAGAAATGGATTAATTTAAGATATAAGAACAGTTAGCAAGAATCCTGCCACAGCCATACAGTTTGTAAGCAATATAAGTCTCTGTGTTTACTTGGTTGTGTCTGAGCGGCTGTGGGACTGGTGGGTGAGAGAGATTTGTCCTGACTGTGGGCCAGGCAGGAAAACTCTAGCTACAAATGGCACCCAACGTGGGTCAAGAGTTTCCACCTAAAACCTGAGAAAAGATTCTAAAACAAAGCTAAAAACAGCTTCCTAATTGTCTCTCTCAAATGAGTGGTAGCCTGCCGGTTTGAGCTACTGGCAAGTTCCTGGCATGCGCACTTAATCTGCAGTATGGCAGGAATGAGGCCTCTGCAAGTGACACATTAAGCTGCATGGTGGATTTAGCCTTTGCTAGTACAAAACAAAAAAAGAGGTTTCTGGGCTACACGCTGCTTGGATAAAAGCATAGACCCATGATAGCTCCCAGAGCTGGTAGTAAAGTACCACAGCCATGTTGGGAAGCTGAGGTGGGTGGAGCCAGCAGCCACAGCTGCTGCAGTTTAAAGCAATAGATTCACAATAAGACAGATTCAGATGTAATAGGTTACAATGTGTGTAAAATATTCGTAGGCTTGAAAGAGACAAAAAAGGTGATATATACAGTTATATAAACAAATACATAGTTTTAAAAAAATAAAGTCTTTAAAGAGACAGTAAAATTAATATAAAAAATAAGCCACATGAGGAATATTACACAGAGAATCTGGAATGTGTTGTCTTTGGGATTTTTAACTGTAGAAAAACATTTGATCATAAAAGATGTTGAGTTAAACCAATATGTATATTTTAAAGAAACCTTGACTTCAAAATTTGCATGTAAGGATGTGTTGCTTTGGAAAGGAGACTCTGCTTTTGTTCCCACAGAAAGCCAGAGGCTATGGATTTGTTCCAGATTAAGATACATCAGGTTTGACCAGCCAAGACCCCCTGAAAGGTCTCCAATGACATCATGGCCCAGATGATCCAACATCTAGAATGGTTTGAAGGCAACTGGCTCAGAAAATACACTCTCATGGACTATTGCATAATCCTAAAATTTTCTTTGTGTCCCCATAAGATACAGCGCCCCCCCCCTCCAGCAGGAAGTAGTAAGAGAAGCTACGCCCAAATTCCCAGACATACCAAGCTGACTTTGGAGATGTGTAAAAGTTAAAACCTTCCTTTAAAAAAAAAGAAAAATTAAAAGAAAAAAAAGGGGGAAGTGCTGTGGGATGTTCTGTATGGCAAATGTGTTGGTCTGATTGGTCAATAAATAAAACACTGTTTGGCCAGTGGGTAGGCAGGAAGTATAGGCAGGACTAACAGAGAGGAGAAAAGAAAGAACAGGAAGGCTGAGTCAGAGTCACTGCCATCTGCCACCATGGCAAGCAGCATGTGAAGATGCCAGTAAGCCACAAGCCACATGGCAATGTATAGATTCATAGACACAGATTAATTTAAGATATAAGAATAGTTAGCAAGAATCCTGCCACGGCCATACAGTTTGTAAGCAATATAAGTCTCTGTGTTTACTTGGTTGGGTCTGAGCGGCTGTGGGACTGGCGAGTGAGAGAGATTTGTCCTGACTGTGGGCAAGGCAGGAAAACTCTAGCTACATTTTCCTTTATAAGAGTTGCCATGGTCATGCTGTCTCTTCACAGCAACATAAACCCTAAGACAGTATGATTTCTTCTAGTATATATGAGTTTTGACAAAGGCATAAGATTGTGTATCGGCTATCACAATCAAGATACAAAGCAGTCTACTCATTTCAAAATATTAGTTATTCCTACCTAGTTAGAGGTACCTTGTCTATTAGTGTTCTGTTGCTATGAAAAATACTTCATATAATTAGCCTAGAAATGATAAGTTTATAAAAAGAAAGTTTGTTTTGATTTACAGCTTTGGAAGTAGTGAGGTAGCACACATGATGGAGCATAACTGGGAAGCAAAATGGAGTGAGAAGGAGATCACAATGAGCCATGCCTTTCAAAGTATGCTTCTAGTTTAATTTTATGGTGAAGTAAATACTGTAAATATCAATGCACAGATTTTTGTAGGATTATAAAGTTTCATTTCCTTAAATTCTTAGAAGTGTAACTACTGGACTATATGTTAAACATACTTTAAAAATGTAAACAACTGTTTCTTATAATCTTTTAAGTTTATAGAAACACTTTCAAGTAGAGAGTACAGTTGTTCTTTTGCTTGTCTGTTTTTGACATGCTTTGGCCCATTCTGGCCTCAAACTCTATGTAGACAAGCATAACCTTGAATTTTTGATCCTCCCGCCTCTACCTCCCCAGTGCCAGGATAACAGGCATGTGTTACTATAGCCATTTTATGCTGTCATGAGACTTGAACCCAGAGCTTTGTGCATATTAGGAAAGGACTGTACAGACAGAGTTATATTCCCAGACAACCTTCAAAGTCCTTGTCACCTTGCAAAGATATGGTATATATGTTACAAATGAAGAACCAATATTAAATAGGAAAGTTCAGTTTATAATAATCTTCATTCATTATGTTGGATAGTTCTATGATGAGTTTTTGTTTGTGTGTGGGTTTTGTCTTGTCTTTTTATTTTGTTTTTTTTTTTTGCTTTGTTTTGATTGTTTGTTTGCTTGCTTTTATTTTTCATATAGAGTCTCACTATGTAGCCCAGACTGTACCTCAAACTAGCTGTCTTTCTGCCTCAACCTCTATGATTATAGATATGCATTACTATGCCCAAATAGCTTCTACAGGTTTTGACTAATGTATGCTATCACTAAATCACAATTATTCTGTTCTTTATGCTCTACCTATTCATCTCTTTCCCAACCCACCCCCTGGAAATGACTGATACACTTTACTGTCTCTGTGGTTTTGTATTTTCCATATTGTCATATAGTTGGGAATGATATGCTATTTAGTCTTTCTTGACTGGCTTCTTTCATTTAGCAATATGCATAGGAAGTTTCTTCACGTGTTTAGTGAATCAGTAGCTCATTTATTTTTTTAATCAGTGAATAATATTCCATTGTATAAATGTACTACAGTTTGTTTCTGCATTCACCTATTGAATGAACATCTTGGTTGCTTCTAATCTTGATAACTATAAGTAAAGTATTGTAATCATTTCTGTACCAGTTTTTTTTTGTGTAGACCCAAGTTTCAGTCCATTTAGGTAAGTAACTAGGAGTTTAATTGTAGTATTATGTGATAATATTGTATTTAGCTTCATCAGAAACTTCCAAACTGTATTTCTAAGTGTCTGTGTATGATTTTGCATTCATAATAGTTCTAAGCATCCTTCTTGTTCCACATCTGTATCCCTCCTCCTCCCCCCTCATATTTTTGCAACCACTCTCTCCAGTTTTATGTCACATTGACATTGTTCAGTTAGTAATGTGTGTAGTTAGTAATGTGTACTCCCTCCATGTCTATTATAATTTTATACCTCATTTCTTTTTATTGCTAAGTAAGATTTCATTGTCTTCCAGTTTATCTGCTTACCTGCCAAAGAGCATGTTGGCTGCTCCCAAAGTTTGACAGTTATGAATAAATCTGGATAAGCACCCGTGTGCAGGTTTTTATGTGCACACACTTTAAACTCAGGTAAATACCTATGAATATGGCTGTAGGATTGGATGGTGCATTCAGTTTTGCAAGAAACTACCAAACTATGTTCCCAAGCAGCTGCAACACATTGCCTCCCTACCAGTAATGAGATTCTGATGTTCCACATACTTTAAATTTTATTACATAAGCTGGGCGGTGGTGGCGCACGCCTTTAATCCCAGCACTCGGGAGGCAGAGCCAGGTGGATCTCTGTGAGTTCGAGGCCAGCCTGGGCTACCAAGTGAGTTCCAGGAAAGGCGCAAAGCTGCACAGAGAAACCCTGTCTCGAAAAACAAAAAAAAAACAAAAACAAAAAAAAAATTTATTACATAAATTTACTTATTTTATATATATGCATGCATACTCTCAGGCCAAAGTCAGAGGGAAATCTGTGGAATTCGGTTTTCTCTTTCCACTATGTGGGTCTTGAGGATTGAACTTAGGCTTATTGATATGTTAAGCTTTCTCACTGGCCCTGACTTTACATCTTCTTGCTGGCATTTGGTATTACCAATGTTTTGAGTTTTCACAATTGTAGTAGGTGCAGAGTAGCATTGTTTTAATTTGCAATTGCCTACTAACATACAATGTTGAGCATCTTTTCATATTGCATTTGCTAGATGTGTATTTTTGTGATGAGGTGATCTCTACCTACATATGATTCTAGTCATGTGACATTCAGAGGCAAGCAAAATGATTGAGACAGTGTAAAGATAAGTAGTTACTGTTAAGATCCTGCCCTCACTCTGGCATATGCGCAGCTTGGGGTCTTGCATCTTATGTCATAAGGGGATGCTGGCAACCACGTAGGCATGGCGTGGTCACGCAATCTGTGCCTTAAAAACCAGACGCAGACCCCACCCTCTCTCTTTGCTCTCTCTCTGTTCCCTCTCTGCTCTGCTCCCTCCCCCCAGGCCCGGCTCTTCTCTTTCCTATCCCCTCCTTCCTTTCAATAAAGCTCTCTGTAATTCTGGTAGTCGTGGCCATGGCTCGTGACTTTTCCGCCGGTAACCAGTTGCACCACCAGCACCATTTACCATCATTTACCAGGGGTTGAGGTGAAAAAGAAAAAAATAAGCAGAACGCAGGGGTTATGTCACACCATGAAGCTATTCTGTATGGTATTATAGTGTTGGGCACATGTTATAAAAGATCTGTTAAAATCTATGGAATAGACATCATCAAGCATGGACCTCTAGGGGTGTCCTAGAGGGTGAGACTGTGCATGTGTGGTGGTAGAGAATACGAGACCTCCCTCTGCAATTTCTACTCAGTTTTGCTATGAATGTAAAGCTGCTTTAAAAAATAGTCTTTTTAAAACAAAATTTCCTTCCTCTCCAAATCTATCAGTATTAGATACTAGCACAGCATGAGAAAAGTCACATAATTTTATGAATTTATATATTAATAGCATTTGAATGATAACAATCACAATAAGACACCACTATATGTCTATTAGAATGGCTAAAATGAAAATACTATTAAAACCAAATGCTGGTGAACATGTGGGCAACTTTCATACTTTGTTATTGGCAATATAAAGTGGTACAGCCACTCTGATCATTTCTGATAAAACTAAACAAACATTCATCATACAACCAAATAATTTCATTCCTGGTAATTTATTGTAAGAGAATAAAAACATGCTCATGCCAAAGCCTGTACACTAATAGCAATTTTATTTGTGTTAGATAAATACTGCAAACAAGCAAGACATGCTTCATGTTTAGTGCACAGCCACAGACAACCTAGAGTATTATTCATCAACTGAAAGGAACAAACAGGTGAGATGACTAACTGAGTAAAAGTGCTTGTTTAAGCCTCTTGACCTGAGTTCATTTAATTTCCAGATTCTGCAGTGAAAGAAGAGAACTGACTCCTAAATGTTGTCCTCTGAACTCCACAGAACCATCATGACATACATATGCCTTGACTGGTTCACACACATTGTATGTGTGCAAACATGCACACACACACACACACACACACACACACACACACACACACATCACATCACAATCATTACCATACTAATGATAAATTTTTAAATAAAAGAAAAGAACAAACCATTAGTGCATGCAATAAATTGAATGAATTGCAAAAGGACTAGGCAGAGTGAAATAGGGTAGTCCCAAAGACTACATAATATGATTCAGATTATAGGCCTTTCTAAAATAGAGAAAATTGTGAGGATGGAGAAGTACCAGTGGTTACCAAAAGTTGGAGATGCAGGTAGGTGTG
The DNA here is from genome assembly GCF_007827085.1 of Peromyscus californicus insignis. NCBI lineage: Eukaryota > Metazoa > Chordata > Mammalia > Rodentia > Cricetidae > Peromyscus > Peromyscus californicus. The sequence continues at coordinate 2,695,857 of NW_026294391.1, forward strand.
GGAAGAGGAGGTGAAAACATATAAGATTGCTGGTGGGAGTTGTCAAATTGTAAGATCACGTTCCTAGTTCCATTCCTTCTCACTAGCTACCATCTAATGCGAGAAATCCACGGGAGTCTGCTTAATGGGTAAAAGAAATTTATTTGGAAAGAAAACTCACTAAAACAGATTAGGAGAATTGTTGCTGGGTCCTGGAAGGGTGAGGTACAGTCCCACTCTGTTCTGCCGCCTGAGTCAGTCCCCATCATCCAAGCCCTCATGGGAGAGAAAAGAGCAGCTTTCAGGTCTTAAGGTTAGCCCAAAGGCCATGCTCCAGGGGCAGGCACTTCAAGGTTATAGGTAGAACAGTTACCTGCTATATCTCGAGGGGCTGTATCTCAAGGACATAGGTAAAACAGATATCCACTACAACTATCCCCAACCATCCTACATGTTTCTGAAGGAAAAACAATTAACTCAGGCTGCTGTAGGCCCCCATCCTGCCTCCACCCCACCTCCACCTCTTGTTTCATTGAGGAAAAGGATTCATTCTATCCCAAATTCACCTCTGGCATCAATATCAGTATAACATGCACACATGATGTTTTATTTGTGGGGGGCTACCCACCACCCCCACGTTTCCCCCAAGTGCTCTTGAGCAGGAGCAGCAGGAAATATTAGATAGAAGGATTTAGATTGTGGAGATAAACAGATAGAAAATACAGGATAGCCTCAAGAGGGCCTGGAACCTACTCCATTAGCCAACTGTCTCTGCCCTAAGGTATTTAAAGAAATGCCAAGGGGTGGAGCAAAAGACCTCCCCCCAGCACAGCCAAGTGCAGACCATCTCAGACACCAGCACTCAGGCCCATGGTCCAATCGTCCTCTCTATGTAGACCTGCTGGATAAAGCCACTAGGAAACCTGAAAATGGGCTCCCACATTTATTGTTGTTGTTCTTTGTTTTTATTTTCTTGTGTGTGGAGGGGGGCGTGTTTTGTTTTGTTTTGTTTGAGACAAGCTTTCTCTGTGTAACTGTGGTTGTCCTGTAACTCAGTTTGTAGATCAGGCTGGCCTTGAACTCAGAGACCTGACTGCCTCTGCCTCCCAAGTGCTGGGGTTAAAGGTGTGAACCAACAAGCCTGATTCAATGTATTTTTTTATGCTGTGTTGAAATTTTTGTCTTTACCACCTCACCATTGTCATTATAGTTATATGATCCATTTTTGATCTAAGGTCTAGCCTATTCATTTGCTTTTGATATTTGTTTTTACTATAATGTGACATAGACCTTCTCTCAGAAAGGGGGTTAATCTCATGATGGAAGCCAATTTCTATCCTTCTAAGAAAAATTAGCTTAATCACTTGTGAAAATTCTGGGTAAAATGACAAATGGAGTGTTAAGATCATTTGCTTAGATATGTCTACTCTAAGCTGTCAGTCATGACAGCTTCACATGATGGGAGCCAAGAAGTTAAGATTCTAGTGGAACAATGTTCTTTTAGATTCTATTGATGCCAGGTACCAATGCATGTCCCTTAAATAAAGAATGCTCTTTACAGTTCATATTATCTATAAAAGGAATATATTCACAGCAATATGGAGGCTTGAGTACATACGTCAAAATTCCATTATAAAATCTACAACTACTTAGAAATTTTCTAAAGTATTTCTGTGTTTCCCCATCTTAAATAAATCTAGGGGGTAGTTTCCTCCAACTATCTACATTTTAAAATCATTCGACTAATTATAATAAGTAGTATAACATATACATATTGGATTTTGATATACATTTTGCTGTTTAACTTAATCTTAAAAATTATAGGTGATAGGAGTAGGAGACATGGTTGAGCAGTTAAGAGAGCTTACTCTTACAGATGACCTGGATTTGGCTCCATCACCCATATGGTGGCTCACAACCACCTGTAACTCTGGTTCCTCTTCTTTCAATACCCTGTTCTGGCCTCCACGAGCACCAGTCATGCGCATATGCAGGCATTCACATAGACACATAAAATAAACTAAAATAAAATTTTTTTTTTAATTGTAGGTTTTGAGATTATCTTGTGTGTCTGTATGAATGGGAAAAAGTAAATGGGAAAAAATCAAGACCGAGTCAAAAGTGTAAGACAAAGATCCTGGGACCTGTTATATTCATTTTAAACATATATGTTATTTAAAGAGAGATTCTCATAGGAGCCAATGGAGTGGTGGTCTTTTCCACTGGGCACAAAGCAAAGGAAATCTAAGATAGCAGAGAAAAGAGAGTCTAAAAATACCATTTTTCTCTTCTCTCCATTTTCTAAGTCACCAAAAGTCTGCAAGTTTTAAAACTCGAAGAAGAACCTCAAGTTCAATATAATTAAATTGTTAAATGTCCCTGGCATCTGTGATTGCATGGTAGCTGTTAAAAACTTGATGGCATCCCAAACCTTTTTATAGATTATTTTTCTCATCATTTTTCAGCTCAACCTCTACAAATATCTCAAAAACCTGCAATTACAGTAATGTCATAAAAATATAAAGTTGACAAAGTCTTCTGTTGGAACAGATGGAGCCTTTAGAGTTCCAAGCAATGCACATTAAAAGCTATTATAAAGTATAAAATCAGGCCATTGTGAATTTCAACAATAATGCAAACCCTCTGTAGGGCATGCTGCCCCCATGGCCTGGGGACTAAATGATAGCTTGTTACCTTTTGAGTGTTTCCTTAGTATAGAAAGGAATGAATGCATGAAATATTCATACAGAAGACATGTCTTCACAGATTCAGATATTTCTAGGGTATGTGCTATGTTTGGCAGCACTAAATCTGATTTTCCTTTCCAAATTTGAGAATTCACCAAGTCATGAGTTTTTGTGGGAGGGAAGGCAGAGCTGTCTCTTCCTACAGGAACTGAAATGCCCAATACTTTTTGGGCAGCCTTAAGGCATGTGACCTGGGGCCTAGACAATCTTAGGCAGTCACAACTGATATTCCACTCACAGTGAGTTAAAGAATCAGAATCAAATAGATCTCTAATCAGCTATTCCTTAGTGAATCCTTCCTCTGAAAATGTCCACGAGGCAAAAGATATAAGAAGTAAAAAGAAAAGAAAAAGATGAAGGTAAAATTAAGTATAAGTAATGTTTATCAGGACTACAGAGATGGGCTGAAGTTACAAGTTTGTGGAACTCAGAGCCAGAGAACATGCACTAGTAGCTGAAAGTCTTAACATCTACAGGGCCAAAGAAAGGGCACAGAGACGCAGACCAAGTGTGTGACTCATACAAGGTAAGGATACAAAAAGCAGGATACAGCCAGAGGCTACGAGGGCCTCAACTCCTCTCAGAGTTGAGCTCTTTATTCTCTTAAAGAAATTTACCCTAGTGCTACAACTAGAAACAAGTTGCAAGTCCAGGAGAGTAAAATGTACAAACAGCCTGGAAACCTGGGGTTGAAGGGATGTAGTTACTGTTTTTGATTGGATGTGTTAGATCACTGTGAGAGAAGATCCCCAAAGTATAATTATCAGACTAACTTCAGACTATAAAACAAAGTAATGGGGAGAATGCAAAGGCAAGTAAGAGAGAAAGAAATAATGAGGCTACAAATCAAAAATTGGTCATGCAAGGAAAGATCTAATACTGTAAAAGAGAACCAGCCAAATGAGTTGTTGACAAATTCAATCCACAGCAAATAACTTTCATATAACACTCTGATGAAGGTTTTACAATGATATATCTAAAATGTTCAAAGACATAAATGAAAGAATAACTTTGATTAAATGAATTGAGAGTCAGGCATGCACCATGCATGCTTATAATCCTACCATGCTGGAGGCAGAAGTAATAGGATTGCAAATTTATGCCAATCCGGGATAAATAATAAGACCCTGTCTCAAAAAAAAATAGTGAGAGGAAAAAGAAAGAATGCAGAAAAGTATTTTAAGACAGACTGGTTAGGATCTTGGAAATTCAGTGTCTGAACAGAAATTTTTTTAATATAATATAGTAAAGACCAAACTAAAAGAATAAAGAAATAGAGGATAAAACAAAGAAAAATAGAGATAAATACGACAGAAGATAAAATACATATATTACAGATTAAATGTTTCTGTATTTGTTAATGGAATTTTCAGGGTGGAAACAGAAGGGATGACAAAATACATTAATTTGAATATAAAATGAATGAGAATCGTGTGTGTGTGTGTGTGTGTGTGTGTGTGTGTGTGTGTGTGTGTGTGTGTGTGTGTGTACGCACATGCTGGTGTACACATATGTGGAAATCCTATAATTCTTTGTCTTATTGTCTCTAGACAAGGTTTCTCACTGAACTTGAAGCACACTACTGCAGTTAACAGGCCAGTGAGCTCCCAGGATCCTCTTGTCTCCACCCTGCCAATGCTGGTGTTATAGGCATGGATACCTATGTCGAACTTTTATGTTGGTGCTGAGAAGTCAAACTCAGGTACTCATGCTTGGTCAGTAGCTGCTCTCATCCACTGAGCAATCTCTCCAAACTATGAGAATCTTTTTAATTAAGAAAAGCTTAAGCCGGGCGGTGGTGGCGCACGCCTTTAATCCCAGCACTCGGGAGGCAAAGGCCGGCAGATCTCTGTGAGTTCGAGGCCAGCCTGGGCTACCAAGTGAGTTCCAGGAAAGGTGCAAAGCTACACAGAGAAACCCTGTCTCGAAAAACCAAAAAAAAAAAAAAAAAAAAGAAAAGCTTAAATGTGCAGAAAAGCATTCTTAGCACCTAATATAACTAAACACATGACTAGACATCTCATGGTAAAGAGCGTCAAAGGTGACAACATCATGGTAAAATTATAAAAGGAAGATGTCTTAGTCACTGTTCTATTGCTGTGTGGAACTCTTATAAAGGAAAACATTTAATTAGGGTGGCTTACAGTTTCAGAGCTTTAGTCCATTATCATCATGGCAGGGAGCATGGTGGCAAGCACTGCACTCAAAAAGTAGTTCAGAGTTGTTACATCTTGATCTGGAAGCAAAGATGGAGGGAGGGGGAGGGAAGGAGAGAGAGAGAGAGAGAGAGAGAGAGAGAGAGAGAGAGAGAGAGAGAGAGAGAGAGAGAGAGAGAGAGAGACTGGGCTTGATATGTGCTTTTGAAACTTCAAAACCCACTCCCAGTGACACACTTTGTCCAACAAGGCCATACCTCCTAATCCTTCCAACTCTTTCAAATAGTGCCATGCCCTGGTGACTAAGCATTCAAGTATATGAGCATATGAGGGCCATAATTACTCAGGCTACCACAACAGATTATACATTTTAATGACAATTTGATTGAGGGTTAGGGTTGGAAAGGAAGTCACATGCTTGCAGAGGGAAAAGAAAGGAAAATTATTTTATTTTATCAGTTTTACCCAGCTACATTTTTAATTTAAGGTCAAGAAGAAGGATAAAGAAATCTCAGCTGTAAAAAGACTAAGAGAGACTTCATATACACAAACACTAGTTAGAAGATTTAGTGAGAGCTAAGAGTTTTATAAAACAAAAAAATCTAAGGTATTCAGTCATAAATTTAAAATCTATTCAAATAAAGGTTGAGTGTCTGTAATACAAAATTCAAATGTTTTTGATTGTCAGCATGATGCCACAAGCAGAAAATCCCACATCATAACACGAGTGCATTAAAAAGTTTGTATGACACTACCTTCAGGCTATGTGTATAAGATATATTTGAAACATAATTTCATGCTTAGATCAAAGTGGGTCTATCTCCAAGATATTATTTTATGTCTGAAAATATTCTAAAATCTGAAACAAAATCCCAAACACTTCTGTTCCCAAGCATTTTCAGGAACACTAAACTTAACCTGTGTGTTTGAACAAAACTTGTAACAGTCTTCAGATCAAAAATAGGCCAAAATAAACAAAAATGCATGGATATTATTGTATTAAAAATCAACACACCATGAGTTAGATGTCATAGATGTCATTGTGTGAATTTGTAAATTTAATACAGACTCAATCAGGAGAAAAAATATCAAATAAGTTAGCTAGTCTAACTTATTTGTGATTGTGTGTGAACTTTGTTTTGTTTTAGATGAAGTTCACATAGAATGACAAGTAAGACCAGCTAGAATAACCTAAAAGAGGAAAGTAGTGGTGAAAGATCTAGTAATGCCACAAATCAAGAGCAACATAACCTTAAAAATGACAGCATTTTGTTATTGATGCAAAGACACATCAGTGGAACAATGGCAAAGAACTAAAAGACCCAGAAATGGACAGTATTATGCATAAAACTTGAATATACAGTAAAAGTGGCATCTCAAGTCAACAGAGGAGAAGATTGACTTGTTTAATTGTGGTAGGGTAATCAGAAAGCATTACTGAAAGCTATTAAGACTGCTCACAGCATACATTAGGTAAATTTTAAAGAAATAAATTTTAATTTAAAAAAAGCATCTAAGCATCAAAGGAACACATCTGTGAATTCTTCTATGGCCTAGGAGTTGAGAAAAAATTCCAGTTATATTTTAAATCCAGAAGTAATAATGGAAATTACTGATATGCTTGATTACAATGAAAAGTTAATAAGTAAAAAGAAATAATAAAGTTGTAAAATATAGACTTGAAAATAGGAAAGTAAAAGCTTCTCCATCCTAGAAAAAAACTAAAAAATAGATATGAGTATGCAGTTCACAGAAAAGTACTCGTGTACCTGAAATCTATGATGAAAGAAATGCAAGCTGTGCAGAAAGACCATTTCACACTTAGCAAACTGACTAAGGGAACATGGCTGATGGAAATGGAAAGTGGGAAATCCCCACAAAGGGCAATTTGGTGATATCTTGCAAAATTACATATGAATTATGCTGTAACCCAGTAATCTTTTTTCTAAGTATAAAATACATATTGCCTAAAATGGAAAAAGGTGTATACAAAGCAATTCACTAAGACATATCTATAATAATAGGAAAAGCAGACAAGATCTCCAAATGTCTATCAATGGAGAACTGACTAAATAAATTGCCGTATTAAAACATGAGTACCACACAGGAACAAAAAGGAACAAGAAAGCTTAGGATACATTGCTTTGGAAATACAAACAAGGAGAAAACAGTACAGATGCCATGTTTTCTATCTAGGAAGGGGAAATAATGAGTTATAAATGCATACATAATTATGACCATATGTCATTTAAAATAAAATAAATTATAGTATTAAAATAATTACTTATGAAATAGGAAGTTCAGAAATACAACATTTTAAGGTTTACTTGTTTATTTAAAGTTTTTCTTTCATTTTACATACTGCTCACTGTTCCCTCTCCTTTCCTTTCTCCCGCTCCCCCTCACCTCCCCCCATCCCACCCCCATCCATTCCTCCTAGGGGTGAGACCTCCCTTGGGTATTCAACATAGGCTGGCATACCAAATTGAGGCAGGCTCAAGCCCTTCCCCCCTGTATCAAGGCTGAGTAAGGCAGAAACATAACATTTAAAATTAGATTTTATTTAAACACCTTGTTTTATATATTTTATTTAGGAACTATATAAATACTTAAAATACTTATAGGGTAAATTTTTAAAAATTTAATGCAATTCTTGCAGGTTTGGTGGTACACTCCTATAATTCCAGCCCTTAGAAAGCTGAAACATAATGATATTCTGCTATACTCATAGGTCAGTGCCTTTCCTGTCATCAGAGAGGCTTCCTTCATCAGAAGATGGGAATAGGTACAGAGAGCCACAGCCAGACATTTGTGGAGAGATTCGAAATGGGAGGTCTCCATCAATTTCCCCCCCCCCCAGAACTCAGGGAATCCTGAGAAAGAAGAGGCAGAAAGATTGTAAGTGCCAGAGGGGATGGAGGACACCAGGAGAACAAGACTTTCTGAGTCAACTAAGCAAGGCACATATGAGCCCACAGAGACTGAAGCAGCAACCACAGGGCTTATACAGGTCTGCACCAGGTCCTCTGTGTATATATTATAACTTTCAGGTTAGTATTTTTATGGGACTCTTGAATGTGAGAACTAGTGGGTCTTTGACTCTTGTGCCTGGTCTTGGGAATCTTTTCCTCCTGCTGGGTTGCTGTGTCTAACTTCAATATGATAGTTTTTGCTTCATCTTACTATATTTTATCTTGTAATATTTTATTGTTCTCTTTTAGAAGCCTGTTCTTTTCTAATGAGAGACAAAAAGGGAGTGGATCCTGCGGGGTGGGGATGTGGGGAGAACTAGAGAAAGAGGAAACTATAATCAGGATATATTGAATGAGAAAAGAATATATTTTCAATTAAAGGGAAAAAATTTTAAAAAAATCACAAGCTGAGGCAGGAGGATTAAAGCTTCAAAGTCAGCCTAGCCTGGGCTGCACAGTAAAGTTCAGGCAAGCCTGGTCTACATAGCAAGACCCAAGAATTGGGGTGAGGTGTAGTTTACTGGTACAGTGCTTGCCTAGCATATCCAAAGAAGACTGTAGGTTTGATCCTTAACACCTCAGAAAAGTAATTCCAAAATTGAAAATAAGACATTAAAAACTTTTATGAATTTACAACTGGTAGCAAAGTTACACCATTCATTGGCTTCAAAACACAGAAATAGGATCATATATCCCCAGTGTGAACAAAACTTAACAAATGACCAACCAACCACAAACAAAACAACAATCCCTGCAAAAAAAAATCTCTAACTATAAAATTGATTTTCAAATCTTGAATTATGTGTTTTATAAATTATATTGGTGCAATAGCATTGATGCCATTATTCTGAAACTGCTGCGTGTTTGTTGTTGGATAAAACAAATGAGTAATCGGTTGATCTCAATAGGAATTTTGACATAAGGGGAAAGAAAATATAAATAGAATGAGGTAAAATCAGTAACTCAAATGTCTGCGGATTTGTTTGGTCTGATTTAGGTACTGATGACAGTAGAGAATCTAATAATATATGTTTCTAACTAATATATAGCTCCTAAGACCCTTGATATCTCCAGTGATGAGGATATTCTTGTATGCTAAGATTACTGGTAACTGATAGCTCCCACACGGCTTCAGGATGGAAACTGTTCACTGGAATAATCAAGGCACAGCCAGATATAGTTGCTCATACTTGCAATCCCAGCCTATGGAATAAGTTTTAACACATGAGTTTGGGGGGCACCTTTCCAGACTCAAACTTAACTGGGCCTGGTATCTTTTGAACAACACAGCTCTTGCTTACATTGCCAGGCTTCTTTGTTTTTGCATTTATCTTGACATTGTTTGTTTGTTTGAATTTTCTAGGTTGTGGGATGGAGAATTATTTTGGAGAAATATTGCTCCAAATATTTACTCTGATTTTGGTTTTGCTTCTAGCATTCCCATTTTATGCAGTTGTTCCATAGTTTTTGGATATTTGGTTCTGCTTTTTTTCATCCATTTTTCTCATTGTTTTAGAGACATCTATTTAGATATCCTCAAGCTCAGAGACTTTTTCAGCTGTACCCAGCCTGTTAATGACTCAAGGCATTCTTCATTCTACTATAGTTTTTTTCGTTGTTTTTTTTTTAATGTCTCACATTTGGTTTGGACACTATATTATAATTTTCATCTCTCTGCATTGACATTGTTCTCACATGCTTTCTGATTTATCAATTATCATCCATATCACTTTAATCACAGTTGTTTAAAACTCCTGATAATGTCAAGATATCCTGTAGTATTTGGGAAAAAGTTTTTGAGACAGGGTCTTATGTAGCTCAGGATGGCCTCAGTTTTACTATGTTGGTAAGGATGACCTTGAATTTGTGATTCTCCCACTTCCACTTCCTCAGTACTAGAATGACAGGTGTGTCCCATCATGCCTGGTTTTTAACATGCCCGGTTTTATTCAGTTCTCAGGATCCAACCCAGAGCTTCGTGGATGCTAGGCAAACACTGACTGTATTAACTAAGCTACACACTCAGTTCAAGACAATTTTGTTTTGTATAGAGTCTTATGTAGATCAAACTTGCATGTAACAGAGACTGAACTTAATCTTGCCTCCATTTCTCAAGAGGTACATGTCACCACCATGCATGGCTTGAAAATTATTGAAGATTTACTTTTATTATTTTAAAGGGTGTGTGTGTGTGTGTGTGTGTGTGTACATGTGGGCATGCACATGCATATACACACTTGAGTTTAGGTGTCCACAAAGGCCAGCATTGAATTCTCCCTGAATTTAGAATTATGGGCAGTAGTGAACTGACTACTGTGGGGCATGGAATAGATGCTGGAAATCAAATTTGGATCCTTGCTCTTAACCACTGAGCAATCTCTCCAGCCCCTGAATTTTTTTATTTAAAATTGTACTGGAGTTATTTGGAAGTGCAAGTATATAAGAAAAATAAATGAATTAAGTGAATTAGAAAGTAAGTATCGTATCATTACATTCTTTTTCACAGATGAGTTTGCAGAGAATACTGAAGAGATGTAAATGACTTAGTAACAATGTTCAGCAAGAATGATGAGTACATGATCAACATACAAAAATCAATAATATGTTTAGGCATAAGTAACACTCAATTATACAATAGAAAAAGATGATGGAAAGATTCTACTGATAAATAGCAAGAAAACTACTAGGTACTTAGTATGACTCCTTTCAAGATAGATGCAAGATTCAAGAACACTGATGAAAAAAGTATGCATATATATTGAAGGATAATAATGAAGAAATAAGTACATAGTTTGTGGTATTATTCATGGATTGGAGGACTCCTGTCTTAATTACCTTTCTATTGCCATGATAACACACCATGAGCAAGGCAACTTATAGAAGAAAGAGTTTATTGGGGACTTACAGTTTCAGAGGGTTAGAGTCCATGACCATCATGGGGGGAAACATGGCAGCAGGCAGGCTGGCATGGCACTGGAGCAGTAGCTGAGAGCTTATATCTTGACACACAAGCATGAGGAAGAGAGAGAGATCAGGAAATGGTATAGGTGTTTGAAATTTCAAAGCTTACCCACAGGAATACACCTCCTTCAACAAGGCCATATCTTGTAATCCATTCCAAACAGTTCCAAAAACTGGGAACCAGGTATTCAAATATATGAGCCAAATGGGGGCCATATTTATTCAAATCACTGCAACTCTTTATACTAAAAATACTAGTTTTTAAAACAAATCACTCAAATAAAAATATCAAGTGTTATTTTATAGAACTTGATAAGCTTATTTTAAAGCTTATTTGGAAGATCAGATGGCTCAAAATAGCCAAACATTTTTGAAGAACAGTAGGAATGAATTTTCTTTACCACATATCCATTTTTTATTTTTACTTTTTTTTTGAGGTGGGATCTTACTTTACCTTCCCTGGCAGGCTTGAGACTTGCTATGTAGACTAGGCTGGCATTGAATTCACAGAGATCTGCCTGCCTCTGCTCAGATTAAAAATGTGTACCACCACACTTAATTCAGATATCAACTTATCATATAAAGCTAATTACTAGTTAGATATGGTGGCTCATACTTGCAATCCTAGCATTTGGGAAGCTAAGGGAGAAGGATATCAGTGAACTGAAGGTCAACTTAAGCTACACAGCAGTAGTCTTCCTCAAAAGAGAAAGAAACAAAGAAAGCTAATTACAATTAATATAGAATAATGCTGGTAGAACAATAGACAAATCAAATGGATGGCTTCATGAACACTTATGTGTGTGAGACATGAAATCCCTAAGAAGTAAATCATGACAAAATAACTCAGTCAACAGTGTTGTCGATGCCATTCTCCTGGTTTTCATCTGTTACTTATACAAATAACTTTCATGATTTGTTGAGGTTCAAATTTGCTGGTCAATAAATCTCCAGCCAGAAATGTGCTTTTCTTAGAAACAGCCACACATCTTTGAATTCAGCTGGTGATTCACAAATATGTTTCTGCATTTCAGTTCTCATCCTTTTCCCCTGGGGATATGTATTCAATTGCTTATTTGAGATATCCTTATGAACTTTGAAATATGTAAGCTAAGCTTATCGTGTCCCACAAATCTGCCTATATATATATATATATATACATATAAAATATATATATTTCTTAACTCAATTAGAAGACCCATCCTTTATTAAATGAGCTAGAAGTCCCTGGATGTCACCCCAGACCAATATTTCCCAAATGAATTCCAACAGAACAAGATATTAGTGTATGTTATACAAAAATGTTATAATAAAATAAAGTTTTAGATTGATGGATGAAACAAAAATAAGCAGATTTTCTCTGACAAATTAGTTACCAGAGATCTTACTATTTTGATGTACACCTAAGAGAGTAATACTATGTTTTCTCAAACTTTTGTGAGATAAAACTACCACTTTCAATAAAATTTTACAGATGTAACTTTTTAAGTTGAGTATATTTTCCTTTGATTTTTAACTTATTGTCAAAATATCACAGGACCTCTCTCCATCCTCACTTTTCTGAGCATTCTGTCCCATTACCAAGTTACTGAGATGGCCATTAGTTACCTGCTAGGGGACTTCGATAGACTACCGTTTTACTATAATGCTCAAAGTTCTTTAGTGTATCAAGATTGCTTAGTTGTAAGCACTAATGTTCCTCCAGCTTTTCACACCAATAAAGCGCGTAGTGGTGTTGAGGACAGGCTAGCCCAAAGTATATTACCTTGACAGTAGAGAAAAAGGCAAAAGCAAGAAGACAACTCTTGTGTTTTACTGCCTGTTATTTAGACAGCCAAGGAAGCCAGTGGTAATTCAGTCTGAGAGCCAGGAGAGCCAATGCTGTAACTCTTGGTCCAGGTTAAAGGCCTGATAAACAGGGGAGCTGCTGGTATGAGACCCTGAGTTCAAGAACCTGTAAAAACCTTGAGTCCTAAAGTCTGGGGATAGAAGAATCAGTTTGCATCTTCCTTCTTATTTGTCTATCTAGGCTGTCAATTGGTTAGATGATGCCCAACCGCAGTGGCAAGAATGGATTTTCTGTGCTGATTTAAATCCTAAACTTTCTCAGAAACTCTCAAACAAATCTACCAAGAAATAATATCTTCTTAGCTATCCAGGTGTCCCCTAACTACTTAATTTGATATTTAAAATGAACCATCACATTTACTATTACTGGAAGGAAGAAACATTTTTATCTCAGAGGGAATAGTGATAAAACAAAAACTCGGGGCTGGAGAGATGGCTCAGAGGTTAAGAGCACTGACTGCTCTTCTAGAGGTCCTGAGTTCAATTCCCAGCAACCACATGGTGGCTCACAACCATCTGTAATGAGATCTGGTTCCCTCTTCTGGCATGGAAAGTTACGTGGTGGCAGAATGTTGCATACTTAATAAATAAATAAATAAATCTTTTTTTTTAAAAAAACTCAACAAACAGGCCTCGCTACATTTTCCCCAATTTACTGTATTATGCCTTTTTGTCCTCCAATTATGTTTCTTCTTTTTTCTTTTTTGAAAATAGATTTCTTTCACTTAATATATTCTAATTATGGTTTGCCCCTCTCTTCTCCTCCTAGTTCTTCCCCACCCCCTCCTATCCAGATCCACTCCCTCTCTGTCTCTCATAAGAAAACAAACAGGCTTCTAAGGGATAATAATAAAATAAAATAAACACATAATAATGAGACAAAGCAAACAACAGTGGGAAAGTAGTCTCTCCTTCAAAGAAACAAGAAACAGATATAGACACAGAGACACACTTGTTCCCATAGTTTGGAATCCCATAAAAACAAAATCAGAAGACAAAGGACTTGTAAGGGGGAAAAGGAGTAAATAAAATGATAAAATAAAAAAATTAAATCCCTGGCATGATATTATGAGAAAAGGAACCTCCAAACATACCTTTAAGTTCATTTTCTATTGGACATCTACTGCTGGGCATGCAACCTACCATTAAGAGTAGTATGCTTCCCCAGTGAGTCTCCCTTGGAGAAAACTGAATTTTCATTTGCAAGTGGTTATCAACTGGAGATAGCTTGTGAGTTAGGGTTGGGAGCATGTGTCCACTTCTCCTTTCAGCTCTAGGACCCCATATGGTATAGACATATGCATGCCCTGTATGTGCTGGCTCAGTCTCTGTGAGTTCATATGTGTGTCAATCCTGTTGTGTTTAGAAGGCCATGTTTCCTTGGTGTCATCCATCTCCTCTGATCCTTATACTCTGCTCTCTTCCTCTTCCACAAGGTTCCCTGAGATCTGAGGGAAGAGATATGATGGAGACATTTGTTTAGGGCTGAGTATTTCATGGTCTTTCGCTGTCTGCATATTTTCTGGCTGTGGATCTCTGTATTTGTTCCCATCTGCTACAGGGGGAAATTTCTTGGGTGATGGCTGAGCAAGGCACTGATCTATGAATATAGAAGAATGTTATTAGGAGTCATTTTATTGCCATGTTCTTTTGTATAAGGCAGTATTTGGATTTACCCTAAATCTCTGGACTATCTAGTCTCAGATTCTTGATCATGCAAATAGTGTTGGGTATGGGTTCCATCTTGTGGAATGGGCCTTAAGTCAAATTAGATATTGATTGATTACTCCCACAAGCTTTGTGCCCCTATTGCACTAGCATATCTTGAAGGAGGGTTTTCAGCTGGGTTGGTGTTTACATTTCTCATTTGGTAACATGAAGAGTACCTTCCTGTACCAAAGTCACTAGCTCATAGGGATGAAGGCTCTAGGTAGGCATCAGCTCGACTTCTACATATTTGATGAATTATGAAGGTGCTGTCTTCAGCAATAATCCTTGCTGTCAGTTTGTGAAGAGCAACCAATAGCCTTAGCAACAGCTTGGGTTGTTTGGGGGTTCCCATGGGACCTCTTTGGCAAATAACTTAATTAGATGTAACCTGTTTCTTATACTGGAAGCTTCAATTATTGACAAGAGATGGCCAGTTGGGGCTCTGATGCCCCCACTCTCTGTTATATGGCAATTTCATTTAGATAGACTTTAAATATGTATATATTTTATAAACCTGTTACTGTATTAGATTTCCATACTACTCTTCCAATGGCCTTTAACTGTAGCTGTCTCTTCCCATATTTCCTCTCCACATTGTCTCCCTCTTTCCTCTTCCTATTTGCTTCTCCCATCCCTGTGGTGATATGTTTGTAATCTAAGAAATAAAGCTTACCTGAAGATCAGATGACAGAGCCAGCCACAGAGTTAGCCACAGAGGACCGTGCGGTTGTGGCACACACCTTTAATTCCAACAGTTGAGGTCACACACCTTTAATCCCAGCACTAGGAAGGTTGAAACAGGAAGTGATATGGCTGGGCAGAGAAAGGAATATAAGGCGGGCAGAGACAGGAATTCACTCTCTTACAAACGCTCTGTCAGGCTGTGGAGTTGGTAAGAGGTGGTGGCTGTGGCTTGCTCTGTTTCTCCAATCTTTCAGCTTTCACCCTGTTATCTGGCTCCTGGTTTTTATTATAAGACAATTTAGAATTTGTGCAACACATTCCAGCCTCCCGCAACCATAACGATCTATTATTCTATTTTCCCTTTCCTAGGAAGATGTATCTGCTCCCCTTCCCAGTCCCATACTCTATACCTAACCTCTGTGGGTCTAAAGTTTGTAGTTTGGTTATTATTGGCTTAAAAGCTAATATCCACATATAAGTGAATATAAACTATATTTGTCTTTCTGGGTCTGGGTTACCTCACTTAGGATGTTTTTTTTCCAGTTCCATCCATTTACCTTACATTTCATTTTTTTTTACAGCTGAATAATAGTAAATTGTGTAAGTGTACCACATTTTCTTTATCCATTCATCTGTTCAGGGATATCTAGGTTGTTTCCAATTTCTGGCTATTGTGAATAGAGTAGTAATAAACATGGTTGAGCAAGTGGTAGGATGAAGCATCCTTTGGGTATATGGCCAGGAGTGATATAGCTGGATATTGAGGTAGATCAATTCTCAGCTTCCTGAGAAATTGCTGCACTGATTTCCAAAGTGGCTATAAAAGTCTGCATTCCAACCAGCAATGGAGGAGTGTTCCCCTCATTCCACATCCTCACCAGCATGAGTTGTCACTTGTGTTATTGATCTTAGCAGTTCTGACAGATATAAGATGAAATCTCAAAGTAGTTTAGGTTTGCATTTCCTTGATGGCTAAGGATATTGAATATTTCTTTAAGTGTTTCTCGGTCATTTGAGTATCCTCTTTTAAGAATTCCCTATTTAGATCTGTACCCCATTTTTAATTGGGTTGTTTTTGTGATATCCAGGGTTTTATGTTTTGTTTTGTTTTTAGTTCTTTATATATTTAGGATATTATTCATCTATTGGATGTGTAGTTGGTAGAAATCTTTTCCCATTCTGTAAGCAGCCACTTTGTCCAAATGACAGTGTCCTTTGCCATGCAGAAGTGGTTCAGTTTCATGAGGTCCCATTGATTAATTGTTGATCTTAGTGCCTGTGCTAACTGTATTCTGTTCAGAAAGTCTTCTATGCCAATGAGTTCAAAGCTATACCCCACTTTCTGTCATATCAGGTTCATTGTATCTGGTTTTATGTTGATGTCTTTTGAGCTATTTGTGTTAGCATTTAGGCATCTGTACTGGCCTGCTCTTAGGGTCCTGACAGGATGTACCTCAGCTGCAGCCACTAAGAGTACTTCCTGTGCACATTTGCTACATTTCCTTATAAAAGGCAGGCCTTGTATACCTCCCACCTCTCCCCTCAATAAACCTCCTATGTGGGCCCTGTTGTATGGTGTGACTCTTCCTACTGTTTTTAAAATACAACATTGGTTCCCTGACCGGGTAGGCTCTCCTGGCAGTCTAAAATGCACTGGGACCCTGGAACCTGGTCTGCCCGCCACAGCCCTACTTTTCCACCTAACGGATCGAATTGCTGGGACTCTCCATCCACCACTGACAATTGGTAACCCCCCCACTTCTGGCCATTCCCCATAAATGAGGTTTCATTTCTTGAGCACAGTCCTGGCCTTCTGGTTTTTCTTAAAGTCCTGGTATCAGGCGACTGTGTCTCACTCAGGCTCCTAGCCCATCAGCCCCTGCTTTTTGGACGAAGGTAGACTGAGCAGCTTGTGCCTTCTTATCTGTCCTCGCTGAATTTTTGGGACTCTGTCTTGTATAATATGAAAAGGACCAGCCTTAATATTATACATCCCAGGGGCTCAGGAGAGAGAACTACTAACAGTGAGGACTGTTTTCAGGAAATAGAATCTCAGCACACCGAGCGCTATCGTCCACTTGCTTTAATTCCTCTGGCATAACATCCACATATACACAGCTTCAGTTCTGTTCTCATGTCTAGCTCCTTTCTTGCCTGATTTCTCTTTTTATCTACTGTTCCCTCTTAAGTTCTATCTTAATTCTTTCGTCTTAATTCTGCCTCATCTAGGTCCTTTTCAGCTTGTTCTTACCCAGCTAGTACTTCCCCATCTGGCTCTTCCTCATCTTCCATCTCATTCCTCTAGTACTCTCTTCTAGTCCTTCAGTCTAGTTCTTCCCCATCTCAGTTTGTTCCTGGCAAGTTCTTACCTGTCTAGTTCTTCCATTCTCTTTTCTCTTCTCTGTCTCTCCATGCCCTGGAAGTCCTAGTGTATAAAGCCAGGCTTCCAGGGTCAAACGGAGAGGGGGATAAGAATCACATTGAGAGGCAATAACCATTAATTATCATTTGCAACCCCAAAGGGAAGTGACCAATGGGGAAATGAATTAACTAAAGGCTAAATTCGGGTAATATCTAAGAAGAGGGATCTTATGTGCTCAACTATTAAACTCTTAAGCGTGATTAGTAGAAAATGTTAAGAATCTATAAGTTGCTAGGTCAATGGGAGAAAATAAAACTGTCTTCCTTTTTCCTGTGGCTCCTATCTGTCCAAGCTATCTGCCGTTTTTCTGCAGGGTGGGGGAAAGTGTGCTCAGTCGCTAGGCAACCTGTGTACAGCTAGATGCCTCTGGTGATAGTTAAAGGGAGATCTGGAACCAGAGGTAAGATTTGGGAAAGGAGGAAGTAGAGCTTAATTGGCACATCTGCCAGGCCTTCTCAAACAGGTAGCTTGGATGCTTAAGTCTGTTCTTAGAAAGTACGGCGGTATCTCTGATAAGGTACTTTCCTCCATCTGGGGATGGACCTGGCCGGATGCTGCCAATGATGATAATTACAGGGAAGCTTGAACTGGGGTTCTGGCTGAGCATAGCTATCAGCACAGAAGGTTATCTAAATATTCCTAGAAGTGGTTAGTTAAGGAGTTAAAGGTCTATAAAGTTAGTAAGACTGTGAGAAAGGAGGGTCCGAGCTGAATTGTTTAAAGCTGTTACTTAATGTCCACCTGACATAGGTGGTGTCTCCTTGTGGAATTTACCTTAAATCGGGAGACTTGCATGTGGACTGTTATTACTGCTAGTCCTTGAAAGTGACCAAGGGAGATATCTGATTCCAGAGAAAGTCTTTCCTGGGGCTGTTCTCCAAATGCCTGGAATATGAATGCCCAGAGAGTGATCAGTCCACAGTTAGCCCTTCTTACGGAAAAGTCATTTGGGAAAACTATGAAGGCACACATGATTTTCATAACAGAATACAGCTGATATATAACAAGCCAAGTAACACCAAAAACTCCTTGGGATTTGGCTTCCTCTGGAGGAATTCCCTGATCCCTCCAGCTGAGTTCTTATGATATATTCCTGTGGCCTGCAGCAACTCTGGAGATTCCAGCCCTTGGACCTTTTCTACCTCACTCATGGAAAATGTGCCTACCTCCATAAGAGCTTAACTTACCTGCCTTTGTAGTCAGACTGGATAAATGACCACTTACCAGCACTCCATATCCTGCCTGGTATTTTACAGGACCTTTGCAACTTTTGCCAGCGATCCGATAGATGGAAGGGTGTGGGATGTTCTGTATGGCAAATGTGTTGCTTTGATTGCTTAGTAAATAAAACACTGATTGGCCAGTAGTCAGGAAGGAGGAAGTATAAGTATAGGTGGGACAAGAAGGAGAATAAAGCTGGGAAGTGGAAGGCTGAGTCAGAGACACTGCCAGCTGCCACGATGACAAGCAGCATGTGAAGATGCCGGTAAGCCATGAGCCACGTGGCAGGGTATAGATTTGTGGAAATGGATTAATTTAAGCTATAAGAACAGTTAGCAAGAAGCCTGCCATGGTCATACAGTTTGTAAGCAATATAAGTCTCTGTGTTTACTTGGTTGGGTCTGACGGCTGTGGGACTGGCGGGTGACAAAGATTTGTCCTGACTGTGGGCAAGGCAGGAAAACTCTAGCTACAGAAGGGGGTACCCTATTTTTATGCTTTCTCTTATAAAGTCCCTACTCCAATGCAGCTTTTCACTCTTTCACTCTTTTATGCTCTCTTTCCCTCATACCTGCAACAAATCTGCTTTCTGGCCAGGCAGTGGTGGTGCTCGTCTTTAATCCCAGCAGTCATGAGGCAGAGCCAGGCAGATCTCTGTGAGTTCAAGGCCAGCCTGGTCTACAAAGCAAGTTCCAGCAAAGGAGAAAAGCTACACAGAGAAATCCTGTCTCAAAAAACCAAAAAAAGTCTGCTTTCTGATTTGTTCTCTTCTACCTGCAATAAATCTGCTTTCTCATTCACCAATAGCTTTGCCTCCCATTCAATACCAACAATTGGGTCTCTGGTGGGGCCACTCACCTCTGACCATTCCCCTAGATGTGAGGCTTCATTTCTCAAGCACAGTCCTCTCCTTGCCTTCTGGCTTTTCTCGAAGTCCTAGTACCAGGCAATTGTGTCTCTTTTGGGCTCTTAGCCCTCGGCCCCTGTTCTTGCGTGATGGCATGCTGAATAGCTTGTGCCCAGTTAATTTGATCCTCCCTGGATCCCTGGGATGCCGGAACATTCAGGCTTTTAGATCTTCTTCTCTCTGCCTCATCATTGGGAACTGTGTCATACACCTCCTCGCTCCCATTGGGATGTCTTTTGGAGACCCACTGACCATTCTTTGGACCAGGCGGTTGGAGAACTGAGAAAGAATTCTCTACTTTCTTCCCTTTTCTTCTCTCAAAGACCTGCTCTTTCTCTCTAAATGTTCTGTTTGCTGCAACATGTGAATTAGAAATAGAGAAGCCAGCTTCGCCTTGCACAGCACACACTGGTTACTCAACTCCTGTTTAATTCTGTGTGTATGTCCATGTAACTATTAACAGTAACCATGTGGCTCTCCTCTGTCTTGACTGGTGACCTCATTATGATTTCTTGTGAGCTCCAGGGAGTTGACTTGGATCCATCTGAACAGCATCTTGCCAGGTCCAAGTGGTGCTGGACAGTTCCACAGAGCCTGGACAGTGAGGTGAAACAGCCAGCTACCCCAGGATGTGGCCAGCACCCTATTTTTCTCAGGTCCCCCAAAGATGGTCGACGCCCCCCAGGCCAGCTGGAAGCAGTCTTGAGAACACGGCACCCTTATTCCCACCTCACCCCTTTCTAACTCCTCACTTTTTATAATAAACAAAAAGGAGGAATGTTAGCATTTAGGCATCTCTCCTGGCCTGCCCTTAGGGTCCTGACAGGATAGACCTCAGCTACAGCCACTAAGAGTACTTCCTGTACATTTGCTACTTTCCTTATAAAAGGTGGGCCTTGTACACCTCCCATCTCTCTTCCTTTCTCTTTCCCTTCCTCATCTCCAGGGATCAGTCCCTGCTCCATTCTCTGCCCCTTCTCTCCCCTTCCCCTCAATAAACCTCCTACATAGGCCCTGTTGTATGGTGTGACTCCTTCCTGCTGTTTTTAAAACACAACGATTTGGAGTTGAGTTTTGTGCAGGGTGATAAGCAGGAATCTGTTTGTATTCTTCTACATACACACATGCATCCAGTTTGACTAGCATCATTTGTTGAATATGCTTTCTCTTTTCAGTGTGTATTTGTGGCTTCTTTATGAAAAATCAGGTATCCATAGGTGTGAGGATTTATATCTGAGTCTTCAATTCAATTCCATTGATCAACGTGTCTGTTTTTATGCCAATACTATGCTGTTTTTATTATTATAGCTCTGTAGTACAACTTGAAATAGAGAATGGTGAGACCTCTAGCAGTTCCTCAATTATTCAGGATTGTTTTAGCTATCCTAGATTATTATATTTCCATATGAAGCTAAAAATTATCTTTTCAAGGTCTGTGAAGATTGATATTGAAATTTTGGTGGAGATTGCATTGAATCTGTAGATTGATTTCAGTAGGATGACCATTTTTACTATTTTAATCCTACTGGTCCATGAGCATGGGAGATCTTTCCATCTTCTGATATCTTCTTCAATTTCTTTCTTCTGATTCTTAAAGTTTTTATCATACATGTCTTTCACTTGCTTGGTCAGAGTTATCCCAAGGTATTTTATAGTATTGGAGGCTGTTATGAAAGATTGTTTCTTTGATTTTATTCTCAGTCTGTTTGTGATTTGTATATAGGAAAGCTACTGGTTTTGTGTATTAATTTTGTATTCTGATACTTTGCTGAATGTGTTTATCAGCTGTAGGAGTTTCTTGGTGGAATTTCTAGAGTCACTTTCGTATACTATTGTATCATCTGCAAATAAAGATAATTTGAATTCTTCCCTTCCTATTTATATTCCCTTGATCTCCTTTAGTTGTGTGGTGATTTTTTTTTATACTCTAATAAAGCTTCCCTGAAGATCAGAGGATAGAGCTAGCCATAGATTTAGCCACAGAGGTCAGGCAGTGGTGGCACACACCTTTAATCCTAGCACTCAGGAGGCAAAGGCAGAGATCCGTCTGGATTGTGTGGGCCTGGGTGTCCTGGCACTCACTCTGTAGACCAGTCTAGGCCACCCTAGACTACACAAGATTAATCTAGTCTAAAAGAAACAGAGCCAGGCAATGGTGGCTCACACCTTTAATCCCAGCACTTGAGATCTCATGCCTTTGCTACCAGTATTTGGGAAGCACACACGCCATTAATCTCAGCACTAGGAAGGTTGAGATAGGAAGTGAAATGGCTGGGCAGAGAAAGGCATATAAGGTGTGAGGAGAAAGGAACTCAAGAGGCTGAGGACTCAGGAGCATTCAGTATGACAGGATCGACTGAGGAGTTGGTGTGGTGAGAAGTGGTTGTGGCTTGCTTCCTCTAATCTTTCAGCATTTACCCCAATATCTGGCTCCAGGTCTTTATTAAAACCATTTAGGTTTTGTGCAACAAGTTGTCTTATTGCTCTAGCTAAAACTTCAAGTATGATATTAAATATGTATGAAGAGAGTGGACAACCTTGTCTTGTTTCTGATTTTAGTGGAATTGCTTTGAATTTCTTTCCATTTAAGTCGATGTTGGTTATGGGCTTGCTGTAAACTGCCTTTATTATATAGAGGTGTGTTCCTTGTATCCCTAATCTCTCTAGGATTTTTATCATAAAGGAGTGTTGGAGTTTGTCAAAGGCATTTTCTGCATCTAATGAGATGATCATGTTTTTGTTGTCCTTTCAGTTTGTTTGTGTAGTGGATTACATTTACTGATTTTTATTTGTTGAACCAGCCCTGCATCTGTGGGATAAGTCTACTTGATAATGATAGAAGATGTTTTTGATGTGTTCTTGGATTTGGTTGGCAAGTACATTTTTGAGTATATTTACATCTATTTTCATAAGAGAAATTGGTCTGTAATTCTTTCTTTTTTAGGTTTTTATATGGTTGAGGCATCAGGGTAACTGTGGCCTCAGAAAACAAATTGGGCATTCTTTTTGTTTCTATTTTATGGAATAATTCGAGGAATGTTGGCATTAACTTTTCTTTGAAAGTATAGTTAAAACTACCTGGCTCTGGCTGGGTGGTGGTGGCACACGTCTTTAATCCCAGAACTCAGGAGGCAGAGGCAGGTGGATCTCTGTGAGTTCAAGGCCAGCCTTGTCTACAGAGAGAGTTCCCGGACAGCTCCAAAGCTGCACAGAGAAACCCTGTCTGTAAAAACAAAAACAAAACAAAAAAAAAAAAACCCTACCTGGCTCTGGGGTTTTATGTGTTGGGAGACTTTTAATGACTGTTTTTATTTCACCAGGGGTTATAGGTCTGTCTAAGTTGCTTATCTGATCTGATTTAACTGGTAAGTGGATTGTATCAAGAAAATTATCCAATTCTTTTAGATTTTCTGATTCAGTGGAGTACAGATTTTTAAAGTATATCCTTATGGTTCTCTGAATTTCCTTGATGTCTGTTGTTATGTCCTCCTTTTCATTTCTGATTGGTTAATTTGTATATTCTCTCTCTGCCTTTTACTTACTTTGGCTAAGGGTTTGTCAATCTTATGGATTTTCTCAAAAAACCAACTCTTTGTTTTGTTGATTTTTGGTATTGTTTTTTTTGTTTGTTTTTTATTTGTTTCTATTTTGTTGATTTCAGCTCTGAGTTTGACAATTATTTGGTATCTACTCCTTTAGGATGTAATTTCTTCTTTTTGTTCTAGAGCACTCTTAGGAGTGCTGTTAAAATGTTAGTACATGTGGTGATATTTTCTTTGTAATATAACAAATAAAGCTTGCCTGAGGATCAGAGTATGGAGCTAAGCCACTAGTTAGCCATAGAGGCCAGGCAGTAATGGCACCCACCTTTGATCCCAGCACTTGGGATCTCACATCTTTAATCTCAACACTAGAGAGGTGGAGACAGGAAGTGATATGACTTTCCACAGGAAGTGGAAAGGGGAAGATAAGGTGGGAGGGGACAGGAGTTCAGTCTCTTTCAGGCTGAGGAATTGGTGAGTTAAGAAGTGGTGATTGTGGCTTGCTCTTTTGTCTCTCTGATCTTTCAGCATTGACCCCTATATTTGACTCTGGGTTTTTATTATTAAGACCAATTAGGATTCATGCTACAATTATGAGATCTCCCCAGTTTGTTTTTTTTTACATAGGCTACATGATCTTGCCTCTTAGAACAGCCTCCATTGTGTCTCATAAGTTTGGGTTAGTTGTTATTTTTAGTTTTAGTTAGTTATTCATTTTAATTCAATTCTAGAAAGTATTTGATTTCTTTCTTAATTTCTGACAGCACTCATTTTTCATTCACTGGAGAGTTGTTCAGTTTTCATGAGTTTGTAAATTCTCTGTTGTTGATATCCAGCTTTATCCATAGTTGTCTGATAGGATGCAGAGGGTGTTGTTTCAATTTTCTTGTATCTGTTGAGACTTGTTTTATGTCCAAGTATGTGGTCAGTTTTGGAGAAAGTTTCGTGCTTTGCTGAGAAAAAGGTGTATTCTTTTGTGTTTGGGTAAAATGCTCTTTAAATATCTGTTAGGTCCTTTTGAGTCATAATATCCATTAGTTCTGTTATTTCTCTAATTAGTTGTTGTCTAAATGACCTGTCTATTGGTGAGAGCGGGGTATTGATGTCTCCCACTATCAGTGTGTGAGGGTCAATATAAGATTTTTACCTGTAATAGTGTTCCCTTTACAAACTCATGTGGCCTTTTGTTTGGGGCATAGATGTTAAGAATTGAAATGTCATCTTTGTGGATTTTTCCTTTGATGAGTAAGTAGTGTCCTTCCTTGCATCTTATGATTAGTTGTGGTTTGAGGTCTATTTTGTCAGATATTAAAATGGCTATACTAGATTGTTTCTTTGGTCCATTTGTTTGGAATATCTTTTTCTAACCTTTTACCCTCAGATGATGTCCATCATTGATGTTAAGGTGTATTTTTCCTGTTCTTGCATCTATTCTGTTAGTGTGTCTTTTTATTGGGGAATTGAGACCATTGACGTTGAGAGATATCAATTAGTGGTAATTGTTTCCTGTTAGAAATTTGAAGTTTTCCTTATAGTGCTTTTTGTAGGACTGGATTTGTAGACAGATATTGTTTAAATTTTTTTATCACGGAATATCTTAGTTTCTCCATCTATTGTGATGGAAAGTTTTGCATGGTATAGTAGTCTGGGTTGGCACCTGTGATCTCTTAGAGTCTGCAGCAAATTTGTCTAGGCCCTTCTGGCTTTTACAGTCTGTATTGAGAAGTCAGGTGTTATTCTAATAGGTCTGTCTGCCTTTTTATGTTACTTGGCCTTTTTCCCTTGCAGTTTTTAATACTCTTTCTTGTTTATGCTTAATGTTTTGATTATTATGTGCCAAATAGCATTTCTTTTTCTGGTCCAATCTATTTGGTGTTCTGTATGTTTCTTGCACCTTGATAAGTATCTCCTTCTTTAGGTTAGGGAAATTTTCTTCTATGATTTTGTTGAAAATATTTTCTGTGCCTTTGACTTGGGTTTCTTCTCCTTCCTCTATTTCTATTATTCATAGATTTATTCTTTTCATAATAGTATCCCAGATGTACTGGATTTTTGTGCCTGGAGTTTTTTAGATTTAACATTTTTCTTTGATCAAGGTATCCATTTCTTCTTTCTTATCTTCAATGAGTGAGATTCTCCATTTCTCATATTCTTTTGGTGAGGCTTGTCCTATGAGGTTCCTGTTCAGGTTCCTAAATTTTTCACTTTCAGATTTTCCTCAAATTGTTTTTTTTTATTGATTCTACTTCCAGTTTCAGGTCTTGAACTATTTTATTCAATTTCTTTCCACTTGTTTGTTTGTGTTTTCATAGATTTCTTTAAGGAACACTATCATGGTCATAAGTGGTGTTTTAAGGGCCTTGTCTTGTGCTTCAGCTATGTTGTGTTTCCCAGGGTCTGCTATGGTAGGGCTGTTGGGCTCTAGTGGAGACATATTAGCTGTTATTGATTGCGGCATCTAGGCATCTGGGTTTGGGAAGATTATAATTCTAAGTGCTGATATCTAGTCTTGTCTTTGTTGGGTGAGTGTTTTGTTCCTTGGCTTTTGTTTCTCTCCATGATTCTTAAAAGTGTATAGTGGCTGTCTGTGTGTTGCCCAGTAGTGAATTCTTCTGGAATCCTGCTAGCTGTGGCCATTGGAAGTTCTGGGAAGAATGTCTTTCTAGGTATTAGAATCAGACACTTAGGAATGGGGATGGGCTAGAAGGGGTGACTAAGGGTGTCCACAGGAGGGAAGAAAGCAACACCCTGCTTTCCTCCCTCCTGTGGCACCAAAATCTGCTTAGTCCCCTGGGAATGGAGGCTGAGAGTGAAGAGAAGCCACAACAGATAGTCTGCTACTAACTTTGGGGTGAGACTAAGGGATTGGATTAGGAGAAGAGGAAAAGTGAGGATCTAAAGCTCACCTACCTGTTTCAATGTCTGGCAGATTCCCAGAGAATGCGTGCTGGAATTGGGAGCTTGAATAAAGGGTTGAGTGGGGAAGAAGGTTAGAGCAGAAAATCTGGGTAATCTGCTGGAGATGAGGGCATAAAGAAGCCGGCCAAAGCAAGTGGTCTGCTACAGAGCTGGAGTGAGACTGGGAGATTGGATTTGGAGGAGAGGAGGGAGGGGTGAAGATCTGTAGTTAGCCTACCTGCTTCCCTGGCTAATGTGCAGATACCTACTTCTTCCTCAAACACAAAACTACATGAGTTAAGCATTTTTAGGTCTTCGTTTATATATGAAGCCTCTTGTGTTGGATAAAAATTAAACTAAATGAATTTGTATGTTTTTCTTTATTAAGTGTATATTTTTAAATTGTATATATTTTTAGTTATTTATTTCTCTCTCTCTCTCTCTCTCTCTCTCTCTCTCTCTGTGTGTGTGTGTGTGTGTGTGTGTGTGTGTGTGTGTGTGTGTGTGTACACATGCACACTACAGCACAGATCTGGAAGTCAGAGGACAACTTTAATGAGTTGGTTCTCACCTTTTACCATGGGCTATGGGGCTTGAATTCAGGTAGTTAGGCTTATGGAGCAAGAACCTTTATCAGTTGAGCAAGGCAAGCACTTAAACCTCCCTATCCAGCTTGGCAGCTCTAATATGTCTTTTCTTACATAATTTTCATCCACAAATTGAACATGTACAGAGAACAAGATATTTTCCTACCCTACACACATACAGTACCAAGTATGTCCTAGCCTTTATTTTTTTCTGTACAGTTCTCTGAAATTCCATATTTTAAAATATTACGTCTAAACAGAATGGATTCTACTTGCAGAATTGGATTTTGAAACTTAATGAAGAAACAAATATTAATACATTTTAAATAATTAGCAAATAGTATAGGATTATTAGTCTGTGGGTGGATAAAAATATCCCTGCTCTTAGTGCCTCATAATTATACTCTGCAGCTGTGTAATGAGTCTGATAAGTGCCTCTCATCGGAAATTTGTAATACTTTTTGTTTGATTAAAAACCATGTCAATAACTAATAATAACTAACTACAAATGTGATTCATCTAAATTTTGGCAAAACATCTCTTTTTTTTACAGCCCTCTCTTCATTGAAGTCATACTGCCATTAAAAATTGTGATGACTCTTATTACTTTAAATTAAAAATTTGATTGATTAAAAGATATTGTCAAGAAAGTATGAAGGCAAGCCACAGCATGGTAAGACACAATTGCAAACTATGCAACTAACAAAGAGCTCCTATCCAGAACACTAAAGGAGAAACTATGAAAACCTAATACCAAAAGAAAGTGCTGAAATTCAATCTACCACTTAGCAAACAAAGGAAATTCAAATGACCAATTAATATGTAAAAGCATTCACCTCCATTAATAGTTAGGAAAATAAATGAGATGTAAACACAATAACATATGACCATATTTTAAGTTGAGCCCACCAGAATGCCTGAAAATGAAGAAAGGCTGACAATATTAAGAATCTGTGATAACAAGGAATAAAGCTCAGCCATTGCCAGTAGAACTGAACATCTGCTCAGGCGCTCAGGAAAAACTATTTGGCAATAATTGCTAAAGTAGAACACTTATAAGGAAAAAAGCCAACA
This sequence comes from Peromyscus californicus insignis, assembly GCF_007827085.1. Lineage (NCBI taxonomy): Eukaryota > Metazoa > Chordata > Mammalia > Rodentia > Cricetidae > Peromyscus > Peromyscus californicus. The sequence continues at coordinate 2,723,565 of NW_026294391.1, forward strand.
ATATTACTCCTGGTCATAAATGTACCAACAAAAATGTATGTGTGTATGTACCAATACGCATACAAGAATGTTCATAAAGCCCCTACTTGGCACATTGCACTTCTAAATAAGAAGCATGGCACACCATTCCCCTGAAGTCAGAATACTGAATTCTGAAGTAGCATTGGTAACCAGCAACTGGAAGCAAGGCAAATGTTTGACACTAATAGGAGAAATGAATTGTGGAATCCAGTATTCACACTCTAGGAATACTACATAGCAATGGGAATGAGCAATACACAACATATTAGATCAGTTTCAAAACATAAGGCTGAGTGAAAAGTTGGAACAGCAATGAATACAAAGAATTCCATTTAATTTTTAAGAGAGGCCAAGCTCAATTTAATATTTTGGTATATGTAAATGTGTGATAAAACTATAAGGAAAGGCAAGGAAATGGTGACTACTAAAAGCAAGAGATAGACTGACATTCACTAAATAATAACTTCTTAAGTTGTGAAATCTCAGGCCAGGCATGGTGGCACACACCTTTAATCCTGTCATTCAAGATGTAGAGGCAGGGAGATCTCTGTGAATTTGAGGCCAGTCTGGTCTACAGAGTGAGTTTCCAGGCCAGCCAGGGCAATATAGTGGGACCCTGTCTCAAAATAACAACTACTACACCAAAAACTCTATAATCTCATTTTAAGCATTCTTAAATTTGTATTTTATTTTATTAGTAAGACCATTTCAAACTACCAACATCTGGGCTCTATCCAAGTCCATATATAGCAGAGTTTATGAGTTGAGCAGGAGTCTGGGCATCTATATTTTTAAAACAACTTTATGTGTGTGTGTGTGTGTGTGTGTGTGTGTGTGTGTGTGTGTGTGTGTGTGTGTATGGTCGGTCAATAAACGCCCAAGAATGAGAATCAGTGATCTTGAAGTTGATTAAGCTTTCTCAAACTTCTGCTTTTCATCTTTGGACATGATCTTAAGAGTCAGCTTTCTAGTGAATTCTGCAACACAAGTATTCCGTAATGTTAATGAGATCTCTTGTATCTGTGATGTTTGTATGCATTGGAGTCTTGCTTCCTCTGTACACACCTGGAAGGCTAGGCCAGTATCATATGTAAATGCAGTCTGTAGCTCTCAGCACAGTGTTTATTGATGAACTAATTTATCATCTATCTAGGATGTTTCCCAAAGCAGCATATCAAGAGTTAGGTGTAGCCTCATGATAGAGCACATGCTTAACATGTGTGAGATCCCGCAATCTCAGTCTGACAAAATAAATGTGTATACTAATCATACAAATAAACTTGAGTGTTGAATACTGGGAAATATGGTAGAAGGAAGCAGAAAGAGTAGTGAAATGAGAGAGCCAACAATTCAAGACATTGTACCCTCCTCTGTAGGAGAAAATGCAGGTAGGCCAGCCTACTTTAGCACACCAAGCTTCTAAATAAGAAACATGGCATACTTCTGTTCACCAGAAGTCAGAATACTGAATTCTGAAATAGCACTAGTAGCCAATAGCTGGCCTGCAGATGAGTCTACACTCTCTACATCTCCTTTAATATGCTTCTTTTGAATAGAAACCCTAATGGTATGAGTACTCACTATCCAATCTGTCATAATATGCTAACCAATCAGTTGATAGGTTTCCACTATATAAGTGGTTGCTCATATGCAGTGCTGCTGGTCTCTGAAATGTCTCTAGAGTGATTTTTCTCTGTGTTCTTTATGGGTACATGGGCATTACTGTCTTGTCGGGCATGCCCTGGTAACAATGGCACTCTTCTGCTTTGAAGAACCACCCATGGGACAACAACTGCTGCCAGCTCCTAGACTGAGTTTCACACTCTTAAGTTTTCTTCTTGCCTCTTATAAGAACCCATCAAACCAAAAACATGTCAAAAAAACTAAGAAATTCATGGGGGCTCCTAGAGGCATGGTTTCAGGAGAAAGGCCATATGCTTTTGTCCAAATCCTGCTCTTAAACTCATCAAATCTGCCCAGCATCTGTCTATAGGTGTCTGCATTGGAATACTTCAAAGAGGTGTTTTCCTCATATCTCAAAGGATCTTAGGGCCTAGAACAAAAGTGACATAAATTCACACAGTGGCATCATGACTGAGAGTTCCCTCTATATAGACAGACTACTTACTTCCTGTCCTGAGAAAATGGATCAGCAAATAGTAGGTGTGATTTCTCAATGACCACTGAGGGTACTGCTATGGTATTCATATGTTTTGTCCTCCAGCAGTTTCTATATTGGAAGATTAGTCTCCACTGTAACAATGTTGAAGGTGGTGGAACCTTTAAGAAGTGCAAGCCATATGGGAAGTGACTGAGTCATAGCTGCCTTTGTGAATGTCTCATGTAGTGGGATACATCTTGCAAGAGTAGATTATTTCTCATGAGCTTGGGCTTTAACTTCCTTTTCATTGGGTCATCTCTTCTACACATGTAGTGATACCATCTGCTATGGTGCAGTGGAGTCCAAAAGGCTATAGATAGAACTGTCCAAATCTTGCCCTTTCACTCTCCAAACTGTGAGTCAAAATAAACCATCTCTGTTTTTAAAATACCCAGCCTCTGATATTTTTATACCAACACAAAATGGACTGGTAGTTCTATAACTTACTCTTCCAAAATATCCACCTCTTCCATTTTAACAGAAGCCTCTGATACTGTTCAGCCAGAGGAGTGACTAGAAGGAGAGCCAGGCACCTAAAACAATCTGGAGGATTCATGAAGTCTTCTGGTACTAGGACTCCTCAAACCAGTCTACTTAATTCTGACCTCCAACAAGCTGAAATTGGAGAGTCAAATTTTTGTTTTGGTTAACAGAGAATGTAGCTCAGTGGTACAGCATTTGTTTAACATGCTCAAGCTCTCAAGTCCCATCCTCAACAGCATCACATACATGTAAGTGCACACCAACATACAGAGATCTTCTTTTGAGGACTTGTGTTTAGCTGGCCTTCCTATTAGCTTTGCTCCTAGTCAGTCTGATTGTCAGGCCTTCCATAAGCTGGGACCCTGAATCTCTTCCCATGTCTTTATATCTACCTAGATCTGTCCACTCTTCTCCCAGTATCTAGACCTCACTTAATGATCTTCATAAAACCAAATGCTGGCCCGTCTCTTTTATAAAATCTTGTAGAACATTTTCAGTTTCATCTCTGAATTCCAAAGTTTTCATTATTTCATTAAGTATTTGTCTATTCACTTTAAAAATATTTTCAGAGCACCCTGGAGACTATAGGGGGAAAAATATGCCTTGACAGAAATCATGCATTGTTCAGAGAAAGCTGACAAGTACTTTTTCCCCTCTTGTAAAAGGACAAAATAGTAAATAGTTTAGCCTGGAGGGCCATAGTATCTTTATTGCAATACTTGTCTCTAGCAGCTATATGACTGTAGACATCAGTATATTAATATAGTCAAATACAGCTCTATTTACAAAAACAGGCATGGGGCTAAATTTGGCCAGAATGTCAGTTTGCTAACTTCTTTACCAGATTCTGATTCTATGGGAGCAATTTTGTAACTCTTTATGTTGTAGATAATAAAGAGCAGTGCAAAATGATTACTTATGAACATGCAAATTTTCTCCTGTGCTGTATATCTTTAACTCCCTCACTCACTGTAGAAGAAGTCGTTTTAGCCTCCATTTGTGCATCCACTTCAGTGTTCTTGATCTATGTATCTGTCTATTGTTTTATGCTTCTTTGACTTGTCTGGTCCTCTCATTATGAGCTGAATAAAATATTTTTTGTTGTTACTGTACTGGGCATTCAATCTAAGGCCTTGTGAATGCTAGGTAAATAAGTGGTCCACCAATGAGCTCCATCCCCAGTCCTGAAATCTCTAATGTACATTTGTTTTTATATTTGCATTAGAATCATTTTTCTACTTTTTTGAAAATTATCTTCAGGAGGTCAGGTCTCATTCTAGAATGAAAACAGAAGAACACTAAAATGGAAAATGGTACAGCTTCTTTGTGTTCATTCTCACTGAGCCCTGTCAGACTAGCAGCTCTCAAGGGTAGTAGCAACATCACATGCTCCTTTCACTGCAGGCTTCTTATTGAATTGCTTATTGGGTTAATTTCTGCCTTTGAACTCTTTTCACGTTCTGAACTTTAGTTATGTTGTGATGAAAGGCTGGTTTTGTCTTAGAATACCGTTACCAGCTTGTATTTGGGAGCTCAGAAAAATAGTTCCTATAATTGAGGGTTTAGTATTACTAGAACCGTAAACATTTTTTGACATTGAAGGAAATGATAATCACATTCTTGTCAATTTAAATGTACAAAAATAAAACCTTGTAGATTTATTGACTTTTAGGGTCTTCCAGAATGAACAAAAAGGCTGACTAAACATTTTACCTTTGCCAAAACAAAACCTTCCTGCATATATAGAGGATTACTATTTCATCTGAAGTGCTTTAAATTCCGGGAGAATCTTTAACCTCATAAGCACTTTTGGATCTGTGTGGATACAGTCTTAAGAGAAACCGAGGAACTTGGCTTTCAACAGTTTCCCAGGGTGATAGAGCTAAATGCAGAAAAGGCAGGCAGAGTTTGCGTACCAGTCAATCCTCTAAACTCAGGTGGAGACACATTCTTCTAACCCTTGACCATGCTAACAGCCATTGGAAACACCTCAGCCTGTGGACAAGGAAAAGTTATGACCTAGAACCTCTAATAAAACCCAGATTTGGAGGGTGAGGGATAGGGTTTTAGCTTAGTGGTGGAGTGCTTGCCTGGGAAGCACAAGGTTCTGGATTCAGTTCACAGTAGTGAAAAAAATGGAAAAAAATCAAACTTTTCATAAATGCTTTGAGCATTTATATGAATTTTTATGTTAGTGTTTTAATTATTGGTTATTTTATATTAGTCACTTGCTCCGAAAATATCCCAGACTTCAACTTCTGGTTGAAAAGGAGGGTTTAAGCTGAGTTTAAATCTACTTTTAACATGTTAAATAGAAATCATTATGTCTGCATGGAGTCATGTATGTGAATGTTCATTCCAGAATTATTCATAATAACCAAAATGTAGAAACAGTGCTTTTGTCTGTGAACTGCTGAATGGATAAAGAAAATGTGATTCATTTGTACAACAGTATACTGTTTAGCAATAAAAAGGAATGGTGTACTGATGCATGCTACAAAGTGAAAGAACCCTGGAAACACATGAAGGACCACATACTGCCTGAACATTGATATAAAATGTTCAGAATGGACAAATATGTAAAAGATAAACTAAATTATTTGCCTAGGGCTTGGTATGGGGATGGGAACTAATGGCTAATGAGTATTGGCTTCTTATAGGAATGATGAAAATCTTTGAAAATTGGATTGTGACGGTGGTTGCACAACTCTGGAAATATACTAACAATGATGGAATTGTGCACTTAATGTGGATGAATTTTATGATATGTGAACTCTTACCTCAGTAAAGTTTTTAATAAATAAATAAATAAATTGCTTCATCATGACCATCCCACATACACCTCTATCCCTAACTGTCCAACAAATGTGACAAAGAAACGAGTTGCCATTACAAAGACACTAGGAATCATTTCCTAGAATTTTATGTTTGACTTTCCAGACAATATGGATGTAAAGGGATTCAAAGCTTCAGTACAGTGATCGGAGGGTAATTTCACCACAGGTGTGCAGTTTAACAGGGTGTTAATTGGGAAGCCTGTGAACACTTCCTCCACAGGCAGTCGAGAAAGCCTGGCCAACAGTTGCTGAGTACAATAATTCAAGAGCCAAACCAATGATCAAAAATAAAGAGAAATTTAACTTGTTTTATTCTGCAGCCATTACCATGTAAAATGACTCATCGCACATTTTAATTGGAGCCAAAGGATTCTTGACTTCACCTCTAATCAGAACCACTTCAGGTTTTGGAAATATTGCTATACTTTGGAATGAAAATAAAAGAGGCAAATCAAGGGCTGAGATTTTTTTTAGTAAAGGTAACTTTCCCACATTCCGCAAGCTGGTTCATTTAGTGTGAGTAAGAAAAGGTCTTGGTGATTCCCTGGAGGATCAGACATTCCTGGTATCTATGAAAACAGAAGTACAGTGAGCTGATGCTCTATTTTCCTTCTCTAATAATGTCCACTGTTCTCCCAAGCTCCTGGTTCCCAGATAGGGCAGGAGATGGTGACCTACTCTTTGAGAAGATAGAGAACTCTCTGTGATGCCAAAGAACTCTTGACTAGAAATTCAGATTCTAATTGAGTTCAATAGGCTCTAAGTCCTGCACCTTTAACTTAACCTGGATATCTACTCCCTCTTGTAGGACTGCAAGCAACAAGCAATTCATTACTCTTCAGGCATAAAAGCCACTCTCTGGACAATAAGATGATGAAAAGTTTCAGTGCCTTCCCCCAGGTAGAAGAGTCTTACTGTTATAGAAAAGTGGTTTGAAATAAAACGTTTGGATTGATTTTATTAACTAAGGATAACTTTCCAAGAGCTCTGGTGCCATCCACAAAATAAAAAATAGCAATTTTGTTCTTTTAAAGCCCTCTTAATGTGTATCATACACCTAAGTAAAAATAGAAATCTTATTTTTTATATCCAACAATATATGTAGGGAAAATGAAATATGAAACAAAACACAAGACTAGAAGGTGTGGCTAGATTTCAAAAGTACCAAACTTGCCCTATGGAAAAGGCAGTATTTTTGCATAAACATTTCCAATTATTGCATTTCAAAATTATGTTGCACGAAACTTTCAACTCTCAAACCTCTACGACCTCTTTGAAGAGACCTAAATACTATTCTGTTGTTAGCCTGGTGCAAAATACAATCTGACATATTTAAATGTGCTAAAACAGTCCCTTAGAATTTGACATGAATGCTTCAAATAACTCATTTAAATCTCTCTCTCTCTTTCATACACACACACACACACACACACACACACACACACACACAGGGAGGGAGGAATGTCTCCTTAGGCATAAAATGAAATACTATGATTTTCAACATCCAGATTGAAGTAAATTATTTGTTACTCAACCTGTTCTGCCTTGGTACTACTTTGGAAGGAAAATATGGAATTTAGATCCAGATCACTGTAAAAATCACCATTAATCTACCAGTTTTTCAAGTGTGTTTAAAAAGAAACAATTAAACACACTTCCTAAAGGTAGGATACCTGCAAATCTTTAATAAAATGATGCTCATTGTGAATCTTTAAATGGCGTCTTTCATTAACCATAGACTCCTTTCATATAGAATATCTTATGTGATGACACTCTGGTCACCACATTTTAAGAAATACACTGTAGAGACTGGGAAGATGGTCCCCCGAAGAAAGTGCTTGCTGTGCAATTATGAAGACTAGCATTTAGAGGTCTAGCACACATGTATAGGCAGACATGGTAGCCTACCTGTGATCTCAGTACTCAAGAACCAGAACCCAGGGTGTTCTTGAGAGTAATCTGACTAGAGAGAGTAGCCTGAATCAACCATATCTAGATTCATGTGCTCTGGTACCACACGCATGTGCACCCACACATATGCAAACGTGCATGCATACATGCAATGTTGTGGAATATTAGTTAAAGCTGTGTTGCATTTGTTTATTCTGTGAAATATTTGTTTAATAATGCAAAGATGTGATGCATTCTTTAATGTTCCATTTGTTTAACTCTGTGAAGCTGTGTCACTATGCCTGCCTAAAACACCTCATTGTCTAATAAAGAGCTGAATAGCCTATTGGCTAGGCAGGAGAGGGATAGGCGGGGCTGCCAGACAGAGAGAATAAATGGAAGGAGAAGAATTGAGAAGAGGGAGGAGCAAGAAAAGGAGAAGGAGAGAGGATGCCAGGGGCCAGCCACCCAGCCACATAGCCAGCCACGAAGTAAGAAGTAAAGAAAGGTATATAGAATAGAGAAAGGTAAAAGCCCAGAGGCAAAAGGCAGATGGGATAATTTAAGTTAAGAAAAGCTGGCTAGAAATAAGCCAAGCTAAGGCCAGGCAATCATAAGTAAGAGTAAGTCTCCATGTGATTATTTGGGAGCTGGGTGGTGGGACCCCAAAGAGCAGAGAATAAGAAAATAAACCAACTACAATGCAACACACACACACACACACACACACACACGTACAAAAGTGGATTTTAATTTTAGAAATTGAAAAGGAAATACAGTGTGATAATCATTAGAATTTGAGCTCTAAGTTGGCCAACAGTCAAGAAATAAAAATAAGGTACTTGCCTTTTTAGTACCCCCATTCCATCCTTGTCTGGTCTCCTTTCTCTGAACTTGATAGATTTTCTTTCTTTTTCTTTTTTTGTTGAGACAGTGTATCATTATATAATTTATGCTGGACTCCAACTTATGATTCTCCTGAGTGTTGGGATTACATATGTACATTAGCACCTGGCCATCTTGAATTTTTAAAGGATTAATTAGCAGAGAGATTAAAGTGTTCCTAAAAGTTAGAAATGCACGCTAAATGTGAGACATCATTCCAAAAAGTGGCGCTAAGCCTTAGTGTTCCTTCTGAAAGGTGTAATGATTCAAAATAGGACCAGAGTAATTAAATTTAAATTTAATTCCAATGTGATTTAAGTACAGATAAGCATGTTAGGGACAGTCTAAAAATTGCAGTTTAAGTAGAAAATCAGAAGAGAGTAAAGTTCACCCCTTGGTTCAGTATGGAAACACACCTTTTGACATTGCTTTTATTGGCACATAAGGTTAATATATATTTAGACATGGGATGCTTTCCTAGACTAAGTTTTCTCTGCCTACTGTCAGTGTTTTTGATTCGAGGTATGTAAAACAAAGGCAGACCTCTAAGGCCTGCTACTTGACCACTCTAAGAGAAACAAAAGCTTTGTCCCTTTTTTGTTTTGTTTTGCTTTGGTTTTTTTTTTTTTTTTGGTTTAGTTTTTAAGAAAAATGCTACAATATAGACTTCAAGGATTGCTAAAAGTTGTCCACCTCAACCAAAGGTACTTATCTATTTTTCTTTTTGAAACATGGTCTTGTATAGCCCTAGTAGCCTTGAACTATGTAGCTGATGATGACCCTGAACTTAGGATCTTCTTGCTTCTGCCTCCTTAGTGTTGGGCTTTCTGGCTTTTGCCACTCACCACCCCCTTGTTTTGTATAGTGCAGTGGACCAAACCCAGGTTTCATGCATGCACTTTACCAACTAAATCACAAAGATATTAATACTTTAATTGATTTTCTTCTTCACTAACTTTTAATTTAAGCCATCTAAATGGAACTGAGAGTTCTTGCAGGGACTGACATTGGAGCTAAGAGGCTTCAGTTCTGTGATTGTCATTCAGAGTCTCCCTTCGAAATTCTCTGCTATGCTTCTCTTTCACCCAGTCCTCCTCTTGTCCATTTCATCCTTTTATTTCCCCTTTTTTTCTTTGCCTTCTCTTCATTTCTCTCTGATCAAATTCACTTCTTGTTTGTTTCCTTCTGGTTTTGGTCAAAATTCTCTTCAGGAAGAAGGAGACCCCAAGGCTTTCTCAAGGTTTTCTACATCTATTAACCCCATTAGCTACATATCCTGCACAGCCAGGACTCCTCCACTATTGAGCCATGTAGCCTAGTGCCAAGAAACTTATTTATTCTTACTGAATTTTATTTCCTCTGACCCAGCTTGATCCTCAACTTTTTACGGTCTTTTGTCATTCTTTTTCTGTTATGTAAGATCACTCACCCAACTGGTCTAGAAATTGGACGAGTGTGGATTAAAAATGTTGTACAAGGCAAGAAATGAGAAGGGTTTGGGTAGGCAAGTGCGTGTGTGATCTGTAGAATCCCATAGACATTACTTTGAAGACAAAGAAGGTGATGACTATGAGTCTTCGTCTAATCATGTTTGTGAGTCCTCATCAATTAGTGAACGTAGTTTATTTTCTACCAAAAAGTATTTTGAACAGAATTTTATTCTCAACTTGCACTCTCACTTATCCATCTCATAACTGGTATCACTACAATTCAGTGCTCTTCTGTTAACTAATAACTTGCTCAAAATAGCATAAACGACAGGTAAGCGCCTATTTGCTTGGTAAAGAGGGAAATGATTAGTGGTGATGGAGACTAAAGAGCAGAAGTCTTGGCAAGACTAGAAAGACCTGGTTTCTAAAAGACTCTGAGTTGGAAAGGCATTTTATTTTATTTTTCTTAACAAGATTCTTCCCTGAATTAAAATAGAAAATTTGGAACTTCTTTGGGTAGAGAATGAGACAGGTTCAATTTCTACACAAAGCCTATTGGGCATAGATCCCCCTTTGCTGTTCAATCAAAAAATGTGATTAAATCTCTCTTTTTTCTGATTTCTAAAACCATATGAACCAGGTACATAAAAATGAAATTCAATAGAAATTGCCTATTTCTATTATGCTGCTGTCTCTTCATTTAGCTGTTATGAGGAAAGCACTGCTATACATTTATGACAGTATGAAACTATATTTGTTAAATTTGTGTTCCACTCAAATAGCACTAACTGTATTAGCTCACTTTCTCAGACTGTTTTCTCCTAAACCATAAGCCACTGAGTGTTATGTCTGAGATCTCAATTGATTCAGAATTTGAAACAAAGCAAATTTATACTGTGTGGTAGCTGATGAACACCATGCTTCACAGCAGACGTTTCATAAACCAGACATTTCTCTCATCTGTACAGAGACCCCTGCAAGTTTTAATCTTTTCTTTAACAAAACACTCTTAAGGTGGGAACTTTAGAGCTATTTTGTGGGTGTGTTTATTTATACATTTCATAGTCAATAAATGTTTTTGAAATGGTTGTTATTGTGTAACACAAAATGTCACTTATAAATAATAAATTCAAGCTAATTAAAATGCCTAATCTTAGATGCTGACAATATACTATGATGAGATAGTCAGCATTTGTTGGTGTCATTAAATTTGAAAACATGGTTTTATAGGAATTTCTAAACTAACAAACAGCTTATAAAGAGGAGAGAATCAGAAAAAATGACTTCTCAGTCCTAGAATCAGATTAAAAATAGAGAAAAAAACCTGGTCCAAATAAAATGATCATATCTTGTTGCCAGTATGCAGGAGGTTAAGGATCATGTCTTTACCCACAATGTACTTCATAACACCCTGTACAAATACATGACCAGGTAGCCTTTGACAGTTTCTTTGGATTTATTTATGTATTTATTTATTATTAAGTTCGGTCTTTGGTTTGTTTGTTGTTATAAGGTCTCACTGTGTACCCCAGCTGGCCTGGAACTCACTGTGTAGACCAGGCTGGCATGGAATTCACACAGAACCACCTGGATCTGCCTTTCCAGTGCTGTGATTAAAGGCATACACCACCACGTCCCACTAAGTTAGCTCTTTGGACAATTTCATACATACATACAGTGCATTGTAGTTACTCGCTCTCCATTACCCATTGGACTGGGAATCTCCACTGAAGCCTCGTGGGGTCACCAGCTGGTAGATATACAACTGAAGGCAATGACTCCCTCTTTCCCTGAATCTGTTCATGAGAATAGTCCAGTAGTGAGGCTAAGGGCCCATTGAGTCCCTCCTCCATCTTTGTATGGCTGTTATTGGGTCTGTTCTTGTGTAGACCCAGTGCAGTCATTTCAGCGTTCATGATTACAATTTACAGTACTGTATATTGCTGATGGATTTTTGTAATCATCAATGTTTAAGTCATAGACGTTTTGGTGCTAGAATGTTGGAATGTGGTCCAAGAATGAAGTTGTGAGAGGAGAATTCTGAATGCTTGTGAGAATACTCCAAGAAACAAAGACAAGAGTCTTGTGACCTCAGTTTCTTTAAAACATGGAATTGTTCTCAGAAAGTGTTTTCGTGATCCTCCCAGGTGTAGTGCATAGGAGTGAGTTTACTTCAGATTATTCATTATTGCTTACTGCTACTAGGCAATTATAAATGTTTAAATTATCCTTTATATGCCTCTATGGAAAAACATGTTTTTGTCACATGTGGCTTGTCCTCATGATTGTATAGAGCTTGAACTCATGAGAACTTTGCTCATGTGACTTTTCTTAATTCTCAGAGTATAAATTGTGTGAAGTTCTTAATATGTTTGGTTATTCCATGAGACTTTAGTCTGCCTCACTTATCAGCTCCATTCTCACAGGTCCCAGTGCCTCTAGAAGAGTTGAATAGTTGAAAAAGCACATGCTTTGAAATGAGAAAGATATGCATAGAGTATCAACTCTAATATTTAATAATAGTGACCAGAGGTAAGATGATACTTAGACATTTTGCCCCTTGATCTCTTCACCCTTAAAATGATGACATTGTTATTGCAAGATTTATGTGAAGTAATATAGATAAATAGCTTCGCACATTTTTCAGTTCAATGTTACTGTTATTTCAGTATTATTAATTTTAAATATAGGTAAGATAATCATTTGACATATGTTTGTGAAGTATTTGTTATATAACAGGTATTCTGCCTTATTTCGTGTATCTATTAAAAAAATAGCAATCAAGGTAAGCATGGTAGTGCCTGTAATCACAGCACATAGGAGGCTGAGTCAGAAGGATACCAAGTTCAAGGCTAGAATACAGTATATAGCAAGACCCTATCTCAAAAAAAAAAAAAATTACTGAATATTGTTGAAAGATCAACTGCAATGAATATGAGTATTATTCAACCTAAAAAGATGAAGAAATAGATAGCTCAATTGGTAAAGTGCTTGCCTTGCAAGCATGGGAACCTGAGTTAGATCCCTAGAACTCATGTTAAAAATAAGCCATATGGTAGCATATGCTTTTAATCCCAGTGCTGGGGAGGCAGAGACAGGATCCTGGGGATTTGTTGGCCAGCCTAGCCCAGCTTCTCTCAACAAAATGAAATATGGCATCCATGGAATGACACTCAGGGTTGCCCTCTGGCCTCCAAATGCATATGTGTGCTTGAAAACCCAAATGCATGTATACACACAAAGAAGGAAATCCTGTCATGTGAAACAGCATGAATGAACCTAGAGGAATTTATGCTAAGTGAAATATAGTCATGGGAAGATAAATACTGAATAATTCCTACTTATATGAGACATCAATAACAGTTAAACTTGGGGCTAGGGACATGGGTTAATGGATAAAACATTTGCTTTGCAAGTGTAATGACCTGAGTTCAATTCCCTAGAACCCACATAAAGCTAGATCTGGTAGACAACAGAATCCCCAGAAGCTTAAGGGTCAGTAGCCTGGCTTACATAGTGGTGAACATGAGATCCTGCCTCAAAACAAGGTGGAAGGCAAGAGCAGACACCCAAAGTTATTCACTGATCTCCATGCATTCACCATGGCACTCATGCACCCATCCACATTCACACACACACACACACACACACACACACACACACACACACACACACACACACACACACACACCACATTCCCACAGAGGGGGGGGAGGGAGAGGGTGAGAGAGAAAAATGGAAAAATAAAAGTTAAACTCATAGAAGCAGAGAGTACAACAATATTTTCCAGGAGCCAGGGGATGGAGGAAGGTACACATATCTCATTATGCGTGATAAGTTCTAGGGAACTTCTGTACAACATGGGTGCCAATTAACATTGTACACTTCAGACTTATTAAGATAATAGATGTCAGGTTAACTATCCTTCCACCAGAAAACCTACATAACACAAAGTCAACCAAAGACCCAAAGGGACATACGCAAATTTTAGGAGATGTTTCCTATGTTTATAATGTTGATTATAGTGATGGTATTTATATATGCCTAACCCCTCAAATGGCACCCATTAATATGTGCAAGTATTTGTTGATTATGCCTCAATAAAGCTGTTAAAAATAACTCTGAAGGTTGAAGATGCTTGGCATTATCCTGGTGAATAGTCAGGGCCAACATTAGCATTTGTAGCTTTTGCATGTTTATGAGACTTATTTTTCTCTTTGCAGAATAGAGATGATAATACTATTAGAAAGGATTAGGAGATAATGTGGGCATGGAACACAGGCTATAATTTATGAGAACATAATGGCACTATGAGAAGAAATTCAAGCCAGTCTTTCTCACCCTGGAGCTTGCCCTTTTGGCAGGCAGAAGGACTGCGGATTCTTGAGAAGGCAGTTTATTTTTATTCATTCATTTGTGTATGGATTTACTTGCTTAAAGGTCTATCCATTCAGTTGTTTATTAACCACCTCTAGGTCTCAGGGCACAATGATAAGAAGAATATGAATAAGGAGCTCGTATCTGATTTGTTCTGAATGGGATTTGTGGAATCCCCTACAGGCTAAGACACCTGTAATTACTGAACCTCTAAGCTAGAAAGGTCAGATTCCTGCCAGTCATCCCCTGAATCCTTTTCATTTCTGGCTGAACTCCAATCACCACTTTGGAGCTGCTGGCCAATGTCATATTGGTCTCTAATGTTTAGACTTTCTGGGGATTAATAAAGACACGTTCAGAAAAGGAAAACTGGTGACATAATAAAGGAGAAAAAATTATTCAGCCAACATCAGTGTAGGGATGTATATTCAACACATTTGACTGATGGATTTGAAGAGTAGTCTACACTGTAAACTTGTGTACACAATAAACCATTTAATGGGTCACTGTGGTGGCTCACACCTGTAATCTCAGCACTTGGAAGGCTGAGGCAGGAGGATTGCTGCAAATTCAAGGCAAACTTGGGCTACATAGTGAACCAGTGCCAACCTGGGTTACAACATGAGACTTTATCTCAACATCCTTCCCCCTCAAAAAAGAAATAAATATCTTAATGGAACAAAGTCAACTTACTTTGTTGGTGGATGACTTTGGTTTTATAGTCCTCTGAGCATGATGATCAATTTGAAAGTGTTGTGGTCACTTTATCACCGAAAAGTATAATTTTCCAATTACGATTTTGCAGCTTTGTTTATTCACCTGTTGAATATTATATGATAATACTTAAAATTAACTATCATCTATTATTTGAGAAATAATCATCCTAGTCACATTTACATCACTGCAACAAACACCTGAGATAGTCAGCTTATAAAAAGAAATGCTTTACTTTCGGTTTATGACCATGTGGCTCTCTAACTTTAGGCCCATTGAAGCACAGTACACTATGCCAGAAACATAAGGCAGAGGAGACTCATCCACCTCATGATAGGGAAATGAAAGAGAATGAAGGTGGGACTGCAAAATGGCTCAGTGGGTAAAGGCACTTGGTGCCAAGCCTGATTCAGTCACGTGGTGGAAGGAGAAAACTGACTCCCACAATTGTCTTCTGACCTCCACACATAAACATGCACATGAGCTAAATAAATAAATATATAAATGTAATTTTTTTCAAATGATGAATGAAGGGAGGAGACTGTGGGACAGGAGAGGATAATGATAGCTTAAAATACGGTATACATATGTACATACAATTAATAAATGATAATTTTTAAGAGAAAAAGAGATTGGCGTGCTTTATGCCTTTCAAATATATGCCTCCAAAGACATCTGACTCCCCACTATACCCTAACTTCTAAGGGCAACTACTGTCTTCCAAAAGCACCAAGCTGGGGACAAGGAACAAAGATATTAAACATATGAGCCTTTGGAGAATATCCTAAAAGTCAAATTATAGTATAATCTCATACATACTTTTACCACTGAGGCTTATTTTATTACACTGATCAACATGGTTTTCTCTAAAGAGAAAGTATTAGAATGTTTCCCTTAAAAATAGTAATCTTGGGCCTGGACATGTAGTTCTGTGGGAAGCAGAGGAGACCCTATATGAGTGAATTCAGGAGTGAATGTGTGCTATTTACATAAGCACCACCATGACAAGGACCTCAGAGCCTCAGACCCTAGGGAGAATGGCAAAGCCTTCTCATTTCCTTTGCCCCAGGGTGAGGCTCAGAGGAAAATGTCAAAGTCCTCCCTGATGGTCCCAGGGTGGATGTTGATAGTGTGTGCAGAAAATGTTCACATATCTTTCTTCCCCTGGGTGTTTGCAGCCTAAAGACTGCTCCACTATAGTGCCTGCTCCTACTCAGATTAGCTCAAGATTTCTCCTTGTTCAGCTTTATGCACCTCTCTGTTCAAATCTATATAATAAACATACTGAGCTTCTGGGATGGTGTGGCTTCTGATGGTGTGGCTTCTCCATCCAAGAATGCAGTCCACCCAACCCCAACTTTCTTTCCCTGTGTCCATCTGTCTGTCTTTTCTTTATTCCCTTTTCTCCCTTAAGTCACTTTTGGTGTTTTGTCAAAGCAAGTGAAAAGAAACTAGAACATCATGTATCCCAATTATGGTGATTTAAAGATAAATAATATAATTGTTATGGTTGTCAGGGTCTGCATTGGATGCTTCTAGGTTCTTGGCCTCTTTTCCAAAGAATTGAAAATATAGGCTCACACATATTTTCAAAAGAAGCAAGATACTTTATTGGAGCAAAGTAATAATGCAGATTAGAAGAAAACTATGGTGATATTTTATTTGTACTGAAATGTGATTTTATTTGTATGTTAATAAATAAAGTTGCCTGAGGGTCAGAGCTAATAGCAAGCCATAGCAGAAGCTGGGCGGTGGTGGTGTACGCCTTTAATCCCAGTACTTGGGAGGCAGAGCTAGGCAGATCTCTGTGTGTTCAAGGATACAGCCAGCATGGAGACACACGCCTTTAATCTCAATACCAACCATAGCAGACCCGGAGGTCTATATAGACAGGCAGTGACGAGGCGGTCATGTGGTTGGGTTTACAACCAATGAGAAGGCAGAATAGAAAGTCAATAAAAAGGACAAACACACAGGATGTAGGTCTCTTGCTGAGGAGGACAACAACAGCAGTGAAGGGTAAGGATTTTAGCTCTTAGCTTTTGCTCTGACCTCTTGGGCTTTTAACTTTGCAATTGGCTCTGTGTTTCTTATTTAACAAGACAGTTACATCTACAGGAAACCCACTGTCAATATTGACAGCAGGCAACATGAGTCCAAGTACTCCGGCCAGATTATGGGTCAGTGTTTCTCTTTTACGGTGTTCAAGAGAAGAGGTGCTGATTACTAAAGGGCATAGTTTGGATGTCTTTCTGTTTTGATTTACTGATTAGGTTATATAATCATTTCTCTACTGTGCTTGCTTCTTCCCATAATGCATCTGATTTTAATCATATGTGTGCCCAATTATGCATAGGTATAAGAATGTAAATAGGAGACTCTTCCTAAAAGGTTACTAAAGGACACAGAATGTTGGGAATATACTTGAACATAAACTGTCTAATTTTGATTGTTATCAGGGGAAAATATATATTAATGTTCAGAGATGGGAGTACACGTACCTCAATGCATTTGAAGAGTTGAAGAGGTTTTGGGGTTGCTAGATGCATTGTTTGGAGAGGGGTGTGTGTGCATCATATGTGCAGCTGAAGGAACTATGCTGTTAAGTGCATTGCTGTGGGTGTTTGTGTATATATCCCAAAAATAGAAGGGGGTCCCATTGTACCCAGCTGTCCCCTATACATGCCTATCTCATAAAGACATTAATAAGGTATTTTTTCAGGTATTTGTGGTGATATCTGTCTTTAATCTCAGAACTCATGAGACAGAGGCAGGCACATTTCTTTGAGTTCAAGGCCTGCTTGGTCTATATAGTTAGCTATAGGCCAGTCATGATTGTGTAGTGAGATCCTATCTTAAAAGCAAACAAACAAAAGAGGTCTTCTCATATTATCTCTAAAATATGGTGTGTAGTTTATACTTATTGTGGATCTCAATTTGAATTCAGCACCCACATGGAACTAATGGCTATCATATTTGGCAGAATAAGTCTGAACAAGCTATAATTAGTGTTGAGTTTTAGGTAAGTATATTGTGTACTTCTCAAGATACCAATGATGGAATGTAAGATTTATTTAGTTATTGAGACAATGTTTCAATAACCCAGGCTGTCTTCAAACTTGCTGAATAGCTATATAGCTATCCTGATTAGGATTTTCTTTTTCTTTCCTTTTTTTTGCCTATAGTTCTTTGTGTAGGGTTGAGGCCTTGTGGGCTTTTCTTCATCCAGTTTGTCATGTCCATATGTATGACTTTTGTTCAGCTAACATTTGGGCAGTCATATTGGTGACTTTACAGGTATAGCTTCTGATATTGCTAGGAGACATAATCTCACAGCAAATTCCCTGATCCTCTGGCTCTTACAATCTTTCTGCCTCCTCCTCTGCAATGTTCCCTCAGCCTGAGGTTTGAGAATGTTTTGAAGATATAGCCATTGGGGTGACCAAAATTAACACACACATTTCAGTAATAACTTCAAGATCAATGACCTCAGTTTCTCAATCAAAAGATACAGATTGACTAAATAGATCAAGAAATAAAATTCATCTATCTGTTGCTTACAAGAAACACTTCTTAGTTTTAAAGATAGGAATGGCTTAGAGTAGAAGGATGGACAAAAGTAATCCAATCAAACAGGACCAGGAAACAAGCAGGTGTCACCATCCCATTATCTGACAGAATAGACTTCAAACTAAAACTAATCAGATACGACAAAGGGACACCTTATTCTAATCAAGGGATAAGTAAACTGAGAAGATATTACTATCATAAACATTTATGCACCAAACTCTCGGGCACCCAATTTCATTAAAAAAAATCTACTACTGGATTTAAAGACACGGATGAACATCAATTAATAGTAGGTGGTTTTGTTGGGCAGTGGTGGTACATGCCTTTAATCCCAGCACTAGGAAGGCAGAGGCAGGTGGATCTCTGAGTTCAAGGCCAGTCTGGTCTACAAAATGAGTTCCAGGACAGCCAGGGATACACAGAAAATTGTCTCAAAAAAAATAGGTGATTTCAATACCCCATTTTCTCCATTAGATAGGTCATCTGGACAAAAATAAACAGAAAAACATCAGAATTAATTGAAATAATACATCAAATAGATTTAACAAATACCCACAGAATATTTTATCCAAACACCAAAAAAAACAACCCCTTTTATTCAGCAGCACATGGAAGCTATTCCAAAATAGACCCCATCCAGAGACACAAAAATAAATCTTCACAAATTCAAAAAGATTGAAATCACTGTCTGTATCCTATATGACCACAATTCAATACAACTTAAAATTTAGTCCTTACTAGCTAATAAATACCATAAAAATCTCTAGGAGAGTGGGATGCCTCGCTCACCCTTGATGCGGGAAAGAGAAGCTTGGTCCTGCCTCAACTTGATATGCTATGCTTTGTTGATTCCCATGGGAGGCCTTACCCTTTCTGAGGAGTAAATGAGGGGGTGAGTAGAAAGAAGGTGGGGGAGGGAATGGTAGGAGAGGAGGGAGGGGAAACTGTCTTTGGTATGTAAAATAAATTTTTAAAAAATCTCTAGTAAATATGCAAATTCATGGAGAATAACAACTCATTACTGAATGATGAATTGGTCAAAGAAAAAAATCAAGTAAGAAATGAAAAGATTTCATGAAAACAAGTGAAAATGAAAACACCACACAGCAAAACCTCTGGGACCTATTAGAAACAGTCCTATGAGGGAAATTTATAGCTCTAAGTGCCTACATTAAAAAATCAGAAAGAGCACAAATAATGACTTAATGATGCAATTCAAAAAGTTGGAAAAATAAGAACCTTCTATTTTTAAAACTAGTTCTTTGAGAATTTCATACAATGTGTTTTGATTATATCCACTTCTCCCACAACTCCTGCCAGATCCATCCCTACTTTCCTACCCACCCAACTTTGCATCCTCTCTTTTTGTTTAACTGTCAAGTTCAATATGTGATGCCTATTAGATATAAACATTCTGTAAAAACAAAAACAAAAACAAAAAACTTATGATTGAGATTAATGGCTGTAGCAAGAGTTTGACATAATCCAATAGAAAATCCAAGTGTATTTATGTCACCAAAGTCTCTCAGTAAATACACATACAGGAAACCTTCCTGAAGTAGTAAAGAATTATCTACAAATTTTACAGAGTAGCATAATTAATGGTAAGAAACAGGTTACTTTTTCCGATCATGGTGAATAAGGCAAGGCTATCCTCTCTTACTGCTACTATTAAACACAGTTCTAATTAATACAATAAGAAGAGAAAAAAATAAAACATTTATTCAGACAAGAAAGAAATAAAATCCTGTCCCCGCAGACAGCATTGTTGACATAGAAAATTCCCAAACCCTACATTTCCCAAAACTGGTAAGTGAGTATAGCAAGGCTGCAATAAACTAAAGGCTTTTTTCCTTTTCATTCAGTACTGGGGATAAAATCCAGAGTCTTGAAATGCTAAGCAAACAGACAACCACTGATCCTCATCATCACCCCCCAATTCTATTTTTCAAAGTAGCTCTTTGAGAATATCATACAATGTGTTTTGGCCATATCCAAGTTATTTGCTTTCCTACATACCAGCAATGAACAAATGGAATTTGAAATATTAAAAAATTATCAAATGCTGTCAAACTACATTCTAAATATTTATGTTTGTAGCATATATTTGCACTGCTCTCAACTTTGGTCAGAGAAGTTTCCTTTTGCTGTTAGTAATGGTTAATGCTGAGGCTAATAAATGGTCAATGTGAAGAATATAAATAACACTGAGCGTTCAGTTGTGAGAGGGGCATCTATATCAACATCCCACCATCCAAGGGTGAGGGAATTTTGAGTAAGAGGGGCAGGAAGAATGTAAGAGTCAATGGATAGAGAACATAGCTACAAAATGCTAACTTCTGGACATGGCATATAAGACTGTTACATACAAGAACTCAGAGCAGCTTGAATGCACAAGACCTACACAAGATCAAGTCAGTCAAAATTCCAGCATGCATGAACTCAGGAGGGGTCCCTCATTCATATCAGAGGAGCTGATGACAATTGATGACTATTGAGGGGTGGAGATTTATTCTATGTCAGAGACATTGCCACCATTAGGTTACTCATGCCCCAGTGCATGGCCACCCATCCATGAATATGTGGGCAGCACTAATTGGACTCAGGAGTTTATTAATAATAATAAAAGAACATGAAGTTGGGAGGGAAACTAGAAGGATCATTAGGGGAAATCATAGGGCAGTAATGATGATAGATGAATATGATCAATATGTATTATATAAATGCATGAACTTTTAAATAATAAAATGTTATTTGAATATACCATTTATAACAGCACTTTAAAATATAATACTTTCAGGTTAGGCTAAAATGAACAAACAACTGAAAACTAAGTTCTTTGGGGCCCAGCAGATTGTGAATGAACCCCAAATGTCTGACACTAAGCTTTTTATTTAATTAATTAATTAATTTATTTATTTATTTATTTTTGAGATGGGGTTTCATTGTATAACAGCCTTGGCTGTTCTGGAACTCACTTTGTATACCAGGCTGGCCCCAAACTCAGACACTGAGCTTTTTTTACACTGATGGATTTTAGGTTTGCTTTGATTTGTGACTGTACCTTGATTCTCCCCTCTTGGAATAAAAAAGTATGTAACATATTTTATTTTACAGGAGCCCAGTTAAGAGACTGAAATTTCAGCGAAGCTTTAGATATTTCAGAGATACTTTGGAATTATCTTTGAAAGAGACTTTGGATATTTTAAAGAGACTGAACTTTTAAAGAGTTTAAATTTTCAAAGATTGTAAGGCTTAAAAAACATGAAATGTTTTATGTTGTGATATTAATATTAACATAGCACTTTGGCGACAAATGAGAAAGGAAAGGTTGTAGTTGAATAGTGATATGTTTGTGTGTCAAGTTGAGGAGGGGTCAATTGTGTTGGATAGTTTAATGTCTACATGGCACAAGCTAGAATTCTTTTAGAAGAGGGAACCTCAACTGAGAAAATGCTCCCATAGATTTGCCTATGGGAAAGGCTGCGGTTCATTTCCTTGATTAATACTTAATGTTGGAGGACCCAGTTCACTATGGGTATTGCCAACCATGGCATGGTGGTCCTGGATGTTATAAAAAAGCAGGCTGAACAAGCCATGAGGAGCAAGCTCATAAGCAGCTCGCCTCCATGACCTCTACATCAGTTCCTGCCTTCACGTTCCTGTCCTGTTTGAGTTCCTGCTCTGACTTCCCTCAAGTGATGGAAGTGTAAGGTGAAGTAAACCCTTTCATCCCCAAGTCACTTCTGGTTATGATATTTTAGCACAGTAATAGAAACCTCAATTAAGATAGACAGTGATGAGTTGTGAGTACCAGGTGAATGTCTAAGATGGCCTGAAGGCATTTTTCCTATTGTTCATATGCAAAGTTCTTAGATCTCTTACTGGTGCTAATTTCTTCAGAAACCAAGACTACCTTAGCACCAATTTCACACTAGTTTTTTCAACCACAGTATAGGTTCTTTAAGTCTTTCTACCACACTTTCTGATCCAGACTCACATTGTAAATGTGGCTGAGAATAGTCAGCAATATTTGTCACAAGCTATAACAGCTTAAGTCAGTTTAAACACTAGAATGCTTTGAAATGTCCTCTGCCTGATTAATAAGTCTATAGCCCTTAAACTTAGGCTCCAACAGTGTCAGAACACAACAAAATATAGAAAAGTTCTTTACCAGAATGGCATAAATAGACTTATTCCAATTCCCAGTGAAGTATGTGTTCCTATTTGAAGCTTCACAAGCTATCTTTACCGTCCATATTCCTATCTATATTCTGGTCTTTTGGATTCCTATCTATATGATGGTTTTCTGGATTCTCCTCAGGATCACCCATTAAACTGGACTTAGAGCATTCTAGGGTGTTTCTAGCCTACATCTCCAAATTCCTCCAAATTTCTCCCACAAAGGTATACCAAAGACTTAAAAACTACATGATTATGTCAACAATAATGCCATCAAAAACTAGAAAAAAACAAGGTGTCTTTCATTGGGTGAATTAAAAAACAAACTGCAGTATATTTATGTGTTAAAATTAATATTTTAATTAATTAATATTATTTAATTAATTTAATTAGTTTAATTAATCCATGATAAAACCACACAAAATTACTAAGCTACAAAATAATAGGGGTGATAGCCAGGCAGTGGTGGTGCATGCCTTTAATCCTAGCACTCAGGAAGCAGAGCCAGCCAGATCTCTGTGAGTTTGAGACCAGCCTGGTCTACAGAGCAAAATCCAGGACAGGCACCAAAACTACACAGAGAAACCCTGCCTCAAAAAAACCAAAAAAAAATCCCTCAAAAAATGGTATGTGCTACATTTTTGGATTTTAGTTCCAGATGTAGTGAAGTTGACAACCAAGAATAGCCACCACACACACACACACCACACACACACACACACACACACACACACACACACACATCCTCCTGTTCTGTCCAATGAGAAAGAAGCAATGACATCCCTGTAGCAGTGACTATATCTAGCTCTCATTCCTTGATTTCTAATAATATTCTCTAATAAAAGAAACTAGGGCTCCTTGAAGAAATGGTTGATTGGGGGACTGAAGCAGAAATAAATCTGGAAGATTCTGTGGTTCCAGAAAGGTAAATGAGAGCTAACAAACCAATCAGCCATGATTATGAGTCCTTTTTGTCAACTCATTTTGAGAAAGTCCTAGGAATTAGTAAAGCACTTCTGAGTGAATTTGTGTCAATATTTTTAGGCAGAGTTAACCAAAAGAGAAAGGGAAAGCCCAGTCCAATGACTGGGGGCTTTGATGGAATCAAAGGACAAATGAGGAAAGCACTCTTAAGCATAGGCAACTGCTGTGGGATGGTCTGTATGTCAAGTGTGTGATTGGTCAATAAATAAATCACTGATTGGCCAGTGGCCAGGCAAGAAGTATAGGCAGAACAAGGAGGAGAATAAAGCTGGGAAGTGGAAGACTGAGTCAGAGAGACACTGCCAGCCGCCACGATGACAAACAGCATGTGAAGATGCCGGTAAGCCACGAGCCACGTGGCAAGGTATAGATTAAGAGAAATGGATTAATTTAAACTGTACGAACAGTTAGCAAGAAGCCTGCCATGGCCATACAGTTTGTAACCAATATAAGTCTCTGTGTTTACTTGGTTGGGTCTGAGGCTGTGGGACTGGCAGGTGAGAGAGATTTGTCCTGACTGTGGGCCAGGCAGGAAAACTCTAGCTACAGGCAACCTTGATTTTTTTTCCTTGCTGGTGACCACTGTGTGAGCTGCTTCACCATGCCTTCCCTGCCATGATTAACTGAAACCTTTGAAAAGCTGAATTAATCTTTCTTCCTTTAAGTTGTTTATACCACACAACTAGTCACAATAATACAAAAGTGACTAAAGAAATATAGGCAATAGCTGACGGAAAGAACTACTACTAATGGTCAAACCTGGAACTACTGAACAATGAAATAAATGAAACAGCATTAGATTACAAGCCAAAGTCCAAAATAAATATCTGTAAATCAACATTGACATAAACAAATGATTGAATTAACAAATAAGAACAGATAGACAAGTATCCTGGATTGAAGAAATCCAAATAGTCTATGCAGACACTCCCACAGCAGTGGAGTTTGACCATTTATCCCTTCAGTCTGACTGAAGCTAGGAACTTGCTTCTAAAGGTATACCATGTAGAGAAGGAAGAAAAACACTGAGAAAAATGACAACTACTACTGCAGACAGATAAAGTAAATCACAGCAATGTTAAGTCGTGACACAACATTATTTATTTATTCCTCTAAAATTCCATTACCACTATGTAGTCATGAGGACAACATTGGATAGAGCCCAAATGATGGCTATTCTACAAAATATGACTTGTACTCCTCACGACTCTCAAGGTCATCAAAAACCAGACAAATATGAGGAACTGTCCCACCCAACCACAGTCTAAAGAGATTCAAGGACTAAATATAATGAGGTGTCACGGGTGAAAACTGTAGCAGGAAAAGAGCATTAGGGGAAATCCGAATCAATTCTGACTTTAGTTAATGCAAATATATTAGTACTGGTTCATTATTTATGATAAACATACTCTACTAATGGACAATTGTAACAAGGAAAATTGGGTGTAGGTAGACAGGGGATTTTCTGTACTACCTATGCAATGAATCTGTAAAAATAAAACTAACCTAAAATAACAATTTTATTGCTTTTATATTATGAGGTTGATCCTATCTATTCCCACAGCAGTTATTTCTTAGAAATGAAAGGAAGGAGGAAGTGAGGAAGGGAAGTAAAGATGAACCAAAGTGTGATTTCCTCAGTTTAAGAAGGCATTAATTGCTATAAAGATAAGCATCTTAGATATACTTAGCTCTGGATTAGGGATTAAAATTATGCAGCTTTTTTTTCTAGCAAAGACAATGTTACTAGTAAGATTCACTTATTATTAAGAAGTAAAAGGAACACAGAGCTTATTAGCTAGTTGGAACTTTTAGATGTGCTCAAAGGAGGCAAATGTGGGGAGAGCTGTAGAGATTCAAAGACACCTTTACAGTCAGCAGCTCAATGGCATGTAAAAATATTCACTGTTAATAGCTTCTGCTGGTAGTCTAACACCCACAAAAAGGAAAGTATAGGAGTATAGACTTTTTGCTCCATGAAAGTCACATGTCTGTTTCATAATTGCTCTGAAGGGGCCAGTAACTATTGAGTATATCTTGGCACCTGTAAAATGATACCTTGGTAAGTTGTGTTTAAGTGTGGAAGTGGTCAAACCCACATGCATCTGTCAAAAAATTACAAATAATAAATGAAGGAATGAAATAGCTAATTTGAATGAAGGAAGAAAAACATGAAGATTTTATTGTAACAGATTTTGCTTAGTTCACTTCTGAACCAGAGGGACTTCATCACATGCGCATAAATGGCACTGGCCACAGTGGACTGGGTCCTCCCACATCAATCATTAATCAAGAAAATACCCCACAGACTTGCCTACTGGCCAATCTGATGGTAGCATTTTCTCAATTGATATTTCCTCTTCTGAGAAAACCCTAGCTTTTGTCAACAACTAATAGCACAAGAGTTTAAGTCAAAACTCAAGTTCGCATGAGAACAGGTCTTCAAAATTCATTTTAGCTGTGTGCCTTCCATCACTTTTCCTCTCTACCTTTTCCTTCCTAACAACTACCAACAGTGTCATATATGTTCTAAACTTATCAGGAATCTGGAAGATTCCTTAATTTGGAAACAAATAGTCAAATATTGTATATGATGTGGTCCTCAAACAACATTCTTTCATACCCTTGTTGCTCCATGACTCTCTTGCCTCCACAAACACTGTTGTGCTTACCCTTACAAGGTGCACACCATAATCCCATCAAGGTTAACAGCACACTTACTGTGTGTCAGGCTCCATCCTAAGCATTTTCCATAGTTTTCCTTTGTAATTATGTGTAAATCTGCAATATGAATAGTTTTATTATCCCTATTTTATAAACAACAAAACTGAGATACATGGTGATTTTTGATACTTTTATAGGTTAGTTATTTACTTCTATCATAGAGACTTAAGGCTTCCAGTAAGTCTTGTAATTGTCTTTATGAAAGTCAGTTTTAAGGATGACAGGATGGTTCAATGGGTAAAGATATTTGCCATGCAAGCCTGTCAATCTGAGTTCAATGTTCAGAACCCACATAAAGGTGGAAAGAGACAACTGGCTCCACAAAGTTGTCCTCGAACTGCCACACATAAATTGTGGCACATGTTCTCCTAATAATAATAAATTACAATTTAAAAATAAAAGTTAATTTTGTTTGTCCTATTGTTCAGTTTCTCTTCCTAAAAATAGCATCTCCTTTCTTTTTCCTTACTTTTTTAAGACAGGGTCTTGCCATGTAGCCCAGGCTACCTCCTGCCTTAGCCTCTCCAGGGCTGGGATTATAGGTGTGAGTCAACATGTCTTGTCTTCAAACTGAAATTTCTGATTACAAGCCCTGTGTACAAAGGTCTTCTGAATGAAAACTGCTTTCTTCTCACACAAAGATAGGTGAATGGATAAACTCTGTTAGGGCGCCAGGTACCCTTGCTTTATGTGCATATGGTTTCTCAGCCTTGGGACTACAGAGTTTTAAGAGTGGCAACAAGGAAATAGGTGAGCAAAGTGCAGAGTTTGTTTGGCAAAGCTCCATCTTACATTTTTGGACAACTGTCCACAGATGGTGTACAGGACATTCCTTATTTTTCCAGATGCGTGGACATCAAAGCACACAACTGGAGTTCACATCTCCTGTAAGGCAGATTTCTGGACCTCTTTGAGTGCCTTAGAGACTCGTTTTTTGAAGCCCTTTCCATGGAATTTTTGCCTAGTTTAGCATTTACATTTATTGACTCCATTATAAAATATAAGCCTCTTAACAAACATTTTGAAAATGGAAAAAAAAACCACCATAACACGAAACTGCTTTAGAATTTTGATATTTCTTTTTAGACTTTAAATTTTCACACTGTGTTTTAACCATTGTAAAGAAGACTAAAATGCTAGCTCTTGCAGACTTAATTACATTGCTCTTTATTCTTTAAAGCATTTTTTCCCTTTTAGTAGAGAAGACTGGAAACACTAGATAGTTACAAAGACTGATTCTCTGAGTTTGCACAGCTCCTAATCATGTTAGTTTTTTGTGGAGAACACAGTACTTCAGTTTTATTGCTAAGAATAAGGCCATTTGTGTGTGTGCTTGGAATGGAATCTAGGACTGTATACATGTAAAACAAGTGATCTGCCACTAAGCTACACTTCCTAGACCTTAAAATAAGGTTTTGAAGTAAAGGAATTCCTTGGTACTACTGACTCAACCTGTATACAGACAAGGAAGCAAAATCAAAGGTCCGTCTCTGGTTGCTTAAAAATGGTTGACTAACTCAGAGGTAGGGTGCATTCCTGGAAGTCCTCACACTAGGGAGATGGAGGCAGGACTACCCTGAACTGACACCAGCCTGGGCTGCATAAAAAGATCCTGTCTCAAAAAGAAGAAACAAGAGGAGGTGGAGGAGGTGGAGAGAGAGGAAGAGGGAGAGAAGAAGGAAGATTAAGAGAAGGGGGAGGGAGAAAGGGGAAGAGAATGGCAAACAGAAGAGGAGAAGGAGGACAGGAAAAGAACAGAGAACTCTTAACTTTATTCTTAAGGCATGAAGGATTAGGGCTATTATCTAAAAATTCAACTACAAGAGCCCATTTAAAACTCATTTTTTTCTCTAAAATGTCACTTTGTTTGAAATGTTTAAATTTTCTATGTAGAAAATGTGTGAATGTTAGTATAACTTTCAGGGAGGAACTGAAATAAAAATGGTAATTACTTCATTTGTTTTTCTTGATTACTGTTTTAGATTTCCTTTTCAGAGATCAAGCAATGCTGTACACTGCAGGAATTGCTTCACACTCAAGGTCATCTAAATTAAGACATGGGAAAATCTAAAGATGCGCTTGATGCAACAGCAGGTTAGTCTAAGCAGGGTTCAGACCAACACAAACAGCTGAGAGGGAAAAGTCCTTAGGCCTACGTCCTCCTTGCACAGCAAACTACCTGCCTTGCATCCTCTCCTCCTTGACTACCAGAAACTCTAGCCCTCACAATACACTTTGTAGGGACCAAGGACAAGGGTAAAACATCTTGCCCCTGACTTGACCCCAAGCTGAGACCAGGAGCAAGGGTAAAACACCCTGCCCACTGGCTTGACCTGGAGTCCTGAGACTTGGAAATCTCTGCCTCAAGACTCAGGATTAAGCCGGGCGGTGGTGGCGCATGCCTTTAATCCCAGCACTCGGGAGGCAGAGCCAGGCAGATCTCTGTGAGTTCAAGGCCAGCCTGGACTACCAAGTGAGTTCCAGGAAAGGCACAAAGCTACACAGAGAAACCCTGTCTCGAAAAACCAAAAAAAAAAAAAGACTCAGGATTAATGGCCAAATAATATTTCTGTATTTTTTCTGTATTTTTCCGTTGTATTTTTCCACTAGCTCACTGCACATGTTCCACTAGCTCTAAAGACCCTATACAATGTCCTCCACTTTGCGCAGCCTTCTGTTGTCTCTCTTCCCAATCAGAGGCAGCTGCCAATCTGTTCTTCCCAATAAATATCTTGTGTGGGGTTTGTTGTATGATATGACCTTGGCAACCAACTGCCAAGATGCCCTTGTGCCGAAAAAACAAACAAACAAACAACAACAACAAAAACCTTACATTGGTATCACTACTCGGATAGGCTTCTCTGGTGCCTGTGATCCTCCTAAGTGTCTGAGCTAAACGAGGACCCTATCCTTCATCTCCAGTCCACCTTCCATGGACTCAGCTCCCAGCTGACTGATCTTTCTGCTTCCCCTCCACCAGCAGTAATTTGATCAGGTTCCCCTTCAGTCAGTGTAAACACTTGCCTGAGTCTGAGAAAATGACCATTGAGCACCAAGAACCCCTCTGGTACTTTTGAAGGAGGAGGAACCCCTAACCACAGTCTTTATGGCTGGCCTTCTTCACCCACCCCATATCTCCACCACCACCCTCAGAGCTGCAATCCTGCAGCTTCCTTAGGCCTGACTGGGCTTTTGTGATCCTTCCTGCTTCTTTTCCCTTTTCTGCCTCCCCTGTTGTCGCCTTTTTAGCTAACTTGTTCAGATCTTGTCTGCTGGACTTGGAACTTGAGGAGCTGAAAGAATAAGGAGGACTACAGTCTACTGCGGTAGACAACCTTACTTCAGTTTCAGTGTACTTTTATACAAGAATGTAACAAAGAAAGCAAAGGTCCAAAGGAGGCTGAGTTCAAAAACACATGATCAGAAAAATGTGAATAAACATCAGTAAGCACATACTAAATAATAACAGAGCAGCCCTTTTCCAGAACTTTCTAAGGACAGACCAATTTAACCACAATTGCCTGGCACCTACTATAGATTATACCTGGGAAAGCAAGAAAGCAAGACAGAAGGCCTTATATAGATTCAGGGTAGATTGACCAGATTGACTTCTCTAGCTGTGTTCTGACATCCAACAAGAATAAACATGTCTTATAAATTGAATGTAAATGTTTGTACAGGAGTCATGAAGTCACGTCCAAGAACAATCCAGGGAACAAAATGCACTTGAGGTAAAAAGGCCCTCTGCCATTTTTTTCTAGAGCCTCCCTCACAGTTCCCCAAAGTATTGTTCATCTTGGGTCATTCCTTTGTCTGTGTCCCAAAATCTCCCCCTTTATGTTTTAAGATTTAGGGTATTTATTCTTGTTTGGAGCCATTGACATCCTAAGAGAAGCATGAAAAGACACGTGATAAGTTCAATGCTAGATGCAAGAGCACTATGCATGTTGCTTTACCATTAGGAATGAGGATTCATGCCTTGTAAGGTACCAGAAATCCCTTCTGCAATTCCTTGTTCTGAGAGTTCAGGCACCTGCTTAGAAGATGTCTGAAAATTTTCATTCTGGTACCCAGTGTTCTACTTCTTTATTCCATATGGGACAGGACAATGACTACATGTAGGGCTGAGCATCCTGAAAATGTCAGGAAGCTCAAGAAGGTTCCCCAAGGGGCAATTAAAAATTAAGTGAATAAGGTTATAGCAAGAGTTTCTTAGGGAGTAGTTCCTGCTTTTTACTTTTTAAAAGTTGTTTCTTAAGGGTAGAATGTGCACATTCTATGAACATCTGACCTTGTGGGGTACAAGGGATTCTAGTGATATGTTGAATTTGTCATTCATAACAGAATTTCTACTGGTAAAAGCTGGACTGTTATCAGTTTTTTAACTGTGTGTGGATGTCCATAACAGTGAATGTCTTCAATGATGTGGAAATAAGAGCTTTAGAGGAGGGTAAATCATTTAACTTTGAAAGCTGAATAATTAATACTTCATCATGTAAGTCTTGACCACCAAAACTTAAATTCTCATGGGACCATGTTTGCTTAGGAAACAATATGATTAGCAGTTGGGGCACCAAAGATCTCAAAGTCACTGACATAAATAGGAATGTCATTCTCTTCCCAGTTAACAAAGTGAAACACAGGAGAATCGGGTGCATATGCCCACTATGTCTCAGCAGTAGCAGATCCATTCAACAGAGACAAGATGGCAAGAAGCAGCAACTCTGAACTCACACCCTTTCCCTGAGATTTGACCAACTTTGTTCCCTCTGTCACTAATTATTTCAACTGAGTCATTGTTGGTATGAAGACTGTTCTTTTGGTTTGACAACTCCATCATTCCATTCTTTCTTCAGGTATAGCCTCTGCAGATGCTTTGGAACCTCTTTGTCCATCTTCCACAGGTTGAGTCAGTCTTTTGGGTATCCACACTGGCTTTTCAGCACCCTGAGGAAAAACCAAAAACATAACCTTAGCTCCATGGACAATTCACATGGCCAGACATAACATCTCTCCAAAGAACTGAGACCATGAATTGTTTTGGAAGGGCCCAAAAACATTCTGCAGCTGTAAGGTTATCCTTGCCCAAATTTAAAAAAATATTTAAGTATATTAAATAGAAGATAAAATATTGTGAGGAGTAGTCATAGTACCCTACTCCCTCTCCTTTTTATTTTTCTTAGTATCTGTGTTTTTTTATTAATTAAATTTATTCAATTATTTTACATCTAGATTGAAGTTTACCCTCCCTCCTCTCCTCCCATTCTCTCCTCCCACCTCAATTCTCTCCTCCTCTGTTTTTGTTCAGAAAGGGACAGGCCTCTCATGGGTATCCACAAAGCATGGCATATCAAGTTGAGGTAGGACTAAGTTCCTCCCTTTGTATTAAGGCTGGACAAGGAAACCCAGTATGAAGAATAGGTTCCTAAAAGCCAGTCAAAGTATTAGGGACAGAACCTGATCCCACTGCTAGGAGTCCCACAGGGAGACCAAGCTACACAATTGTCACTCATATGTAGAGGGTTAGGTTGGTCCCATGCAGGGTCCCTGGTTGTCAGTCCAGACTCTGTAAGTTCCTATGAGCCCAGATTAGTTGATTCTGTGGGTTTTCTTGTGATGTCCTTGACCCCTCTGACTAATACAATCCTTCCTCCTTCTTTTCAGTAGGATTCCCCAAGCTTGACCTAATGTTTGACTGTGGGTCTCTGCATCTGTTTCCGTCAGTTGCTGAATGAAGCTTCTCTGATGACAATTGGGTGAGGCACCAATCTATGAGTGCAGCAGAATATTGTTAGGCATCATTAAGTTGACAATTTTTCCCCCAGTAATATTTGGTTCTTTTCTAGGTCTCTAGGCAATTCAGCCTCTGGGTCCTGGCCCTCCAGGCAGTGTCAAAGGTAGACTCACTTAGGTGGTATAGGTCTGAGGCTAGACCAGTCATTGGTTGGCCACTCCCACAATCTCCACACCCTCCTTACCCATAGGCAGAGTAGACTGTAAGTCAAAGGTTATATGGCTGGGCTGGTGTCCCAATCACTCTACTAGAAGTCCTGCTATCACTGGAGATGGCCAGTTCAGACTACTCGTCCATCATTTCTAAGAGTCTTATCTGGGGTCATCCTTGTAGATACCTGGGAGTTTCTCCAGAAATGCCCTTCCCTTTCCAGTAATCTTTTAGGACTCTCCCTCTTCATCCACCCCTCAACTTGATCACTTATGCTCCCATCTCCATCTGTCCCCAGCCCACCAAGGAGATCTCTTCTATTTCCTCTTCCCTAGGGGATCCACATGTCCCTCCTTGGGTTCTCCTTGCTACCTAGCTTCCCTGGGTCTGTGGATTATAGGATGGTTATCCCTTACATTACAGTTAATGTCCATTTATGAGTGAGTACATTCCAGTACATTTGTCTTTCTAAGGGTCTGGGTTATCTCACTCAGGATGATTTTTTTTCCTAGTTCTGTCAATTTGCCTTCATATTTCCTGATGCTGTTGTTTTTAACAGCTGAGTAATATTCCACTGTGTAAATGTACCACATTTTCTTTATCCATTCTTCAGTTGAGTGACATGTAGGTTGTTTTCAGGTTCTGGCTATTACAAACAAAACTGATCTGAACATAGCTGAGCAAGTGTCCTTGTGGTATGATTGAACATCCTTTAGGTATATGCCCTAAACTAGGATAGCTAGGACTTCAGGTAGATCATTTTCCAATTTTCTAGAAAAGAACAATAATAATCTATTGTGAAAATGTATCACATTTTCTTTAACAATTCTTCTGTTGAGGAACATCTAGGTTGTTTCCAGTTTCTGGCTATTATAAATAGAGCAGCAATGAATATGGTTAAGCAAATGTCCTTGTAGTAGGACAAGGTGTGCTTTGGGCATATGCCCAGGAGTAGTACAGCTGGATCTTGAGGTAAATTGATTGCTGGTTTTCAGGGGAACCATCATATTGATTTCAAAAATGGCTGTACATGTTTACACTCCCACCTCCCACTAACAATGGAGGAGTATTTCCCTTGTTTCACATCCTCTCTAGCATAAGCTGTCATTTGTGTTTTTTATCTTAGCCATTCTGACATGTGTAAGATGGAATCTTAGAATCATTTTGATTTGCATTTCCCTGATGGCTAAGAATGTTGTCTTATTTAAGGTTTCTATTACTGTGATTAAACACCATGACTTCAAAAGGCAAGGTGGGGAGGAAAGGGTTTATTTGGCTTACATGTAGGTGAAGTTTTTCTGTATCCCACCTGGCCCATGGTAAGGACAAATCTCTTTCACCCACCAGTCCTGCAGCCGCTTGGACCCAAGTAAACACACAGAGGCTTATATTAATTAAAACTGCTGAGCCATTAGCTCAGGCTTATTATTGACTAGCTCTTACACTTAAATTAACCCATAATTCTTATTTATGTTTAGCTAAGTGGCTTGGTACCTTTTTTCAGTTCTTCCTTCACATCTTGCTTCCTCTGTGTCTGGCTGGTGACTCCTGACTCAGCCTTCCTCTTCCCAGAATTCTCCTTATCTGTTTATCCTCCTATACTTCCTGCCTGGCTTCTGGCTAATCAGCATTTTATTTATCAACCAATCAGAGCAACACATTCACAGCATACAGAAAGACATTCCCAGCACTTACACTTCAGAATTGCTGTTTATCACTGAAGGAAGTCACAATAGGAACTCAAACAGGGCAAGATCCTGGAGGTAGGAACTGATGCAGAGGCCATGGAGGGAGCTGCTTACCAACTTGCTTCCCATAGCTTGCTCAGCCCACTTTCTGATAGAACCAAGTAGCACCTGCACAGGTTTGGTACCACCCACCATGGGCTGGACACTTCCCCATTGATCACTAAATGAGAAAATGCCTTACAGCTGGATCTCATGGAGGCATTTCCTCAAATGAGGCTCCTTCCTCTCTGAGAACTCTAGCTTGTGTCAAGTTGACACACAGAAACAACCAGTACAGATGTTGAACATTTCCTTAAGTGTATCTTGTTCATTTGAGATTCTTCCATTGAGGTTGAGAATTCTCTGTTTAGATCTGCACCCCATTTTTAATTGGATTATTTGGTTTTTTGATGTCCAGTTTTTTGAGTTCTTTATATATTTTGGAGATCAGCCCTCTGTCAGATGTGAGGTTGGTGAAGATCTTTTCCCATTCTGTAAACTGCCA
Source organism: Peromyscus californicus insignis (assembly GCF_007827085.1). NCBI lineage: Eukaryota > Metazoa > Chordata > Mammalia > Rodentia > Cricetidae > Peromyscus > Peromyscus californicus. Next base: position 2,757,999 of record NW_026294391.1, read on the forward strand.
TTTTTTCTTATTGACAGTGTCCTTTGCCTTACAAAAGTTTTCAGTTTCATGAGGTCCCATTTATTAATTGTCATTCTTAGTGTCAGTGCTACTGGTGTTATATTTAGGAAGTGATCTCCTGTGCCAATGCATTCAAGGCTATTTCCTAATTTCTCTTCTATCAGGTTCAGTGTAACTGGATTTATGTTATCTTTGATACACTTGGACTTGAGTTTTGTGCAGGATGATAGATATGGATCTATTTGCATTTTTCTATACCCCAACATCCAGTCACACCAGCACCATTTGTTAGAAATGCTTTCTTTTTACCATTGTACAACTTTGGCTTCTTTGTGAAAAATTGGGTGTCCATAGGTGTGTAGATTTACGTATGGGTCTTCAATTCGATTCCATTGATTGACCTGTTTGCTTTTATGCCAGTTCCATGCTATTTTTTATACCTATAGCTCTGTAGTGGAGCTTGAAATCAGGGTTGGTGATATCTCTGGAAGGTCTTTTATTGTACTGGATTGTTTTATTTATCCTGGGTTTTTTGTTTTTCCATATCAAGTTGAATATTGTTCTTTAATGGTCTATAAAGAATTATGTTGGAATTTTGATGGGTGTTGTGGAATATTTAACTATGTAAAGATGTGTTATATTTGTTTATGCTGTGAAATATTACTTTAACTATGTGAAGACGTGTTAAATTTGTTTCTGCTGCCTTTGTTAATGATGTAAAGATGTGTTACATTTGGTTATGCTGCGTTTGTTTAATTATGTAAAAATGTGTTGCATTTGTTTTGCCTTGCCTGTCTAAGGCAACTGATTGGTCTAATAAAAAGCTGAAGGCCAAAAACTAGGCAGGAAAGGGATATATGGAGCTGGCAGGCAGAAAGAATAAATAGGAAGCCAAATCTAGGCTTGAGAAGAATGAGAGGAAGAAGGGAGAAGTAAATGAGGGAGAAAGAAAGGGAGACACCCAGGGCCAGCCAGGCAGCTGCCAGCCAGCAAACACAGAGTAAGACATACAGGTTAAAAAGCCACAAGACAAAATGTAGATGGAGAGAAACAGATTAAAATAAGAGCTAAGCTAAGGTTGAGCATTTATAACTAATAATAAGTCTCCATATCATGATTTGGGAGCTGGTTGGTGCCCCCCTGTAGCTAGAGTTTTCCTGCCTGACCCACAGTCAGGACAAATCTCTCTCACCCGACAGTCCCAAGCCGCTCAAACCCGATCAAGTAAACACAGAGACTTATATTGGTTACAAACTGTATGGCCATGGCAGGCTTTTTGTTAACTGTTCTTACAGCTGAAATTAATCCATTTCTATTAATCTATACCTTGCCACGTGGCTTGTGGCTTACCGGTACTTTACATCTTCCTTGTCCTGATGGCGGTTGGCAGTCTCTCTCTCACCCAGCTTCCTGTTTTCTCAATTCTCCTCTCTGTTAGTCCCGCCTATACTTCCTGCCTGGCCACTGCCAATCAGTGATTTATTTATTGACCAATCAACAACACATTTGACATACAGACCATCCCACAGCACCCCCCCCCCACACACAAAAAAAGCGTGATACTTTTGGTGTTCCAACATGAGGCCTGAATTTCCACACAGGGACTGAGAAAGCTGAAAAATAAAGAAAAAATCAGATATGACTTCTTTAAGAGACTCGACCATACAGGAAGCCCTTGAGTAGCTGGTATGCTAAGTAGAAACAAAAAGCTAATAAAAATGCCTGCTACAGTGTGAGCAACAGCATCCCAGAGCTGAGATGATTGAAAGCAGTTCCTAGTTAAAAAACACAGATCTCAACCAGGCCCACGAGGCATAGAGCTCTTTTCTCAGGGATCCAAGAAGTGGAGTGGGGCCAGCCTCCAGAGCCACCAGTGTAAAGCCACTTATCAGTTTAAAGTTTGGCTCAAACATCAGAGAATATAGCCACAGACACTTAGTAATGCAGGTTTATATTGGAAAAAAAACTCTAAACACTTTACCGTATGTTTTAAAATGTGCATAGACTTAAGAAAGGAAAATGGGTATAGACAGTCATAGAAAAAAAGTATAGCTTAAAAATAATAAAGTCTTTAAAGAAAGAATAAAGTAATATAAAAAGGATAAGCCACGTAAAGATGAAAAATACACAGGGAATCTGGATCCTGTATGCTGCCTTATTAACTTTGAATTTTTTGAATGCTGATGAGTGAATGACAGATGCTGAGAGACATAGGATTGCAAGGGGGACTGCTGAATTAAACCAGCCTAGATACTTTAAGAATGCCTTAACTTTAAAATGGAAGTCAGAATATGTATTGTTTTTGAGAAGAGGTTTTGCTTTTGTTTCCATAGTAAATGAAAGGGTGTAAATTCATTCAAGGTTAATAGAGATCAGGTTTGATTGGGAGAGAACCCCTGAAAATCCTGGCTACAGATATAAAGAAATAAACCTAGAAAAACTACAAGACAGGTGACATATATTTTACCTGCTCAAACACTAAACAAAAAATTATCTTTGGCTGGCTTGTGTGTAACACAGTCCATACTTGTGTTAATGCAGATATGTATGTTAAATTGTTTCCACACAAGTTTGTATGTTATCAGAGCAAGGGGACCAGATACCAAAAAAAGCAGGGGGAGTGGTTCAGGTGATCTGGCCTCTCAGAGTGCCTCTGTTGCAGTTTCCTGAGTTCTGCATCCTGAACTGCTTCAAGGCTGCTGGATGAGATGGTCCAGCCTCACAGACTATTCTAGCTAGGACTTCAGATAAGCCTTGTGCTTTCCTATTGCACAGAGACTGGACAACAAATGTTACAACTGATTTTCACAGGGCTTGACCATTACCTCAATTTTCTCAGGTTCTCTAAAAAGATGCCTTCATCCCAGACAACAGAAAGCAGTCTAGAGAACATGATGTGCCCACACTCCCAAGAGATGGGGTGGGTGGTTTTTGGTCACTAGATGGGTTATGGATCTTTATCATTATTTAGGGGGCATGTGGGATAAAAAGACAACTATTAACCTCAAATATTTTACATTGGTATGGACTATGGTATATTGATATAAATGTATTTATTTTTGTTATACTGTATGTATGTTTCTACTCTTATTTAAGGTATTGTACTTATGCAGTTTACTTTAAAATGTATAATTAATCCAAGAGGTGGAGGCGCACGCCTTTAATCCCAGCACTCAGGAGGCAGAGGCAGGCGGATCTCTGTCAGTTCATGGCCACCCTGGTCTACAAAGCGAGTTCTAGGAAAGGCTCCAACACAGAGAAACCCTGTCTTGAAAAAAAAAGTATAATTAAGAAATGCAGGTTAGTAGTTAGTCATCTATAACAATCAAACTTATAGTCATATTAGGTACGTTTTCAAGGATAAACAGATGTATTTTAGATAGATAGGTGATCTTCAAATACTTCAAAGACCTATAGAATATGGCATTTAAGATGTTTAATAACCTGAGGCTTTTTATGACATTGAGTCACATCTGCTCCTGGCAGCACCAATTTACTTCAGACAAGATGATGATGGGCATCAAAGAATCTACATATGGAGTTTGCTTTCAATGTGGCAAAGCTAGACATTTGGGTAAGAAACTGTCCTTACCTCAACTGCTGACAGTATACTGTCCAAACTGGACATCCAGGGCACAAAAAAAAGTGACTGCCAAACTTTGCCAAGACCAGATGGGACAGTCCTTCAAAATTCCTGCTTCATAGAGAAGTCTGCCAGATATTCTAGGCCTGTAGGCCAAAGATGGATGCCCCAACATTGCAAAGGAACCTTGGGTGTCTGTCCAGGCAGCCAGGTGTCTGTCATTTCTACAGTTTTGAAAGTGGCTTGCACTGCAGTTTCTGTTTATTCAGATAATATTATATCCTTCTGGGGTATTTGATGGAGTTGAAGACTAGATAATTATAATTATCGTTTTCCTACAATAGAAGGTAAATTAGGTACAAAACTTTGGACTCACCAAGGTAGGATAAGTAATAGAATATTTTCTTTGAATCTGCCGAATACAAATGGACTGTATATTGTAAATGTAATTCATACTTGATAACTGTTCTTATTGTAGTCTTACTGTGTTATAGTTAAAAGCTTTCTCTTTATTTAGACAAAAAGGGAGAAATATTGTGGAATATTTAACTATGCAAAAATGTGTTACATTTGTTTATGCTGTGGAATATTTAACTGTGTGAAGGCATGTTACATTTGTTTATGCTGTGGAATATTTAACTGTGTGAAGATGTGTTACATATTTTCTGCTGCCTTTGTTAACAATGTAAAGATGTGTTGCATTTGTTTGTGTTGCATTTGTTTAATTATGTAAAGATGTGCTGTGTTTGTTTTGCCTTGCCTGCCTAAGGCACCTGATTGGTCTAACAAAAAGCTGAATGGCCAATAGCTAGGCAGGAGAGGGATAGGTGGAGCTGGAAGGCACAGAGAATAAATAGGAGGAGAAATCTAGGCTTGAGAAAAATTAGAAGAAGAAAAAGAGAGGAGACAATGAGGAAGAAAGAGAGGGAGATGCCTGGGGCCACTGAAGCAGCCACTAGCCAGCAGACACAGAGTAGGACATTCAGAAAGAAAGGTAAAAAATGTACCAAAGCAAAACATAGATAAAGAGAAACAGATTAAAATAAGAGCCAAGCTAAAGCCAAGCATTCAAAACTAATAATAAATCTCTGGGTCATGATTTGAGAGCTGGTTGGTGACCCCAGAAAAAGCAGAAAAAGCCTGGTACAGATGGGGATTGCATTGAATCTGCAGATTTTTTTTTGTTTACATAGACATTTTACTATGTCTATCCTACTGATCCATGAACATGGGAGATCTTTCCATTCTGATATCTTCCCCAATTTCTTTCTTCAAAGACCTAAAGTTCTGGTCATACAGGTCTTTCATTTGCTTGGTTAGAGTCACCCCAAGATATTTTATATTATTTGTGACTATTGTAAAGAATGATGTTTCTCTGCTTCCTTTCTCAGCCCATTTATCATTTGTATGTAGGAGGGCTACTGATTTTTTTTTTTTTTAGTTAATCTGGATTCGATATAATCCAGCCACATTGCTAAAGGTGTTTATCAGCTGCAGGAGTTCCCTGGTAGAATTTTTGTGGTCACTTGTGTATACTGTATCATCTGCCAATAATGATACTTTGACTTCTTCATTTCCAATTTGTGTTCCTTTGATCTCCTTATGTTCTCTTATTGCTTTAGCTAGAACTTGGAGTACTATATTGAATAGATATGGAGAGAGTGGACAGCCTTGTCTTGTTCCTGATTTTAGTGGAATTGTTTTGAGTTTCTTTTGATTTAATTTGATGTTGGCTATTGGCTTTCTGTATATTAATTTTATTATGTTTAGGTGGGGGAGCAGACAGCCAGGGGAAATCATCCTTGAGCAGAGCTGACATTTTTACTTTCAATTTTGCTCTGCTGGGCCTTTTCAGAACTTGCATTGGAAAACCTTTCTTTCTAGCTTGTAAGATTTTTTTCTTGTGTTTCATTATCTAGCTCATACTCATAAAGATTCTGTCATAACCTTTTCTCAATCTTTTGTCTTGTCTCATTTATTGTTTGTAACACAATATGGACCAATGCCCAAGTCACCAGAATTGCACTGGAATATATTCTCCTTGTCGACGGGTTTTCACTACATTTTCTTTAATTTGATGCCATACTCCGGGAACTAGAGTGCCTTTTTCAGGAAACCAAGGATTTTATTCTGTTATTAATTCCCAACATCCTTGCAGCCGGGCTTTAGACATTGCAGCAACACTCTTTTTAAATAAATGATGTATCAACTCAATAAATGGTGCTGGTTTTTCTGCTTTTAGCCTGCTTACCTCCTTCTGCAGGGGTCCTTGAGTCCTCTCACACCTTTTCGTTCAGGCCCGTGATTTGGGGCCACTTGTCAACTTTTCAGCTGACCTGTGCAGATCTTGTCTGATGGACCTGGGATCTGAGGACCTGAAAGAATGGAGAAGACTACAGTCTAATGCTGTAGACAACTTTATGTTGACTTCAGCGTACATTTATGAATTATTAAATGAAACAAAGAAAGCAATAATCTAAGGAAGGGTGTTTGAGTTCAGAAAAACATGTAAATAAACACCAGTAAGCACATACTAAATGTTAACAGAGCAGCCCTTTCTCAGAACTTTCTTAGGACAGACCAATTTAAACACAGTTGCCTAGTACCTGATATAGATTATATCTGGAAAAGCATGAAAACAGGGTAGAAGGCCTTATCCAGATTCAGAGCACACTGACCAAATTGAGTTCTATAGCTATATATAACAATGACATCCAATGAGAATAAACATGTGTTATAAATTGAATGTAAATGTTTGTTACAAGAGGCAGGAAATCACATCCAAGAACACAGGAAACAAAATGCACCTGAGGTAAAAGACCCTCTGCCTTTTTTCCTGGAGCCTCTCTCACAGTTCCCCAAGGCACTGTTCACCATGGGTCATTTCTTTGACCGTGCTCCAACAGCCTTGAAGCTGCCTGCAATCCCACATCTGATTCCCCATCCCTTTCCTGTGGAAGAGACCTCATTCCTGAGCTCATCTTATCATTGCCCTCTGGCAAGCCTTCAGACCTTATTCTAAAGCCCTGGTACCAGGCACCAGATCTCTTCAGGCTGTTAGCCCTGACCCCCGTTAAGTGCAGTGACAACCCACTAAATGGCTTGGTCTTGTTCAGTCCTCTGAGTCCTGGGGATGCCCTCCACTACAGGATATTATGACCTTTCGTTCCTCCAACCCCCATTCATGAGAACAATGATATCCACACCCTCTCATTCCCCCTTGGAGTGCCTCTTAGAAAACCTCCAACCTCTCCACCTGGCATCTGACCTAAAGGGTCCCAAATTTATTCACTTTTGCAACCAAATATGGCCTCAATATCCTTTAAATAGCCAATCCAAATGGCTATCTAATGGCACCTTAGAGCCCAATATTATTCGGGACCTTTACACCTACTGCGAGCTATCAAAGAAATGGAAAGTGATTCCCCATTCCCTATGGTCAAGCTTATCTTTGCTCCAAGCCCTGTTTGTTTTTTTGTCTGACTATCCCCCCAACACTGTGTGAATGTTCTGCCTTTTAAAGTTACTGTTGATGGATCTGTAAGTTTGTTGCAGATGTGTGAACTGGGAGCCAGACAGAGCAGGTGAGGGTGAGAGCAAAGGAGTAGGCATGTGCACACTCCTCTCCTTGCTGACTGGTGCATCCCTCAGCTCTCTCTTGCAGTGTCCTCTATAACTAGGGCTCAAAAAATGTTCTAAATCTAACCCCTCTTTATTTTCAGCTTACTGGTCCAGTTTTACGGGAATTCAGGGATCTTTTAGGTACGAGTAATATTAAATTTTTTATGATGTTTCACTTCAAAGAAAAGCTGGTCTGGAGTTTGGTTATGTTCCCTTCTTCTCCAGACCCAAGTGTGCTTGTTTAAAAGTTTCCTCAAAAATCTCTGTCCTTTGTGAGACGGATCATCTGACCGACAGAGAAAGGAGAACAAAACAGGACAAAAAGATAGACTTTTCCCGGTGGGGATTACTGCTATTCATTTCACACTCTTTTTGGTTTTAACTTTCTAAAACTTTTGCTAAGGTATAAATCTTATCTCAAGATTTGTAAGACTATTGTGTAAACTTTCTGTACGTCAAGATTTGTAAGTATATTGGGTAAGGTTAAAAATCTGTCAATCTATAACAAAAGGGCTAACTCAAAACTCATAACACAGGGGGTTATTAGTTAAAAACCTATACATAGGTAATCTTAAGGAAACCATGTAGTGTGACCTCATTTTGGGATATAATCAACATGTGGCTTGCTGTCATCCTAGCTACTTTCCCCCATTGGGATGGAGGCAGCCATATGGCTGGCAGCCATCTTTGCTAGGGTTGGAGAGGGTGGATGTCATGTGACTTCACTATCATCTTGATTTAAGGTGACTGCATGATATAAGCTAACTAAGGAGGCAACAATGGGTCTCCAAGATATTTTGGATTGAGATGGATTTTTGTGTGGTGATTCTTGTCCTGAGAATAAGAATAACAAATGAGGGAAAATCATAAAAAAACAAGGCTTACTAAAAAATAGGACTTTAAAGCAGCATCTTATACCACTAATCTTCTTCCTTTGTTAAAGAATTCCACTATATTACCTAATTTTACAACCTCATCTTCGATGATGTTTATATGATTTTCACCAACAACCTTCTCAAGGAGAACAAGCGAGTCTGGAAACAGGATAAGGCACATGTAGACAACATCTGCCAATCTAACACTGCCCACCCAACTGGGGCTGAGGTGGTCCCCAATCAGGATCCTGAATGGAACTACAATACCCTGAGGGTCATTTTAGCTAGAGATCAATTTACAATCTGCCTTCTGTCCAGTCTCCACAAGGCTGCCCTTAAAGTGGTAAATTATTTTTTAAAAAAATCCAAGAGGTCATCCAGGACAAACACAAAATCCTGTCCCAATTCATGGACCATCTTACAAAGGTCCTCCTACAATATATCATTCTGAATCCCAAGACCCCAGATGGGTAAGAGCTCCTTACGACCTACTTCTCCCAGAGTTTCTCTGACATTAGGGCCAAACTTAAATGCTCAGAGAAGGGACCTTTGACCCCACAGGCAGAAGTCTTAGTGGTAGCCTTCAAGATGTACCATGGAAGAGATGAAAAAACCTGAAAACAAAAATATCTGATGCCAGCTAAGGGCTTTCAGTCAGTCATAGCAATTGTCCCCTTATTTCTGAAAGCCTAAGGCCCTCCAGGTCCTTATTTCAAATGCAACCAGGAGGGTCACTGGGCCTGGGTCTGCCCAAATCCTCCTTATCAACAACAAACCTTATCAACCATGTCTAAGGTGCCATCAAGAAGGACACTGGGCTGTTGACTGCCACTATGGCCCTCACAACTTGACATCAGACCTACATCACCCTTTAGCCAACCTCCTAGTTCTGGCTGAGGAAGCTGGTGCTCCCTTGGCCCAACCACTACCATCTCTGACAGGGATCCCCAGGTAGTCATCACAATATCATGGCAAGCCATCTCCTTCCTTCTGGACATCATAGTCACCTACTTGGTCCTGATGGAGTTTGGGGGACCTATTGTCAGGGTAAGGGGACAGAGTTATCAACCTCACCAAACTCCATGTACTTGTATCTTTAGGGGTATCCTCCTTATTCATTCCTTCATAATGGTACCAACCTGTCCCTTCCTCTTGCTGGGATGGGACCTCCTAGTCAAATTGGGAGCTTCTAATTGCCTTTGCTCCCCCAATCCACTTGACCCCAGGCTCTGCAGCTGTTCACCTCATTCTTCTCCTTCCAACCACACAATCTGACACACCGGCCTCCCCTGTGGATCTGTGAGTATGGGACATCGCAAACCCCTCTATAGCCAAACATCATTCCTCTCTTGTCATCCAATTACAAAACCCTACTGATTACATCACCCAGGCTCAATACCCATTCTCTCTTTGAAGTCTCAGGAGACTTAAGCCTCTTATTTCTGACCTCTTAAGAAAAGGCCTTTTGTGTCCCACATCTTCCCTCTTTAACACCCCCATAGTTTCAGTTTAAAAACCCAACAGAACCTACCACTTGGTTCAGGATCTCCAACTTATTAACGCTGCAGTGGTTCCTCTACACCCTGTAGTGCCCAACCCCTATACTCTCCTTTCTACCATCCCTTCAGGGACTTATTGTTTCTCTGTCCTAGACCTCAAAGGTGCCTATTTTTCCATTCATCTTGACCCCTAGTCAAAAAATATCTTTGCCTTTACTTGGACTGGCCTGGACACCCACCTTTCTATCCAACTCACCTGGATGGGCCTACCTCATGCATCTTGGGACAGTCCACATTTATTTGGCCAGGCTCCCATACCATGAAGGGAGTTTCAGAGACTCTTTTTGTGCTAGGGCTATAGATACAGAAGGTGAGCTAAAGTCTTGGAAGGCTCTCCCCACTGCTCCAGTACAGGCAGCTGGTAGGGTTGGAAGGAGTCAAGCTCTAGCACTGTAGATACTGTGCAGTAGTCTAAGAGATCATATGGCAGCTCTAGGTTCTGGATGTTCTGCAGCTCCACTGACCTAAGAATAGGCATGGACAGACACCTCTATCTTCTACTCAAGGCCCTTCCTGATAGCTTGTCCAACCCACTTGTCCTGAGTGTGGCTGCGTATCAGAGTAGGAAGCAGGCTTAGCAGGAAATAGACACCAAACTCCTGGAGAACTTTTGAACTTTAAACTGCAGGTTTAATGTTAAAAACTAGTATTCATGACTATCTATAAGAAAAAAAAGGTCCTACTTCAAATAATAACTATAAGGTCCAATGATATTTATGAAAAATCAAGCAAAAGTCCAATTTCTAATACTAACAAAAAATGAGTCCTTGAGTCAGACATGTTGGTGCACACTTGTAATCGAGATACTCTGGAGGCTGAGTCAAAAGAATCTTGAGTTTTAAGTCAGGCTAAACTGCATTGTGGAAACCATTCTCAAAAATGAAACAAACAAGAATAAAAACATCAGAGGGTCAGAAGAGACAGCTTAGTCAGTAAATTTGGTCCTCACAAGGAACTGAGTCAATTCCCAGAATCCACATGGAAGAGCCAGGTACAGTTTCTAATCCCAATGCTGGGAAGGTAGAGACAGGCAGATCCCTAGAATTTGCTGACCTGCCAGCCTACTCTTCTTGGAGATTTACAGGAAAGTGAGAGGCTCTGTTTCAATCAGCAAGGTGGACAATACCTGAGAAATGTCTTCCAAGGTTCTTTTGGCCTCCATATGCATATGAAGGCATATGGATCCTCCCACATATGAACACACATGTACATACATACAAATGACAGAAAATCTAAACAAACAAACAGAAGGAAAGAAGAAAGGGAAGAAAGAGAATTGATTCCCTATTTTCATCATCTATGTAAATCACTGACCCAACTCAACTACTAAGCATAAGGTATAGAAATCATCAGGGAAAAAAAAGAGTCCTGTTTGTAGATTCCTTGATTATCTACATGTAAAATTCCAAAAGTCTACAAAGCAAATGAAAAGAAAAAGATACATTTCCTAGAAATAACAAGTGAATTCAGCAAGCTTGTCGTAGTCAAGATGAATGTGTAAAAATCAACTGCAGCACCTGTAGCCCTAGCACTTGAGAGGTGGTGACAGGAGGATCTCATGTTCAAGAGTGGGTTCCAGGAGCCCCTGGGCTATATGGTGAGATCCTGTCTCAAACAGACAGACAGACAGACAGAGTAAAGACTAGATATGGTAGCACATGCCTAAAAATTAAAATACCAGCATTTGGGGTGTAGAAACAGGCAAATCTCTGTGAATTCAAGCCTAGACAGGTCTATAGAGTCAGTTCTAAGCCAGCTAGGGATATGGAGTGAGAACCTGTCTCAAAAGAACAAAGAAATTGGTGTATTTCAGTTGTACTCCTACAACACTAGCAATGAACACTGAAAATCATTGCCCAAAAAAACATTAAATTCTTCGGTAAAACTTGAAAAATTATTCACAGGACTTATATGCTTAAAACATAAAATGCTGATGAAAGGCAGTTGAAATAAATGGAAAAGTATGACATGTTCATGCAATAGAAGACTTAATACAACAAATATATCAGTTCTTTTCAAGTTGATATATGCTTTTAACACAATGCCTATCAAAGTTCCATGAAGATTTTTTCTACATAGGGATAAGGTTATTATAAAATTTATATGCAAGTATATAGAAACTGGAATGGCAGGAACAAATTTGGAAAAGAAGAATTAAGCAGAAAAAAAACATTTTATCTGATTTCTAGCCATCATACACATACACACCACAAAACATCATCATAAAGTAATCCTATACACATATTAAAAGTATATATATGAAGTACTGACAATACAAAATGCTGATAAGGATATGGAGAAACTGAACCCCTCAGATATTGCTGGTGGAGGTGTAAAATGGTGCAGTCCTTCTGAAAAACAGCTTGACAATTACTGTGCTTAAAAAAAAAAGAAAACAAAAAAGGAAAAAACGAAATAAACACAGCTACCATAGTACCTAGCAACTTCACTCTTGGGCATTCACCCAAGATAAATGGCAACCTATATTCACAGAGAAACCAGTACACCAATATCCATAGCAGCTTTATTTCATAATAGCTGAAACCTAGAATCAGCACTTATGTGTCAGGTAAATCCTTAAAAACTGTGATACATCTATGCTCTGAACAACTACTCAGCAATTTAAAAAAGGCCTACTGATATACTAAAGATGTTAAGAAGTGCCTAAGGAACCACACTGAGTTTTTTTTAAGCCAAGCCCCCAAAGTTATATACTATATGATTCTAGTCATATGACCTGTGGACATACTAGTTTAGAAATGAAAGGCAGATAAGACATTGTCAAAGGTTAGAGACATGAAGTCTGAGAGGCAGAGGGAGAGTGGTTATAAAAGGTTAAAAAAGGACAACATAAGAGATTCCTATAGTGTTGACTATGGTCATGGAAAAATGAAACCACAGAGGTGATATGACCACATATGATGTAATATACACAAACACATTTGCACACAAATAACACTAGAAAAACACCGTCACACTGTATCAAAGTCAATATCATCACTATGATTTCACAAAATATCCACATTGGATGAACCTGAGTAAAGTGCACATGGGCTCTCTCTTCTATTTTTTTCTGACTTCTGCACATGAACCTACAAGTACCTTCATAGTAAGTTTCTATTAAGAAGTAACATTGAGCCGGGCGGTGGTGGCGCACGCCTTTAATCCCAGCACTTGGGAGGCAGAGCCAGGCGGATCTCTGTGAGTTCGAGGCCAGCCTGGGCTACCAAGTGAGTTCCAGGAAAGGCGCAAAGCCACACAGAGAAACCCTGTCTCGAAAAACCAAAAAAAAAAAAAAAAAGAAGAAGTAACATTGACAGTAGGGTCCCAAGTTTATTTTTTAAATGAATACAAAAGCATCAGAAGATCAATCAATGATTTACTAACATTGATTGGGGAGGGGTAGAGAATTATGGATGATGCTTATTTCTTCTTTATACAATTGCAATTCTTGTCTTGTAATGAGCAGGACTACATCTGGTACTTATCACTTTCTTCTTCCACAACACATTTTGTGGTTTTTTTTTCTCTCTCTCTTTCCGCTACGACATTGACTTGCAGTTCTTTTACCAGTGATGGCAGTGGTGGGTATAGGGGCGGGGGCTGTGATCCATTCTTTCATTCCTGAAAACTCTCAATCCTTGAGGGTACTGTACTTATTGAATCACTGTAGACTTTGGCTTCTGTCATCAAAAGTGGAAGCACCAAAAAATTGCCTTGTGACTCTCCTTATGTATCAGCAACCCAATTTCCCATCCTTAATCATGATCAACCATTTCAACTGATACAGTCATTCTCTCTACTTGTTGGGTCAGTGTTACAAGGATCCAGGTGACCACCTCAACTGCAGTTAATAATGAGACCAAGTTGAAGCATTCCTTCCTTGGAAACTGTTGGGGAGTGTCTCTAAATCACATACATATTTTATATAAGAGAAAAACACATCACATGAGTCATCAGCTCAAAGCATGTGTCATATACTGAGAAGTAGCATCGCAACCCCACAAACAAGATCTCCCATCTGATACCCTAAGTCAAGCCTAATTAAGCCATTCCACCATTCTATCAGGACAGCAGGTCCCAAGCAATGGAGTACATACTAAGCAGCAAATTTCAATGTCATAATTTATTGCTGAACTTTTCTTGTAATGAAATGCATCCCCTGGTCAGAGCACTGTTATTTGTGATAGTATAATGGTGAATTAACATTCCATAAGCCCTTAGATAATTGATTTTCAACCTTCCTAATGCTTCAACCCTTTAATACAGTTCTTTGTGTTGTGGTGACCCCCAACCATAAAATTATTTTCAGTTGTTACTTCATAACTATAATTTTGCTCCTGTTATGAATCATAATGTAAATATCTGATATACAGGATAACTGATATGTGACCCCTGTGAAAGGGTTGTTCGACCCCCAAAGGGGCCTTGACCCACAGGTTGCGATGTGATAAGAAGAGTGATCTGTACTTATAATTGTAAGAACAAACTGGAAAAAAGTTCATTATAGGAAAAGGTTGAATGTGATGAACTTGCTAAGAAGTGACTGGGTGGTCGTCCAGAGAATGGTTCAAATAAAAGGGTCATCATGGGTCTTTAATTTGCTGGGCTAGACACTTATAAGCAATAGCAGCAGCTCATCAATGGTAAGGAAAAATCCACATTATTGAGTCTTGCAGGAGTCATTAGCTATATTTGTATTTCGTCTAGGGGGCTAGCTGATACTAGAGCTTGGATGGTGCTGGCTATAAGGAATCAGTTCCACTGTGCAGCAGGGGAATGCCAGGGTGTTGTTCTGAGGGAAACTGATCTGGTTTCCTGAGTAGAAAGTAATGAAGAGTTAACTGTTTCCCCGGATTTCTGGCTTGAATAAGTGAGTTACAGGTAATGTACTGAGATGAAAATATAGGAGTTTAAGGAGCATATGAGATGTCACAGAAAAAGCTGCCTGGGAGAGTCTTAAATTCAAGAGAGAAATTTGTGATAATTATAGAACTAAAAATAAAGCCATTAAAACATAAGAGTGAGAGCTAGGGAGATAGCTCAGTCAGTAATATACTACTGTGTAAACAAGAATACCTGAGTTCAGATCCTCAGCACCTACATAAAAGCCAGGCACAGATGTGTGAGTCTGTAGCCTCAAAGCTGGGGAACAGAAACAGGTGTATCCCTGGAGTTACTGGCTAGTTCGTCTAGGCAAAGTGGAACGTTCCAGGTTCACTGAGCAATATTATTTCAAAAAACAAATAAAATGGAGAGCTGAAAAGATGAACCTGTGGTTTAAAAGATGAACCATTTGCTGTTCTTGCAGAAGACCTAGGTTTGGTTCTTAGCATTCCCATGGCAGCCTACAACCATCTGTAATTCCAGTTTCAGGGGAGCCAATGCCCTCTTCTGGCCTCTGTGAGCACAGGCATGTACATGGTACATGTACATACACTCACACCCACAAAATAAAAATAAGTGAATCTTAAAAAATAGTAGAGAGTGCTCAAGGAAACACCTGACATGGACCTATGGCTTCCATGTACATGTACATATTACACACTTGCACACATAAGTACTTACATCTAAACAAACATGTACATATACCACATGCATAAAAATAAAATCATGTGAGTGGGTTAAGTACATTCAGGGTTGGTATAAAATAAGAAGAGAAAATGAGCAGAAACAATCCTTAGCCATCACCAACACTCAAAGAAGGCTCAAAAGATGTCAAGTGGTATCTCAGAAATCAGAGAAGAAAAGACTATCAAGAGAAAATATGAGTTCTCAAAAGGTTATATTCACTGGAGAGGTCAAAAAAGATAAACTGTAGGCCTGGCATAGTGGTACATGCCTGTTATCCCAGTACTGGGGAGGCTAGGGCAAGAGGATCGTGTGGTTGAGGCCAGCTTGGGCTACAATAGCTGGAAGGTGAAGGGGGTAATATTTTTAAAAGATAGAAGCTGACTGAAAGTAGAAATGAATAACCTCTTAACCAAATCCTGCTCATCACCAAATATGTGAATGAATCTGTTTTAGATCAATCATATTCCAGCCAACCTGCCAACAGAGATCAGCAAGCCCATCCAGACCAGAACTCTCCAACCAATTCACAAAATCCAGAGAGTGAAATAATCAGTTGTTTCAAGGCACTAGATTTCAGGGCCTTTTGACCCAGCAAAAGCTAACAAATAGATGCATACTGTGCTGATAGCTTACTGCAGTACAGGAAATCTACTATGTGTCTCAGGGCTTTTTAATCAGGAGGTGAGGAAATATTTTTTCTGTTTTAATTTTTGTTTTATTATTTTCATTTAGTTATCTAAGCTTCAGAAGACAACTTATGGAATAATTGCTGGACAGACATGTAGAGCTTACTGCGGGCCATCTGCCTTGTAAAGAACCGTTGGAAGAGTCCTTATTTTTACCATTCTGTTACACCCACATATGTGTTGGTAAAGGTGGTACTAAAGGGCAAAGGAGAGGGAAAGCAGCTCCACTAGAAGTTAGGGCACCTCTACACTTTTTCTCTCCATTCAAATCTTCTCTGGAGCTTTCTAAATAAATACAGCAGAAGGATCTCTACAAGTGATGCACTGAAGAAACTGAAGCAGGGATATAATATTGATCTGGAAAACGGCAGATCAACAGGCTGCAAACTCCAACCCTATCAATGGCTCTATAATTTATTACTCATAGCAATTTTATGCTATGTAATCTTTCATAGTTTGAAAGAAACTGACTCTTGACAAAAATAAACTTGCAGAAAATGTCCATATTGGCTGGTAGTGAATTCACATAGACCTACCTCCTGTTTTGTTTTTGGTTTTGGTGGACAGACTTACATGTATCTCAGGGTTGGCCTTGAACTCACTATAGAGTTGAGGATGACCTTGAAATCCAGATACTTTTGTTCCACTTTCTGAGTACTGAGGTTACAATCATGCACTACTATGCCCAGTTTTACAAAGTACTGGGGATTTAATCCAGGGTTTCCTACATGATAAGCAATCACTCTACCAACTATGCTGCATTCTCAGCCCCACATAGACACTCAATACCGAGTAACCTAATCTTGTGATCAAGTTTAATACTTGGTTCAATTAAATTGTAGCAAGCACTGAACTGGGCTTTGGCATATAGCAAAACATTGAGTGGACAAACATGAATTCTGTCATTACAGTCTGTGCTCTGTCAAAGAAATGGTAAGATGATATTACTACTGCCTTTTTTAGAATTTGTCCCTGTAACTGTGCATCATTTAGTTGATCTCTATTTTTTGTTTTGTCACTAGATGCATTTTGGAATTGGGGCTGTAGTTCAGTGTAGAACATTTGCCTAAAATGAAAGTGTTTCTGGATCTAACAACTATCAAGCAAATTTTTTTTAAAAAGGTATATTTCTTCAAAGGTAAGTAAAGAGTTTTGCAACTACAAAGTTTGCAATGGGGTATTTTACCTTCTTTCTTGCTTTATGGTTCTGTTTTCCATACTGCTTCCTCCATAAATGTCCACTGACAAAAAGTAGAAAATGAAAATGATAGGCAAGCTGTAGCTGGAAGGTTTCTCTGGTCCCACCCGGCTCCGTGGTACTGCAGCCACTTATAAAATAATCACTCAGAGGCTTAATATTATTTATTGTAACTCAAATATTAAAAAGGTCTTATAAAAAACAAACCTGGAGCCAGGTATTGGGGTGAATGCTGAAAGATCAGAGAGACAGAACAGGCCACAGCTAACCTCACCTCAACAACTCCTCAGCTGATCTCATTTCCTCAAACTTGAAGCCTCTGTGTTCTTGAATTGCTGTTCAAAAGCCTAAAAGCTTAACAGGACTTTAGTTCCTGGTTCTCAGGCCTTATATACCTTTCTGCTTCCTGCCATCACTTCCTGGGATTAAGTGCGTGTGTCACCATGCCTGGCTGTTTCCAGTGTGACTTTGAACTCACAGAGATCCAGATAGATCTCTGCCTCTGGAATGCTAGGATTAAAGGTGTGTGCTACAATTGCCTAACCTCTATGTTTAATATTGTGGCTGTTCTGTTCTCTGACCCCCAGATAAGTTTATTAGGGTACACAAAATATTGGGGAACACAATACCACCACAATTTATAAATTGCATGGCCTTTGTCAGGCCTCTTGCTAGCTAGCTCTTATATCTTAAATTAACCCATTTCTATTAATCTATGTTTTTCCACATGTCCCGTGGCTTTACAGTCTGCTGGCATGTTGTTCCTTGGGCAGCAGGCTGGGATCTCTCCTGCCTCTCCTTTCTCCTTCCTGTCTCTCTCTCTTGGATTTCCTGCTTGGCTATAACCTGACTCACCATAGTAGGCCAGAGCAGCTTCTTTATTAACCAATCACAGCAACACATACTCACAGTGTACAGAAAGACATCCCACAGCAGGAAGCAGGTTCACAGATTTGTGGACATAATCATTTCACAGTGTACATTCGTGTATCAGAGCATAAAGAGCCGAGATCAGTGGATTAGTGGTATAGCACTTGCCTAGGATGGAAGAGGTCCTGGGTTTGAACCCAGCACTGCCAAAAGATAAAAAGGCAAAACATTAGGTTGTACACCATTAATACATAAAAATTTTATTTGTAAATTGTAACTTTTTAAACATTCTTGTTACACATCTCTGGCTGGCCTGGCATTAATTATGCAGCACAATTTGGCTTCAAACTTAAGGCAGTCCTCCTGCCTCAGACTCCTAAATGTTGGGATTACAAGGCAAGTGTCACCACAGCTAGCTTGTCACGTGCACCCTGTAAAGCTGGAGAGAAAACAAAAAGAAAATTTTGCTATGTCAGTGAAGTAAAACAAGGAATCACACTAATATAAACAGAATCTAATTTATTACAATTAATGATCACTCTTGCTGGGTATGGGGTACATATCAGTAATCACAACACTCAGGAGACTGAAGCAGGAGACTCTCAAGTTCAAGGCAAACCTGGACTAATATAGCAAATTCCAGAACAGCGTGGGAAACAACAATGAGAAAAGATAAGACCATTCTGGCCATACTCAAACTCTAAGTAGATGTACAAAACATAAAAAAATGCAAGAATCAATAATTATTCATCCTTAGGGAACTGTATTTATTCAAGTTAAGTTTATCAAACACCTAACCATGTGCCTCTTGTTTCAAAGATGAACAGGTAAGAAAGATCCTTATCTACCACTCAGGAAGCCATATGATTTTCAGCCTGATTTTCATACTTCTTCTACTATTATCTTTGCTTCTAAATCTGTGCCAAGAAAAAAGTTTCGTACTGGCATATTTCCTTATAAGTAACAATGATAACTGACATATACAGAAAAATAACTGAAACTAATATAGTGCTACCATGAACCAAAAAAGTATTTCATAGAAGTTCAGGGATTTTGGTATGTATGTGAAAATGTACGTGTTTGTGTTCATGTAGGTGTGTGTTCCTGTGGGTGTACTCATGTGCACATGTGTGTGAAAGCCAAAGGTCAACCTCAGGTGTCATTCCTCAAGAACTATCCACCTTGTTTTTTGAAACAAGGTCTTTCACTGGCCTGGGCTCACTGATTAGGCTAAGCTAGCTGGGGATTTGCCTGTCTCCACCTCCTCGGCACTGGGATGCCTCATAATTTTTTCAGACAGTGTCTCTCAGTGAACTTGGAGTTCACCAATTTGGCTCGTCTGGCTGGCCATCAAGCTGCAGGGATCCTTCTGTTTCCACCACCCCAGCACTAGAATTTTAGGCATGCACTGCCATGTCTGGTCTTAAATGTGGGTTTTGCGGGATCATTCTTGATTCTCATGTGTGAATGGCAAACTTTTACTGACTGAGCCATCTCGCTAGCCTAGTATGCTAGTTTCTTAGTAAAGCAAGTGGACAGTTGTTGCCTGGAGGTTAGAATAATGTTCTTTAGTCATGAACATATCATATAGAGTTTGTGCTTATCTCTAGTCAAGAGTAAGTTTAGGTGAAGTGTTCTTCATAGTGTCTATCCTTCTTGCATCTAGTACACAAATGTGTGTGCAAGAGAGAACATAAAGTTTCATTGGAGTGAATTATTGAAACAGGACCTCTTCAAAAA
Organism: Peromyscus californicus insignis; assembly: GCF_007827085.1. Lineage (NCBI taxonomy): Eukaryota > Metazoa > Chordata > Mammalia > Rodentia > Cricetidae > Peromyscus > Peromyscus californicus. The sequence goes on from NW_026294391.1 coordinate 2,777,705, forward strand.
ACCCATGTCAGGTGATCTTCAGTTATTTGGAAGAAGGGGCCTCCAAGGAAATTCTTGTAAAAGCTAAGTCAAATTCCCCTCTTTTTATCTGTGAATATGAGAAATCTGGCCTTCCATTCCAATATAGAATTAAATTTATGCATTGAAAACCTGAGAATAAATTTGGATAGGCTAATAGAAAATCAGCAATAATTTTAAGAAAATTCAAAGTCTACAATTTATTTTTCTTTGTATGTATCTTTTATTGGCATGTTTGTGTGGAAAACATTCATACTAGGTTATTAAATCTCAATTAGGCTACTTAAATAGTACACTTTGATATTAATATATTAAAGTTAATATGATCACTTTTTCTTTCAACTCTTGTTTAAAAGGAATACTCTACAGTATTGTCTTAATGAGTGAATTGGTGTGATTTACCTAAATCTACACACCACTTATCTGTTAATTTAAATAATGTTGGCACCTTGAAAAGTGGTTGAAGATCAAATTGATTAATTATTAACTTGTAAGCTGTGGCCATAACTCAGTCAGTAAAATGATTGCTGTGTAAACATAAAGACCTGAAGTTGATTCCCAGAACACATGGGAAAAGGCTGTCATGGAGCTGGATTGAAAGCTCAGTTACCAAAGTACATGACACAAAGCACAAGCACCTGAGTTTGATCCGCAGAACTCATGGAAAACAGCTAGGTGTAGTGGTGTGGTCTCATAACACTAGTGCTGGAAGGTGGAGACAGGTGGACCACTGGGACTCATAGTCCAGCCAGCCAAGCCATACTTGGCAAGCTCCAGGCCAGTGAGACCCTGTCTCAAGAAAAAGAAAACCAACCAAGTGGATAATGCCTGAGGAATGACAGCCAGAGTTGACCTCTGGCTTCTATGCACACACACACACACACACACACACACACACACACACACACACACACACCAAATGTTTAAGATTTTAATTACAAAGAAGGCAATACAACTAAAGAATAGATTGGGAATCTGTTGCAATTTCCCAAGCTAAAATATTCATCTCCATAAGTGGATTTATATGTCTCACCTGCCAGCTCCTGAAGAACCATACAGAGACTTCTCATTAATTAAGAAAGCTCAGTCGATAGCGTAGGCTTGTTTCTAACTAGTTCTTATAACTTAAATTAATCCATTTCTATTAATCTATGTGCTGCCTGGAGGCTCATTTACCCCATTTATGTACTTCTCATTCTGCTCACTCTGTGTCTCATGGCATCTCCTCTTGACTCCATCCTTCTTTTTCCCAGCATTCTCTCTGTCCTGAAAATCCTGCCTAGCTGTTAGTCATTCAGCTTTTTATTAAACCAATCCAATTGATAAATCTTCACAGATGATTCCACAACACATACCACTATTTTTCTGCAATATGTTAATTAGTTTAACACATAACAAAACATTAATTTTTAGTTAGAATCCTCCTCATAATTTTTGTTTCTATATTTAACTGATATCCAAAACATACCTGCAAAATGCAGCAAACACTTGATACTATTCCTTCAACTGAAGATTGTGAATTAGGGCTTCATAAACTAGTATAAAGAGGAGGGATAATGTACTGGAACTTGACCTAAAATTCAAGCTATTCAACATAGACACTGAGAAAAGATTGCAAATGACTTTATCACTTCCTCTGTTATGAAAATGGCATTACTTCTTCATTAGAGATAACTATGCATTGTTTTTGTAGTTTTAAGATGAATTACAAGTAGAAATGAATCTTTTAATTAAAAACCTGATGGTTCTAATATGTCATTATCTCATTAGATTCCAAATGTTTTAGAAATACTATGCAGATGGTGATGACATACTGCAGCTCATTAGATTGCTCCAAAAGTGTAAATGATAAAAGAAACAAGAACAGATCCTGAAAAACACCCACATTTAAAAAGGCAGAGTCAGAGGAGTTAGCAGAAGGAGAGACCAGAGATGTAGAAGGACATACAGGAGAAAATCTTCTCATAGAACAAGGGGAGGCAAGAGTTGGAGCACAGAGAGGGATCAATATCAAATTTTTCACAGGTTACACAGGAGAAAAGTTAAGGATTTTCCCAAAAGAACATCACTGATCTCAACTGAGCACTGTCCCAGAAGAGTTGTGTGTCTCAAACCTTTTTGCTTTAAGTAAGGTGTAGGAGGGAATAAATAAAACTAAGTGAATTCAGAATCCTCTGTATACACTGAACTATGAAAGATAGGATGTTACATACCACTCCGTGTGTGTGTGTGTGTGTGTGTGTGTGTGTGTGTGTGTGTGTGTGTGTGTGTGTGTGTATACACATGTGTGTGGAGGTCAGAGGACAACCTCAGGTGTTGGCTGTCACCTTCCACTTTGTTTGAGATAGGGTCACTTTTTTATTGTTCATTGGTGTGTACACCAGGTTGTCTGGCCCACAGATTATAAGAGATTCTCCTGTCTGTATTTACCATCTCGCCATGGGAGTTCGGGATGACAGACACAGGCAACTGTGCCCATAGTTACGGAGACATCACAAGGACTTTTCATTTGTTGTGGATCATTGGTGGTGACGTCACATCAACTGTCTTCGAACTTTCCTCAGTGCGCATGAAATCACATGGTCCCAACATCAGTACTCCACAGCCTGACTGTTCAGCCCCACCTACAGCAGGCAACTTCCACCCAGGCAGCCAGCCAGCGTGATTTCGGCAGGGACTTTAAAATGCCACTTCATGGCTATTTTGATGCTCACTAGCATCTGAGAGACATCTCTGAAGCTGCCATTGTCATTACTATGCCGTCACTTCCACTCCATGTGGCCGTGGTGTGCCCAAACAACCAGAACCAGAGCATGGAGGTCCACAGAGTCCTGAGCAAACGAGGGTTCAATGTGAAGTCCTTTGGAACTGAGGGATTTGTGTAGCTTCCTGGGCCCACACCTGACAAGCCAACCATTTATGATTTTCAAACCATGTATGACAAAGTATACCATGATCTGCTGATGAAAGATAGTGCCTTCTACACCCAGAATGGCATTTTACACATGCTGGATAGAAACTGGAAAATCAAGTCTGGCCCTGAACAGTTCCAGAGCAGCAAAGACCTCTTCGATGTGATCTTCACGTGTAAGGAGCATGTCTATGATCAGGGGGTGGAATACCTGAATGCCAGGGAACAGGGTGTGTGTTAGCTGGTGCATGTGATCAATGTGAACATCCCCAACAACTACAAAGAAGCCACCCTTGGGGCCTTGCTCATCTGTGAGCTCTGCCATAGTATCCAGCACATAGAAGGTGTGGATGATGAGATCACGGAGCTGCTGCAGATGTTTGAGGTAAAGACTGGCAAGACCTTCCTGCACACCGTCTGCTTCTACTGAGGAGGACTGCTGGCCACCCTCTGATGCTGCCTGAAGTGGTCCTTCGTTAATGCTTGTTCCTGACATTGTTTCTGCATTTAAGAACAATTATGTTGCCAGATAATCTGTGCTAATGAAGCAAGTTGTATGACTACCAGGTTTAAGAAGCAGTAGGATGTTTGAAGAGTTGGATATCAATATCTTTTTCTCTTTAAAAAATATTTTATCATTAATTTCCAAATGGTGTGTGTCTTCCTATGCCTGCAATTCCCTTCTGCATTTACTGGACTGTACAAATAGCTAAAAAAAAAAAAGACTATATGTTATAGGGGGTAGGAACTAGAGATTTTCAAATACATGTTCTTACTTGTCCAAAAACAATGACAAAAAAATCCTGTTTAAATTGAGCCTTAGAAGGAGAAAATAAGCAGTATAGGAGCAATATTTAGGAATGCAATGTCTAATAAATTTCCAAAGTTGTCTTAAATGTTTTATTCCATTTCTTTTATTTAGTGTTAGGGACAAGTATGGATGAAGATGAGAGGGCAGTTTATGGGAGTCAGTTCTGGGCATCAAACTTGGGTTATCAGGCTTGGTGGAAGGCACCTCTACTGGCTGACCCATCTGCCAGTCCCCAGAGTTGGCTTCTTTTTTCAAGATTTGTTTATTTATTTTAAATTTATTTTTATTTTGTAGGTAAGAGTGTTTACCTGCATTTATGCTTAGTGTCCATGGAGTTCAAAAGAGAGTGTGGGATCCCCTGGAACTTGAGGTAAGAGTGGTTGGGAACTACCATGTGGGTGCTGGCAACTGAACTCTAGTCCTCTTTGAGAGCAATAAGTGCTCTTAACCACTGATCCATCACTTTAGCCCTGTGAAGTTGACTTTTAAGAAGTCATCAATTAGCGAGAAAGAGGAGGGTTTATATGAGCAAATATTGTTGAGGCCAAGGTTGGATAAAGCACAGGGACAAATAGCCAAATGAATGGAAACACATGAACTATGAACCAATAGCTGAGGGATCCCCACTGGATCAGGCCCTCTGAATGGGTGAGACAGTTGATTGACTTGATCTGTTTGGGAGGCATCCAGGCAGTGGGACCGGGTCCTGTGCTCATTGCATGAATTGGCAGTTTGAAACCTGGGGCTTATACAGGGTTGCTTGGCTCGGCCTGGGAGGAGGGGACTGGACCTGCCTGGACGGAGTCTACCAGGTTGATCTCAGTCCTTGGGGGAGGCTTCACCCTGGAGGAGGTGGGAATGGGGAGTAGGCTGGGGGGAAGGGGAGGGAAGCGGGAGGGGGGAGAACAAAGGAATCCATGGCTGATATGTAGAACTGAATTGTATTGTAAAATAAAATAAAATTTAAAAAAAGAAATCACTTTATTATTATGTCCCCCCCCCCAAAAAAAGTCATTTTTAAAAAAGTTTATGAACCTTCAGAAAGAAAGGAGTTGCGTCTAGAAAACTCCTTTGGGCTCAGAGTGTCAGGGAGTCTCTCTATATGGCATGTCACAACACTGGTGGAACCAATGCTAACACAGAAATCCAAGAAGCTCAAGGAGGGATGAGTGGCTGTATGTGTGAAGAAACAAAGATCTACAAAAGACAACATACAAATATCCAGACGAGTCAAAAATCCAATCTGGGAAGGCTAAGTTTTATCACTGTTATCATTTAGATTTGTTTGCTTTTTTATTTTTTGAGACAGGGTTTTATTGTGTTGTGTAGCCCTGGTTGTCCTGGAATTCATTTTGCAGACCAGACTGACCTTAAACTCACAGAGATTCACCCACCTCTGCCTTCAGAGTGCTGGATTTAAAACTGTGCACCACTACTAGCTATCATTTAGATCTTAAATGAACCCTCCCCCCAAAAAAAACTTAGGCCATTAGCCTCTGGCAATATTGGGAGGTTGTGGAATTTTAGGAGGTAAGACCTTTTGGAAGGACTTTAGATGGTGGTGGGTATATCCCTTGAAAGGGATATTGAGATCCAAGATGACCCCTTTTCTTTTTGCTTTCTGGCTGTCATGAAATTAGCAGCTTTGTCCCTCACCACAGACCTCATCGTCCCTTACCACAGACTACATCATCCTTCACCACAGACTTCCAAACAGGCATACAAACATGGACTGAAACCTTTCAAGCCATAAGCCAGAATAAATCTTCTCTCTTACAAAGTTGATTAGCTCAGCTATTTCTTACAAAAATAGAAAGCTAACAATCCCAAACAGGAGAGAATGAAAGAGTGGGGGTGTGGGTAAGGGGTAGGAGATGGGAATTAGAAGAAAAACATTGCAGGTTGAAACTTAGACAAAAATGAAATAAAGTAAGAAACTAAAACCAAGTGAAGTTATGAAATCTCACCTATACCATCCAAAGTGTCTAACTTTTTGACATTCTGACATAATGTCATCTACAAATGTGTTAGGCTACATTCGTATTTATCCAAGGACACGTGAAGCCTATGGGCCACAGGTTAGACCAATTGGTTGTAAAATGTCTCAGTTTAAAGGCATAGTACTAGAGGGGATGGTTGAAGGCTGTCTCTGATGCAGGGATCCTCGTTTGTAATTGTTAACTCTATGTATTTATGTGGGCATGCTAGTGGGGCTAGGTGACTAAAAAAGGACTTGTGGGATTGGTAAAAGGAGACTTTAAGGGAGAGAGTTGAAAGGGTAGTCAAACATATGATGGGAAAGTGAATAGAGCAGTACTGGAGGTGGAAGGGTACAACAGGGAAAGGAGGAGCAGTGAAATGAGGGGAAGAATAAGGGGAGAGGATTCAACCAAAAGTATGTGTGAAAATGCAATAAGAAAACATGCTACTTTGTTACACATACATGTACATACACACATATCAGTTGGTAAAGTGCTTGCCTTGCAGACATGAAGACCTAAGTTCAATCTTACATAATAATAATAATAATAATAATAATAATAATTTAAAAAAGAATCCAGGCATAGTGACATACACCTTTAACCCCAGCACTTGGGAATCAGAGATAGGTGGATCTCTTTGAGGTTGAGGCCAGCCTGGTCTGTATGAGAAGTTCCAGGACAGCCAGGACTACATAGAAGGAACTTGTCTTAGAGAGAGAGAGAGAGAGAGAGAGAGAGAGAGAGAGAGAGAGAGAGAGAGAGAGAGAGAGAGAAAAGAAAGAAGGAAGGAAGGTAGAAAGAAAGAAAGAAAGAAAGAAGAAAGAAAGAAAGAAAGAAAGAAAGAAAGAAAGAAAGAAAGAAAGAAAGAAAGAAAAGAAAAGGAAAAAGAAAAGCTGTGTGCTGGTGTGTGCTTATAATTCCCAGTGCTGCAGAGATGGATGGAGACAAGTGGATTCCTGGGTCTTGCTGGATAGCCAATCTAGGCTACTTGGTAAGTTCCAGGTTAGTAAGAGACCCTGTCTCAATAAACAAGGTGGATAGCACTCAAGGAATGACACCTGAGGTTGTATTCTGGCCCTTATACATGTGCATATGCACTTGACACACATGAACACATACATATATATATGAAAGGTTAATAAATATATATATATAAAGGTTCATATAATAGATACATATATGCATATAGTTATGGCAAGAGAGAATGAATTTAAATTATACTAAGTGTGATTTACAAAGGAAACTCTGTAGTCAATGTGAGAGATGAACTAAAGAAATTGTGATGATTGCGACCTCAGGATTGGGGACTAGGCAATCTTAATCGCAAACTCTGATTCCACATCAACTAGTTCTGCCCCTTAGAGCAGTAGTTTTATCCTCATTGCTAAATTGAACATTGTTGTAGAGCTATTTTCTCCAGTTGGACATGATAATCTTCATCTTGAAGCGAAATAGCTGTAATCACAGGCACAAAACTCTCATGAGCTGGGACCTATTGACATTCCCTCACAGGAGGAGGAGAAGGCTAGTAAGGCTCACAATCCTCCACCAGGTACCCATGTGAATCCTCCTGGGATGATATAAGGCATAAACAACTGACTGAGGATAAGGTTTCTTGATGTTGTAGCTGCCTGTAAAGGTCTGTGTGTGTGAGGAGCAGAAATCCTGGTGCTATGGCTACCTTTAAGTCATCAGGGCTCATCTTTGAAAAACCATAATAAGTTTGTTGGTTTACCAAGCTAAACATTGGCAGAATCCTTTTTTGATCTGTTGGTGTCCTCTCTATTGGGAGTGATAGTGTTTCTTGAGATCTTCCTACCAAAAAGTTATACAGCAAGCATGTTCACGGGATTACTTTAAAGATAATATATGTGAAGTGCTTGGCCCACCTAATGCCTGACATGCAGTAAGCACATAGTGTGCTTTTCTGAGGAGAAAGCAGAAGCAGCATGATCAACCAAGAAGGCACTGATAGAATATAAGGAAACGTGGGTATCACAGGTTCATGTATGGGCCTTTCAGCAGCTATAAGAATAGGAAGACGAATGAATATGTGAGGAGGGTTTGGGATCAGAGACTGAATGTATATGAGAGAATGTGAGTGGGTAGAGGACGATAGGAGTATTGAAACAGTGTATAGAAAGGAAGCTAGAAGCCCTCCAGCACTTTCTGACACAGCTCTGTGTCCAGTAGTATGAAACTGACTAAGTCCTGTGCCAAGATAATCTTGGCAGCCACAGGCTTGATGAAACAAATCCACGAATTTTCCTATGGATGTACAGAAAAAAAATCATTTTGTTTTTCAAAATAACAGAGGCTTGATGCTATATCCTAATATTCTCCAATGTGTATAAAGCCAAAATGAATTTCAACCAGAGGCAAATAATTTAAATTATTTTTTAAAGATTGCCATCAGTCATGCCATGACCTGGAACAATTTGTACAAGATCAACAGGCCATTAATTTTCCATAGCACTGAAGAAACAATTCAGAACGCTTAATGGAAAACTTGTTTAGTTTTTCTACTCCCCCTTTTCCACATGGCCACTTCTTCAACCAAACCCAATACTTATGAGTAACAGCTCAGAACAGATGCTGCTTATTTTCTCAGTCCAAGCGAAATGTCTTGCAAAAGAGGTTAAGAATAGATTGCAGAGTCCTCTGAAGTCTCTTCTTTCCTTTTTCTGCTTTCATTTCAAAAGAGAGTAAAAAGGAAATCCATTTACCAATATTTGCCAGAAGCTTCATTTCCCTCCATGACAAGGTGAAGTATGAAGACAAATGACCCACTAAGGAAGATTTTCATCATTGGATACCAGTGGTAGATAGTTTGCCTAGGCCAGTTTTGCATGCTCCATCTTCACTACTAAGAGAACCAGAGAAAGAGAGAGAGAAGGAAGCAGAGAGAAGGAAACCCTTCTCATTGCTCTGGCACATCAAAAGGTCTTACAACAAAAGTACTGTTTTCTAAGTCAACCTCAACTACTGGTTCTCTCACCAGCTAGCCCAAAAAATAGTTCTTAAGGGGAAATGGTTTCTGGTGCTAGTGTTTGCATACATCTCTTGCCCACCATTCTCATTCCCTTCTCAGACATTGAACCCTACTTTCCCACATGTGATGTCTCTCAGTTTGCTATCAGACTAAATGTGACCATGTCCTATGTTTGAGTTTAGCTTACCTAATTTTACTTGGAATCTGAGTACCTGTTCACTACAGCAATGTCCAGAAGGAGGCCACCCATGTTGGCATATTCAGGAAAGAAGGAACCTCCTTAGAGTCCCTTTCTTTCTTCTTTCTTTTCTTTTCTTTCTTTCTTTCTTTCTTTCTTTCTTTCTTTCTTTCTTTCTTTCTTTCTTTCTTTCTTTCTTTCTCTCTCTCTCTCTCTCTCTCTCTCTCTCTCTCTCTCTCTCTCTCTCTCTCCCTCTTTCTTCCTTTATTCATGTGTGTGATAAAACTTAAAGTTTAATTTTTTATTTTTCTTAAAAAAAAAAAGGTGCACCTCCACCCACCTCAGCCCCAGAAACCAGGCAACAGCATCCTCTTGAGCCCCTTCGACAACCATCTCCTGCAGCACCAGTGACCACTGGAGCCACAGGCCCGATCTGCACCTATTAGAAGAAGAGTTGAGTCTCTGAGCTCCCAGCTGGACAGCCCAGCTCTCTAGCCTCCTAGGTCTCAATTGGAAGAAGAGGGACTCCAGGAGGCACAAGCTTCACCTGCCCAGATTGTAGGAAGGTGGCAGTGTAAGAAAACATTCAACAACATAAAGAGCAATATGGCACCACCAGAACCTAGTGGTTCTACAACAGCAAGACCTGAACATCCCAAAGTAGATGAAGTAGAGGAAAACAACCTTAAAAATAACTTTATGAAGATGATAGAGACCCTTAAAGAGGAAATAAAAAACTCCCCTAAAGAAATGGAGGAAAAGACAAACAAAAAATTTGAAGATTAATCAATCCCTTCAAGAAAGACAAGAAAAAACAAACAGGTAAAGAAAACAGTTCAAGACTTGAAAATTGAAATAGAAGCAATAAAGAAAACACGGGAATTCTGGAAAAGAAAAATCTGAGGAAACGAACTGGAACTGCAAATGCAAGCATAACCAACAGAATACAAGAGATAGAAGAGAGAATCTCAGGCATTGAAGATACCATAGAGGAAATAGATTCATCCGGTCAAAGAAAATGTTAAATCCAGTAAATTCTTAACAAAACACACCCAGGAAATCTGGGACACCATGAAAAGACCAAACCTAAGAATAATAGGTGAAGAAGAAGGAGGAGGAGGAGGAGGAGGAGGAGGAGGAGGAGGAGGAGGAGGAGGAGAAAGAAGAAGAAGAAGAAGAAGAAGAAGAAGAAGAAGAAGAAGAAGAAGAAGAAGAAGAAGAAGAAGAAAAGAATTATTCCAGCTCAAAGGCACAAAAGATATATTCAACAAAATCATAAAAGAAAACTTTCTCCACCTAAAGAAGGACATGCCTACAAGAAACTTACAGAGCACCAAATAGACTGGACCAAAAAAAAGTCCCCTTACCCCATAATAATCAAAACACTAAACATACAGAATAAAAAAAAAAGAATATTAGGAGTAGCAAAAGAAAAAGGCCAAGTAACATATAAGGGCAAACCTATCAGAATTACACTTGATTTCTCAGTGGAAACTCTGAAAGCCAGGACGTTCTGTTAGACATTCTGCAGACACTAAGAGACCACAAATGCAAGCCCAGATTACTATAACCAGAAAAGCTTTCAATCACCATGGACACAGAAAACAAGATATTCCATGACAAAACAAGATACAAACAATACCTATTCACAAATCCAGCCTTACAGAAAGTACTAGAAGGAAAACTCCAACCCAAGAAAGTTATCTGCACCCATGAAAACACAGGCCATAGATAACCTGACACCAGAAAATCCCAAAGAAGGGAAACATACACACATACTACCACCAACAACAAAACCAAACCCAACAGGAATTAACAATCACTGGTCATTAATATCTCTTAATATCAATGAACTCAGTTCACCTATAAAGACATAGGCTAACAATGGATATGAAAATAGGATCCATCCTTCCACTGCATACAAGAAACACACCTCAAACTCAAAGACAGACATTACCCCAGAGTAAAGGATTGGGAAAAGATTTTCCAAAAAATTGGACCTAATAAACAAGCTGATGTAGCTATCCTGTTCCCTAACAAAATAGACTTCAAACTAAAATTAATCAAAAGAGATGGAGTCTCAGTTCTGAACATCCATGCCCCAAACACAAGGGCACATACATTTGTAAAATAAATATTGCTAAAGCTTAAATCACACATCAAATACCACACACTAATAATGGGAGACTTCAACACCCCACTCTCACCAATGGACAGGTCTGTTTGACAGAAACTAAACAGAGAAATAAGGGATCTAACAGATGTTATGACTCAAATGGACCTAACAGTCATTTATAGAACATTTCACTCAAACACAAAATAATGTACCTTCTTCTCAGTACCTCATGGAACCTTCTCCAAAATTGACCACATACTCCATAACAAAGCAAATCACAACAGATACAAAAAACTGGAATAACCCCCTGTATCTTATTGGGTCACCATGTCTTAAAGTTAGAGTTCAGCAACAACATAAATTGCGGAAAGCCTACAAATTCATGAAAACTGAACAATGCTCAACTGAATCACCACTGGGTCAAGGAAGAAATAAAGAAAGCAATTAAAGACTCCCTAGAATTCAATGAAAATGAATGCACAACATACCCAAACTTATGGGATACTATGAAAGCAGTGCTAAGAGGGAAATTCACAGCTCTAAATGCCCACATAAAGAAAGTGGAGAAATCTCACACTAGTGAGTTAACAGCGCACCTGAAAGCTCTAGAAGAAGAAGAAACAAACTCGCCCAGAAGGAATAGATGCCAGGAAATAATCAAATTGGGGGCTAAAATCAATAAAATAGGGACAAAGAGAACAATACAAAGAATCAATGAAACAAAGAGTTGGTTCTTTGAGAGAATCAACAAGATAGACAAACCCTTATCTAAATTAACCAAAAAGCAGAGAGAGAACATCCAAATTAACAAAATCAGAAATGAAAAGGGGAATATAACAACATAAAATGAGGAAATCCAGAGAGTCATCATGTCATACTTTGAAAACCTGTACTCCACAAAGTTGGAAAATGTAAAGGAAATTGACAATTTTCTGGATAGGTACCACATACCAAAATTAAATCAAGATCAGATAAACAATGTAAAGAGACCTATAACATCTAAGGAAATAGAAGCAGTCATTGAAAGTCTCCCAACCACAAGAAGCCCAGGGCTTGATAGTTTCAGTGCAGATTTCTACCTGAATTTCAAAAAATAGCTAATGCCAATACTCCTTAAATTGTTCCACATAATAGAAACAGAAAGAACATCACCAAACTCTTATGAGGCTACAGTTACTCTGATACCAAAACCACACAAAGATACAACTAAGAGAGAGAATTGCAGACCAATCTCCCTCATGAACATTGATGCAAAAATACTCAATAAAATACTGGCAAACTTATCCAAGAACACATGAAAAAAATCCATCATGATCAAGTAGGCTTCATCCCAGAGAGGCAGGGATGGTTGAACATACCAAAATCTGTCAATGTAATCCACCATATAACAAACTGAAAGAAAAAATCCACGTGATCATCTCATTAGATGATGAAAAAGCCTTCAACAAAATCTGACACCTCTTCATGATAAAGGTCTTGTAGAGATCAGGGATACAAGGAACATACCAAAACATAACAAAAGCAATATACAGCAAGCCAATAGCCAATATCAAATTAAATAGAAAGAAACTCAAAGCAATTCCACTAAAATCAGGAACAAGACAAGGCTGTCTACTCTCTCCATATCTATTCAATATAGTACTCAAAGTTCTACTTAAAGCAATAAGACAACATAAGGAGATCAAGGGAATATGAATTGGAAAGGAAGAAGTCAAAGTATCATTACTTGCAGATGATACAGTATACACAAGTGACCGCAAAGATTCTACCAGGGAACTCCTACTGCTGATAAACACCTTCAGTAATGTGGCAGGATACAAGATTAACTCAAAAAATCAGTAGCTCACTGATATACAAATGATAAATGGGCTGAGAAAGAAGTCAGAGAAACATCACCCTTTACAATAACCACAAATAACATAAAATATCTTGGGGTAATTCTAACCGAACAAGTGAAAGACTTGTATGACAGAAACTTTAAGTCTCTGAAGAATGAAACTGAAGAAGATATCAGAAAATGGAAAGATCTCCCATGCTCTTAGATAGGAAGAATCAACATAGTAAAAATGGCAACCTTACCAAAAGCAATCTACAGATTCAATGCAGTCCCCATCCAAATCCCAACACAATTCCTCACAGGCCTGGAGAAAACAATACTCAACTTCATATGGAAAAACAAAAAAAAACTCAGGATAGTCGAAAGAATCCTGTACAATAAAACAACCTCTGGAGGCATCACGACCCCTGACTTCAAGCTCTACTATAGTGCAACAGTAATAATAACAGCTTGGTATTGGCATAAAAACAAACAGGTGGATCAATGCAATTGAATTGGAGACCCTGACATAAATCCACACACCTATAAACAAATGATTTTTGACAAAGAAGCCAAAACTGTACAATGGAAAAAAGAAAGCCTCTTCAACAAATGGTGATGGCATAACTGGATGTCAACATGTAGAAGAATGTAAATAGATCCATACCTATCACCATGCGCAAAACTCAAGTCCAAATGGATCAAAGACCTCAACATAGATCCAGTTACACTGAACCTGATAGAAGAGAAAGTGGGAAGTAGCCTTGAATTTATTGGCACAGGAGACTACTTTCTAAATATAATACCTGTAGCACAGACACTGAGAGCAACAATTACTAAATGGGACCTTCTGAAACTGAGAAGCTTCTTTAAGGCAAAGGACATGGTCAATAAGACAAAACAGCAGCCTACAGAATGGGAAAAGATCTTTACCAACCCCAGATCTGACAGAGGGCTTATCTCCAAAGTATATAAAGAACTCAAGAAACTAGATGTCAAAATACCAAATAATCCAATTAAAAAATGGGGTACAGATCTAAACAGAGAATTCTCAATAGAAGAATCTCAAATGGCTGAAACACATTTAAGGAATTCTTTAACATCCTTAGCCATCAGGGAGATGCAAATCAAAACATCTCTGAGATACCATCTTATACCTGTCAGAATGGCTAAGATAAAAAACACCAATGACAGCTTATGTTGGAGAGGATGTGGAGAAAGGGGGACATGCTTCCATTGCTGGTGGGAATGCAATCTTATACAACCACTCTGGAAATCAGTATGGTGGTTTCTCAGAAAATTGAGAATCAGCCTACCTCAAGACCCAGCAATACTGCTCCTGGGCATATACCTAAAAGATGCTCAAATACACCACGAGGACACTTGTTCAACTATGTTCATAGCAGCATTATTTGTAATAGCCAGAACCCAAAAACAACCTACATGCCCCTCAACCGAAGAATGGATAAAGAAAATGTGGTACATTTACACATGAAGTATTACTCAGCTGTAAAAAACAATGACATCATGAAATTTGTAGGCAAATGGATCAAACTAGAAAAAAAAATCATCCTGAATAAAATAACCCAGACTCAGAAAGATAAACAGGGTTTGTACTCACTCATATGTAGATATTAGATGCAAAGCAAAGGATAACCAGGCTGCAATCCACAACCCCAGAGAAACTAGGTAAAAAAGAGGACTGTAACAGGGACACTTATGGATAGCCCCAAGGAGGGGAAACAGTTAAGATCTCTTGTGTAAACTGGGCAGAGGGTAAAAGGGAGGGCATGGGAAATGGGAACATGAGGGATTGAGATGGCTGAATTGGAAAAGGGACAGAGAGGGAGAACAACAAAAGAGGTATCTTGGCAGAGGGAGCCATTATAAGGTTAGGATGAAATCTGATGCTAGGGAAATCCCCAGGAACCCACAAGGACATAGCAAAATCTGAGATGTAGTCAGAAGTTTTTCTGTGTCCCACCTGGTCCCACAGCTGCTCAGTCCCAAGTAAACACACAGAGGGTTATTTAATTATAAACTGTATGGCCTATGGCTCAAGCTCATTATTAACTAGCTCTTCTAATTTGATTCAACCCATTTCTATTAATCTGTTTTGGCATGTGGCTTCATGGCATTGGTTGTTCTCTCACATCTTGCTTCTTCCAGCAGTGGCTTACAGCTTCTGCCTGCCTCCACCCTTTTACATCCTCCATCTTCAGTTTGAATGTACTGCCTAACCTTATTCTGCCTTACCATTGGCCAAAGAGCTTTTTTTGTCAACCGATGATAGCAACATATATTCACAGGGTACAGAAAGACATCCCACAGCACTTCCCCTTTTCTGTCTAATCAGAAAAGATTTTAATTTTAACATAGTAAAATTATGTATCATAAAACAGTTATCAAGCAAGAATTACAGTTGCAATATCAAGTCTATTTGTATTTGGTAAAATTAAAGAAAATATTCTATCATCTATCCTATACTTGTGAGTCTGAAGTTTTTTTTTAAATTTATTTATTTTTTATATTATGTGCATGGATGTTTTGCCATGGGTGTTGGATTCCCTGAAACTGGAGTTACAGACAGTTGTGAACTGCCATGTGGGTGCTGGGAATTGAACCCGGGTCCTTTGGAAGAGCAGTCAGTGTTCTTAACTACTGAGCCATCTCTCCAGCCCCAAGTCTGAAGTTTTATATCTAATTTACCTTTCATCATAACTAAGGAAAACTATAATTATAACTATCTAGTCTTCAACTCCATCAAAGACCCCAGAAGGATATAATGTTACCTAAGTAAACAGGAAGTGCATTGTAAGCAACTTCCAAAAAAAATTGAGAAATGACAGAAACAGCTGGCTCCCTGCACAGTCACCCAACGTTCCTCTGAAACATTAGAGCATCTATCTTCAGCCTACAGGCCTAGAGTCTCTGACAGACTTTTTAGTGAAACAGGGAATGTGAAGAATTGTCTCGCCTATTGGCAATGTTCATCAGTCACTTTCCTCTGTGTTCTGCAGAATGTCTGGCAGTACCTTCTGTTAAGCAGGAATCTGAAGGACCATCTTGCCTTGTTCAGGCAAAGTTTAGTGGTCACTTTCCTTTGAGTTCTATATGTCCAGTTTATACAACATACTGTCAAGCAGTCCAGGCAAGAGCAGTTTCTTCCCCAAATGTTTTGCCAAGAAGAAGATAAACTCCATATGGAGTGTGTTCAACACCCATCTTCCTCTTTGAAGTAAATTGGTGCTTCCAGGAGCAGACATGTCTCACTATGCAGAAAAGTCTAAGTTTTTAAAACATTTTAAATGCCATATTCTATAGGTCTTTGAAGTGTTTCAATAATGGGATTAATCCATGGAGTCTATTTAGTGAGCAAAGGAAATTATTTGGGGGTTAATTCACAACCACGGGAGATTTATCATAGGGTCTGGAAAAGTTGAGCTATGTCTCATGCTGATCTGCCTGGTCCAAGATCTCAGCATCCAAAACCACGAGGTAGCGAAGAGAGAGCGCAGACGTGCATCCCAGGTCTTAAGGGTCCCCCAGAGGCTGGCCACGCCCCAGAGGCATGTACCTCAAGGTCATAGGCAGGTATAACAGTTACATGCTACCTTACTAGGGGCAGTAAAAACTACCCACTATATTGAAGATTAACTACCTAATTAAAATGTATCTATGTATATCTAGAAAACTTAACTAACATGACTATAAATTGGATTATCATAGATGACTAATTATTAATCTGTATTTCTTAATTATACATTACAATTTTAAATGAGTTGCATAAACATAATACCTTAAACAGGAGTAGAAATATATACAGTATAACAAAATTAACTTTAAATTTGTATCAATAAAGTCCATAACAGTGTAAAACATTTCAAACAAGCTGTTGCTCTTTAAAAGTAGATTCAATAATATACCCTTTCATCCTATCATATCTATATCCACTTCTCTTCTTTAGAAAGAGATTGCATTTATAATCAACCGCTTTAAATAAAAATAAACATTTATAAACAATAGTTTGGGAATTTGGGTGTAGCTTTTCATACTACTTCCTGCTGATTGGGAGTACTGGCAATCTTATGGGGATCCTGAGAAAACTGGAGATAATGGTCAAGTCCTGACCATTTGTTGATACCATCTGTCAAGGTTTTAGAGGTTTCACTTGATCGAATATGATCTAGCTTAACCGGGAACAAATCCATAGCCTCTTGTTTCCTGTGGAAACAAAAACAGAGCCTCCTTTCCAAAGTAACATATCCTTAGATCCAAATTTTGAAGTCAAGATACCTTTAAAATACATATATTGGTTTAACTTAGCAGCCTTTACAATCAAATATCTTTCTGCAGTTAGCTCATTAACAGTCAAAAATTTAAATAAAACACAATATACATAATCCAGGCTCTCTGTGTATTTTCCATCTTTACGTGGCCTATTTCTTTTATATTATTTTTACTGTCTCTTTAAAATGGACCCACAAGGACATGCTAAGACTCCTAGCAATAGTGAAGAGGGTGCCTGAACCAGCCTTCTCCTGTAATCAGATTGGTGACTACCCTAATTGTCATCATAGAACCTACATCCAGTAATTGACAGAAGCAGATGCAGATCCCCAGCTAAGCACTGGGCTGAGGTCCTGGAGTTCATCTGAAGAGAGGGAGGAGAGATTATAGGAGCAAGGGGGGTCAAGATCATGATGGGGAAACCCACAGAGATAGCTGACCCGAGCTAGTGGGAGCCCACAAACTCTGGACTGACGGCTGGGGAACCTGCATGATACCAAACTAGGCCCTCTGAATGTGGGTGACAGTTGTGTGGCCTGTCCTGTTTGTGGAGTCCTTGGCAGTGGGACCAGGACTTATCCCAGGTACATGAACTGGCTTTTTAGAGCCCATTTCCTATGGTGGAATACCTTGCTCAGCCTTGATGCAAGGGGGAGGGGCCCCCAATTTGGTATGCCAGACTTTGTCAACTACCCAAGGGAGGCCTGACCCCCTATGAGGAGTGGATGGGAGGTGGTGGGGGGAGGGAGGAGGAAGTAGGAGAAGAAGAGGGAGGTGGAACTGTGGCTGGTATGTAAAATTAAAAATAATTTTTAAATAAATAAAAATTTTTTAAAAACCTAATTTTTTATTGATTCTTTGGTAATTTCACATCATGCACCTCAATCCCACTCATTTCCCAGTCCCTCTATATCTGCCGTACATCCTTGTAATGTCCCACCCAGAAGAAATAAAAAACTAAAAATATTAATTTAAAAAAATCACTTTGCGGGCTGGAGAGATGGCTCGGAGGTTAAGAACACTGGCTGTTCTTCCAGAGGTCCTGAGTTCAATTCCCACCAACCACATGGTAGGTCACAACCATCTACAATGAGATCTGGTGCCCTCTTCTGGCCTGCAGGCTGAACACTCACTGTATACATGATAAATAAATAAAATCTTTAAAAAAAAAATCACTTTGCTCCTCCATCTTTCCTGCCTCTCCATCACCTCTTCATTCATCTTAATGGCACTGGAAGCTGCCCTGTGTCACACAGTGTATTCTTTTGTCCAATTGTTCATTGGAATTAGTTGTTGGTTTGGTTCAAGGCCTTTGGCTTTTGGTGCACCATCAATACTGGACTCTCACTAAAACTCCTCTTGGGGTATCCTGCTGTCGCCCCAAATCATGGAGATCCTGCAGCTCTGGTTCCACAGAGCCAGTCCCTTCATGGGCTCCAGTAAGTCATAGATGGGGTAGATGTTGAGATGGGCCGATTCAAAGCACTGGATGTGAGCCTGGGTAGTAGCTGAGTTGGTCAGTCCAGGCCTCTGCTGGGACTGCCTTCCTCACGTGAGGGGCAGAGCCAGCTTCTCTGTGTCCATGCCATTGTGGTCAGCTCACCTTCACCCATGGTGAGGGGTAGGACCAGCTCTCCTGCTGCAGCAGGACCAGATCTCCCAGAGCCAGCAAAGGGTGGTGCTGACTCAGCATGGCCTCAGATTTCAAAACGCATGCTTGGCATTGCCCGGATGGTAAAATGGGACCATAGACATCAACACACACCCTGGCTGCTATAGGACCATAGGTCCAGACATGGCCCTTGGCAGCTTAGGTCTGGAAAATGACAACACTATGGCCCCAGGTGGCAGCGCAGGCCACCCAGATCTACATTGCCCCAGCAGCAGCACAGCCCTCAGACACCACAGGTGGTGGCCCAGACCCCAGGTATCCATGTGGCCTTTGGTGGCAACACATGCAGACCCTGTCTGCAGTAGGACCATGGACCCAGACATGGTTCTTGGCAGCAGCCTGGGCCCAGACATCACTCCAGCCCTGGGTGTCAGTGCAGGCCCTCCATATCAACCTCTTCCTTGATACTTTTGCTTTTTCAGTTACACTTTTCTCCACTTCTCCACTTCTCTTTCTATCCCATTTCTCCACCATACGGTTGCTCATCATAATGGCATTCACTCGCCCCAGCACCTTGAGGCACCAGGCCAACCTGTGAGTGTCTTCCACCAGCACAATGCTGAGCAGGGCCAGGTGAGCCTGTGGGTGCTAACAGTCTCTTTTAAGCAATGGTGTCTGGACTTTGCCAGAAAGATACCTTGCAAGATATGCAACCATTTGAACAGACACAAATCTTGACTATTTTTCTCACATCAGTATGGCTGACTTCACTGCTAATTCATGCTTTAAGGTTTTGTTTCTACTGATGGATAATTACTTAGGGCTTGTTTAAGATAGGAACATTGCTCATCGGGCTCATCATTATTCTCATCCACCCACAAGCCCCACCCCCAACGCTTGTGTCTGGCACATCAAGTTCCACAATTGTTCTCCAGACTTAAGAAAATTGAATACATGACTGCTGATTTTCTTGTGCTGAATCCAAAGAGAGCTAGAAACACTTCTCCATTTTAAAAGCAGCCATGGAAATACTAGTTTTAATATGTTTTGAGAACTGTGTAATCATTAAATAATTAGTGTCCATAATATTTGTGGAGTGAGTATGCTCATGAAAGTTATATGGATAAAGGAACTGTGTTTAACTCATGGTTTATGAACAAGCTGACCCGGCTGATACAAGCTTTTAATTCCAGCTATTTAGGAGGCTGAGGCAGTAGGATCCCAAGTTCATGACCTACATCTGGATGTAGTGGGACAATCCAATTAATTCTAGCCCTTGAAAGGAGAAGGCAAGAATATCAGAAGTTCAAGGCCAGCCTGAGCTACAAGAGACCCTGTCTTAAAAATCAAAATAAAAGTAAAACAGAGTCTAAAGAGATTCACAAGTATGAGGACTATGCTTCAGATTAACTTTTTAAAATAGTGATGGATGCTTCCAAGTACAAGGGAGATAACATAGAAAGTCTGCTTCCTGATTGTGATGATTGTAATAAGCAGATTACAAACATGCATTTGTGATAAAACTGCATGTAAGCACTCACATACTTATGAACATATACAGAGGAATGAGTGAAAGTAAGCTACAGTGAAATCAGTAGGATCTGCAGTACAGTTAATAGTATTTTGCCAGTGTCCTCTTACTATGGGTCTGTAAGATGTCACCACTAAGGGAAGCTAGACAAAAGTCTACAGGACTTTGTACTCTTTTATTATGATGAGTATTTTTAGCTGTGTATATGTGTGTATACGGTTGTGTACACATGTGTGTGTGGGTGCCCTCAGAGTCCTAGAAACCAGATACATCTGATCCCCTGGATCTGGAGTTACAGGTAGGTGTGAGTCACCCAACTTGGGAACTGAACCCATGTCCTCGGGAAGAGCAGAGAGCATGCTTAACCACTGAGCCACTTCTTTATACTCCTTAGTAAATTTTTATGAATCTATTAACTAATTTAAAGTGAAAAGTTCACAATATAACAATTTGATTCTTGTGTGCATAGTATTAACGTTCAAGGTGAGTTCTAACAATATGGCAGGCTAGAACATTGCAGATTCCCCACCCCATACATTCAAATATAAATAACAACTAGAAACATGAAATCACTTTACACATGCTCTGGAGATGTTATGGCAGGTCACAGTAGTATTAAGGTGCTGAGCTCAAAGCTTCAAGTTTCTTCCAACACCACTGTTGTGCTTCTGTTTGTATATTAGCATCTACAACCCGTAAATCTTTTCTGTGGATTACATTAGCAATCAGAACTACTTCACAAGCAAAATCAACAACGGCTTCTCACTCAGTGGAAAGGCACGCAAGTTTCTCGGATCTCTGTCACTTTCTGCACTCAAACATGCTCCCCCCCATGTCTGACTTCCACCCTCTCTCACTTCTACCTTTACTGCACTGCCAGTGTGCTATTCCTTGGACATGTCAGGCACAATTTTTCTTCTAGCTCTCTGTACTGGCTGTTGCCTCTGTCTAGAACACTCTACTCCCAAAAATCTAAACTCCTTCAAGTTGCCTTCCCAATGAGACCACTTCTTTAAAGTGACAGTTTGCCCATGCCCTCAATTTCACATATACATCTCCTAACCTCTTCCCTACCTACCTTATCTTCTGTACATACCATCTAATAAACAATTTGTGTCCTATCACTAACAATGTAAACCACATGAAAGCAGGAATTTCCATCTGTTTTAAACACGGATACAGCTCTTGCACAGGAAATAGTACCTGGCAAAAATAAGGTGTTCTTTAGCATGTACAGAATGAATAGTTAGGAAAGGAAAAAGAACAAAAATCAAAGAAAGGAGAAAGAAACGTCTTCAGACATTATTCGAACCTCAGGAAAACACAGGCAAATGATGGCAGCCTCCAGTTGTTGTTTCCTGCTCTCATTATTCTTGCTTCCTTTGACAGAGTAGGAGAAAGGATGAATTTGTTAGAGCATTCAGAATTCTCCTCAAGATACGTTTATAGACAAAGCACTAGATTGAAGCATGAACTACATTTCCAGTCATTTCTACTAGTGAAAAGTGCCAATCTTATGCTTGCATTTATTCTCATTTAACTAAAATTATACAGGAAATAACCTATTTACTTACCAGATGACCAAGACCTTTGAATTACTCTACCTTAAGAAGTCTGGGCTCATCTCTGATTTTTCTTGAGTCTTGCTATGCTTTTGTTCAAGATTTTCTCTTCATCAAAGGGCTTTCTTTCTTTAACTACATAGGTGCCATTGAGCATCAATGTCTGGTGCTGGTGGTATAGCATGGGAGCATCAGATAATTATGTGTCCTTTCCTGAATCCTACTACTCATCCACTGAATATTTCACCTGAACCAGTCTGCTTCTTGTAAAGAAGACTAAGAAACATAATTTTTAACTAGGAAGGAACTGCTTTATTAGATTCCCCCCATCTTGACCCCCACAGCCTAGTGTTTGACCATGAATGATTCCAGGCACATGGTGGATGCTCAAATACTATTTGCTAGTTGAATAATTGAATAATAAGTCTTTTGTATACAGAGTTGAGTTTATTATACATACAAAATGCCTGGAACCATTAAGGAATGAAACTACACCAGAGCTTACCCACTGAGTTGGAGTCAGCAGCATGCCATGACAGGGCATGTTGTCATATTTCCACAACCAGCCTCCAAATTGCCTCAGGCACTACCCCCACAGTATGCTCAGAGCCGTGTGATGGGCTTGCTTTGTGAAGATCTCCTTTATACATAACCATGGCAATGCTGTCTACTTCATACTTACGGTGTCTGGAGGACTAGGGGTGGGAAAGCTAAGTCACTGTACAATGTCTTGTTTTGCATGTAGAGGGACCTTGTTTATTTACAGTGTTTTTGTTTTCATTTTATTTTTGAGACAGGGTCTCACTATGTAACCAGGACTAGCCTAGATTTACAGTCCCACTGCCTCAACCTCCTGAGTGCCAACATTACAGGTATATGCCACCACACTTGGTTAGTTAGAAGTTTTTTGTTTGGTTTTGATGTTGTTTGTTTGTTTGTTTTTTGAGACAGGATTTCTCTGTGTAACAACACTGGCTGTCCTGGAACATGCTTTGTAGACTAGGTTGGTCTCGAATTAACAGAGATCCACCAGCCTCTGCTTCCCAAGTGCGGGGATTAAAGGTGTGTATCCCCACCACCCAGTTTAGTTAGAGTTTTTAAGCACTATAATCAGAACACTTTCTCTGTTTCTTTTAGGAAGCAAACCACCTTGCGGAATAAGCTATAATAAAATCCTAGACTCCCAAAGTAACATATGAGGGTAACTTCGGCCCTGAAATCTGAGAATAAAGGAGCCTGGGATTGTCTGGAGATCTATTTTCAACTGCAATCTAGACACTGATGATAGAATTCCTATCACCATTTTACATGGGGAGAATCCTGTTGTGTTGGTGTTAAAAATACAGAGGGTATAGATGTAGTACATCCTGAACATTTTTTCTCACAGGTTCCAGCTATGATATGACATGTTTCCAAGTTTCCCATGTAAAAAGGCCTATTTCTCTCTGGGTTTGTTAAATGCTGACAGAATCCTACCCACATGCCATTAATCTGATCAATTTTAGACCAAGTTTTCCATCACTGTTAATTGGAAATATAAAGCATGCTCTAAGAACCAGCAAGGTGCTTCTTTAAAGCTCTCTGTCTCTCTGTCTCTGTCTCTGTCTCTGTCTCTCTCTCTCTCTCTGTCTCTCTCTCTCTCACACACACACAAAAAAAAACAAACAAATATATTCTGACAAAATATCATAAAAGATTTGAAATCAAGTTCATATCCCACTTCAGGACTATATGTGATTATTTATAATGTGAACACTATGTGAGAAATTAGTACATTTAAAAAAATGACTCAAATGTCAGTTGGATTCTGTTTCTTTTCTGAGACAAGCCCAGGTTGGCCTAGAACTCATGATCTTCCTGCTCCAGCTTCTGAGTAGTTGAGATTACAGAATCTCAATTTGTTTTTTTTTTTTTTTAATCGATCCATTTCAGGTAAGTTTTTATCATTTCCTTTAGAAAGAATGTAGAGGATTTAGAAGTAGCCTCCAACTAAGATCAAGAATAAAACTATCATATTCAGATTAACTTTTTAAAAATATTTGTTTTTAAATTATTTTTTTTAGTCATGCATGCAATGGGGGAGTATGTGCACATGAATGCAGGTGACCATGGAGGCCAAGGGTGTTGCAATCTCCAGATCTGGAGTTTAGGCAGTTATGAGCTGCTGGATGTGGATGCTAAGAACTGAACTTGGATTCTTTGTAAGAGCAGTACTCACTCTTGACCACTGAGCTCTCTTCTACAGTCCCATGTTAACTTTTAAAGTAGCGATTAAATGCATTCAAGTTAAGAAAAGCTAACATTTTCTTCTAAACTTAGAGCATCATTAAAGTAAGATAAACTAGCATTCGGTTCATTGCTGTGTCTTTCTCACTATTTTAATTTGCTTTTTGAGACAGAGTTTCTCTGTGTAACATTCCTGGCTGTCCTGAAACTCACTCTGTAGACCAGGCTGGCCTCAAATCAAAGAGACCTGCCTGCCTCTGTCTCCCAAGTGTTGAGATTAAAGACATGCACCACCACACCCAGTATAAGTACTGTAATCTTGATATTACACAGAATCTACATTCTTCTAGGGCCTAGAGTCTAAGCAGAGATTTTATTCTTTCTTATTTCTGAATATATTTAAAATGTACTATGTATTTATGAGTCTTTGCATCCATGTTTCTGGACATTTCCAGATTAACATAAACTGAGTTTGAAACAAGGTGAGCCACCTTAAATAAATGTCAAAGGAAGTCTTCAAGATTAAAAGAAATACTTAGAATTTGGTTAAAGAAATAAAGACAGCTAATGGGTAAATATAAAAGACAGTATGAATTTGGTTTTCATCATAATTGTTTTTCTTCTATGTGATTAAAAGGACAACTCATGATGCAATGTGCAAATCTAACTTGGTGGGCACATAATATCAAAAGTTGTAACTTGTAACAACAACATAAAGAGGGGGAAAAGGTAATATTTATGAGCCAAGTTTTTATATACTACTGAAGTTAATATTGATCTGAACTATATTATGATGGGGTTATTGATAAACTAAAACATAAATAAGCCACTAAATACAAAAAAAAATAGAAAAAGAAATGGCAAGTGACTGAAAACAGTACAAAATATCTTATTTAACACAAAAGAAGGTAGCAACAGGGAAACAAGGGAACATAAGAAACATAAGTTACCGAAGAAAACACAGCAAAATGAAAGACATAATCTTATTAGTCTTAACATTATAATACATGGCTCAGTGACAGAGTGCTTACCTAGAGTACATGATACCTGGATTCCATCTCTAGTGCTGGGAAAAACAAGACATTGCTGATTCTTTTAAATCATCCTTATATGCCTGGAATAAATGCGACTTCGTGTGATAGACAGTAGTTCTCAAAATGTTGTCCAAAGACTAGCAGAATCAGCCTTACGTGGAAATTTTTAGATATATGAATTCTAGGACCCCATTCTAAAGCCCCACTGAATCAGAGATTCCAGGGATGGGGCCCAGAAATCCACATTTTAATGAGTTCTCATGATTATTTGGACAGACACTAAAATCTAGGAACCAATGGCATAGATAGAATGAGAAATAAGGTAAGTATAAATTCTACCTCCTCTTTGCTAGTTGACTATAACTCCCAGTGCCTGTTTATAGACACCACTGAAAAGCCGTGACTTCAATCCTCCCTGCAAATTGCAGATATATATAACCCAGTGAACTGAAGCAGAAGGATTACAAACTCAAGGCTGGCCTGGACAATGTAATGAGACCCTGTCTCAGAACACAAAATGTGTAGCATCCTTTAGGGACTTTGATTGAATAATTCTTGAATGTAGCACTTCCTCATTAACACTGTAACAAGGATTAGTTTTACAGATTAAGTGGGAATCCTTTTAACTTGCTCAAAAGGTCTAAGGTAGAGCTCAGCCATCTGTTTCAAACAAACACCTCAAACCACACTCTAAGGAAAACTACTGTATATTAATGTTTTAAACCATGAGTAACAGGAAAAATGCATTCTGTGAATGGAGATCCAGCAGACACATAATTGCATACATGAATACATATGTATGCATGTGTGTAAGTATAAGCACATATAAAAGCATGTATATACATAAAGCCTTCCTGAAATACCACCAATCTTCTTTCTTTTAACTATATACTATGTATTCTGGTATTTCTTATTTTATTTCCCTTTTTTTAAAATCCACTTCTTACATTTTAATGGTGGTTTCATAATTAGTAGCTAGTGACCTAGTAAAAAGAGCTGTACAAGATTTATCCAAACTACTCAAGTCCATCTCTGTGATGTCAAGTGACCCCGATCCTAGCTGGATTGAGACCCACAGAATTCAATGGGTTAGAGAGGGAAAGATGGAAACAATCTCTTACATTGCCAAATGCTAAGGAAATGTTCATTGAAAAAAATGACCACAGTTAGGATATAATTCTCAAACACAAAGAAAAATTAATATGTAGAAGGGTCACTACAAAGTAATTTTTTTCCGTTTTGCAATTTTCCCAAGGGAAAACGTTGTATTTGCTTTCTAGTTTAGCATTTCATCAGTATAACTCAGATACTCAGTATAATAGAGAAATTATAAATCTGGGAGGTTGGTAGCTGATTTTTTTATGATGACCAAATACTAAGTTATAAATGTGAAATGAGTAATGGTTTATTTTTATTGATATGAATTTATTGCCACTTAAGCTAAAAATATTCTATTGAAATTAATAAAACAAACAATATGTATTTTGGGGGTGATGGTGGCAAACTGAGAAAAATCATTCCAAATCTTGCACATCTGATAGTAAACTGAAAGATTTAAAATATTACTAGGTTTCATTGGTGATTTGGTGTCGAAATTACTGATGAGAAGTCATTTTATACTTTATTGTGTGAATTAATTACCAACCCCATGAGACAGCACCTGCAAATCATTATTTAATGCTACTCTGTTCCCAATACAAACATGAGTACAGAAAACAGGGCATTCAAAGAGTAAGCATACTTAGTTATTTTGTTTTATTATTTCTTTTATTTTTTGAGATTATAAGCCAGTTATTTCTGCTTTGTTTTTTTCAGCCAAAATCAGAATTAATTTATTTTTGGAATTCCACATTCTTTTCTTTTTAATTTTTTTCCTGTTATTAAAAATAAATTCTCTTCTCATACAAAATACCCTGATTACAGTTTCATCTCTCTCTACTCCTCCCAGTTCCTCTCCAACCCCCTCACTTTCTGTTTCTCACTAGAAAAGAACAGAAGTAATAGTCTATTGTACAAATGTACCACATTTTCTTTAACAATTCTTCTTTTGAGAGACATCTAGGTTTTCCCCAATTTCTGGCTATTATGAATAGAGAAGCAATGAACATGGTTAAGCAAGTGTCCTTGTAGTAGGATGAGGTATATTTTAGGTGTATGCCCAGGAGTAGTATAGCTAGGTCTTAAGGTAGATTTATTCCTGGTTTTCTGAGGAACTGCTATGTTGATTTTCATAGTGGCTGTACAAGTTTGCACTCCCACCAGCAATGAAGGAGTGTTCCCCTTGTTCCACATCCTCTCCAGCATGAGCTGTCATTTGTGTTATTGAACTTGGTCATTCTAACAGGTGTAAGATGGAATCTCAAAGTAGTTTTGATTTTTATTTCCCTGATGCCTAAGGATGTTGAATATTTCTTTAAGTGATTCTCAGCCATTTGAGATTCCTCTATTGAGAATTTCTGTTTAGAACTGTACCCCCAGTTTTAATTGGGTTGTCTTTTTTCTTGATATCTAGTTTCTTTTATATATATATATATATATCATATATAATATATATATGATATTAAACCTCTATTAAATGTGTAGTTGGGAAAAATCTTTTTCCATTCTGTAGGCTGCCACTTTGTCCCATTGATGGGGTCCTTTTCTTTACAGATGCTTTTCAGTTTCTTGAAGTCACATTGATTCATTGTTGATCTTAATGCCTGTGCTGTGTTCTGTTCATAAAGTCATATATATCTAATGAGATTATCATATGGATAATATGATTTATGGTGGATTATGTTTATCAATTTACATATGTTGAACTATCCCTGCATCTTTGAAGTGAAGCCTACTTTATCACGGTGGATGATCTTTTTGATGCTTTCTTGAATTCGGTTTGCAAATATTTTAGTGAGAATTTTTCCATCCATTTTTATAGGGGAAATTGGTCTGTAATTCTCTTTCTTTGTTGGGTCTTTATGTGATTTGGGTATCAGGGTGACTGTGGCCTCATAAAACAAATTGGGCTATGTTCGTTCTGTTTCTGTTTTGTGGAATAATTTGAGGAGTATTGGTGCTAATTCTTCTTTGAAAGTCTAGTAGAATTCTGAGCTAAAGCCATCTGGCTCTGTTTTGTTTTGTTTTAGGTTTGTTTGGGTTTGTGTGTTTGTTTGTGTGTTTGTTTGTTTGGGAAACTTTTAATGCCTGCTTCTACATCACCAGGGGTTATAGTTCTGTCTAAATTGCTTATCTGATATGATTTAACTGATAAGTGATACCTATTGAGAAAATAGATTTTTACAATTTGGTGGAGTACAAATTTTTAAAGTATGTCCTATGTCTCTGGATTTCCTCAGTGTCTGTTGTTATGTCCCACTTTTCATTTCTGATTTTGTTAATTTGTATATTCTCCACCTTATAGTTAGTTTAGATAAGGGTTTGTCTATGTTGTTGATTATTCTCAAAGAACTAACTCTTTGTTTTATTGATTCTTTATATTGTTCTCTTTGTGTCTATTTCATTGATTTCAGTCCTGACTTTATTTCTTGATGTCTTTAGGGTGTGATTTCTTCTTCTTTTTTTTTTTTTTCTAGAGCACTCTCAGGTGTGCTGTTAAGTTGTTAGTATGAGATCTCTCCAGTTTTTCATGTAGGCACTTACTGCTATGAACTTGCCCCTTAGAACAGCCTTCATTGTGTACCATAAGTTTGAGTAAATTGTGTATTCATTTTCATTCAATTCTAGAAAGTCATTTATTTCTTTCTTAGTTTCGGACTGGACTCATTTTTCATTCACTGGAGAGCTGTTCCATTTCCATGAGTTTGTAAGCTTTCCATTGTAGTTGATATCCGGCTTTAATCTGAGGTGGTCAGATAGAATACAGGGTGTTATTTTTATTTTCTTGTCTGTTGAGACTTGTTTTGTGTCCTACTATGTGGTCAGTTTTGGAGAAAGTTCCATGCTGTGCTGAAAAGGTATATTATTTTGTGTTTGGATAAAATGTTCCATAAGTATCTGTTGGGTCTATTGGTTTATGACTTCAGTTAGCTCCCACATTTCTCTGTTTAGTTGTTGTCTGTATGACCTGTCTATTGGTGAGAGTGTGATATCGAAGTCTGTCGCTATCAATGTGTGAGGGTCCATGTCTGATTTAAGCTGTAGTAGTGTTTCTTTTACAAACTTGGATGCCTTTGTGTTGGGGCATAGATGTTAAGAGTTGAACTCCTCTTGGTGAATTTTCCTTTGATGAGTATGTAGTGTCTTTATCTCTTCTGATTAGTTTTGGTTTAAAGTCTATTTTGTCAGATATTAAAATGGCTATATCAGCTTGTTCCTTGGGTCCATTTGCTTGGAATATCTTTTTCCAACTCTTTCCATCCATTTCCAAAATGTTTATTTTGATGTTGAGGTGTGTTTCTTGGATGTACCAGAAGGATGGATCCTGTTTTCACATCCATTCTGTTAAACTCTGTCTTTTTATTAGAGAATTGAATCCATTGATGTTGAAAGATATCAATCACTAATATTTGTTGATTCCTTTTATTTTGTTGTTGGTTGTGATGGTTGTGGTTGTTGTTTTTGTGGTGGTGGTGGTGTGTGTGTACTTCCCTTCTTTTGAAAAATTTTTCTGACCTACAGTTATTTATTTCCTGTATTTAAATGGCTGTAGTTAACCTCCTTAGATTGGAGTTTTCCTTCTAGCACTTTCTGTAGGGCTGCATTTATAGATATGTTACTTAAATTTGTCTTCATAGTGTAATGCTTCATTACCATTTTTATAATGTTCAAGTACTGCAAGTACAGCTCTTGGAAGACTCCATCTATTGATTACCCTTGTACCATTACTAACTATGCAAATCAACAGTGAGACATAAGATCTTAAATTAGGCAAACCTTTTGTATATCTATATCTTTCATTATTCTTGTCATTGAACTAGTCTGTAAGAAATAGAAGATGTCAGGTGTGGTGGTATATACCTGTAATCCCAGAACTATGGAAGCCCAGGCAGGAGGACCTGGAGTTACCAAGCAATCCATGGCTTAATTAGATTCTGTCACAAAGAAAATAAAAACAAAGAAATGGAGGAAAGATACTTTATCATATTTGTTAATATATAGATTTATAGTTACTAATATTCCTTGGAAAGGAAAAGGATTATTGTTTTTTATATCTTTGACTTTAATATAATACCTTCCTTAATATTAAATATCAGATTGTTAAAAAGTCCAAAAGACCCTAATGGAAGTGACATCCTACTTAGAGATTAAAAACGGATGCCAAGAAAGAAGATTAAAACTGTATTAAGTCTGTATAAGCAGGTGGTGGTAAATACTGCAATGCTGATACAGAATAGAGCATGGTAAGGAGATGGGCAGTAATAGAGGTATATTTTGGAGTTTCAGTGTAATATTTTTTGTTACTAGGAAGAAGAGGCCTCTTTAATAGAGTAGCCCTTCTATATCCATGTAAAGAAAATGAAGAGTGAAATAATTTAAAAGCTGAGAGAAGAATTTTGCTAACAGAGGGAACTTCAAATGCAAGGACATTGATGTAGGAACATGTTTAATGAGTTCAAGGAATAGCAAATCCACTAATGATCATGGAGTCAAGAATTTGAAGAAAACAGTAGTAGGACATCAAGTCGCAGCTGCTAGGGGATTATGCAACACATAGCTTTGAGGACCACCTCAGAGTGACATGAGAAAACCCTAGAGTGCTTTGAGAAAAATAATGACATAAAATCATTTGGCTTCAGTGTGGAGAAAAAGTTGTGGTGGAGTGGCAACAGTATTGAATCAGGAGAGCAGCTAGGTGTATGCAAGTATTTAATAAGATATTATGCTAGCTTGAATCTGGGTAATAATAATGAATATGCTGAGAAGTTTCTAGATCCTGAACCAAACATTGGCGTAAACCAGTTTTGAAAAATAAAACTAAAATTCAGATGTGGTGGTGCATGACTGTGATTCCAGCACTCAGCAGGCTGAGGCTGGAAGATCATGAGATCCAAGCTAGCCAGGGCTACATAGCAAGACCCTGTCTCAATTCCCCACTCTCAATAAAAACTAAGTACAAATACATAAAAAAACATCAAGAGCCAGAATAGTAATTCATGCTTATAAACCTTGCACTGGAGACATTAAGTCAGAAACATTACAAGGTCAGGGTCAGCTTGGGCCATATAGGGAGTTCTCAGCATATTCATTATTATTACCCAGATTTAAGCTAGCTGGGATATATAGCAAAATCCTGTCTCAAAAATAAATAAATAAACAAATATTAAGATCCCTAGTCACTGTTGCTGTGTAGTCTTTCAAGGCAACCACAGTAGGGGTATCTGGATTCAGTAGAAAATAATTACATCCTATAATAAGATTATAAGTCAGGGCTGGAGCCATATCTCAGTAGCAGAGAGCACTTGTCTAGCAGGTATGAAGCACCAGGTTCAATTCATAGTCCTAGCAAAAGGAGGGGAAGGAAAAACTATTGTTGATTTGTTGTAGAAATATACAAGGTTTTGATATTTCACATTTTTATTTTTGCATATTTTGTTGTATTTTCTTTCTTTTCTTTTTCTTCCTTCTTTCTTTAAAAAGGAAAAGAAAAAGCCAGGCATGGTGACACACTCCTTTAATCCCAACACTTGAGAGGCAGAGACAGGAAGATTTCTGTGAGTTTGAGGCCAGTGTGGTCTTCATAGCAAGTTCCAGGACAGCCAGGGCTACATGATGAGACCGTGTCTCAAAAACAAACATATGAAAAGATTTTAAAAATATGGTCTTGTTATGTAGCCCAAACTGACTTTGAACTCACAGTCCTCCTGCTTCAACTTCCCCATATACTACATTTGAAAAAAGTGAAAAGTCTCAAAGTTAGTATTTTAATCTAGTAAGACATATATTTGTTAGTATATTCTAACTTTTGCATTATGTTTCAGTTATACAAAAGAATCTGGGTGTGTTGGTGTACCTGTTGAGTGTCATCAGTATTAATTGGAAACACAAAAACACAAAAGGACGAACTGGGAAGGAGGGCACAACCAAGCGAAAAGCCAATTAGAAGACACTAGAAATGAGACTGAAGAACATCTTCTAGGCCATAGACAAATATAATGCCAAGACAGTTATTAAAATCAGACAATGCAACAGGAATTCACTATGATTAATATAACATGCACAATAATATGAAAATAACTCAGCAAAATAAATAGATTTGAGATGCCCAAAGAACCCAAAATAAGGATAATTTCCATTATAACAATAAAGTCAATCCAACAAATGAAACAACAGACAAGCATTTTAAAAAAATCATTCCATTGTAAAATATCATCAAAGGGTTAGGAAGATGGGTCAGTAGGTAAGCAGCACTTGCTCTTGCAATCATGAGGACCTGAGTTCAGATCCCCATCCCTCAAGTCAAAATTGGGTGCAGAGGTGCAGATCTGTAACCACAGTGTTTGGCTGGGTAGAGGCAGATGGCAGAGCTGTATGATAATTGGGACTCACTGGCTATCCAGTCCAACAGCAAAGCAGTGAGAGATCATGTCTTGAGGGAATAAGGTAGACAGTGATAGAATATAACACCTGATGTCCTCAACTGGCATCAATACATGCTCACACAGACATGTTCACCCACATACATTCATGCATATACATACAAATAAAAAATTAAGTTAAATATCATTAAAATAAAAATTTGATAGGATAAATTAAAGGCTGAATACACTGGAAGTCCTCAAAAATGAGGTAGTCTGTGAAGATATAAGGAGTTAAGAGCATTATAAATAGACTGAAAAACTCCAACATAAGACCAAAACATGTCCCTTAGAAGAAAATGGATAAAATGACACAAGAAGCCATATTTTGATCACTTAAGAAGTAAAATCATGTGCTGGATACATAGCTCAGTTGATAGGATGATTGCCTAGCAATCGGAAAGTCCTGATTTCAGTTCCTAGCACCAAATAAAGTGGGCAGGATAGTGCATGCCTGTCTCCTCAGCACTCAGAAACTGAGGCAGGGGTTCAAAAGTTCAAAGATACCCTCCACTACATAACAAGTTTGAGGCTGCTTGTGTTTCAGGAGACTTTGTCTAAAACAAAAATAGTTGAGAACTTTCCAAAGCTAGAAAAAAAAATATAGGAATCTTCAGGTAAATAATGGAAGTTATTTAGAAGAATAAATTGTTACACATTGGTTGAAACAAAAAAAAAATTATAAAAAAAAACCCAACAAATTGTCAGATTTGGACAGTTGATCTTTAAGGTCATTTTGAAAGCTACCTGAGAAACAAGGCAAGTTACAGAGAAGCAGCAGTTATACATCAGCAGTTATATATCAGCAAAAGATGAGATTAAAATAGTTGTCAGTGTTGATTTCATAAGCAACCAAATAATCATTCAAAAAGACAAGAAAACAAAACAAAACTGGAAGCAACAAGGATAAATACTGTTGTTGATTAATGTAAAAATAACTTGTTTTCTCTTAAGTAATGAAACATTTGGGGCAGAGGAATATGATATATGGTCCAGACAATAATCTATAAGAGTTACGCTTTGTGTTTTGAATGAGTGTGCTTATCAAGTATATAGTAACCAGAAGTTAAAGAGTAGGTAGTGAGTAGCAGATAGTGAGAAACAGCATAACTCTTCTCAGTGAAGCTGTATCAAATTGGGAGTTCACAACATTCAGCAGAGATGGCTGGAGTAGCCCAATTGGGAGAGCACACAAATGATAACATCATCAAACCCAGCTTACAAACATCCAGCAGAAACTGACTAGGGAAGCCTTAAGCTAGGGGAGTTTGCAATTTAGAGAATGTCCTGGGCTTAGCAGAATGTCCTCTTGGGTGAAGTTTCCAGATAAAGGAACAAATAACAACAGACAGATAATGACACCAAACTGGACACTTACAATCATCCTGCAGAAGCCCATTGGGGAAACTGAGGCAGTCAGCTAGAGCACCTTGTTGAGTTCCTGGAGCATAGTCCTCTCTGTCCTCTCCATGTATTATTGTTTTCCTTTGCTGAACTTTAGTTTCCCACTCCCATGAGGTGAACAGTAATAGTAACCTCTGGTGGAAATGGTTGAACTCTGTTTTCAAGGACACAACAGTTTTATTCTTGGACGTTTTGCTGTTCTTTTCTCTCCCTGACACAGAATTGGGGGAGCCAGGCTCCCCAACAAAAGGGACCTTGGAGGATAATTAAAAAACAAAAACAAAAACATGCTTGAGCCTGAGAGAGACCAATGAGGAGGCTTCCAGAGCCTTCTTTTCAGTTAACTCAAACAGCACAAGATAATTTGGCAATACATTACAAGGAGATGACTCAGTTGGAAAAGTGTTTGCTCCACAGCCTGAGGACTTGAGTTCAAGCAACAGAATCCACATAAAAGCCCAATATGGAGTGCCTATAGGAAACAGATACATCAAGCACAGATTGAAACAAAAGCAGCTCCCTCAGACACAGACATTTCTTGCACCTACTGGAGGAAGAGATGGGTAGACGATAGGGCAAAAGTACATAAAACAACATAAAGAGCAATATGGCACCATCAGAAATTAGCGATTCTATAACAGTAAGACCTGAACATCACAACATAGAAGAAACAGAAGAAAATGATCTTAAAAATATATTTATGAAGATGATAGAGGCCTTTAAAGAGGAAATGAATATACCAGGCTGGGCTGACTCCCCAGGGGAGACCTTGCCTTGGAGGAGGTGGGAATGAGGGGTGGATTGGGGGGGAAGGTGGGGGATGGGAGGAGGGAGGACAGCGGAATCCGTGGCTGATATGTAAAATTAAATTAATTATAAAATAAAAATATTTATTTAAAAAATCTAAAAAAAAAGAAAAAAAGAAATTGAGGAAAATACAAACAAAAAATTGGAAGAAATCAATAAAGCCTGTAAAGAAAGCCAAAGAAACCAAGAAAAAGCAATAAAGCAGGTGAAGGAAACAGTTCAAAACCTGGAAATTGAAATAGAAATAAGAAAGAATCTGAAGACCACATGAGAACAGGAAGAAGCAAAGTGCTAGAGAGGCCCACAGAAATCCACAAAGATACCCACACAACAGACTGCTGGCAATGGTCGAGAGACATCCCGAACTGACCTACTCTGGTGATGGGATGGCCAAACACCCTAATTGTCGTGCTAGAAACCTCATCCAACTACTGAGGGATCTGGATGCAGATCCATGACTAGGCCCCGGGCAGATCTCTGGGAGTCCAATTATGGAGAATGAGGAGGGTTTATATGATCGAGAATTGTTGAGACCAAGGTTGGATAAAGCACAGGGACAAATAGCCAAATGAACGGAAACACATGAACTATGAACCAATGACTGAGGGGTCACCAACTGGGTAAGGCCCTCTGAGTGGGTGAGACAGTTGATTGGCCTGATCTGTTTGGGAGGCATCCAGGCAGTGGGACCGGGTCCTGTGCTCATTGCATGAGTTGGCTGTTTGAAACCTGGGAACTATGCAGGATTGCTTGGCTCGGCCTGGGAGGAGGGGACTGGACCTACCTGGACTGAGTCTATCAGGTTGATCTCAGTCCTCGGGGGAGGCTTTGCCCTGGAGGAGGTGGGAATGGGGGGTGGGCTGGGGGGAAGGTGAGGGGGGTGGGAGGGGAGAGAACAAGGGAATCCGTGGCTGATATGTAGAACTGAATTGTATTGCAAAATAAAAATTAAAAAAAAGAAAGAAAGAAGAAAGAAGATACAACCAAGGGAATGCTGGAAATAGAAAATCTGAGTAAACACACAGGAACTACAGATGCAAGCATAACCAACAGAATACAAGACATGGAAGAGAGAATCTCTGGCATGGAGGATACAATAGATGAAATAGATTCATCAGTCAAAGAAAACACTAAAGCCAAAAAAGTCTTAATACAAAACATCCATGAAATGTGGGACACCATGAAAAGGCCAAACCTAAAAATAATAGGGATAAAAGAAGGAGAAGAATACCAACTAAAAGGCACAGAAAATATATTTTAAAAATTCATAGAAGAAAACTTTCCCAACTTAAAGAAGGAAATACCTGTGAAGACATAAGGAGCTTATAGAACACCACATAGACTAGACCCCTAAAAAAGTCCCCTTGTCACAAATAATTAAACCACTAAACATACAGAATAAAGAAAGAATATTAAGAGCAGCAAAAGAAAAAGGCCAAGTGACTTATAAGAGTAGACCCATCAGAATAACACCCTATTTCTGAATGGAGACTCTGGAAGCCAGAAGGTCCTAGACAGATGTAATGCAGATACTAAGAGGCCACAGATGTCAGCCGAGATTACTATACCCAGCAAAACTTTGAATCACCATAGATGGAGTGAACAAGACATTCCAAGACAAAACCAGATTTGAATAATACCTATCCACAAATTCATCCCTACAGAAAGCACTGGAAGGAAAACTCCAACCTAAGGAAGTTAAATGCAGCCACAAAAACACAAGCAATAGATAACCCCAGAGCAGCAAATCCCAAAGAAGGGAAATATACACACACTACCACCAAAAGATAACAGAAATCAACAATCACTGGTCATTAATATCCCTTAATATCAATGGACTTAATTCACCTATAAAAAGACATAGGCTAAAAGAATGGATATGAAAACAGGATCCATCCTTCTGCTGCATACAAGAAACACACCTCACACTCAAAGATGGACACTACCTCAGAGTAAAAGGCTGGGAAAATACTTTCCAATCAAATGTACTTAAGAAGCAAGCTGGAGTAGCTATCTTAATATCTAACAAAATAGACTTCAAACTAAAATCACTCGAAAAAGATTGGGAAGGACATTACATATTTATCACAGGGAAAATCCACCAAGATGATATCACAATTTTAAACATTTATGTCACAAATACAAGGGCACCCACATATGTAAAAGAAACATTACTAAAGCTTAAATTACACATCAAATCCACACACTGGTAGTGGGAGACTTCAATACCCCACTCTCACCAATGGACAGGTCTGTCAGACAGAAACTTAACAGAGAAATAAGGGATCTAACAGATGTTATGACTCAAATGAACTTAATACATATCTACAGAGCATTCCAACCTAACACAAAAGAATAGACCTTTTTCTCAGCACTCCATGGAACCTTCTCTAAAATCAACCACATACTGGTCACAAAGCAAATCTCAACAGATACAAAAAAGTTGAAATAACCTCCTGAATTCTGTCAGACCACCATGGCTTAAAATTAGATTTCAACAACAACAAAAATTGCAGAAAGCCTACAATCTCATGGAAACTGAATAATGCTCAACTGATTCACTAATGGGTCAAGGAAGAAATAAAGAAAGAAATTAAAGACTTCCTAGAATTCAAAGAAATGAATGTACAACCAGAATCAATGAAACAAAGAGTTGGTTCTTTGAGAAAATCAACAAGATAAATAAGCCCTTATCCAAACTAACCAAAAGGCAGAGAGAGAACATCCAAATTAACAAAATCAGAAATGAAAAGGGAGACATAACAACAGACAATGAGGAAATCCAGAGAATTGTCAGGTCATACTTCAAAAACCTGTACTCCACAAAACTGGAAAAATCTAGAAGAAATGAGCAATTTTCTGGATAGGTACCACATATCAAAAATAAATGAAAACCAGATGAACAATTTAAATAGACCTATAAACCCCAAGGAAATAGAAAGTCATTAAAAGTCTCCCCCCGACACCCCCGCTACAATAAAAAGCCCAGGACCAGGTGGATTCAGTGTAGAATTCTACCAGGATTTCAAAGAAGAGCTAATACCAATACTCCTTAAATTGTTCCACACAATAAAAACAGAAGGAGCATTACCAAACTCTTTTTATGAGGCTACAGTTACCCTGATACCCAAAACACAAAGATGTAAAAAAGAAAGAGAATTACAGACCAATCTCCCTCATGAACATTGATGCAAAAATACTCAATAAAATACTGGCAAACCAAATCCAAGAACACATCAAAAAAATTATTCACCATGACCAGGCAGGCTTCATCCCAGCGATGCAAGGATGGGTCAACATATGAAAATCTGTCAATGTAATACATCATATAAACAAACTGAAAGAAAAAAAACCCACATGATCATCTCATTAGATGCTGAAAAAGCCTTAGACAAAATCCAACACCCCTTTATGATAAAGTTCTTGGAAAGATCAGGAATACAAGGAACATACCTACATAATAAAGGCAATTTACAGCAAGCAGACAACCAACATCAAATTAAATGAAGAGAAACTCAAAGCAATTCCACTAAAATCAGAAACAAGACAAGGCTGTCCACTCTTCCCATAGCTATTCAATATAGTACTTGACGTCCTAGCTAGAGCAATAAGACAACAAAAGGAGATCAATGGGATACAAATTGGAAAGGAAGAAGTCAAACTTTCGCTATTTGCAGATGATATGGTAGTATACATAAGTGACCCAAAATTCTACCAGGGAACTCCTACAGCTGATAAACACCTTCAGTAATGTGGCAGTATACAAGATTAACTCAAAAAAAATCAAATGATAAATGGGATGAGAAAGAAATCAGAGAAACATCACCCTTTACAATAGTCAGAAATAATATAAAATACCTTGGGGTAACTCTAATAAGCAAGTGAAAGGCCTGTATGACAAAAACTTTAAATCTCTGAAGAAAGAAACTGAAGAAGATACCAGAAAATAGAAAGATCTCCCATACTCATGGATAGGTAGGATTAGCATAGTAAAAATGGCAATCTTACCGAAATCAATCTATAAATTCAATGCAATCCCCATCAAAATCTCAACACAAATCTTCACAGACCTGGAAAGAACAATACTCAACTTTATATGGAAAAACAAAAAAACCCAGGATAGCTAAAAGAATCCTGTACAAGAAAGCAATCTCTGGAGTCATCACCATCACTGACCTCAAGCTCTTCTACACAGCTATAGTATAAAAACAGCTTGGTGTTGGCATAAAAATAGATGTGTGGGCCAATGGAATCGAATTGAAAACCACATACCTTGGGGTAACTCTAATAAGCAAGTGAAAGGCCTGTATTAATTAATCCACACACCCATGAACACCAGATTTTTGCAAAGAAGTCAAAATTGTACACTGGAAAAAAGAAAGCCTCTTCAACAAATGGTGCTGGCATAACTGAATGTCAACATGCAAAAGATTGCAAATAGACCCATATCTGTTGCCATGCATAAAATTCAAGTCCAAGTGGACCAAAGACCTCAAGATAAAAGCAGTTACACTGGACTTGATAGAAGAGAAATTATGAAGTAGTCTTGAATGCATTGACACAGGAGACCACTTCCTAAATGTAACACCAGTAGCACAAACATTGAGAGCAACAATTAATAAATGGGACCTCCTGAACCTGAGACTCTTCTGTAAGACAAAGGTCATGGTAAATAAGACAAAACAGCAGCCTACAGAATGGGAAAAGATCTTCACCAACCCCACATCTGACAGAGGGCTGATCTCCAAATATATGAAGAATTCAAGAAACTAGACATCAAAATATTAAACAATCCACTGGCTTTCTGGAGCCCACTACCTATGGTTGTGAGCCACTATGTATAAGTGCTGGGAATTGAACTCAGGACCTCTGGAAGAGCAGCCAGTGTTCTTAACCACTGTGTCATCTCTCCAGCTTCTCTATCTTATTTTGGTATTGGGTCTCTCACCAAACCTGAACTCACTGTTTTGGCTTACCGAACCTGAACTCACTGTTTTGGCTTGGCTGGCTAACCTGGGATCCACATGTCTCCATCTCAGGGGTTAAAGACACACACTCATGCAAGGCAGTTTTTGTGAGTGCTGGAGATTTAAACTAAGGTTCTCTTGGTTTCATGGCAGCTGCCCTTATCCGTGAAGACTGAGCCATGACCTTGGCCCCTGATTTGTTAACCTTTTAAGATTTTGAACACCTGTTTATTCAAAATACATGCTGCTCAGAAATCTTTTTTGTCTATTATCATTACTATTTTTGAATAAAGTTGTGTGAGAGTTCATAAATAACTTTGATATTTCTTCTTCTCATTTCCTAAATGTTTCAAATTAATAAAAATACTAGGGGTATTATCTGAATTTGTATTCTTTGAGGATCTTTTGATTAAAGATTAAAAATTTCAATAGTTATTCATTTTAGCCAGCCTTGACTACTGAGAAGATCCAGTAATTTATAAAAAGTAATAGCTCATCATTACTGAGGAGGATTAGTCCTAGAAATTAAGGATATTTAACATTCAGGGCTAGAGAGCTCAGCAGTCAAGAGAACAGGTTCCTCTTCTAGAGGACCTAGGTTTAATTCCCAGAATCCACAGGGCAGGTCACAACCAACTATAACTCCAGTTCCAGGGGATTTGACACCCTATCCTATCCTCTGTGGGCTCAGCATATACTTGATGCACAAATACATATAAAAGCAAAGCACCCATACACAGAAAATAAAAAATTAATATTTTTAAAAAGAATATTTAAACTTAAAAATATACTAAATTATAATATTTTATGAACAGATAGGGGAAGAAAAACACACAATATTAAAAATTATGAAAAGCTATTAAATTGAAGATAATATTACTCTGTAATTCTAAAATACTGGCCTGTGGAGATGGCTCAGTTGGCAAAGTGCTTGCCACACACTCATGAAGACCTAAGTTAGATCGTCAAAACCTACATAAAAATGTCAAGCATAGACAATGTCCTGGCCCACAATTCTAGCAGAAGCCCCATGCTTTAGTAGAAGCCATTCTGGCCCCTAGAAGCCTAGGCAAGCCACTCTTCTTCCTGCAGACTGCCAACATTCCCTCAGTGCCTTCCCAGCCTACCCCAAACTTCCCCTCCCTTCCTTATCACCATATTCAGGCCCACAACTGTGGAGAAAACCTCCTGCCCAACCCCAGGCAGGCTAATTGCCAGGGACCGTCCCTACTTTCCCAGTGCTTGCACAGCCCATGCCCAACCAGCCCTGTTGTCCTCCTCACCATCTCCTGGCCCACAACTCCAGCAGAGGCACCCTACTAGACCAGAGGATATGCTGGCCAACAGAACAGCAGGAAGCCTACCACCTGCCCCAGCACTGCCCCCACTCAATGACCATCCATCCTACCCCCAATCACCCTACCCCTCCCCATCACTAAATCCCAGCCCCCAACTCCTGCAAAGGACCCCCAGCTGGACCAGAGGCCATGAGAGTACGGTATTGAAGTCTCCCACTACTAATGTGTGAGGGTTTATGTGTGATTTAAGCTTTAGTAATGTTTACATTACAAATGTGGATGTCCTTGTGTTGGGGCATAGATGTTAAGACTTGAAAAATCATCTTGGTGGACTTTTCCTTTGATGAGTATGAAGTGTCCTTTCCTGTTTCTTTTGGTTAACTTTGGTTTGAAGTCTATTTGGTTAGATATTAGAATGGCTATACCAGCTTGTTTCTCAGGTTCATGACCTTGGGGTAACTCTAACCAAGCAAGTGAAAGACCTGTACTACAAAAAATTTCAAGTCTTTGAAGAAGATATCAGAATATGGAAAGACCTCCCATGCTCATCAATCAGTAGGATTAACATAGTAAAAATGGCCATCCTATCAAAAGTGATCTACAGATTTGATTCAATCCCCATCAAAATTCCAACAAAATTCTTCACAGACCTTGAAAGAACAATATTCCAAGACAATTCTTTACAGACCTTGAAAGGACAATACTCAACATCATGGAAAAAAAACAAGAAAGCCAAGATAGCTAAAACAGTTCTGAAAAAGAACATCCTAAGGTATTACCATCCCTGCTTTCAAGCTGTGCTACAGAGCTATAGTAATAACAACTGTATGGTATTGACATAAAAACAGGTTGATCAATGGAATTGAAGACCTATATATAAATCTACACATCTATGAAAACACAATGGAAAAAAGAAAGCATCTTGAACAAATAGTGCTGGCATAACTGGATAATGGCATGTAGAAGAATTCAAATTGATCCATATCTCCCACCCTGCATAAAACTCAAGTCCACATGGATCAAAGACCTCAATATAAAACCAGATACACTGAACCTGATAGAAAGGAAAGTGGGGAATAGCCTAGAACACATTGGCACAATAGACAACTTCCTCAACAGAAAACTGATAGCACAGGCACTAAGACCAACAATTAATAAATGGGACCTCATGAAACTGAAAAGCTTCTTTAAGGCAAAGGACACTGTCAATAGGACAAAATGGCAGCCTATGGGATGGGAAAACTTCTCACCAACTCCACAGCCAACACTGGCTAATATCTAAAGAACTCAAGAAACCAGATATCAACAAACCAAATAATCTAATTTTTAAAAGGGGTACAGATCTAAACAGAGAATTCTCAACAGAGCAATCTCCAATGGTTGATAAACACTAAGAAATGTTCAACATTCTTAGCCATCAGGGAAATGCAAATCAAAATGACTCTGAGATTCTATCTTACACATGTCAGAATAGCTAAGATAAAAAACACAAGTGTCAACTCATGTTGTAGAAGATGTGGAACAAGGAGAACACTCCTCCATTGCTGGTGGGAGTGTAAACTTGTACAGCCACTATGGAAATCAATGGTGGTTCCCAGAAAATTGGAAATCTACCTCAAGACCCAGCTGTACCACTCTTAGGAATATACCTAAAGGAAGCTCCATTCTACCACAAGGACACTTGTTCAACCATGTTCATTGCAGCTTTACTCATAATAGTCAGAAACTGGAAACAATCTAGATGTCTCTCAACCAAAGAATGGATATAAAAAATAATGTGGTACATTTGTACAGTGGAGTATTACTCAGCTGTCAAAAACAATGACATCATGAAATTTGCAGGCAAATGAATCATCCTGAGTGAGGTAACCTACACCCAGAAAGACAAACACAGTATGTACTCACTTATAAGTGGACATTAGCTGTTAAATAAATGACAACCATGCTTCAATCCAAAGACCCAGAGAGGCTCAGTAACAAGGAGGGCTCAAGCAGGGGAATGCATGAATCTCCCTAGGAAGGGGAAATATAATAGATTTTGCTGGTGGACTGGGGGCAGGTGGGGATGGGAATAAGAGGGATCAGGTCGTGAGTGGGAGGGATGGAGGGAGCGAGTACTGGGAGAGATGACTGGAATTATGGGGCATTTGGGGGTGATGTGGAAACCTAGTATAGTGGAAACTCCCTAGAATCTATGAAAGTGTCCCTAGCAAATTCCCCTAGTAATGGGGAATATGGAGCCCAAACTGACCATCTTCTATAACCAGGCAAGACTCTTAGCAGTGGGACTGGGACATCAACCAAGCTACAAAACCTTTAATCTACAATCTGTCCTGCCTGCAAGATATGCTAGATTAATGGTGGTACAGAACTTGTACGAGTGGCTAACTCATGACTAGTCCAACTTGAGACCCATGCTTGGAGAGGGAGGCCAAGCCTGATACTACCTGGATGGTGAAGAACCAGAGGCAGAACAGCTAAGAGAGCTAAGATAGAACCAAACACGATTGGCCAAAGAAAAGTAAGTGAAATAATCCCTAATGATATTCTGTCATATGCATATATTGGTGCCTAGCCAAACTATCACCATAGGAGAGTCATTCAGTAACTGATGAGAACAGATTTAGAGATCCACAGTCAAACAAGGAGAGTAAGGATTGTAGGAGCCAGATGAACTGAGGACACAACAAGAACATGACCCACAGAATCACCTAACCTGGGCTCACAGAAACTGAAGCAACAAACATGGACACTGTATGGGTCTGAGCTCAGTCCTCTGCATATACCTTTTGGTTGTATAGCTTGGCATTCTTGTAGGACTCCAAACAGTGTGAATAAGGTGGTGTCTCTGACTCTTTTGCCTATGCTTGGGACTCCTTTCTTCCCACTGGATTGCCTTATCTAGCTTTGATACAAGGGTTTGTGTCTGGTCTTATTGTAACTTGTTAGGCCATGTTCAATGGACATCCCTGGAAAGTCTGCTCCTTTTTTTGAAGGGAAATGAAAGGTAGGTGGGAGGAGGGACTGGGAGGAGTGAAGGAAGGGGAAACTGTGGTTGGGATGTAATGTATGAGAGAAAAATAAATTTTTTTTAAAAGACACTTATGTCATTATACTTCAATAAAAAATTTGCTAAGCAAAAATTACATAAATAAATAAAATTGAAAGGATCTTTGACATCTGTTTAAAAGTTAGAGACATAACTTAGGATATATTTTCAAATACATACTGTAAAAATAATGACAGTTCTTTTAACGTATTTATTTGGTTAGAAGACATAACAACATACTTTAGGAAAAAATGTCAAGCATAGCATCATGTACCAGTAAACCCAACACTGGAGAGGCAGAGAAAAGAGGGTACCTGGAGCTTGCTGGCTAGCCAGGCTAACAGAATCAGTGAGTTGTCCAGGTTCAGTAAGAAACACTGTCTCAA
The DNA here is from genome assembly GCF_007827085.1 of Peromyscus californicus insignis. Taxonomy (NCBI): domain Eukaryota; kingdom Metazoa; phylum Chordata; class Mammalia; order Rodentia; family Cricetidae; genus Peromyscus; species Peromyscus californicus. The sequence goes on from NW_026294391.1 coordinate 2,822,212, forward strand.
AAAAAAAAAAAAGCAAAGTGAAGAATAACAAAGTAAAACATGTGCTGTTGATCTTTAGCGTCCTTATGCATGTGCACAAATGTGAACATGCATACATAAATGTGCTTGTACACATGTGTGTACACATGCATGAACATAAAAAAAAACATAGCAAATTAGTATCAAAATGGAATGTATTTCCGTTTGGTTAATGCACATATATATGCTATAGAATGTCACATGTTATAGTAATATGTATAATAGAACCTAGACATAAAATTGTAGAAGAATTCACAATCAAGTAGGTATAGGAAAAGTGCCTTTTATTCAGTGTCATTCTAGATGTCCTACCTAATTAAAAAAATAACTAAGAATTCTAAGAATTAAAGGCTGGAGAAATGACTCAGTTAAGACTTCTTACTGCTCTTGCAGAGGACTTGAGTTCAATTCCCAGCACCCACATAGTGGCTCACAACTCCATCTAACTCCAGCTCCAGGGGTTCCCATGCCCTATTATGGCCTTTGTGGACATCTACATGCACATGCACATACATACATGTATGTATACACAGATGTATATATGTATGTATGTATGAATAAAATTTTAATAAATATTTTTAAATTATATAATAATTGACAAGAGAAAATCAGTATCTCCTTATTTTCAGACAATATGGTATCTTGCATAGAAAATCAAGATACTCTTCACAAGAAAGTTCAGAAAAGTTACTATTATTATAGTGGTTTAAATGAGAACTATCCCCCATAAAATTCAGTATTTGAATACTTGGTCCCTAGTTGGTGGTGCAGTTTGGAGAGGTTTACAAAGTGTGGCCTAGCTGCAAGAAGTACATCAGTGGGCACAGGTTTTAAGATTAAAAGATACATTCCACTTACATTTGCTCTCTCTGCTTCTTGCTTGTGGTTGAAGATGTGAGCTCTTAGCTTCTTGTTCCTATCACCATGCCTGTCACTTATTTCCACAGTTGCATTCCACCATCATGGACTCTTTTCCCTTTGGAACTAGAAGCCGAAGTACTTCCTTAAGTTGCCTTGGTCATGACATTTTAGCACAGCAATAGAAAGGTAACTAATACAGAAGTTGGTACCAGAGAGTGGGCATTGCTGTGAAGAAACTGGCCACATTATTTCTTGTAGGAATGTGGAAGATTTTGGAAAAGCAGATAAATACTGTAAGCAGAGCTTAAGGGGACATCCTAGAAGTAACTTGGAAGACAGTAGTTCAGAGAGGTATGTGGACTGTGAAGGCACAGCTCAAGCAGTTTCTGAGGTAAGCAATATTAGTAACTTGGTTAGAAGCTAATCTTGTGTTGTTTTGGCAAGGAATATAGCTGGCTTCTGTCCTTGTCCTAAGAAGTTCCCCAAGGCTAGATTTAAAATGCACTAATTTCTTTGGCAGAAGCAATTTCAAGGTAGCAAATTATTGAATTGCTGGTATGCTTATTATTAATAGCTTACACAGGTTTACAGTGAAAAGGAGCAAGTGGGACAGACAAAAACACAAAATGTACAATTTGAAGAGATTAAAAAGCACCAGGAAACTTAATGTTGCAGCCAAGACTTGTGCTGAAAAAGATAAGGAGTTCAGTGCCTTCAAAGAGAATTCATTTGTGTGGACCTGGAGTAAAGGGAAGGGTGCCCTCAGGGCAAGATCCTACCCAACTAAGCTTCCAAACTATGAAAAGGCCTAAGGAGTTTCCTGTTTCTAGAAAAGTAACTGAATACAAAAGCTGCTGCTAATATGATTGGCAGGGAGGGCAACCCAACCCGGTAGTAGAATTTAGCAATAGGAGCTTAAAGGACAGGAGTGAAGGTGTCATGGATCTTACTTCCATCATTTCAGCGAGCTGCTCAGACCAGGCATCCAGTGGCAGGGGAATCCCAGAATGCAGGCCCTAAGTGGGCAGGTGGCCCCAAGAGGCCACTTCATGAAGCTGTGAATGTGAAGCTTGGGTTTCAGTGAAGACCCCAAGATGTTGGAGATAGCAGAGCCGTGACACATCTCCCAAGGAGAGCTGCACACAGGAAGTAGAACCAGCTCAAGACTATCCTATTTGAGGTCCACAAGGCACACTTCTGGTTCATGTTCTGCTCTTTAGAGATTTCTAGTTCTGCCAAGTGCTCAAGGTTACTTGTTAACCTTAAATACTGTTAATCACCTGCTTATGGGCTTCATTTTTGGGGACAACCTCACTCCAGCAGGTGATTAACAGCAGGTTGCTGGCTTTGCTTTCTCAGATATTGCCATTCATGCCTTCACTCACTCCCAGAATTCACTGTGCTACTGAGACCTCGTGCTACCTATAGGCAACTGACAGGATTGGTTCCTCTCCCCTATGACAGGACATGAGCACCTTCATATAACTGTTTCTCATGCAAGTTGGGGATCCTGATTCTCGGGGACTTAGCTCTGAAAACATCTCACATGTTCTATCACTGAAATGTTACATGCTATCATCTCAGGCATCCTTACAGAACTAGGACTGCCACCCCATGCTTAACCCATAGCTGAGGAGGTTACAGCTTCAACTCCTTGCTCTCCCCACTTTTTAACCAAGAATCCAGGTCTTTGCCACTCTTTCCTACTTCCTCAACCCACCTCTATTTTTAGCTTTCTATCTTTGCCAAGACAGATTCAAGTCCACTCTCCTTGCTTTGGATAATTGGACTTGTTTTCTCTCCAATATCAGCTTGTAACTTGTGTGATCCATCCAGTTACCAGAGACTGGAAACCCTATACATTCATTTCAGATGAAGTTCAAAAATTAAAGCCCACATAGGTGGGCACAGCCCACCTCTGTGCCCACCTATGCCACTCATGCAGACTCACTGAACTTCAGCTATGTGGTCTTTTTGTTCTTGGACTGTTACAAGTTTTATATCTTACAACCTGTGCACCAGCTGCCCCCTTGGATGCTTTTCTATCATCTTTGTCAAGACTCTACTTACTCAAGAGTCTGTCAGAATTTCCTTCAAGACTTCCTGCTCCTACAGTTTCTCACAGCTGAAGGTTCTGGGATATGTAGGAGTGGAGTATGGGATAGGGGCCTAGCTCCACCTGGGGTCTGCCCTACGGCCCTGATCCCCCCTCCTTCCTCACGGTCCAAGCTTCTGCAACACTACCCCTACCCCCATCCTACTGCAGGCTACTATACTATTGAAGTTGCAAAGCCCATTGACCTTTCCTCAAGAAAACATGGTGGAATCTTGCAGAAGGTCAGGCTGACCAGTGCTAGCATGCATAGAAGATGTCAACACTCCACCCTCTTTGCTTGTGCCTTCAGTGCATAGTCTCACAGACATTGAAGACTGAGAATTCCCAGGTCCCACCTATTTTCTACTGTCAGCCTTTTCCCTGTATATCTCTGGGCCAGTCATCCTCTGTTTCTGGCTAATGAAGCTTGCTGTCTTAGAGTGGTCACCCTCTTGGTGGTCATGGGGAATTCCGATTCTCTTACCCACAAGGCCATTGCCAACAAGAACACATTCAAAAGGAGACTATGAAAGACTAGGGGACTTCTGAGGTTTGACTAAAGTAATTTTGCTTTATGATACGGCTATGAAGCCTAGGGAATGGAATTGGTGGCTTAATGGTAGATGTCCCCCATAAGTTCCAGTATTTGAATACCTGGTCACTAGTTAGTGGTGGTAGTAGTGAGGTATTAGGACATTTAGCCTTGCTGAAGAAAGTAAGGTAGTAAGGCAATAGTGGGGTGGGTTTTGAGAGCTTATTGTCTCATCCAACTTAGTTCACTGTCTGTTTCGTACTTGTGGTTTAGGATGTGAGCTCTTAGCTTCCTGCTCCTGCACCATGCCTGCTGCCTGCTTCCATGACAGACTCTCAATGTCCTAGAACCATAAGCCAAAATGAATTCTTTCTTCCATAAGTTGTTCCATGGTGCTTTATCAGAGCAACAGAAAATTCACTGATACAGTTGCTAAACATTATGGAAGATCCAAAAAAGGGCACAGATGGAGAGACTTCATTAATTGTAAGCTTAGATGTTTTATTTATATTTTGGATTGCTGAACTTATTTCTACATAAGAAATTAAGTAGTAAGTGAAATTTTTTTTCCAAGTCAGGGTTTCTCTATGTAGCACTGGTTGTCCTGGAACTCACTATGTAGACCAGGCTGACCTGAAACTCAGAGATCTGCCTGTCTCTGCGTCCTGAGTGCTGGTATTAAAGACTCGTGCCATCACTGCTTGTCTATTAACAGAAATATTTAATTTATAATTTTTAATTTTTTAATTAAAATCTAATTGCATCACTTCCCCTTCCCTTTCTTCTCTTTACCCCCTCAAATATCCCCTCACTCCCTCTCAAATTAATGACCTCTTTTTATTTATTATTGTTACACACATATGATCGATTGAATAAGAATGGCCCCCGTAGAATCATATATTTGAATTCTTAGTCACCCAGGGAGTGGCACTATTTGAGAAAGACTATGAGGTATGGCCTTGTTGGACTCTCTCTCTCTCTGCTTGCAGATCAGTATATAGTTTTCTGCTATTTCTCCAACACAATGCCTGCCTGCCACCATGCTCTCTGCCATGATGATAATGGATTAAGCCTCTGAAACTGCAAATAAACCCCAATTAAATGTTTTCTTTTATAAGAGTTACCTTGGTCATGATGTTTCTTCACAACAATAGAATAGTGACTAAAACAATATATAAACATATAAATATATAAATACAACCGATGAGTGTTGTTTGTGTGTATATGATCTCACAGCTGACCACTTTGTATCAGATAACCAGTTAGGGGGCTCACCCTTGGGATAGGCTAATTCCTCCTCTCTCAATAATCACTAGATGCATATAGTTCTTTGTCTAGGGGCAGTACACCTGTGAGATTTCCCACTTCTACCTTAACATGTCTGTTGGTATTGTCATTGTGCAGGTCTTGTTCAGGCAGCCATATTGGGAAAATATGGGTATAGCTTCCCTGTCATTTCTAGGAGACATCATCTCATAACATACTTCCTGTTCTGACTTGTACAGTTTTTTAACCCTTCTTCCTCAATGTTCCCTCAGCCTTAGGTGCAGGAGTTGTGTTGTAGATGTATCCATTGAGGCTGGGCTCCCTGTAGTTTTGATCTTGGCATCATGACCTTTGGTGGGTTTCTGTAATGGTCTCCATTTGCTGAAAAGAGAAGATTCTTTGAAGAGGGGTGAGAGCTACACTTACTTGCAAATTTCATGATTCCTTTTTTCTTTACAGCTGAATAGTATTCTGTGGTGTGTATATACCACACATACATTATCTGTTCATCTGTTGAGAACATTTAGGCTGTTTCAACTGGCTAAAAACTATGGACCACTTCACTAATCTTCATGTTATTTTTGCCCAGAGGCATGTTAATCTTCTCAGTATTTTTCCAATTTTAGTATATATACCACTGAAGTAAGCACAGGCACAGTATTTTAAAATAAGTTAGTCTCTCTCAAAATGTTATACATTGAAGTTAATTCTACTCCTAATCCCAGCAGTCTTAACATAGAATTGGAAGAGCTGGTTCCAAAATTTATATAAAAGAGTCAAAAGCCAAGAATACCCAAGAGAAAATGTAAAGAAAAAACTGAGTTGTATATCCAACCATATAAAAGTTTTTTTTAATAAAATCACATTGATTGTCATTATTTATTATTGATTATAGCTATGATGAATAGACCAATTCAGCTGATTTTTTTTTTTTTATGGTTTTTCGAGACAGGGTTTCTCTGTGTAGCTTTGCGCCTTTCCTGGAACTCACTTGGTAGCCCAGGCTGACCTCGAACTCACAGAGATCCGCCTGGCTCTGCCTCCCGAGTGCTGGGATTAAAGGCGTGCGCCACCACCGCCTGGCTGATTTTTTTTTAAATAGCTCTTAGGACTGAGGAGATGGTTCAGTCTATAAAGTGCTCATCATGAAACCATGAGTACTTAATTAAAATCCCAGGGCATAATCATAAAAGGATCGCTTTCTTGGGACTAAATATATTCTAAAAATTTTAGATATAAGAACACTGAGTTTTTGAGGCTATGGTACAAGCCTCTGGTATGAATGGTACATACTCTGGTAATGAATTTGAACTAATATAACCACTCAGTTCAATCTAGAAGTATCTGATAAAGTGAAAAATGGGGAACACATCAATCCAGAAAGTCCATTTACAGGAAAGTGTGCTAGAGAAAATCTAAAACATATGCACAAAGAAGCATCAGTGTCAGTTTTTCCAGTACATTTCACAGCATGGAGAAATTGGGAACCGAGGAAACACAGAAACATTTTGCCTAATCCTCAAATGAATGAAGTATAGCTACATCAATTCTCATGAATAAATCTCATAATAGAATATAATAGAGCAAAGGACACTGGTGCAATAGTGACACCAATATCGGAATAACTAACCACTTTCTGATTGGATTTAAGCTCCAGTCCACAAGTTGAAATCCATACCTGGCACCAATACTGGAGCCAAGAACTTGTGAATAGGTAGGTAACTGGCCTCAGGGGAGACCCTACTATTATTACTCTGTTAAAGTATTAAACTGACTTTTAATGAATTATCATTATACTCAAAGATTAGTGCATCTCTCATTCCTCATCAAGGAAGCTTCATTTTACAGCAGATGGTGCTTAACACGGAGACTCACAACTGGTCCATGTACAGAGAGGACAAAACTGGAAAATGCTTAGCTTTAAATGGGACATCCATATTACAACCCCTCCTCCCAAGGCTCGAGGATCATTTTAGAAGAGGAGAGGAAAGACTGTGCAAGAGTTGTAGGCAGTGGATGACTACAAGGAAAGAGTGTTTTGTGGACCCAGCAGGGCAGCTGCACATATTAATTCATAGCAGTTGAGCTAGCATGTGCAAGACCTGTGTAAACTCAAGACAGACAAACACCCAACACAGAGAAGGAAGGTGGGTATGAAGTTCCACCCATAGCTAAGACCTATTGACAGTTGATAGCTGCTGAGCATAGGATAGTGAATTTCATTTAAAGTTGTGGCCCTTGCTGGGTTGACTAGGCTCGAGTGGAAGGCCACACACCAAAGGGTATATGGGCAGCACAAATTGTATTTGACGGGTTAAGAAAAAAAATATACAAAGTTGGGTTTTTAGGAAAATGATGTGGATTTGGGAATAGTCAAGGGAGATGTGACTGTGATTAAAATGCATTTTATGAAATTCTATAGGAACTAATAAAAAAGTAAAAATAAAAAAACCTTAAATCTAAATAAGAAGTCACCATATACCCAAGTACAAAATTAAGGAACTTCCCATAACAATGATATAATACTGCCAAGAGAGAAAACTGAAAAAAAAAATCTGAGAAACCTTTTCTGAGGAACAGTGCAAAGTATTAAACCTAGAATCAAATAGACATTGCTCTATTAACCATGCACCTCACCTGCCCTACAAGCAAGGTATCTGAATGGGAGTTTTAAGTCTTTGTGTACTGAGGATAACCATAGCAACAACAAATGCATGAAACAAGCCCAGCAGCTCTTATGGAGATTAACAGAAGACCATGAACTAGGTAACGACCTAGCAAAAGGAAAGCACACCCATTTCCACATAGAAAATCTATTTACTTAACTTTGTACTGTTCTACATCACAAATGCAGCTGTGGAGAAATATTGCAAGGCATACAAAAAGTGAGGAAAAAACAACACACTACTGGGAGGTTAAGTAATCATCATTAGCAGACTAAGATAAGATATGAAATGTTGAAACTATCTCACTGGGTATTCAAAATAACTATGATTAATATGTCAAAGACGCCAGAAGCAGTAGCTAGCACATACAGCTGAGTGGGCAATATAGCAGAGACAACTGTAAAAAATAATAGTATTGAAATACCGTAAGTGAAAAGCACAGAGAAAAAGAATATTTCTGCAGGGGCTAGAGAAATGGCTCAGCAATTAAGGACTCTTTTTGTAGAGGACCTGAGTTCACGTCCCAACACCCGCATGAAGTGACTCACAACTACTTGTGACTCCAGTTCTAGGGGAATCTGACATTGTCTTCTGTCTTCCATGGACACCTGCAAGCATGTGATGTACATATAGGCAAGTAGGCACACACACACACACACACACACACACACACAAATAAATAAAAATAAACAATATAAATTCTTTTTGTAAAAGTAGACATTGTGATCTTAAATGAGGATGATTTTTCTGGCTTCATCAGAACAATTGACATAGCCATGGAGAGAATTAGTGAACTTGAAGATAGATCAATAAAAATTACTCATATTGCAACAAAAAGAGGAAAAAATGTGAGAAAATAATACATAAAAACTGTGATGTCATATATTTTATTGTGTGTGGAATTGGAATCGATTCCAAAGGACATAAGAGAGAAAAGAAATTATGGTCAAGCATTTCTCAACTTAATGACTAATACAAAAACTCATATTCATGAAACCCAGAGAACCTCAAGCAAAATAAGAAAAAACAAAAGAAACAAATCCTAAGCTTGTCACATTCTCACATTCAAACCATAGAAATCAAACAATAGACTCTTAAAGGAAGCCATAGGGTGGGGGGAGCATTGTGTATATAGAAATAAAGAAAATAATTAAAGCCAAATTAGAAAATGTTAAAGTCAGAAGACAGTAGACCTACATATTTATAGTATTTTTAATTAATTTGTTTGTGGTGGGGGGGTGGAGAAAGAGGGAGAAAGAGGAAGAGAAGGAGAGAGAGATTGACAGTGGTGACAGTAGCATGCATATGGAGGCCAGGGGACAACTCTCTTAGGAAGCCATCATTTTCCACCACCTTATGAGATCTGAGGATCAAAGTCAGACTTCCAGGACTATGTGCAAATACCTCTACCCATGGATCCATCTTGAACCTATACAACAAATGGTCTACACAAAGTAATTTGTATTTGCACAAAGAACACCAAAAACAAAATAAATGAGCAGTTCTTTGTTTTTAGTTTCTTAAAAAGATAACTGAAGAAATAGTAAACCAATATATGCATGTTTATACCATCCATAATATGAGCAGGATAGAACACAAGATCAAAAGAAATCATTTGGGAAAATGTTCTAAGGTCCTAAACTAAGCACTAAGGAGAGGTCAAGTAAAAGTAAGTTGGAAGGAAATGAAAGTGGAGGAGAGAGAAGGATAAAGAGAGAAGGGAAAGGAAGAGAATGGAAGGGAAAAGAAGTGGAGGTCGAGGAAGGGATTTATAGGGAGACAAAGGAAGGCAAAGTTGCTCAGCAGTGAGATTTCTGTACTTCTAAGTAATTTTTGCTTCCTTCAATTCAGCACAATTAACAACAACAACAACAAAAACCTTAAGTAAGCAACATCTTGTCCATTAGTGAATGATATTAGTAGAGAAGTAGAAGAGAAATTGTATGTTTTGTTTCTCTAGTTTCAGTTTAAAGCATTTTCATACTAAAATAAAGACTACTGAGTAAAACTTAAAAATCCATGTGAGTTTTTAAGATTTATCTGAGTTTATACTATAGTCACTGTTTACATTTTCCATTCAAAAATATTGTTGGAGAGCTCATCAGACTCATCAGTCCTTATTACTTATCATCTTTCATGTGTTAAACACTTTGCTTGCTACTGGAAAACAGATTGTTATTTTGTCCACTTTGGCTTTTTAAGACAAGGTCTTGCTTGCTGGGTTGGCTAGGCTGGCCTTGTAGTCATAGTCCTTTCGAGTACTAGGATTCTAGAACTATCTTACCACACTCTGCTGAACACATACATACAACCAGGAACACAAACATACACATAAAATCAATTTTAAAAACAAAGAGAAAGGAGACCTAAAAGATATTGTCATAGTTAAGGTTTCTGCTTCTGTGAAGAGATACCATGACCATGGTAACTCTAATAAATGAAAACATTTAATTGAGGTGGTGGCTTACAATTCCAGAGGTTCAGTCCATTATCATCATGGCAGGGAGCATGGCGGTGTGCAGGCAGACAGGGTACTGGCTATGTCTTGATCAGAAGACAACAGAAAGTGGACTGGGAGTAGCTTGAGTACAAGCAACCAAAAGCCTGACTCCACAGTAACACACTTCCTCCAACAAGACCACGCCTACTTTAACAAGGCCATACCTCCTAATAGTGCCACTCCCTTTTGGGGGCCATTTTGTTTCAAACTACCACAGATACAGTATAGAAAAAGTATTTTAAGATGAGAGCTATCTTGGGCAGAAGATAAAGTATCTCATAGACTATAAGTTGTGTGGGTTTTATTATATATGGACTAGGAACTCAAGAGAAATATTTTACATGAGGCAGGGAGAGGACTAAGCTCTAATAGCAAAAAGAAGTCTTATGGATTCAGGTCATAAAAATAGGTGTTCACCTGATGTTTTTAGATTGCATCTTACCCCCGACTTCCACTCAAAGACAACCTTGAAACAAGGGTTTGAGTATAGTGTGGGAGGCCAGCTCCTACCTTTTCAAGGGTTCCTATGAGGAGGAGAGAGGGATAAGAAAATATTAGACAGAAAGAGAGACCTAGAAGATGAGAGGAAAGACAGAAACATAGGATAGCTTTAGGAGGACCTGGGTCAATATTCAATGGCCTTTTCTACATATTCAAAAGGGCTTTTTAGAACAATGCCAAGGGGCAGGGCAAAAGACGTCCCCCTTGTTAAATCAAAGCACACAGCATAGCCAAGTGTAGACCCTTCCAAACACCTAGTAACCATACCCATGGTCAAATCATCTCGTTATGCAGCCATGCTGGGTAAAACAAGCTCAGATTCTGGGACCCTGAGTAATTTTGGCCTCCACAGTATAGATAATTTATTTGGAAAGTGTGTTACTATCCCTTTGTTGTGACAAAATATCTGAGAGAAACAGCTTAATAAGAATGGTTAATTTTGGCTCATGGCTTCAGAGGATTTGAACCATATATATTCATTTGTTCTGTTGCTTTTGAGCCTAATAGTGAAACAAAACATCATGAGAAACACATGGTACAGCAAATATGTTCAACCCATGGTGGCCAGGAGGAAAAGAAAGAGACAGGAGGGAGCCTGGATCCCAGTATCCCTTCAAGGTCAAGGTCCCAATAACCCAATATCTTCCAAGGTGGTCAGTGTAGGCTCAATATAGGAATAATGGCTCAAGCCTGTGATCTTAGCACTGGAGAGACTAAGGCAAGTGGGTTGCCATGAAATTAAGGTTAGCTTAATTAAGGTAGACTACAGAGTAAGACTGAGTTTCAAAATCAATCAATAAATAAACAAATGATGAATTTTTTGAAAAGACACACTTCAAAAACAGCACAATGCCCAGGTATGGTGGCACTTGCCTTTAATTCCAGCACTCAGGAGGCAGAGGCAGGCAGATCTCTGAGCCTGGACTACAGAGTGAGTTCCAGGACAGCCAGAGCTGTTACACAGAAAATCTCTGTCTTGAAAAACAAAAACCAAGACAAAACCAAACAAAAAACAGTACTGTGAAGGTCAAGGAGGCTGGGGTACGTATTCTCCCACTTCTGAGTGACAAGATAGTGGGATACTCCTGAGGCATGACAGCTATAGTGACCTCCTCAAAAGCACCCTCAGGCATAAAGACACAGGGAACATAAAGCAAAGAGGAAACTGCACGAACAACAAGGATGTCGATAAAGCATCAACAGCACTCAGTACTCTCGAACTTCTCCAAAATCCCACACTACTCTCTCCATAAACACACACCAGTTTCAGGAGTGTCTTCTACTCACTTGCAACTATGCTCCAACTGGAATGTAGGTTTATCACCTTCATTTTGTTTCTCTGTCCTTGCTTGAATCAATGTCCATTATCTCTTTCCCATCTCAGCTAAGGGTGGAGAGGCAAATTGAAAGAGACTTTGCTCAAGCATTTCATTTTTTAAGGACATATAATTTTACATGTAGTGTTCTGAGTAAGATACTCACATATATTGTTTTTTATGGCCATCTTCTCACAAAAACAAGAGCCAGTTAAGTTGGCTCAGGCCCTGACAGTAGAAAATTAAAAAGGGAGGTGCAGCAAATAGTCTGGTGCCACATTCAGATCCTTTCTTTATGGCAGAGATACTCATTTCTCTAACTGACAGGAGTGTTGGCTGCTGCTGCTTCACAGCTATGTCCATCCCTGGGCATTTTCCTTCCCTGACTGCTGCTTCCTCCCTAAAGATCACATGTTCACTGAATATAATGCACACCTAATGATTGAATGAGAGTGGGGTAAAAGAGAAGGTTCATAGAAAGGCCCAGTCCATCTGTTCACGATAATATTGAAGGGCCATCTCAGTCCCAGGGATTGTTACAAGCTTGAGACTGGGTTTCTCCCAGGCCTGGATCTCTCCAACTATGCAAGGCTGGCTTGTCAGTGAGCTCCAGGGATCCACCTACAGAGACCTTCCCTGTTCTAGGATTACAAACACCTGCCAACATAACTACTTATTAAAATATGGGCCGGGCGGTGGTGGCGCACGCCTTTAATCCCAGCACTCGGGAGGCAGAGCCAGGCGGATCTCTGTGAGTTCGAGGCCAGCCTGGGCTACCAAGTGAGTCCCAGGAAAGGCGCAAAGCTACACAGAGAAACCCTGTCTCGAAAAACCAAAAAAAAAAAAAAAAAAAAAAAACTATGGGTTCTAGCAGTCAAAGTGAGGTCCTTTGGCTTACACAGCAAGCACTTTACTCACTGAGCCATCTTCTTAGCCACAAAGACATTTTCCCACAAGCATATATTGTACACTGAGTATATCCCCATCCCTCTTTCTCTTTCTACCCCCCACAAATGGCTCTCTTTCTTTTCCTAGATAATTTTGCTTCTATTTTCATCACACACACACACACACACACACACACACACACACACACACACACACACACATACACACACACAATTTGTCTTTCTGAAACTGGGTTAATTCACTTATATGATTATCTCCATCCAGTTGCATATGTTTTCCTACAAACAATATAGCTTTGCTCTTCTTTATGGCTAAAACAAATCCCACTGTGTGTATATAAAGCACATTTTTTAATCCATTTATCTGTTGTTGCATATACCCAGATTAGTTCCATTACTTCACTCTTGTGACTAGTGTTGCAGTGAACATAGATGTGCAAGGATCTTGCAGCTCTTTGAATAAATACCAAAGAGTGGTATAGTTGGGCGAAACAAAGTCTTAATCAGGCAAAATATTTCAGGGGCTTACAGAGTCATAAGAGTTAGGGTAAAAGGCCAGCCCTCTCTTTGGGCAAGGCTAAACTATTCACTATAGTTTCAAGGAAAATGTACAAATTTAAATCCCATGTGCCATATTACCTGAAAGACCCTGTGATAATGTAAAGGAAGGCATATAGATATTGTATAACACGCAATCTCTTATTGTCTTAGTAGTAATGAATATGCCCTTCACCATGGTAAAGGCAAATGAACCCAATTTTTACTTTGAAGGAAGCAATGGCTTCTTCCTTTTCTTGTACTAAACATTACACAGTTTAAATCAACCTGGGCTATAGAGTGAGATAATATCTCAAATAGCAAATACAAAACAAAGCAAAACAAATAAGCAAAACCAACTAACCAACCAACCAAACAGCAACAATAAAACATAGTTTAAGTTATAGAAGGAATGAGTTTGTCTGGAAGAAATTAACAAGTAATGGCTTTTCTGCCTTCTTAAGATATGTTGTCAGCTTTCATTCACTTGTGATGCCAAGGCTCTCCTCCTCTGCTGCCTGCAGATCTCTCTTGATATGCATGTCTGGATATCTGGGTTGTATGACTATTCAGAATTTGATTCAGCACCAAATGATGCAGCCAGGCACATCAACCTGAGAGTCAACAATATTAAATGAACACCACAGGATACCCAGACCATTAGGCTGGCCACACCCTCCTCACCTTCTACTCGATAACCTTTAAGAAAATCATATGTAAGATATGCATAGCAATAAGAAAAATCAACCCTCATATTTATGATATCTAAAAACAACAATACAAAATCTGAAGTCACCATGGAAACTGCCTCTCACTGGCATTTGCCTTTCAGAGGTTTTTAGAAGCATTTATCCACAACAAATAAGCAGAGAAAAAAATTTGAGACAGATGACCTCAATCATGCATGGCTATGGCAACTAGAGAAAGGTTTACCAGGAAAGAAGAGGTCTTTCTGCCCAAACTTCATTACACTTCTATTTTCAGAAGCTTTAACACATCCATTGCCCAGAAAGACCCTCTAAAAAGAGCCTTTAAGACACAGCTTTGAAAAGTTCTTGATTTTACATGTTTCATAAATATTCCTCTTTGAAAGCAACATGTATTTGTGTTTTCTTTTCAAAACTTATTTTATTAATAAAAGTGATATTGTTCTAAATTGCCAGGAATAATCATGTGGTACTTTCAGAAAACCCAATTTTCAGTCATGTATAGTTGTGCACATCTGTAATCGTAGCACTTGTGTGATGGAGGTAGGATGATCAAGAATTCAAGACCATCCTCAGCTACATATCAAGTTTGAGGCCAGTCTGGGTTGTATGAGACCATGTTTCAAAAGACCAAAATGGGGGGGGCATGATGAAAGAAAGAAGAAGAGAAGGAAGGAAGGAATGAAGGAAGGAAGGAGGGAGGGAGGGAGGAAGGAAGGAAGGAAGAAAATGTAAGTTCGATATAATGGAATTTGATTTTAATCAAGAAGCAAGTAGACTGGTGTACTTAAGGGGAGTTTCATGAAGAGTGCCAGCCTATGGAAGGGAGGTAAAGGTGAAGCCTAAGAGAAGGTAGGTGTTTGTTGAAGTTGTTATATCAGAGCAGAGGATCAGCTTTGTTTACAAATTCACAAAATTGAGAATATTTCACCTAAGCCAGATACCCAATTTGGAACAGAGCTGTTACTCGCCATAGCCAGGAGAGCTTTAGGAGAGCTTGGTCATTAAAGCTCCATTCCAGTTCTATCTGCAGTTTTTCTAGCATCTCCAATGGCAACTATGCACTCCAACATCCCAGGGCCTACTGTATCTTTCCTATAGCACTTTTTATTTTGTATTATGTTACAGTTATTTTTGTACCTCACTCTGGTACTATTACAAACTTTTGAAGATACATGATAGTCCTTATACATCTTCTATGTCTCAAAGGCTCTACCACAATTCCTTGTATGAAGAGGGGTAAGGAGTAAGACACTTGTGTGATATGAATTCTGAAAGCTCTCCTGCCTCTACTTGATGCAGGGTTAATTCCAGGACATTTTTGAGTTACCTGGGCTTCCTGACTCATCAAATGCTTTCCTGATAGAGTAATCAGAAGGCGATCTGCTTAATGGAAAACTTCACTGATTAACTTTGTACTTTGCTTCCTCAAGAATGTCTAATATGGAAAGCAAAACAATTGCCTGTGTGGGTATTTGGCAGAAGATAAAACACATACAACAATGAAAAGAGCAAGGAAGAAACTCACATCGTTTCCTGCTAAAATTGTCTGCTAGAATATTTATCCATGACATAGTGAAAACAACGATCTTTCACTTAACTTGAATTCATGAGTCCTTTCCAGATCATGGATGGATTCTGAAAATATGACAGCCTAAAAATTGTGCACCAGTTATCTCACCTGGATGATCAACACAGGTCTACTTAGGAAATCAGTCAATAAAATGGCCTGAAGAAGAAAGAAAAAGAAAATATAGAATAAACGTTAATTTTCCAGCTCAGTAGCCATTTGCTGATCACATAGTTCTATACAGATTTCTGAGTTAGATGCTCAGAAGAAACAAAAATGTTTCAAATAATTGCTATGACTTATGAAGTAAAAGCTAAAAACATGGAATTCTCCTTCCCAAAGTGCAAGCACCTGTGCTTACTTGCCTGGCCAGAGTCACCTGATATGGGCCCTGAAGAATTAAATTAGGTTGGTTGGCGGGTCCACAGCAAAACTGAGGCTAGGGCAATTTTATTGAAAGCAATTAGACTTTTTATACCTCAGGCAGTGAAGCATTCAGGCTGCTTTGTGTTTCTCTGTATGTTCCCTTAGTAGTTAAGAAAGCATGGAAGCTTAACAGGACAATTGGTCTTAGACACTAATCTTGTGCACCCTGTATAGCTTGTGAACTTCATTGTATCCTGGCAACCACAACTGTATCGATCCTGGCAATTGCCACTATATTCTGTTTCTGATAAAGGCACATTGTGCCCCAGGAGCTATGGACTCCAACCTGAAAAACCTATGATGCATGCCTCTCAAAGCAGCTAGGCCAGGGTAACTCCATGGTTCCCTGCACCGAAGGCCACTGTACAACACAGGTACAGGAACCCCTGTTTTATCAAGACAATAGGGACACAAGGAAGTTATATAACTTCCCCAAGTTATGTATTAATCAGCAATATAGTTGGCATTTGAGTCATGGTTTGATCTAAAATCTATTTTATTCCCATGAATCAAAATCCTTCCTTTTCATCAGGGAATGGTGACAGAGAGAGAGAGAGAGAGAGAGAGAGAGAGAGAGAGAGAGAGAGAGAGAGAGAGAGAGGAGAGGAGAGGAGACTGGGCCTTTCATGGGCTTTTGAAACCTCAAAGTGACACACTGCCTCCAATAAAGCCACACCTACTAATCCTTGTAATCCTTTTGAACTGTTCCACTCCCTGGCTGCAGGAGGCTAGGGGTCTTTGTGCTCACAAATAAGCACTACAGGTACCTGGAAAGTTAACCACACAGGGTTGTTCCTTCAAGGGAAAGAATGCAATACCTCTTATCTGTCCAGAAGGCAGGGAGCAGACATGTTGTGCTTACTATCCTGGTGACCTCTCCCACTGCCTGTGTGGCTAGAGACTTTTCTGGGCACCAGATCCTCCCCCAGACCTCTACTGTAAATTTGTATTTCTCAGTCAATCTACAGAACCTATCTTTAAAAACTTTACAAAGAGGCTGGAGAGATGGCTCAGCAGTTAAGAGCACTGGCTGTTCTTCCAGAGGTCCTGAGTTCAATTTCCAGCCACCACATGGTGGCTCACAGCCATCCGTAATGAGATCTGGTGCCCTCTTCTGGCCTGCAAGCATGCATGTAGGCAGAACACTGTAGACATAATAAATCAATAAATCTTTTTTTAGAAAAAAAGAATATTAAAAACAAAACAAAGAAAAAAAACAAAAATAACTTTACTACGAGTTTCAATATAGTCATGTCTGATCTGTATTTATCTTACATTGTTCCTCAAGGAGATTTATACATGCTTTGTTGCACATGTGGGATTAAGTAAATTTTCACTAGAAAAATTTTCACCAAACTATGCTGTGCTTAAATATGCCTAAAATAAACTCCTCTAGATCAGACTCCAGAAGTTTGAATCAACACTGGCTACTGAGATATTTTGAATTTAACCATCTTCTTGCCTCCTGTGAATCATCAGTCTGCTGGCCTCAGAGGTTGCAGTGACCCCTGCACCCGGTGACCAAGCATTCAAATATATTAGCCTATGAGGACAATTCTTATTCGAACCACCACATCTCTGATTAGTTCACTGAGTTTATCGTCCTCTTTACCTAAATTAGAAGCTCATAGAGAGCAAAGATCATATCAAGATCCCTAAGTTCCTACAACGGTTTGATAAATTTCCTTCAGCCTGATTTCTGGGGAATAAGACAGACAATATAAAAATAAAGAACCCTCTACCTCATTAAGTTAATAAGCTGATTGAAAATATATACCAAATTCACAATAGGATAATGGATATTTCAAGAAGGAAGAAAAGGAAGTACGTTGTATTTGTAATAGGCTTTAAAATTTCCTTTGAATGCTGATGTCAAAATGACAAAGAGAATTTTCCACATGCGATATTAATAGCATTCAGCAAAGCACTGAAAAGATTCAAAGGTTCTAAGCATTCACTGTATACTTTCATGAATTAAAAACTTCCTGTACGCCTTTGAATGAGTAATGCCAGCCAAATAAAGCCACATCTCAAAGATTTCAAACCGATTTGAAAAATTGTCAAGATAATTTATAATGAGGTGTTACAGGTTTTATAGTTTGGGTATAGCTCTCTTTTCAATCTCTTCCATCCAGAAACCATATGCAAACAGCAGTCCTTCCCAATCTGGTAATTTTCCCCCTCCCTTTTCACTCTCATGTCATCCATCTCATGGTGGATCCTTACCAGTCTTTGGGCCAAGCTGGCCAGACAAACACTGCCCCTTACTTCAGTGAAGTCTTGGCAGGAGCCTATAAATCTGTGGAAAGTGAGTGGAATTCTTCAATCCAGGACACTATTATCACCCTCTCCAAGAAGAGGCACCCACCTCATCTTTAAGGGCCCTTAGAATTTGTAAACTGGCCAGATTGCAAGTTTCTCATAGTTGTGAACTGGGGCAAGGGAAATTGCTCATTTGGCAAGTTCTGCTTTCTTTGCAAGAATGCAAATCCACTTAAAAAAAACACAACACAACACAACAAACAAACAAACAAAAAAACAGGCTTGGTAACATGTGTTTGAAATCCCAGTGCTGGAAAGGCAGAGACAGAAGAACCTCTGCAACTCACTGGCCAACCAGTCTAGCCAAGTTATTGAGTTCCAGGTCATTAGGAAGCCCAATCTCAAAAATCAAGGTGGATGGCGACTGAGGAACAACACATGAGGTTGTCCAACACACACACACACACACACACACAGAGAGAGAGAGAGAGAGAGAGAGAGAGAGAGAGAGAGAGAGAGAGAGAGAGAGAGAGAGAGAGAGAGAGATCTGTGAATATGGTTATCAGGCACCCTGCACAAAAAAAAATGTCTCTAAAGATGGTATAAGCAGAGGATATTAGGGAGGAATTATTTCCAGTTTCTTGTTATGTGCAAATGCATTTGATGCTAAAGAAAATTCTATAGCCCATCAAAGAATAATACTTATCATAAGAAAAAAATGGGTCTCTTGTAAAACCCACTACAACACAATTTACAATTAGCTTCAAGCTCTCTCCCTTTCTCCAGCTGCCACCTTCACAGTAACTTTTCCAATTCCAGTTCCTATCCACTTTGTTTAAGTGTAATGGTGAACATGATCCTCCTGGAATGCTTAAGACTCAGGTCACACCCTTACCAGGCAATGTGGACACCTTTCATGTGCATTTGGGGTTGCAGTTGTTGGCTTACAGTTCTATAATAATTTGCACTCCTTTTTAAAAGGTCCTTGGAAATTACTCTGCCCCAGATAGTATATCCTCCATGTTATCCAAGCAAATAATTTATCTGTCTACCACTTACAACTAGGCTTGCCAGATTTTCACTCTTGGATAAAATTGTTCCACATTTTAGGTTGTATCTTATCTTACAAGCTTCTTTCTTTCATACTTTTCTAATTAGACGAACAGCCAAGCAATTCTTAACAAAGGAGACAGGTTTTGAGCAATGTGTTGCTAGGTGAGTCTAGGTTTGTCTGAACATAACAGAGTACATGCACAGGAACCTGCATGGTCTAGATCAATAACTGTTTATGTTCTCTTGTTGCAGTCAAGACACACAGTAAGCCAGGGTATTAGTGTACCTGAATCCCAGCTATTTGGATGATTTTTAGGGCCAAAAGTTTAAGACCGGATAAAACAAACAAAAATTTTATGTACATTTAAAAAGGCATGCAATAAATTCAAGATGTATGAGATTTGTATGGGTATACCATGGCACAATGTTTCATAGTAAGCTTCTTTAATAAATAGGAGGACCATGGTAATTATAAAATATTAAGCACTATATGTGTAATTCAATCTGCTATACTTTTATCCAACTGGTAGCATCACCACAAATATGGAAGCAATGCATATTGATACAGCCTTATGATGGTTGTGATATCACTGGGTAATGAAGATTTTCAGCTTTGTTTCAATCAGGTGAAATTGTACTCATCTTACATCCTTCATCTTTGAGCCATCTGTGAGACTGTATAAATAATCTCACTATTATGTAGGTGTCTTATGACAAAAAAGCTATCAGAGCTTGGGGAGATTGTGCAATAGGTACACTGCTTGGCAGATGGTTCAATGGGTAAAGTCTGAGGTGACAGCACCATGGGTAAAGTGCTTGCCACCCAAGGGTAAGCATCTGAGGTCGAATTCCCAGAACCTAGATAAAAGCTGGATGCCATAACATGTGCCTGTGATTCCAGTGGTCTTTAATGGCAAGATGGGAGGCAGACACAGGAGAACCCCTGGAAGATCACAGTCAGCTAGCCTGGCATATATAGTGGCAAATAACAAAAGAAAGACTGTTATGTGACAATATTCCTAAGGAGACAAGAATAAACATCTACTCAGCCTAGATAAGGAATAAGTAAATAAAGTAAGGATACCAACAAACTCCAGCTTAGTGAGCCAATAAATTTATTGGGGCTACTAACAGGAATATGGGTAAGGGATCACATATAGGAGAAGAAATAGCTCAAAGACAGCTGTGTCACCAAAAGCACAGCAGAGTAACAGCTCACTACTCAACTTGCAGGCAGCTAAACAGGTTGAAGAGTGTCTCTTCTAGGCAACTCAAATAATCTGAAAGAGTGTCTCAGCTAGCCTTACTGCTTATATAAGCTCTGGGAAGGAAGGGTCCTGGAGAATCTGGTCAGTTGCAGGGTCTTCCTGTAACTATTGAGTTGTTTACCTCTTGAGTTTTAAGGAACTTGTCTGCAGGATGGAATGTTTCACCTCCCCCTAGACCTGGAATAGTGCCCTTCTAAGACAGAAGGTTTCATACTAGAGGAATTTTCTATACAACAGAGACCTTATCCCAGAAAAAGTGGAAGACAAGGACCAATACCCAGTGCTGTCCTTTGACCTCAAGACACACACTGTGACAAGTGCACACATGTGGGAACACACACACACACACACACACACACACACACACACACACACACACAGAGTGTTTTGTTTTGTTTTTTTAAAAAACGCTCTAAGTGTATGTGTGGGTGGAGTGTGGATGCTTCATCAGAACAAAGCTCCAGGCTCCAGATAAAAAGGGTCAGACTGGATGGAATTTCTCCTGGGAGGAAAATTGACTGCCTAATACCAACCTAGAGTCTAGTCAAGCCAGGGGATGTACTCCAAATTGCTATCATACTTCTGGTACTGGATGGCATAAAAAAAGCTTAAAGGAATATTCTATTGTGTCCTTAAAAACAAAACAGTGAAAAACTTCCAAACTATCATGACATGAAGACGTTGGTAAATCCCCTTGCCAAAATGTAAGCATAAAACTGCACCAAAGTGTCCCAAGCAGTGTTTCTGTTTGCTTTTTTGAGATAGGGTCTTACTCTATATGTAGTTCAATCTTCCCTCAACTCTTGATCTTCCTGCCTCCATCTCCCTGTGCTGGGATTACAGGCATGTTCTATCATACTTGGCTTTCAAAAATACCATTTTGGGTCTTGGGAATTGACCAAATCAAGAAGCTTTTATTCTTGAGAAATTACCTGAACTTCAAGTCAGAACAACGGGAGTCAGAGGCTCTCATTCCTGGGCCTGTTCCCATACCCTGCTCCCTGGTTCAACCCTTGCGAGTTTGCCTTACCAGCACAGTCAGCTATGAGCATTGATAGGTCTCCTCCTAGATGGCACTGAGTAAGGAAAATATAGGTCTTAATTAGCTCAAAGTAACAAATCAGAGAGCTCATAGCTCTCCTCATCTGAGCCTGAAGACCTGGTTAGAGTGAGTGTTAAGCAAGCCAGAAATCAAAGTGAGATCATGGATATGACAGAGTTATAGAAGGGCTGAGAAAAGTCATGTCAAGGCATGACTACATACAGATGCCAAATAAGCACAGAAAAAAATCTCAATATTATTAGTCACTGGGAAAGACAAATTAAAACCATAATGAGATATCACTTCATAGTCAACAGAATCACTATGATCTAAAAGATTAACAATGTGAAGTATTGGCAAGTGTGTGCCCTATTGACAGGAACATAAAATGGAACAACTACTTTGGAGGACAATTTGACAGCTTTTTTTAAAAATTACATTACAAATTACCCTATAATCTAGCAACTTCATTTTAGGTATCTACTCAAGAGAAATGAAAACACATATCTAGATAAAGGCTTGTACAGGAATGTTCACAGTGGTATTATCCATGATAGCAAAAAACTGGAAAGATGCTAGGTAGTGGTAGCACACACCTTTAATGCTAGTACAAGACCAGTCTGGCCTACAGGGTAAGTTCTAAAACAGCCAGAGCTACACAGAGAAACCCTGTCTCAAAAAAAAGAAAAAAAGGAAAATGAAAAGAACCTATCAAATTATGGCTAGGTAAACAAAATATAATACATGCCAACAAGGTTACACTACACAGCACTAAGAGACTAAACTAGGTGAGCTAAGTGAGTATAACAATGTGAATGAACCTCAAAAACATGATACTAAGTAACAGAAACCAGAACTAAGAATACATATTTCAACATGAAATTCATGGAAAAGACCCAGATACTGAAACAGAAAGAGGGAAGTGTTTCCTTGGGGCTGGGGGTTGCTGTGGGGTTCAGTTGAAAAGGATTACTAAGCAACTGTTTAGGATGAAGGAATCATTCTAAGGTTGGATTTTAATGATGTCTGCACCATTGTAGAAATTAACTTGAAATTAGCAAATTATATATTTACATTGGATGAATTTTATGTTTGTAAATTGCACCTGAGTTAACTTTTCATCTAAGAAAATCTAAATTAGCATACACAGTATTAGGTGTCTTTTGGAATTAAAAAATGTTTTTGTTGATTTTCCACCCTCAGTTTCTTCTCCAATATCCTAACATCTTCCACCCCTTCCTATAGCCTCCTTTCTGCTTTCATGCTGCATATGCCATATGGCCCACTTCTCTACTTCCTCAAAACCTCTTTTTCTTCTGCTGCTCTCCTTACCGTTTTCATGGTCTATACACACACTAATCCCCAGTAGACACAAGTAGAGAACTCACTCTGACATTAACATGAGATTAAATAGATTGATGGGATAAGACAGAGAGCCTGCTCTCCTTACCGTTTTCATGGTCTATACACACACTAATCCCCAGTAGACACAAGTAGAGAACTCACTCTGACATTAACATGAGATTAAATAGATTGATGGGATAAGACAGAGAGCCTCCCGAACAAAATATATATATGAGAATTAATGCTCAAATAATCTCAGCAGTCACTGGGAAATTATAGACTAGTTTAGTAACCTTATATGAAAACAATCGATTTCTGACCCCATGCCACTGACAAAAATAAAGTTCAAATGGATGTTTGCATAGGCCATAAAAAGTACACCTCAAAAAATAAAATATAGATTAACTGGATTATATTAAAATTTCCAATTTCATTATAAAGGATACAGCACAATTGACATTAAAAGTTGAACAGTCACTTGGGGAACGCACTTGCAATGCATATAACTATCATGTATTTGGTGTCCAGGAAATAAAGATTTTCAAGTAGGACTAGAAAACAAGTCAGAAAAACATGAGTTAATTATGTGAACAGAGAACTCGAGGAGGGCATGCAAATAGCCAATAAACATACAAAATACTGTATAAAGAGCTGTTATAAACAAACCAATTCTCTCCCCAAAATATGAAGAAATATTTTGAAATTAAAAATGCAAATTCAAGAAAGAGAGACATACCTCAATGGTTGAGCACTTTGCAACGTGCTAAGGGCCCTGGGATCAAGCCCCAGCACCATCATCCCTTGGAAAAGAGCAAATTACATAATTCTATGTGTGCTATGTGTGGAGGTTTGAAGGAAAATATCCATCATCGGCTCATGTAGTTGAATACTTGTTTCCCTGTTGGTGGTGCTGTTTTGGGAGGTGGCTCAGCCCTGTTGGAGGAAGTTGGGGACAGGCTTTGAGAGTTCCTACTAGCCTCATCTGCTTCTAGTAAGCTCTCTCAGCTTCCTGTTTACATTAGAAGATGTGAGCTCTTAGCTTCTGGCTCCTGCCACCATAGCTGCTACTTACTGTCATGCCTCTCCACAGTGATCTACTCTTATCCTTCTAGAGCCTTAAGGCAAATAAACTTTCTCTTTCTTAAGTTGCCTTTGGCCATGATGTTTAATCACAGCAACAGATAAGTAACTAATACAGTATTATTGTTGTTGTTGTTTTCTTTACTCTTTGGGGGCTCACCACCTAGCTCCCAAATAAATACACAGAGACTTATTCTTACTTATGAATGCCCAGCCTTCCTTGGCTTGTTTCTAGCCAGCTTTTCTAACTTAAATTATTCTGTTTCTCTTTAACTACTTTTTGCCTCTGGATTTTTTTTACCTTTTTTATTCTATATATCTTTCTTTCCTCCTTACCCCGTGGCTGACTGTATGGCCGGGTGACTGGCCCCTGGCGTCCTCCTCTCTTTCTCCTTTTCTCACTCCCCAATCTTCTCTAGATTTCTCCTCCTGTTTATTCTCTTTGTCTGCCAGCCCTGCCTATCCTCTCTCCTGCCTAGTTATTGGCCATTCAGCCCTTTATTAGATCAATCAGGTAGACAGGCAAAGTAACATAGTTTTACAGAGTTAAACAAATGCAACATAAAAGAATGCAATGCATCTTTGCATCATTAGATATGCCACAGCATAAATGAATGTAACACATCTTAAAATAATATTCTACAACCCACTATGAAACCATTTGCAAAAATTCACATACAGATTTTGATGAAGCACTCAATAAATACATACATGAGGAAATTATAAAAGAACTCAACCTATAAAGTTTCTCATAAAATTTCAGATGGTGAAAGGGCTATGGTCCTAGAGACAAAATATATTTAAATCTTTGTGTGTATTTTTTCTTAGACTTTCTTCCTGGCAGAACTTGGACATTATTACATACATGGTAAAGAATTGCTGTGAAGATAGTGTGATTATATTAATTATTTTATTTTTATTTATTTTATGTATATGACTGTTCTATTGACTTTGTGCCAGAAGAGGGCACCAGACTTCATTGTAGATGGTTATGAGCTACCATGTGGTTGCTGGGAATTGAACTCAAGACCTCTGGAAGATCAGTCAATGCTCTTAACAGCTGAGCCATCTCTCTAGCCCCTAATTATTTTATTTTTAATGTTTTAATTGAAATATAATTACATCACTTTCCCTTCCCTTTTCTCCTTCAGCTCCTCCAAGTTGCCCTCACTTGACCTCTTTCCTGAAACCCCAACTCTCAAGTTGATAACCTCTTTTTCTTTGATTATATTTGTTACATACATATATATGTATACATGTGCTTATACAAATATGTATGAATAGAACATGCTGAGTCTGTTTTCGTTGTTTGTGTGTATACAGTTTCAAGGCTGACCACTCTGCATTGAACAACCAATAAAGGGGCTTATCCTAAGGAGAAGCTAATTTGTGGGAATATTATTTAAGGAAAAACTGCTGTATACAAAGATTCTAAAATGTTATATGAAGAAATACACTGTGTGATATGTTATTTATGATGTATATATGATGCTCTGACAAGTTTTATGTCAATTTGGCACAAGGTATAGTCATCTGAGAGCAGGGAACCTCAATTGAGAAAAACATCTCCATGAGATTGGGCTGTAGGTAAATCTATAAGGCATTTTCTTAATTAGTGATCGATGTGAGAGGGCCTTGTCCACTGTGTGTGGGGTCACCCCCAGGCTGGTGGTCCTGGGTTCTGTAAAACAGGCTGAGCAAGCCAGTAAGCATCACTCCTCCATGGTTTTTGCATCAGCTCCTGCCTCCAGGTTCCTGACCTGTTTTCCTGCCTTGACTGCCTTCAATGATGGACAGTTCTGTGGAAGTGTAAGCCGAATAAACCCTTTGCTCCTCAACTTTGCTTTTGATCGTGGTGGTTCATCACAGAAATAGTTATGTAACAAAGACATATGATATGATAAATATGTCTATTTAATTTTTGCTTTTATAGTATTTTAAAAATTAAGTGTGTGTGTGTGTGTGTGTGTGTGTGTGTGTGTGTGTGTGTGCACGCCAAGCTGTGGTGGTGAATGCCTTTAATCCTAGCACTTGGGAGACAGAGGGAGGGGGATCTCAGTGAATCAAGGACAGCCTGATCTACAGAGCGAGTTCCAGGACAGTCAGGGCTACACAGAGAAACCCTGTCTCCAAAACCAAACAAAAAAACAAAAAAGTGTGTGTGTGTGTGTGTGTGTGTGTGTGTGTGTGTGTGTGTGTGTGTGTGTTTTGTGTGGGTATGTGCATGTCAGCACAGGTGCCCATTGAAACCAGAGGCATCGGATCCCCTGCAGCTGGAGTTATATATGATTGTGAGATACCTTTTATAGGTGCTAGGAACTGAACTTGGGTCCAGTTGCCAGATTGCAGCTTTCATAAGTGTCATCTGTGTTGGGTGGGCCTTTCGGTGATGCTGCTACTTGTAAGTAACCTTCGCACACATGCCTGTTAGTAACTCCATTACACATTCATTACTTCAAGAAGTTGGACTTTGGTGTAACTGCTACTTTGGTCTGTAGTGGTTTCCATTTCTGGGGTGTGTAGATGTGTGTGTTGTGTTGCTCCAAGAAGTGTGTCACACCGAAAAGACCTCAAATCTAAGGGATCAACCATAGGAAAATTCTCTATGCTACTATGTGGGGCCCACCTGTCAAAGAAGAAAGCCAGGAGCACAGACCACAATGAAGAAGCCTTCTGGGTAGATGGAGAAGGTAGGACACCCCCACTCTTTAAAAAAGATATAACAGCTGAGATCTCTTATCCAGGCTTTGGGTGGCACTTGATACAATAAAGAAAAACGGGAAGCAAGCTATAGATAAACAGCATATTTACAAATTTTTCTACCTCAGAGATCCATAAAGGATGCCCCAGGAACCTTGCAGCCTTGAAGAATTCCTGTCATGCATGGGTGACCATCTTGTTTTCTAACACAAAGCTACCACAGAGAGGTCTGAGCCTGTCTCTTTTCATCTGGAGGGTAACGTGGTTTATTCAGACTAAAGCTGCATATTATACCCCGCTCCCCTACACTTCTTTCTTTCCTGTGCAAAGCAGTGCTGCTGAATTACTAGGAAGAAAGCTGAGCTGTTCTCCAGCAAGAGTAAACCAAGTCGCCTTAAAAAGCCCTTTTATCATTCTTATTCCTTTTGTTATCCCTGCTTCCAAATGCTCTCTTTGAAGCATTGTCTTATTAGCAGCAGATGTTGTTCTGAGCACCTTCCATTAGCAAGCACAACACCACACAATAGTAACAATGAGATGTGGCTCCAGGTGGTGACGAATCTATAATCCTCCATATTTCAGGAAGTAAACAAAGGTCCAAGCAGTAGGCTGGGGGATGTGCTTCAGTTGGCAGAGTGCTTGTGGGTTCTATCTCTAGAACCACACAAACCAGATTTTATGGTATATATCTGAAATCTTAGCACTTGGGAGGTGCAGGCTTGAGGATCCATAAGTCCAGGCACACTTGGCTGCATGGTGAATTTGAGGTCAGCTTGGGCTACAGGAGACAAAGAGGAGGAGGAGGCTGATGCCTATGGGAATTATCAGAAGATGCTTTAGATAGCACTGCAGGAGGTCAGGAATGGCCCAGGTCATAAAGGAAGCTTTCATCAATTCCATGAGGCTTGGCCTGGTTCTGAATGACAGCAGCAATCCTTAGAAAGCTTACTTTTTCCAGAAACGATGCTTTTAGAACAAGGATAGATGGAGCAAGGATTTTATCTTAAGTGAGTGTTCCCATCAATAGGTGCCTCATATGAAGAAGAGTTAACTCTGCTTTAGAGATGGGAAGTGTTGGTATTTTCTCCCCGGTAACTGTCATGGGTGCAGCTCGAGTGGGTGGCAGCACCTGCGTGCCATTTCTATACATCTGGCTTACCTCCTGAGTGAAACCATGTGCACATTCTCTCTGTGTGATCCCTCCTGCCACACTGAATTCAAGATTCTCCTATGCACTAGAAGACTTTTTCAGCATTCCACCTAATTACATTGCTGCTCAGGAAAGTGCTCTACCCTGAAGGTGCTTTCAATAGCTGCCTGGAATGTTATTGAGTTAGACAGCTTTGTTCAAAGTATTGCTCTATGATTTGCTGTGTGGGTGGAATCCTGTGGGATGCTCACAGTTTGTGGGAATTTTGTGTAGAAAGAACTGGGTTAATAAGGTCACCTTTTCTTCTTTTTTTAGCTTCAGCATTATTCTACAGTGCAAAAGTAGAAAGTCTTTCTTTTTTCTAGAGGCTGCATTCAATATTTTCATAAAAGAAATCATTGTGACAGCATATATTATGAAATGAGTCATGTACGATTTGAAATCCTAAAGACACTTTTCCTTCCAGAATCAGAACAACAATAATAATAACAATAAAACATTCATGCACATACAAAACTTTTCTGAAAGATGATATGCAAGTTGATGTAAGAGCATAGTCGTTGGCCTGCCAGGTAGACATCAAAACCTACTGTGCTGCTCAAACTGGGTCAGCAGCAAGACAGAATTGGAAAAAAAAAAAAAAGACACATTTGCTCTGCAGTCTGAGGACTTGATGCAAATCTCGATTCCACCATTTTCTAACTGTGTGACCTTGAGCAGTTTCCTCAGCTGTGAAATGACAGTAACAAAAAAGACAGTAATAAGTGATAATAATGATAGTAGGTAGACAACAAGATTGTTAAAGAGTTAGATGAGCTCACATAAGCTCAGTCAACTCTCTGGATTGCTATCCTGCTACTGTTATTAGAGTATCCTTCTGGAAACACATCCCTATAGCCTCTGGGACCCTCCACATTCTGTCACCAAAGCCAGCTCTTGCAGCTCCTCCTCTCCCCACCTCCCACCCTGCAGGACTGCCCCAAGCAAGCTACTGGTTGGTGCTTTTGCTAATAATTACTGTCTGAAAGGTATGCCTTGTGGAGACCCTTGGAATTTATGCTCAGGGACTGGATATTCTGCTTCTTTTTTCCCTACTCATGTTAGTAAATATTTAGCAAAGATAGTTAAACATCCACTTGTTTATTGTTTGAGAGCAGGACAAGAAAGAAATGTCAAGAACACAGGCAAGGAGTCAGAAACATGCAGTTTGAGAAAGAAGAAATCTGAGAAAACGGGAAACTAGCAGAAGGTGGAAAATAAGGAAAGTATACCTCATCAGGCCATAGGTTTTCAGCAAAATAAAAATAAATAAAATGGGGGAAAATAAACTCTGTGGCTTTGTTATCAAATTAGTAAGGGACAGTTTGTAGGTCCTAAATGTTTCCTTGTGTGTCACTGTTTTGCTGGAGTGCACATGGCTTCCCTCATAGCCAGCTAAGCACATACTTAAGGCCTTTTAAGTCCCTCATGAAAACTCTACCCCTACCAGAAGTCATTTCCAGACATTGTTATGATTCTATTGGGGAATTGTATATGCTTTTCAGCCCAGAAAAGATTTCAACTAATGCAGTAACCTCAACTTCAATGATCTGAAGAAAGTTTGAGAGAAAGTGGGATTTTGCAGAAAACTTCAAAATGCCTAAGAGCTGACGCAGAATGCTACTTTGTAAACAGCCCCCTGCTCAGTGAACTGTGACAGTGGGCACTGAACTGAAAACAAAATGTTACTTTTGTCTTGCAAGTACATCAAATTCTCCTAAGAGAAAAATGGACTTTCCCCCTTTATTTGTCTTGTCGCAGAGAAACAAGGGAAGGCTCCACCCTCAACAGCACATGACGCAGGTAAAATGATTCAACTTAGGAATCAATTGAATGACCTACAAAACCATTCCTCAATGCAATATCAAGTACCTTTGTAAGACCCTTTGTGTAAGCACACACATAGACAGACAGACAGACAGATACACACACACACACAAACATAGACACAGAGGGCAAGGGAGTCTTTTATGCAAAGATTTTTGAGTAGCTGAATAAAGTGATGACTTGGTAGGGAGAATGATCTTATGACATACTTGTACTTCTGATATCATATATATTGTTTTTGAGAAGTTTACCCAGAAAAATAACAAAAAGATAATGCTTTATATTCATCAACTGAAGAAGGATGTTGCTATAATAATATGAATTCATTAATGTGATTGATCTGAATGTTAATATGATGTTCCTTAAAATTAACAATTTAACATTCTCTTTTTTTTGAGATTATAATTACATCATTTCTTCCTTCCCTTTCCTCCCTCCAAACCCTCTCATGCCCTTCCTTGCTCTCTTTCAAATCTATGGCCCCTGGTTTTTTTTATGTGTCAACTTGACACAAGCTAGAGTCATCAGAGAGGAAGGAGACTCAGTTGAGGAAATGCCTCATAAGATCTAGCTCTAAGGCATTGTCTTAATTCATGTTCAACGAGAAGGGCCCAGCCCATGGTGGGTAGTGCCACCCCAGGGCTGGTAGTCCTGGGTTCTATCAGAAAGCAGGCTGAGAAAGCCATAAGAAGCAAGCCAGTAAACATTTCCCCTTCATGGCCTCTGCATTAGCTCCTGCCTCCAGGTTCCTTCCCTGTTTGAGTTCCTGTCCTGACTTCCTTCAGTGGTAGACAGCAATGTGGAAGTGTAAGCCAAATAAACCCTTTCCTCCCCAACTTGCTCTTTGGTCATGGTGTTACTTTGCAGCAGTAGAAACCCTAAGACAGCCCCTTTTTTCATTAATTGCTATTAAATGCATGTATGCATGTACCTACATATATTTTCCTAAAAATAAGCGACTCAGTCTGTGTAATGTTACTTGTATGTATGGATAGTTTCGGGATCATTTGGTATAGGATAATCAGCCATTGTGCTCTTCCCTGGAGAAGACTGTTTCTCCCACTCTCAGCATTCCTTAGTTGTCTGGAGTTCTACCTGAAGGCTTGAGGCCTCCAGGGTTTTCCCTGTTCTCTTTGGCATGCCTATTGCTATTGTCATTGTTAAGCTCATGTTTAAGCAGTTGGATTTAATGGCTGAAAAAAAATGTTGCCATTGTGTATGTGGTTCATATTTGTAATCCCAGAACTTGGAAAACTGAAGCAGGAGGATCACCTTGAGTTAGAGGTCAGTCTAGGCTACAATGGTGAATTCCAGGCTTGCCTGGACTGCACTATAAGACTCCATCTCAAACAAACACACAAGCAGCTCTCGGACCCATAAAGATTTAAATTTGTGTTTCTGAGGTTCTTAACTCCTCAGTTTTAGATACTATAACTTCACAAACTAAAGTTTCTTTAACAAAAACAAAACAAAACAAAAAAAACCACCTATCTTTAAGTTGAGAGTCATCACCAGGAAAAGATTTACAACCAATATAAGATAAACGGAAAATTCTTTGTATAATTATGTGTTTAAATTTTTGGTTGTTGTTTTTTTTCATGGTTTGATGCCTTGGGCTGGGAAAGATTTCTCTCCAAGCTCAACCCAGGGCTGGATTACTTCTGGAGAGAACAGTTTACCTTGCAGTGTGTCTTTCATATGCAAAGCAACCAATTCTTGGCCCATTTCTCCAACTCCTTTGTTCATCGAATTTACACGCCAAACGAATACTTCCCCTGTTCTAAAGCACCTTGGTTCTAGACCCTAAGAGACCACACTGATAGTTCAGCGCCTACTGAAATAAATGATCAAACTAGTTAATTCCGAGCTACTTCTGTCGTCCCTCCCTATCCCTTCCTACAAAATTGCAATAAGGTTGTATCTTAGCTTACTCATGCCCCTTTCTACCCCGTGACTGACCCTGATCTTTCTTCATATGGCCCTGTGTTACATAACTTTGTCCCTCCTCTGGGGAACAGTAACTAATAAACTCTTCTTTTAAAAGCAGTTATCTCTGCTTCTGTCACCTTACCATACCCAATAGAAACAATCCCTGGATCCATTTAAAATCATTCTTAGTCTCTTAGGCAAGAGCACAATCAGAGACAGTGCTCTGGAACAGCCATTCTTGGGTTTTATGTGCACTTTCCACAAAGCTCCTAACAACATGAGAGGAAGATGGAAATTTTTTCACTGGTCCAAGCTTAATGCATGGGAAAATTCTGGAAAGTGAAATCCAGCAGTAAATATTCCAGAAGATTCTAATACAGTATGCAGTTAGGGGAACACTATTCCCTATAGTCTCATGGTATTTCGTTATGAAAGTTTGGATTTTAATAGATCATGCTCCCCGCTTCCCCCTATCTATCTATCTACCTATTTATCTATCTATCTATTTTTACTTGGTTCTGGGAATGGAATCCAAGATGTCATGTATGCTGTATTAGTGTTCCTCAGACTCATCACACTCATTTAAGTATATGTAGTATTTCAATTTCATTCAGTCCTATGTACTTTATACGTTATATTTTAAATAGTAATATTTTGGGGTAGAGAATGGAACCCAGAGCCTCAGGAATATGAAACAAAGGCTTGAACAGAGCTACCTACCCAGCTCTGCTCATGCCCTTTTCTTATTTGGGTTCCTGTGATTTCCTTTCACTTTCCTATTTCTTCTTATCTCCTGCACCATTTTTGGTCACTAAGACCTTCCTTCATGGTTTCTGTGTACAAAGTGAAATCTTTTCCTGACCTTTAATGCCAACTTTGTAAGCTATTAATTTCACACTTTGAAGGTGAACATCTCTATTACACTCTCAGAATCATGCAAGTGCAGGCTCAGTACTAGAGAGAAACACCTCAGTTAAATGTGTCCTGGGCACCTTCCTTGCCTCACCAGGCCCAGGCCCTGGCCTCCACAAGAGCCACAGGTTTAACTGAGGAGAAATTCAATTTTCATACTCTAGGTCAGCTTCATGTGGTGTCACACCCTTCTAATCTCAGCAGTCAGAAGGCTAGCCTGAGCTATATAAGAAGACCGTCACAAGAACAAAACAGGCAAACAAAAACCCCTCTGTGTCAATGACTAAATTTCCAGTGTCTTTTATGACTTTATCTGTTCATTTCTGCCCTGTAAATAAAAGCAATTACCCTGTTCCTCAAAGTGAGGCATTTCTAAAACTTGGGAGATATGGGCTGTGCTCGTGATACTACTTATCACTTGCCAAAAGTACCAAAGTGCAATACCTATATATTTAAATGCAATCCTTTTCAACCAAGTAGTCAAAAGTTATCTCCCATCACCAGATGTTGAAAACAAATTTATTTAGGCTAACATGCTTCAATTTAATAGGGATCATTATCAATGTAACATTACCTGTTTCTTTTTTTTTTTCTTTTTTTTTTTTCTTTTGGTTTTTTGAGACAGTGTTTCTCTGTGTAGCTTTGCGCCTGTCCTGGAACTCACTTGGTAGCCCAGGCTGGCCTCGAACTCACAGAGATCTGCCTGGCTCTGCCTCCCGAGTGCTGGGATTAAAGGCGTGCGCCACCACCGCCCGGCCACAACATTACCTGTTTCTTATAAATAAAACCAGAAGAGTTTTTTTTCTTCCCTCTGCTTCTTGCACAAATGAATGTTTAAATTTCTCGTCCATGTGTAATGACATCACAGCCTCTAGTTTACTTATTAGGTAAACAAATCAGTATGTGAAGGTCTTGTGTACAAATGAACATAATTGTTCCCTCATCACTATATTGCCTTACTCATTGGGATCCTAGTACAAGAGTCATTGTGGTGGTTTGGGAGAAAATGGGCCCTAAAGGGAGCGGCACTATTAGAAGGTGTGACTTTGTTTGAGGGGGTGTGGCCTTGTTGGAGGAAGTATGACATTGTGGAGTCAGGCTTTGAGATCTCATATGCTCAAGCCATGCCCAGTGTTTCAAACCATTCGTTGTCTGTGAGTCAAGATGTAGAACTCTCAGCTCCTTCTCTAGCACCATGTCTGACTGAATGCTGCCTTGCTTCCTGTCAATAATTACAATAATGGACTAAAGCTCTGAATTGTAAGCAAGCCACCATAATTAAATGCTTTCCTTTATAAGAGTTGCCATGATCATAGTGTCTCTTCAGAGCAATAGAAACCCTAAGACAGTTGTTTAAAAAGCCTCCAAATGTTTGCTAAGAAGTCTCAAATTCCAGCAGAAACACAAATAGCAAAGAGGTGAGATAGAACTACAGAGGGATCTAAATACCTTTCAGTTCTGCCAGGAACCTACTGGGGGTAACCATAGGACAGTCATTTAACCTCCCAGCTCCACATTTTCTTCTTTTATGTAATGTCTGCAATATACTGAACCCCAATGGCACAAACCTATTACATAGAGGTAGTTGGATCTTCTCTCCTCCCCCATGCCAAGACCTTGATTATCTGGGAGAAAAGTATAATTTTGGCACCACTCTGGGTACCAAAAGGTAGGGTGGTACAATTTCTCCAGAGACAATGTGGTTTGGGTTGCCTATTGCCCTGAAGAACCTGATCATTCATCATCCTGGGAGCTCCTGTTTGGTCAGACCATTTGTGACTCCAAAAGGTTCTTAGCCCTCTAACAGGACACTCCCACTAATATCCCTTTAGTAGAAGGTATGAAGCTTTATTTCATCATGTGGTGAAATTGAAATCTACTCCTAAAATCATGACTTTCCACCTTGGTTGTACAATCACACCAATTGGGGAACTTAAAAACATAGCAGTGTCAAGCTAGACCTGGAACTCAGGCATAAAGAGTTGCCGTGTGTATGTGGAGCCCTAGGTTTAATGCCCAACATAACACACACACACACACACACACACACACACACACACACACACACACACACCTAGAGGTTCTGATGCTCTGATATTGTTCTAGGGTGTAAACCTAGGTTCCAAGATTTTGGAAAGCTTCTAGATCATTCCAAAGACAGCTAGATTCCAGAGCCATTATTGAAAGGATGTAATACAGTGATGAAAGACTAGCCTCAGACCCTTCCTCAGGATGGATAATGACACAAATGTGGAAAGAAAAAACGAAAATGTCTGGAAAGAGGTCTGAAGGAGAAATGTATGCAATGAAGGAAGGCCAAACAGGTACAAAGGCAATCTCCAGTGTCCTCATGCCTCAGGTGCTGAGCAAATGCATCCCACTGGTAGCTTGGGGATTCTGGGCAGGTGGCTGACTCCCTGGCTTGGCTTCTGGCTTCACCAGAGCCCAGGGGACATGAGCATTAATCCTGTGCAGAGATATGTCTGCTTTCCATCTGGCTCTCTGCTACCTCTTCTTAAACACTGCCTGGCATCGAGATGTCTAAACGGGCATACTTTCTTTCTGTGTGCCACACTGGGTTTGGCACATGTCCTTTGTGATGCAGCTGGGCTGCACAAGACAGCAGCCAGGCTCCCCTGTAGGTTCCCTTGATTTGGTAGCCAGTGCACCTTAGAAACAAATGATTGCAGTTCCCAAGCCTGCACTTTAATTGCCTTTTCTTGCAAAACAGGTTCCCAGGCAGTTTAAGAGAATCGATCTGGTGAAGGCATTTCTTTCGTTGA
Organism: Peromyscus californicus insignis; assembly: GCF_007827085.1. Taxonomy (NCBI): domain Eukaryota; kingdom Metazoa; phylum Chordata; class Mammalia; order Rodentia; family Cricetidae; genus Peromyscus; species Peromyscus californicus. The sequence continues at coordinate 2,857,504 of NW_026294391.1, forward strand.
GGTACTTCATTAAAAGCAGTTGCTTGAAAATACAAGTGATAGTATGTGAAACTGACAAGCCATAAACTTCAGAACACTCTGGCATCTTGTTTTATATAGCACTTTAACATTTAGCAGACACTCCTCCACACTCCAGCTCGTTTAGGGCTGGTTTGGGAGCATCGTCCTATGAGGTGGATAAACTACTGTCTCCCTGTACTCACAAAGACACAAAGACTCTGAATGGTTTAATGAGTAAGTGGCCTAAAGTACCACAGCTATTGGACTGGTCCTAGATATATTTGTATTGGCTGTATATTAGTATTATGGTGTCTTTTCCCGAGTTCTCTTTGTATAGCTATGTACAGCCAATAGAAGGAACTGGAGAAAGAGCAAGCTGGGCCAGCCCTCCCTGCTTCTGGTGGTCTCCCCACCAGCATGGTGTGCTTTCTCTTTGCTGGGCAGAACTTTCCCAGGACCAGCTTTCCAAATGCCTGTATCATAGCTCCCTACCTCTCTCCCTCTGTTTTGTACTTCCTTGCTATGGCTAACTTCTGAGTTACTAAGTGGCTTCTTTGGCTTCAGAGCAATCTCTTTACCTGAGTAACCAGCTCTCCACAGAAAAGCGGTCTGATTTAAATACTCCAGAGGGTTCTGTTTACTGGCTAGACTCTATCAGGCAGGATTCTGGCAGGAAACAGATGGTGCACTCAACCGGGCCACCAGATAGCTGAATAAAGACACTGTTTGCATGGATGTGGGCAGGCCAAAGGGGACTGACTAATGGGGCATGGTAAGAATCACTGGGGCCTCACATCCCTGGGCCAACAAGAGTAGTCTACTAGAGTAGACCTACAGTTTTGGAAGAAGAATCTCAGAACACAGCAACCACCACATCCTTCCAAGCAAGGAGGGTAATGAATGCACCTGTCTTTCCTCTACCCCCCTGCTTCCTGGCAGCGCCTCTGGCTGACCAAATCAAGCTTTCAGCTTGAGAGCAAGAATGGTGCAGTCCACAGAAGTCAGTCTTCAGGAGCAGGGTCTAGGGAAAGGACAGGGGAGGGGAGATCTGTTGGTGTGCCTGAACCTGCACCTGTCAGGGCCTAGGGAAGGCAAGAGCAAATTGGAGAGCCAGACTGACGTTGACTGAAACAATCAGTGAAGAGCTGACTCAGGACCACCATCCTGATAGTTCAGGTCCTAAGTTCCTTTTGCTTCCTGGATCGATTAGACAGAAGAAATGCAATACACAAACTCTTATCTTAGTGCTTGGGAGGCAGCTCAGAGTTGGAGCACTTTCCTAGCATGCCCAAGACCTTGGGTACCATTCTCAGCACCACAAAATAATATCAACAATTGTTACTATTATCATTATTATCCTTATCTTTGCTAATGAAGAACTCTTTACTTTTCTTTGAAAAGCCACCATCTGTCTATGCCTCCCAGTGCTGGCATTACAGCTGAAGGCTACCCTGCCTGATTTTCACAGGAGATTATGAGGAACACACTTTACTCATCTCCCCCAGCCCAAAAAACATTTATATTTTAAAAAATACTGCATTAATTGTAGAGTTTAGGAAAGAATGATGGGGAACAACTATACCACCAGCTTTTCAATCTCGGTCTTTTTGGTGGGACAGTAGGGTTGAGACAGGTACCCAGTCTGTACTCCAGGCTGGCCTGGAACTCACTATGTAGACCAGACTGTCCTCAAAGTTCTGGTGATCCTCCTGGTTCTGCCTCCAAAACACTGGTGCTATAGGCCCATGCCACTGTGCTCTGCTCTCTTTTCTTTATTATAAACAACATTTCTGAGTTTTAACCGATGGGGTACTTCCTTGTTTTACAGGCAAGGAAAGCTGAGTGCCAAAGGGCAATATCCAGTCCCAGGCCTCCCAGCCTGTGTGAGGGAAAGTTGGAATTAGCTCAGATCTTCTGTCCCCTCTTCATACCAGAAACTTTCCTGACCCAGACACACATCCTTATCAAGCTTAAGGCCAAGGCTGATTCCGAATCTGCTAGAACACTAGTCACTGTCTTTTGCCCTAAAAAGCTTCCATTAGACAAATGGCTCTCAGATAGAAGAGGCACAGAGAGAGAGGGCCAGGGAAGGGCTGGAGTGCGAGCAGTTTGAAAAAGGAGGCACAGACCCAACTGACAAACAAGGCCGGCAGAGCAGTGGCTGGTGGAACACGAGGATTCAGCAACCAACACACAGAAAAATAAATACTAAAAACGGTGACCTTCCACTGCTGTTCCCTCGCCAAATGCATCTGATTTTTTTCCCTCACTAAAACTAACATCTGTGGAGCCTTGATGGACTGGGGCTTTTGCCAGACTCAAAGTGCTTTATTGTTTTCTGTGCACTGTGAAGTCTCCCACCCCCACCAGGAAGCAGGGGCCCTTTATAGACACACGCTTTGTCTCAGGAGTAATGTTCGTTGAAAAGGATTGCTTGATGTTCTAGACTAGAGCACATCTGATAATGCTGGAGAAAACATCAGGGAATGCTCCTTGTCATTTGACGGGAGCCCATTTCAGTGAGTCCACTGTGTTCCTGTAGGTCTGAAAGGCCAGTCTATCTATGAGTGCCTTATCAGTGTGGCCCAGCAGGGTGTTCTTAAGTGGCAGAAAGCTCAGGAATGGAGCCCAGAGTAACCTAAAAGCAGCAAGAGAAAATGAAATGTAAGAGAGAGGAAGGACAATAGGGAAAAGCAACAAGTTTCATTGTCTGGTAAAGCTCTGCTCTTAGTGCACAAGGTTGAACACTTAACTGTCTAAAATCTTGATATTACAGAATATTCTAGTGACTGTAAACTGAAGCAGAAAGAAACATTGCCAAATGAACAAAATGCTTGCGATTTCTCCTTCTCATTTCCACTTTTCTGTCTTCTTCATATGTCCTTCCTTCTGATTCCCAGAGCATTCCCAGCACAGGCTGCATTCTGAAATTTGGAGTCCCCTCTCAAGCTTCAAATGACCTGCTCCTCAGCTGTCAGCAATACTCCCTCTCATTGAGGGCCCTATATTGGCAGAAATGGCCTTTGAAATCCTTCTCTGCCATTTTTGTTTCTATGCTTCACATTATCGAGAGAATTAGGGCCATCTTTGCACTTATTGAGAAAGTGATAGGGCTAATGGAAGTCAGATGTATTAGATCCTCTGAAGATATTTACACTTTTACAAATAGACTTTAAGAGGGCAAGTGGGATAACTGAGCAGGCAAGCATGGCAACTTGGATTCAATCCCTAGGAACTATGTAGAAGGTGGAATGAGGGTCTGGGGAGATGGCTCAGCTGTTAAGAGCACTTACTACTCTTGCAGTAGACCTGGATTTAGTTCACAGCACTACATAGCCACTCACAACTATCTGTAAGTCCAGATCCAGGCGATCAGACATCATCTTCTAGCTTCCTGGGGCACCAGGTACACACAAGATGCACAGATATATATATGCAAACAAAACACTCAAACACATAAGTAAAAAAATAATTTAAAAAATTTAGAGGTGAAAGGAGAGAACTCAATAAAGTTGTCATCTGATCTACACATGTGCATCCCTAACACATGAATAATAATAATAAATAAATTTTTTATTTAAAAAAATGAAGCTGTTGTAGTTTGAAAAAGAATGGCCCTTATAGGCTCATAGATTTGAATGCTTGGTCACCAGGGAGTACTACTACTTGAGAGATGGTCTTCTTGGAAGAAGTGTGTCACTGGGTGTGGGCTTTGAGGTTTAAAAGTCATGCCAACCCCGTAGTCTCTCTCTTCCTGTTGCCTGCAGATTTGGATGTAAAACTCTCAGCTACTTCTCCAGCACCATATTACCTGCATGCCACCATGCTCCTCATGATGCCTCCCCACCATAGTGATAATTGACTAAACCTCTGAAACTGTTAAGCAAGCCTCAATGAAATTGTTTCTTTAATAAGAGTTGCCTTGGTCATGGTGTCTCTTCACAGCAATAGAACACTGATTAAGACAGAAGTTGGTACCAGGAGAAGGGTATTGCTGTGATAGGCCTGACCATGCTGCTTGTTGGCAGAATGTGGACATTGAAACTTTGGATTAGGAAAACAATTGAATGCTTTAAGTGGGATTTAAAGGGCCATAATAATAGTAGGAGCATGGAAGACAGTGATACTGAAGGTAAAGTAGATTATGATGGCCCATAAAGATTTTTCAGAAGAGAAGAATATTAGTAAGTGACCTAGAGACCATTCTTGTGATATTTTAGGAAAGCATGTGGCTGCTTTCTGCCCTTGTTCAAAAAATCTGCCTGAGGCTAAATTGAAGAGTTATTAGTAGAGGAGATTTCAAGACAGCCTATTATTGGCTCTGTTGTATGGCTGTTATTGGCCACTCTTATGCAAATCTATAATGAAAAGGAACAAGCTGAGCAAGGAAAAAATACAAAATGTACAGTTTAGGGAGAGAAGAAGCACCAGGACATGTAATGGAGCTAAGCCCAGTGCTCAAGGAGATAAAAAGTTTAAGGAAAAGCCTGGTGCTAAATAAAATAAAGGGAGTGGTAACCCCAGGGTAAGATCCCAACATGTTAAGCTTCTAACTTGTAAAAAGGATTTAAGGTAAAGCTTAAGGAGCAAAGGAAACCATCAAAAACAGAAAGCTAATGCAGATGTCATTGAACAAGGGGGCCAAGTTCCAGCCCCATCAAGCAGAAGGACTGGTCAGCTTTGCTCACACAGGTCTGACTTTAGAGTGAAGGAGACAAGAAAGGGGTTATGGTGTCTCCTGTCTGAGGAAAGCTGCTGAGGCCAGGTATATGTCAGGCATGTCCCTGCATGGAGGCCCAGAGAGACCATTGTGTGAAGCTGTGAAGATAAAGCTTAGATTTCATTTGATACCCCAAGATTTTGGAGATGCCAAAGTGGTACGATACCTGCCAAGAAAAGCTGTTAACAGGATGTGGAAACAGCCAAAGAGAAAAAAGTGTGTTGTAGTCAATGAAGATGAAAGGAGTTGGAGATCTGAAGAGCTCTTTGACATCAGACATGAAAATGCAGAGTTTGGAGATTGCCCATCTGGTTTTGGTCTTGCTTTGGTACAGTTTTCCTCACTATGTCCCCTTTCCTTTCTCCAGAACAGTAATATATATCCTGTGACATTGCACATTAGAATAATGTGATTTACTTTTTAATTTTGATTTTACAGGGGCTTAAAGTTAAGAGACTGCTATGAGTGGTAGACAAATAAAATATCACTATATTTCCCCCTTCTATTCTAATAAAAAGAAAAAAGGAAAAAAGTTATAACTAATATAAGAAAAACTATATACAATAAGTACAATAACTGTATACAATATATACCAGCAATAAATCCCTAAACAATGTCTAGTCCATTTGCATTTGATAAACTCAGAGAAAATAATTCCATTATCTATCCTATTTTGGTAAGTCCAAAATGTACCTGATTCACTTTATATCTTAATGGTGATATATTTTTAAAATTTATTTATTTATTATGTATACAGTGTTCTGCCTACATATATGCTTGCAGGTCAGAAGAGGGCACCAGATCTCATTATGGATGGTTGTGAGCCACCATGTGGTTGCTAGGAATTGAACTCAGGACCTCTGAAAGAGCAGCCAGTGCTCCTTAACTGCTGAGCCATCTCTCCAGGCCCCTAATGGTGATATTTTATTTGTGCTGAAATGTGATTTTATTTGTATGTTAATAAATAAAGTTGCCTGGGGATCAGAACTAAGAGCAAGTCATTTAGCAGACATCTGGTAGTGGTAGCACATGCCCTTAATCCCGATCACATATCAGGCAGAGTGTCTGTGTGTTCAAGGACACAGCCAGCATGGTGACACACGCTTTAATCCTAGTACCAACCATAGAGACCTGGAGGTCTGTATAGACAGTCATGTGGTTGGGTTTAGAACCAATGAGAAGGCAGAACAGAAAGACAATAAAAAGATAGGACACAGGAAGAAGGTCTCTCTCTCTCTCAGGGGAAGGACGCCAGCGAGTGGTAAGATAAGGTGGTCTTAGCTCTTGGCTACTGCTCTGTTCTCTGGGCTTTTAACTCTTTATTTGGCTTTGTGTTCATATTTAATAACACCGTTTAGAATTCCATCTACATATAGGCTCATAGATTTGAATGCTTGGTCACTGAGGAGTGGAACTATTTACAAGGTTTGGGAAGTGTGGCCTTGTTAGATGAAGTGTGTCACTGTGAGTGGGCTTTGAGGTTTCAAAAGCCCATGACAACCCCAGAGTCTGTCTTCTTTCTTCTGCCTGTGGATCAGGATGTAGAACTCTCAACTACTTCTCTAGCACCATATCTGCTGCCTGTGTGCCGCATTGTTCCCTGTCATGCTGATAATAGGATAAACTTCTGAAACTGTAAGCAAGCCTCAATTAAACACTTTTTAAAATAAAAGTTGCCTTTGTCATGATGTCTCTTCATAGCAATAGAACACTGACAAAGACAGAAGCCAAGAGATCAATGTCAGTTGATACTTAAGGAGCTGACTGTGGAGTTAGAAAGTTCATGTCTCAAATTGGCCACCCTAATGGGTGACTAAGCAAGTTACTTATATTATTTTTCTCTTGCCAAAACTTAATCTCCTCATCTCAAACACTATGGATAATTACCTTAAAACTCTTTTAATTATTGTGGGGATTATGTGAAATCCTGTATGGATAGCTACTCTGCAGTACATATTCTCTACCAGAGCAAGCTATTTTTTTTTTAAAGATTTATTTATTTATTATGTATACAGTGTTCTGTCTGCATGTATGCCTGCCGGCCAGAAGAGGGCATCAGATCTCATTACAGATGGTTGTGAGCCACCATGTGGTTTCTGGGAATTGAACTCAGGACCTCTGGAAGAACAGCCAGTGCTCTTAACCTCTGAGCCATCTCTCCAGCCCCCAGAGCAAGCTATTCTATGTTACAATGAATGTAATCATTCAGGGTTAAATTCCAGACACTGTGGTAGACCATGACCCAGCTACTATACTCTCTACTTATTGTGGCAAGTTTGAGACAGAAATTGATCTTATGAAAGTAAGATACCATTTAAGGGGTCAAGAACTATCTGGGTTTTCCAAGGCTGACAACTAAAATCATGACTTCAGTAGCAGAATGAGATCAACCAAGTGTCTGATCTGTAACAGTTCCTGGAGGGTCTCTTTGGCTCTCAACTTTATGAAGTTAACAATACAATTACTCTAGAAAAAGTATCCAAGTCCAAACACAAATCCGTTAGGGGGCTAAGGGTGTAGCATTTGACTGGCATGTGTGAGGCCCTGGGTTCCATTTCCAGTATTGAACAACCTAATACAAAGAGGGCAGGTAAACATGGTCTCTGTAGACAGAGATCAAGAAATTAATTGGTAAATAAAAAGAGAAATTAACATGCAAAACAGAATGAGGACATATCACACATTTTTGACCTAATATTCATTTCCTGTTCTATTGGAATTGTAGCTATTTCCATTGTAGTAATCAAGACTTAGGCAAATATAGAAGCAATGTTGAGTGATGCTTCTGCTTCTCCTCTTTCTCCCAGCAAAAGAATTATGTGTTCACTGGTCAAATACACACCCTGGGAGCCTCCCAGGAATACCTCTGGTTAACTCCAGATAGTGATCATTATAGCATGATCACTGTATCCTCACTGTAGCACAAATCTTAAATGTTCTTATTAATAAAAACAAACCTGGAGCTGGGTATTGGGGTGAGTGCTGGAAAATCAGTGAAGCAGAACAAGCCACAGCTACCTCACCTCGCCAATTCCTCAGCTGATCCTGTTTCCTCAAACTGGAAGCCTCTGTGTCCTCATCCAAATGGGTCTCAGCTGAACTGCTGTTCAAAAGCCTAAAAGTTTCACCAGCCTCTAGTTCCTTGTCCTCATGCCTTAAATACCTTTCTGCTTCTTGCCATTACTTCCTGGGATTAAAGGCATGAGTCACCATGCTTGACTGTTTTCAGTGTGGCCTTGAACTCACAGAGATCCAGGCAGATCTCTGCCTCTGGAATGCTAGGATTAAAGGCATGTGCTACCACTGCCTAACCTCTATGTTTAATATTGTGGCTGTTCTGTTCTCTGACCCCAGGTAAGTTTATTAGAGTGCACAATATTTCGGGGAACACAATACCACCACACCTCACACGGCCTGAGCACAACTTCCCCTCAGCTTTGGGATATACCATGATATATCTGATATATCATGTTCAGAACTTCAGATCTAATAAAAGAGTGTGAAGCCTAATGAAAGGGGGCTTTTAAGCTTGTATACCTCTTAGTATCCCAAGTCCAATAACTCAGACTTGCTTGAAATAGATCTGCTATTAAAATCTCTTAGTAGGCAATGGCAAAAAAACTTTCTGCAGTGACTGAGTTATTTTTGTTTGTTTATTTAAAATTTCTTTTCATTTTACATACCAACCATAGTTCTTCCCTCCCCTTCTCCTATTCCTTCCCCGCTACCCCCCCATCCACTCCTCAGAGAGGGTAAGGCCTCCCATGGGGAGTCAACAAAAGCTGGCATACGAAGTTGAGGCAGGAACAAGCCTCTCCCTGCTACATCAAGGCTGAGAAGGTATGCCACCATAGGAACTGGGTTCCAAAATGCCAATTCATAAACCTGGGGTAAGTCCTGGTCCCATTGCCAGGGGCCCTACAAAGAGATCAATCCACACAACTGTCACCCACATTCAGAAGGCCTAGTTCAGTCCCATGCAGATTTCCCAGCTGTCAGTCCACAGTCTGTGAGCTCCCACTAGCTTGGTTCAGCTGTCTTTATGGTTTTCCCCATGGTGGTCCTGACATCCATTGCTCCTGTAATCCCTCCTCCCTCTCTTCAACTGAACTGCAGGAGCTTGGCCCAGTGCTTAGCTGTGGGTCTCTGCATCTGCTTTGATCAGTTACTGGATGTAGGTTCTATGATCACAATTAGGGTAGTCATCAATCTGATTACAGGGGAAAAGCTGGTTCAGGCACCCTCTCCACTATTGCTAGGAGTCCTAGCAGGGTTGACTAGTTTCTAGTTCTAGGCTGTCCAATGAGGCAGCCATTAGCCATGTGTGATAATCAAGCACTTGAAATGTATTCAGTGCATCTAAGGAATTGAATTTCTTCGTTTTATTTCATTTTAATTATTTTATTACATGTATTTATTCAGTGGTGGAGCAAACAGGGGAGCTCATGTGGGAGTTGTCAGAAGACAACTTAATGGTCAGCTATCTCTTTCCACCATGTGGCTCCCAGGGATTGGAACTCAGGTCATCAGACTCAACAGCAAGTGTCTCTATCCCCTGAGCCATCTCGCAGGCCTGCTTTATTTAATTTCAGTTAACCCAAATTTAGATAGCCACACGCAACTTGTTGCTCTTATAACAGTGCAGATTCTGGAACAAACAGTGGCTTTACTTCTTTATCTCTACTGTATGCCCATGCATTTTCTTTGTGGTCCTTCTTCCAGTACTCCAGGGCCATAAATTGATGACATCTGCTAACTGGAGACTTGAGACCAGAACTTAAATGTATCCCTTCTGTGGACAGCCACATCCTATATAAACCCCTTCATCCTTAAAACTCAATGAAGTGGCAGTGAAATACATTATTAATTTCAGGACAGTGTATGTGTCAGAGACTTTGTGCTTCATCAGTCCTGAACAGCCTGGTTATGTAGGTATTTCTGTCAGTCTCACTTTACAAATGAGGAAACAAAATTTTAAAGCATAGCAGAGAGGTGCACACCTGTAATCCCAGCATTGTGGTAGCTGGTGAAGGAGGATTGCCACACATTCTAGTCTAGCCAGTGTCACATAGCAAGACTCTGTGTCAAACAAAACCAACTTGCTTTACATATCATATTTAGGAATTAGCAAAGCTGAAACTGAAATTTGGGAAGACTGGCTTATTAGGGAATTTAGGAATATTAAGGAATATTAGGGAATCTGTCCAAGATTAGCTTCCCAGCTTCCAGCTTTTGTAGATCCATCTAGTTGTCCTTAGCAAACAGCCTCCTCCGAATTTCTCCACTTGCCTCTGTACAAAGAGCTTAGTACTGAATAGACCGGAACTACTGCTGTACCCTACAGGTTGCTAGGTGACAGAAGCAAGATGAGTAAGCAGTACCTCAGGTACTGCAGGGGTCCAAAATCCCCAGCCATAAAAAAAATAAAGCCAGGAGGAAAATAAAAAGGTCAGTCCCCTCCCCTCCACCCGCACACATGCAGGAAGAAGAAACTACCTCAAAGTGGACGCAATTTGCTTTGCCTGAAGGTACATCTTAGCTTTCTGCATTGAGCCTCATAATGACATCCTGTCTAAATTCTCCATTACTGTTTCCCATTTATTTCTGCTTTTACACTGTGTTCAGGAGCCTGTTCTAATAACCCATACCTATTCAACTCCAGATATGACATTCTGGGCCACCTTGGGCACAAGCTGCTCTCAAATCCACAGCAATAATCACAGCTACACTTCTGAAATCCAGGGACATGGCAGGAGCCAACTCATCCAAGCATGAAAGGGACATCAATTTTATTGTGGAAGTTGGTAGGCTCCGCGTAGAAGGTTCCTTGGAAATATTGCTAGTTTCAGTTGAAACAACAGATCAGGTATCTCACAATACTTATTTTCATGGAAACATTGAGCTTCAATAAGAAGACATGAAAAAGTTAAAGGAAGAGGTGTTTGGTTGTTTTGAAATGAAAACCAATCTCAACCAATGACCCTTGACCCCTCAGTAACAGGCAAAGATGATCAACCATCCAACCATCTTCCCCACTCTTTCTCTAATCGTTGCTGCATTGTTAAGCATACAATGCTAGTTTACCAGGCACAGTTCACAGTGCCTAGGTTCTCACAGAAAATGGAAAGAAAAGAATTTAGAACACTGTAGCTTACAAATAAGCAATTGTTTGACATAGGCTTCATCAGGGAGGAAATCTGTGATCTCTGAGGTCAATGTGAAAACAAATAATTAGCATACCAGCCGGGCGGTGGTGGCGCACGCCTTTAATCCCAGCACTCGGGAGGCAGAGCCAGGCGGATCTCTGTGAGTTCGAGGCCAGCCTGGTCTCCAAAGCGAGTTCCAGGAAAGGCGCAAAGCTACACAGAGAAACCCTGTCTTGAAAAAACAAAATAAAAAAACCAAGAAAAAAAAAATAATTAGCATACCAAAATACTCCTATCATGGTAGCTTTTAAAAAGCTTGGGGAAATAAATGCAGATATGTCCTGCTACAGATGAAATAAGAGGAGAAACAAGACATCCAAATAAAAAGTAGAAATCTGAGGCAGAGATGTCTTACTGCACTACAACCTGCATTTGATCAAATTGGAATTATCTTGTAATGTCAGCAAGAAATACAATGTTCCTTTCTTCCTGTTCATTAGGTGCTATCACTAAGGTAGGACAAATAGCAGTGAGTGAAAGGTCACAGTTAACAATTGTTCCAACGGAAGTCTGAAGGCAATATGAACCATGGGATGGCTCTGGAAAAAAAAAAGGCGAACAAGACTAACAGATTGGAAGCATTAGTGATGGATGAAGGAACAATTATGCCTCGTTCTACTCATTTCTGTTTTCACAGAATGTAATAAATTTGTACTGTAGGATTTGGTGGAAAGCACTTAATTTGTTTAGCTCAGTTAATAAATATGCAATATTTAGTGAGGGATGTTTCTTTTTTACAAGACCCACATACAAATCCAAATACACTCAGTTCATTAACAACTTGGAATTTTATGTGGTTCTGGTAATAATATAGTGACAATGTCACAGGGAAAATTATCTCTTTTATTGTGGCATTTGGATAGTAAAGGGGAGATCTTTAGGAGCTAAAGCTGCACGACTGCTCATGAACTGTGATTTTTTTTTTCCTTCTTAAATCACAAACTGTCTCGGTCCACTAGCAATATATCAATTGCAATTGCAGTGGAAACGACACTTGGACTTAAAATGAAGTGCTATTTCCTTCTCTTAAAAGATTGTCTTGAGTGTAAAGAGAGTACAGTGATAAGTAGTCTGGGTTTGTATTCAGGCCTGTGAGCTGCCTGCTTAATGGATGCTCATACAGCACTTTTAGCTGCACTTTTTCCTACCAGTTATGAAGCATTATATGCATCCTATAGATAATAGCTGTCTGATAGTTATTGATTTGCATATAATATAATATGTTAAAATAATTAAAATTTAAATTACAAAGAGTATTATTGTTACACTATCAATTAAAAAATAATGCCGTAAATTTGTATGGCATAAGATTCTTGTATATCTAATACCTACTGGAAATTTCCAGTAGGATTCTGGGTATCTGGAATCAAATTTTTAATATGAAGTCTGTATTTACATTAAGCTTCCTCCTTCTTCTCTGTTCTATAACTTAGTTAAGGCCCTCACCAATCATGTACTTACCAAATCTAAAAGCAGATTGTGATCTTAATTTCCTCCTTCTCATGGTCTCAGCAGTCCCCACCATGCTTGATCAACTCTACCCCCTCCATATCGTTCAGCAGTGTCCCCTTTCCTCCATCTTTATTATGACTTTCTCCTGTTGAGTCCTCACCTGTTCATGCCTACACACTTAGAAGTCCTTTTGTTTCCAGTGCTAGAGTTGGAACCCAGGGCCTTGAGCATACCAGGCAGGTGCTTTTATGCTAAGCTGCACTCTTAGCCTCTTAGTGGGTCTGTCTCCAGGGTTGTTCTCACATTGATCTCAAATTTATGTCCACATTTTTTCATCGTGGTTCACCAAGCCATAGGGTCACTTCCTCATCCCTCCAGTCCTTTTTGACCCTTGCCTCTCTTGTTGGGGGAATATGAGTCTTTTTAAAACTTGTATTTTCAAGAGCTACAACAAATATTTGCTAGTGAGTGAAAGAATAACCAGCACACTTCATACTTATTTACTAGTTTGTTTCCTTCAGATGCCAATATTGTTTTTTTTCTCCAAGTAAGGTCAAAGGTTGTGATAGTGCTATGCATGAAGACTTTCTCATCATGGTATTTGTTTTCAGTTTCTTGCAGGGAGCTCCTATAAACTTTTTAAATGTCTCACTAAGTGCCTCTTTTGTTCTGATATTTGGTCTCTGACTGGTTTCTAACATAGAGCTCCTAAATGCCTTGGGATTTCCTGGGCAACAGGAGTGTGTTTGTTCTGATGAGATGTTGTGTGGGCTTATGGGTAGGGACTGGTCACCAGAAAAGACAGGCCATAAACAGAAGCATGGAACTCTCAGATACCATCCCCCAATCATACAGAAAGGAATAGGGGGTTGGAAATTGAGTAGATAATTGATCAGGCAAACACAATGAAATAGCCATTGAAATCTCAAAAGTGCAAGGTTCAGAAACTTCCTGGGTTGGGAAAGACATTCTCATGCCAGGTTGCTGCTGTACCCCATCTCCACAACAACAGTGCCCATCTGATATCACTCTAGGCACCTCTTCACCTGGTTGTCCATCTATAAATGGTAAGCTAATTCCTATGAGCCATAGAAGCAAATTACTAACCACGTGGGAACTGCTGGTATAGAACCAAGTTGGCTAGAATTATAGCTGACCTGAGGGCTCATTGCTTGTAATTGGCTTTCAAAATGGGGGAAGTCTTGGACTGAGCCCTTAACCCTTTGAGTCTTCACTAACTGTAAGTAGTTAGGTGTCAAAAATCTGATGAGGAAACCCAGTTGGTAGTCAGAGAGTTGGAGAACTGATTACTGTGTGAAAACCTTCCACATACTTGGTACCAGAAGTGAACTGTGAGAGCAAAGAAACAATTTCTTTTTAAGTTCATGAGAACTTGTTTTTAAGTAAAGGAAAGTTTGACAGAATAAATGACATTTGGGAAGACAATTCTCCATGTTTGTTTTTCTCTGTGTGTTTCTTTGCATCTTTCTTTTTTTTTTTTTTTTTTTAAAGATTTATTTATTTATTATGTATACAGTATTCTGTCTGCACGTATCTCTGCAGGCCAGAAGAGGGCACCAGATCTCATTACAGATGGTTGTGAGCCACCATGTGGGTGCTGGGAATTGAACTCAGGACCTCTGGAAGAGCAGTCAGTGCTCTTAACCTCTGAGCCATCTCTCCAGCCCCTCTTTGCATCTTTCAAATCAAGACATTATATGTCATTTTACCAGACTAACTGTCCTAGGGTTTTTGCTTGGCAAAGTGTCTCAGATGATAGAAATAATGTCTCCCTTTAACAATAAGGCCAGATTTTGTCTGTCTCATTGTAAGAAAGATAATGTCTTCCCTCTGGAGCAAAAGTCAATTCTAAACAGTGATTCACTGACCATTTACAAAGATTTAATTCTCTAAGCTTAGGATACCTCTCCTATAGTGCAATCCCTTTTCTACTCTGTGAGTGAGCACTTAAGCTTTGGGAGATAGTACAAATGCTGATGTTCTGGCTACTATAGTTGCTGTGAGGAATGAATTATTCTTCACATTTAACTGTATTAGGCTAATTGTTAACTTATAAGTAGAGTAAATTCACAGACCTTTCACAGTCATTGGATCTGCCATCTTGGAAGAACATGATCTACAGCCATATCTGGAATCAGGGTGTTCTGCCCAGATCATGGGGATCCCCGAAAGACCACCATGGAGACCGAATCCCATATGTAAAGTGAAAGAGCCTTTATTCTCAAGCTCAGAGCTTGGACTCTCTGTCTCGCACAGCAGTGAGAGCAGAGAGCCCATAGTCCAGGCAGGGTGGTTTTTTTTTTTTTAATCATAGCAGAGGTTGGGGTGAGGTGATTTCCAGGGTTCAGGACCCTGATAGGCTGACATTTGTCTAGAGGTATAGGGAATGTTTGGAATGTCAGGTATTTCCCCTTAGATGCAGGCCCTCCTTGGGTGGGGTCAGCTCATGGCTTTTTCTGGATCTGGGTGTTAACTGTCAGTAAACCTTGTGTGAGAAGCTGTGTCTGGGCCTCTAAGTCTGTCATGGCAGTTGTATGGCCAAGCTGTTTTGGTGTGTGTGTGTGTGTGTGTGTGTGTGTGTGTGTGTGTGTGTGTGTGTGTGTCCCCGCCACAAAGGTTATTCGGTTGCCTAGCAAAGCTAGGTTGAGCATTATTATATCAGATGGTTAATGGTAGTTATCTTATGTTGAGTGCATGGATTTGTTTGATATGTGAAAAATAAGTTGTTCATTAATCTCTAACTCCACTTTTCTCAAAGGCTTTAGCTAACTAACAGGAGCCAAGATGGGACCACCTTCACAGTTCAGCCAACTTGTCATACCCACAAAATGTATGCTGCTTTTAAGCAGGTCTTTTAAATGAATGAAACCTAAAATCAGGGTGTTTTTATAAAATGTCCTCATTAATAATTGTTGAGAACTAATTCTCCGCTAAATAGCACACATTACATTAATGTAAATAAAAACGTATAACTATGGGCCACCAATGTATCAGAAAAAATGGAAAATTGCTCAGGTCTTGTGAGCTACTTGTACACAGCACAGTGCCAAAAGAAAATTAAGAATTAAAATACAGCACCATGCAAAATAAAGTAGATTGGGATCAGTAGATGTTAGTAGGCAGCATTGTTTCAAGGTGGCAAGAACTATTACATAGAGGAGACATTCTTGATAGGAGTATTTGTTCTCCCTTTAATATTCTATGAAAAGTCTTTTGTAGCCAGGTGGTGGTGGCACATGCTTTTAATCCCAGCACTCTGGAGGCAAAGGTAGGTGGATCTTTGTGAGTCTGAGGCCAGCCTGGTCTACAGAGCTAATTCCAGGACAGCCAGTGCTACATAGAGAAACCCTATCCAGAAAAACCAGGGGAAAAAATGAAAAAGTCTTTTGTGCCTGCCTTCTTTTTACTCATTTTCCTTAATTATAGGCTGCACTTGTATATATATATTGGTTTTTCGAGACAGGGTTTCTCTGTGTGCAGTTTTTGGTGCCTGTCCTGGATCTTGCTCTATAGACCAGGCTGGCCTTGAACTCACAGAGATCCACCTGGCTCTGCCTCCCAAGTGCTGAGGTTAAAGGCATGTGCCACCACTGCCTGGCTTGCACTTGTATTCTTATGAGCTCAATTTCAATCCTGTTAATTCCTTGTGTTTTCGTAAGAAGCCTAAATAATAGTACTATCTAACTTTTGTTGAGCACTTAACTGTACGAAGCAAGTAATTCATATACATTATTATCTTCATTTGGGGTGCTATAACAAAGTAGCATATACTGGGGGCTAATTAACAACAGAAATTTACTACTAAAAGTGCTAAGGGCTGGAAATCTGGGATCAGGATGCCAGTATGGTGAGAGTCCTTTTCTGAGTTACATACTGCCAACTTCTTTTTATATTCACATGGCAGAAAGAAAGCAAGATAGCTCTCTGGGGTTTGTTTCATAAAGCCTTGAATTCCCTTTTAGGATTTAATTACCTCACAAAGACCAGACCCCTATTTACCATCACACGGGGAGTTAGGATTTCAACGTGACACAAATATCCAGCTCATTAAAATTATCTCATTTAATTCTCACAATAATTATTTTAGAATATTGTTACTATTTTATAGATGAAAATAAGAGGGTGGCTGGAGAATTGGAGGGAGGAGGGACTAAATAATTATTGTTTAATTGGTTATAGAGTTTCAATATTGAAAACTAGAGTTCTGGAGATTGATTGGCCAATAATGTGAACATACTAATACTAAGCATATTGAAATATGTGTGTGTGTGTGTGTGTGTGTGTGTGTGTGTGTCTTATATAACTCAATATATAACTATGTGAATCTTGTCTGAGAGTTTCCCAATTTCTCCATTCATCAGGTACCACAGTTTTCCGGATTTCCTGAACCAATTTTGCATAGGCTTTGTATCCTTGGGAAACTCTCAGACTAGATTCACATAGGGGACAAGAGAAACAAAGGGTATCTGCTAAACAAAAGATGGATTAGGGCTAGGTGTTATTCTCTGGAGCCAGGCCAGGTGTAGCCCAGCGGGAGTGCTACCACAGGCCTCCAACTTGTTATGTAGCTGAGTGTGAATTACTGATCGTGCTTCTTCTACCTCCCCAGTATTGCACACCATGCCTGATTTGTTAAATTGAACATATAATAGTGGTTAAGAAAGTAACTTTAGTGTTATATATATTTTATCTCAAATTTTTAACGAATAATATAAAAAACTAGGGGTGAGGTTGTAGCTCAGTTTGTGTATATAGTATTTGCCTACTGAGGCCCTGTGTTAGATCTATAACACTACAAAAAAACTAACCATGGTGGCACATGATGGTAATTCTAGCACTCAGGAGGTGGAGGCAGAAGGATCAGAAGATCAAGGTCATAAAGAAAACACAAACTGAGGGAATTCTGGAATGGATAATCTAGGTAAAGGAACAGGAAGTACAGAGACAAGCTTCGTCAACAGAATACAAGAGATGGAAGAGAGGATCTCAGGAATTGATGATATGATAAAATAGTTATGTCAGTCAATGAAATTTTTAAATCTAAAAAATTCCTGACACAAAACATCAAGGAAATATGGGACACTATGAAAAGAACAAACCTAAGAATAATAGGAGTAGAAGGAGAAGAATCACAGCTCAAAGGCACAGAAAATATTTTGAACAAAATCATAGAAGAAAATTTTCCTAAGCTAAAGGAGGAGATGCCTATAAAGGTACAAGAAGCATACAGAACAGAATACATTGAACCAGAAAAGAAAGTTCTTTCCCTACATAATAGTCAGAACACTAAATAAATGTACAGAACAAAGAAAGAATATTGAAAGCTGCAAGGGGGAAAAGGTCAAGTAACATAAAAAAGCAGACCTATTAGAATTATACCTGACTTCTCAATGGAGATTCTAAAAGTCAGAAGGTCATGGACAGATGTCCTGCAGACTCTAAGAGACCACAGATACCAGCCCAGACTACTATACTCTGCAAAACTTTCAGTCACCATAGACGGAGAAAACAATATATTAAATAAAAAAGTCAAATTTAAACAATATCTATCTACAAATCTAGCCCTACAGAAATTACTGGAAGGAAAACTCCAACCCAAAGAGGTTAGCTATACCCTTGAAAACACAGGAAATAAACAAATCTTACAACAGCAAAACCAAAAGAAGGGAAACACATGCGTGTGCATGTGTGTGTGTGTGTGTGTGTGTGTGTGTGTGTGTGTGTACAGACACATACTCCAACACTACCATCACCACCAACAACAAAAAATAGAAATTAACAATTGTTAGTCACTGGTATCTCTCGATATTAAAGGTCTCAATTTGCCAATTAAAAGACACAGGTTAATATATCGGATGTAAAAACAGGATCCATTCTTTTGATTCACCCAAGAAATATGCCTCAACATCAAGAATAGACATTACCTCAGAGTAAAGGGTTGGCAAAAGACTCCCTAAGCAAATGGACCTAAGAAACAAGCTGGTGCAACTATTCTAATATCTAACAAACTATAGTTCAAAACAAAATTAATAAAAAGATACAGGGAAGGATGCTTCATACACGTTAAAGGAAAAATCCACAAAAGTATTCTTTCAACCTGTACCCAAATGCAAGGGCACCCACATTTGCAAAAAGAAACATTACTAAAGCTTAAATCAAATATTGACCCTCACACATTGATAGTGGGAGACTTCAATACCCAACTCTCACCAGTGAACAGGTCATCCAGACAAAGACTAAACAGAAAAGTATTGCAGCTAACAGATGTTATAAACCAAATGGATCTAACAGATATATACAGAACATTTCACTCAAACACAAGAGAATATACCTTCTTCTTAGCACTGCATGGAACTTTCTCCAAAACTGACCACATACTGGGTCATAAAGCAAGTCTCAACAGATAACAATAAAATTGAAGTAGCCCCCTGTGTCCTATCAGACCACCACATAATTAAAGCTGGTTTTCAACAACAATAGAAACAACAGAAAGTTTGTAAACTCTTGGAAACTGAACAACTCTCTACTGAATGAAAACTGGGTCAAGGAAGAAATAAAAAAATTAAAGACTTTCTAGAATTCAGTAAAAATGAATATACAACATAGCCAAACTTATTGGACACAACGAAAATAGTGCTAAGAGGAAAGTTCATAGCACTAAGTGCATTCATAAAGAAATTGTAGAGCTCTTAAACTAGCAACTTGACAGCAGCACCTGAAAGCTCTAGAACAAAAAGAAGTAAGCAAACTCAAGAGGAGTAGATAGTAAGAAATAATCAAACTGAGGTCTGAAATCAATAAAAATTAAAGTGACCAATACAAAGAGTCATTGTAACTAAGAGTTGTTTCTTTGAGAAAATGAACAAGATAGACAAAACCTTATCCGAAGTAACTAAAAGACACAGAGAGTATCCAAATAAACAAAATCAGAAATAAAAAGGGGGACATAAAAACGGACACTGGAGGAAATCCAAAAGATAATTAGGTCATACTTTAAAAATCTTTACTCCACAAAACTGCAAAATATAAAGGAAATGGATAATTTTCTGGATAGATACCATTTACCAAATTTAAATCAAGATCCGATAAACAATTTAATTAGACCTATAATCCCTAAGGAAAAAGAAGTAGTCATTAAAAGTCTCCCAACCAAACAAAGCCCAGGGCCAGGTGGTTTTAGCACAGAATTCTACCAGACTTTCAAAGAAGAGCTAATGCCAGTACTCCTTGAATTATGACACAAAATAGAAACAGAAAGAACATTCCCAAACATTTTATGAGGCCAGAGTCACCCTGATACTCAATCCACACAAAGATTCAACAAAGAAAGAGAATTACAGATAATTTTCCCTCATGAACATAGATATAAAAAAAAATCAATAAAATACTTGCAAACTGATTCCAAGAATATACCAAGAAGATCATCCACCATGACAAAGTAGGCTTCCTCTCAGAGATGCATGGATGGTTCAACATATAAAAATCAATATATGTAATCCACCATATAAACGAACTGAAAGAAAAAGCCACACGATCATCTCATTAGATGCAGAAAATGCCTTTGACAAAATCCAACACCCCTTCATTATAAAAGTCTTGGAGAGAGTAGGGATACAAGGAACATACCTCACCATAGTAAAGACAATTTACAGAAAGCCTATAGCCAACATCAAATTAAATGTGACAAATTGGGATGTTCAAGATATCCTTATTGTGTAGCAGTTTCCTTGAAATTGAAACATTTCCTCCTGTAGCAAAGCTTGTTAAGACAGGAAGTAAACAACTCAATATAGCTTTAAGAAGTCCCCCAAACTGACTAGATTCACTAGGCTCCTTCCTCTCCCATGAGTGTATAAACGATAAAGACTGGCCAGGCGGTGATGGCACATGCCTTTAATCCCAGCACTCGGGAGGCAGAGGCAGACAGATCTTTGTGAGTTCGAGGCCAGCCTGGTCTACAGAGCGAGATTTAGGAAAGGCTCAAAGCTACACAGAGAAACCCTGTCTTGAAAAACAAAAACAAAAATAAAAACAAAAACAAAAAGAAACAAACAAAAAATAAAGACTGATGAGAGTCATTTTCAGACAATCCCAGATGTCTGGAAGAAACAGAGATAAGCTCAGCGGCCTAGAAGAAACAGAGGCCAGTCAAGCTGCCTGAGAGAAGTTAAGACCAACAGAGACAGCTGGACAGGACACCCTCCGACCTGTTGAGCTACCTGCAGGGTGTGCAGTGTGCTCAATGACTCCAGATTTTGTGAGTTATCACCCATTAGGGCGTGGGCTTTGGTGGTGCAGCTGTTTTTCAGAGTAATTTCTGCTCTAGTGAATAACCCCTAATCCATATTCCTGAAAGTGACCCCAATAAATTCATTGGTTCACCAAGTTGAACTTTGGTAGTATCCATATTTTGGTCTGTTGTGGGATCCCTATCTGGGATAAATAGACAGGTGTGTTGTGTCTTCCAAGAAGTCTGTCACACAACAAATGTTCAGACAAGTGCTCCTCCATCCCAAGAGAAAAGAAAAAGGGCTTGGGTTTATGGCTAAGATCCTTAGACACCTGTGACTGAACACTCCTAAAGAAAAGGAGAGTGAAAGGTTCAAAGCCTATTCTGAATGGCTTGTGGTGGGGTATTGCAGACTTACTTGAGGCAAGTCTCTGGTGGGAACTATGACCCACAGAAAACAGATAGTTTTCAGTCAGTGTCTGGAATTTGAGTTGCTCAGCATTGCATGCACCAGCCAAGAGGACTTCCTGAGCAGCTGTCAGCTAAAAACATTGCTGAGAAAGGCACTTTGCACTGCCCAGCAACGGAGTGGACTGGGGCCATTTCATCTATACAAACAGTTGCAGGGAAACATTGCTGAAAGGATCACTAGGGATATAAGCTAGGAGAGGTTATTTGTGCACATCTTTGGCTAATATTTATTAGCCCACATGGTATTTTACATACCTTACACTGCAACTATTGGTCTTTCATTCCACAAATTATTACCCAGGGTCTGACATATGCAAGCAAAGTCCTTGCATCGTGTGGTAAAAGTGAGAGACCTGTCAGGAAGGTGATCATCAAATGACTAAAAGCCCATCTAATTGTGTCATTGAAACCAAGGTGTCAAAGTAGGTACCACAGAAGAGATTGAGGGCATGTCAGAACAATGCAGAAAGGACAAGAGGTACCTAGGGGAGAAAGCTTCTTTGAGAATCACATTTGAGCTGAATTTTGAATGAAGTGCAGGTTGAGTTTTACATAGACCTTGTAGATCACCCCAAGTTTTGAAGATTTGTGACTTTGACATACAAAATTATTGTTTTTGCTATTCTTTTTCTGGGTTAAAAGAAAAATTTCCATCTAAATTTCATATAATTACACCATTTTTCAGAAGCAAAGTTTTTAAGCCAGCAAAGCATACTCTGGACATGACTTGTCAGCTTTCTCATTCTTTTTTTTTTTTAATCTTGGTAGGTACTGGCCCTGATCTACTTGCCGTGGCCCACATTCTGACTCTTACACTGCTTCCTCAGTTCCCTACTCTGACCTTGACTTGCTCTACAGATTTGACATATACTCTTTAAAAATATTTTATTAGGTTTATTCATTTCAATTCATATGTGAGTGTTTTGCCTATGTGTATGTACATCGTGTGTGTGTGTGTGTGTGTGTGTGTGTGTGTGTGTGTGTGTGTGTGTGTGTTGCCCACAGAGATGAGAAGATGGCACCAAATCCTCTGTAACTTGAATTATGGATGGTTGTGAACCACCATGTTGTTTCTGAGAATGAAATCCCAGTCCTCTTTAAGAACAGCAAGTACTCTTAACCTCTGAGCCATGTCTCTAGCCCCTTCACATATACTCTTGACAAACTGGCTATAACGTTGACTGTTCTGAACAGTTCTGATTTTCTGTTCCAGTGTCTAGCACTGCTACCCTGAAATTGCATCCACAAGCATGGTTGCTTGTCACTGGCCACAGCTTCACCTGGAGGACCAAATTTCGTTAAATGTATGCTATTGGAACTCTAAGATGCTCTAGTTGAATCAAGTTAAAAATGTAAGGGCCATAAAAGCTAAGTAATTGTAGGTAGTACTCCTGATAAACTCATTAAGAATTGAACAATAGGGCTGGGGAGGAGGCTCAGCAGGTAGTAGCAATAGCTCCGAAATCCATACAATCTGAGTTCCACCCCCAACAACCCATGCAAAAAGCTAGATGTGGTTGTGCATGGTTTTGATCACACCAGTTACATAATGAGATGGAAAGCAAAGCAGGAGAATCATCTAGAAGCTCCAAGGGTCAGGTAGCTTGAAGTGTGCAGTGAGACAGCAGAAACCACAAGATCCTGCTTCAACAAAGTAGAAGGTCAAGAACTGACTTCTGAAAGTTGTCCCCAGTAGTTGGTATTTTTGTACTTTTTGCTCTTTGGGGGCCTGCCACCCAGCTCCCATATAAATATACAGAGACTTATTCTTTCTTATGAATGCCCGGTCTTGGCCTTGGCTTGGCTTGTTTCTAGCCAGCATTTCTTAACTTAAATTACCCCATCTACCATTTGCCTCAGGGTTTTTACTTTATTCTATATGTCTTTCTTTACTTCTTACCCCATTACTGGCTGTGTGGCTGAGTGGTGGCCCCTGGCATTCTCCTCTCCTTTCTTTTCTTGCGAGCCTAAATTTTTCCTCCTATTTATTCTCTCTTCCTGCTAGCACCGCTTATCCTTAATCTTGCCTTGCTATTGGCTATTTAGCTCTTTGTTAGATCAGTCAGGCGTTTTAGACAGGCACAGTAACACAGCTTCATAGAGTTAAACAAATGGAACTTATGCAGAAAGTCCACAGATAACTGATAAAGGAATTATTTATTTCTTTAATTTTTTAAAAAAGATTTATTTACTATGTATACAGTACTCCTAACCTCTGAGACATCTCTCCAGCCTGGGAATTATTTATTAAGGAATTATATTGAAGAGAACAACTCACTAACACAGGAGAAGGCAAATCCATTGCAGAGTTGTGGAAGGCTAAGGGCCAGTCCCACACTGCTTTCTGATGCGTGAGTCTGTCTCCACCTTCAAAGAACTTGGAAGAGAGAAGGGGCTCCCATGTAGCATACCTGCTCTTCAGATTTTAAGCTAGCCAAGAGGCCATGCCTAGGGGCTAGTACCCCAAGGTCATAGATGGAACAAATACCCACTACATGCAACATAAAAGAATGCAACACATCTTTGCATCATTAAACAAATATTCCACAGCATAAACAAATGTAACACATCTTAAACTAATATTCTACAACAGTCCCCTTACCTCTACATACCTGTACATACTCACTGTAGCACATATATGCCTGTACCCCCCTACACACACAAACACACACACACACACACACACACACACACACACACACACACACACACACACACACAAATAAATACATACATACATAAATAGTTTTTTGTTGTTGTTTTCAAGACTAGGTCTCACTATATAGCCCTGGCTGTACTGGAACTCACTATGTAGACCAGGCTGGCCTTAAACTCATAGAGACTCACCTGTTTCTACCTCCCAAGTGCTGAGATTAAAGGCAAATGTCACTGAGACTGGCTAGTAAATAATATTTCAATGTTTTCTAAATGAATTGAGCAACAGACACCTTATTTCCCTTGTTATTTGACAGGGAGTGTGGACATAGTTCTAAGATATATGCTGTGCAGTTCATCAAGGTCCTCAGTGGGTCTGAACCCCAGCTACCCATAGTGACAACTTAATTGATAACATCCTGTATTGTCTTGTTTCATTTCCCTGACTTGTCTCCACACTCCCTTCTTAGTGTTTCCTGAGACCATTGGCCAGGTAGACAATTTATATACAAATCCCTTTACTCAGGATCACATTCTGGGACAACAGACTTGGTCAGCTGCCAATGTGCAAACTACCTTTCTGGTAGTGTGCTAAGTATTTGATATGTTTAATTTCAATAGCTCTTCAAGACAACTTTAGGATGTATTTTCTGTATTTTCCCATGTGTTATAGAAAAGAAATTGTGACTCCAAGAAGTAACTAGACCAAGATCACACAGAAAGTTCTAATTGTGGAGCCAGTATTCCAAAGAAGACAATCTGACTCTAACACTTAATGGCCTTAATGTCAACTTAAATGTCCATGTTTTAGAAGCATAGTTGGTTTTTTTTTTCCAGCAATTAAGTAGCTACATTAACTTAAACTGATCTCTTCAGGTACCACTATGTCATCTATCCATGAATATTTTCAAAATAAGATTTCTATTCAGTTTGCTTAGGTTTAAGAACAATTCTGGCCTCTGGCTGGGCATGGTGGCACATGTCTTTAATCCTAGCACTTGAGCAAATCGTATGTTTCACAAAATTTAAGTAGAGTCAAAATAAATGAATAAAGTTTGACTGCCTTTAGAAATTTGTGAAAGTAGACCTATCTATAAGTTATGAGTGTAAATCAAACTTCATTTTGGAATATGGGGTCAATGAAAGGTGGTTAAAAGCAAAAGGAATTTTATTTTTATGAAAAACAGAAAATAAAGAATAAATAGTGGGAGCTAAAACTCCAGAAGACAGTTGAAGAAGTTCTGAATTATAACTCCCGTGATTTCTTCATGTGCAACAAAGGATAAATCAATTAATGAGACCTAAGGTGAAGTGTTATGAATCTGCAGAGAAAGCAAGCTGACAGCTTGATTGGCATATTGAAAGAGAGGAGGAGAATGAATGGAAAATTCATCATACAAAGTTTATGATTGCCTTTTTAACCTCAGAAATGAGCAAAAGTGAGGAAAGAAAAAATAAATGCTTTTAACTTTAAAATAAATGACTAAGAACTATGGATCTGACTTCTGGAAATAAAAAGAGTTGGTTAAATGATGTGAAATTTTATTGGTAGAAGAATGAGACTTAACCACGGGATAGAATATCCGTAATGAAAAACTCATCTATTTCTAATTTTTCCATTTTTCCCCACTTGAGGTATCCATTAACACCCAAGTACTATGAGAACTTCCATGAGCCCAACAGAAACATGTTTGCTGGTGTCCTGAGCTCCAGGGCAAGCTGTTATGGAAGCCTTCAGGTCCTTGTTTTCTATTTCCTTGTGGACTGCCCTCTGTTTTCCTTTGCTCCAACTCATTGTTTTCCCTTCTTTTCTTTCCCCTTTGTCTCTTGTCTTATCCCTTTCTTGTCTCCTGGGTTTCTCTTTTATCTGCCTCAGTTTGCCCCTTTTCTCGCTGTCCTCCCACTGGCTTCATCTTGCAGAATCTGAAAATCTTCCATTTTTCCCCCTAAACTTTTAGACTTTAATGCAAGCATGGGACTTTCTCCCCAGCCAAACACAGATGTGGAAATTTTTGTGGAGTTGTTGATGACTGAAGCCTTTTCAGGTGACCAACTTCTGGGGTAAGTTACTAGTGATCTACTTTTTTCCCATGAATCAAGGGAACCATGAGTTCAAGGAACTACCTGAAGGAGACAAAAGAAACTTCAATGAAATTTGGCAAATAGATAACTGGCACAAAGGTCAACAAGATCACATGGGATCATGTAGCAGGCAGGGAGCTTTGGAATATATATGGGATCCAGAACAATTTTAGATACTCATCCACTAAGGCTGGGTCTTAGCCAAATGCTTCAATAGAAACCTGCTTTCATCTCCATTACCACACATACAACTATGTGCATGACTGTCATTGGCAGTAGCTGTTGGTGACATTTTCTATGCACTAAAAAACTCTAAAATATCGTGTATATATATATATATATATATATATATATATGTATATATATATATATATATAATTCATTTTTTGAAGATATGGTCTCACTCCATGTCTTAGGCTGGTCTTGAACTCATGATTCTTCTGTCTCTGCCTCTGCCTCCTAAGTGTTGGAACCATAGGCTTATACCACTATACCTGGATTTCAAAATATATTTTATTGAATTTATTTATTAATGCTTTGTAATTTTATACTTTTGTGATTCTGAGGATGGAATTCATGACCTTGTGCATGCTAGTCCAGCATTCTACCACTGAGCTATGTTCCTGGCCCCTAAAATATATTTTAAAGCCTCCCCAAGGTGTTGTCACATTTCCTCAATTCTTCTATTTGGATTTTTTTCTCCTTTCCTTCCTGCCTACCACTCATCGCAACTAGGTGGTGGATTTGCATTAAAAGGAATTTTCACAATATTAATGTGCTATTAAATAAGCATAATGAAAGTACATTGCTCTATAGTAAATTACTAATATAATCTCATTTCCATTTGTGAATTTCTTAAAAACATGGTTAAGTTTTCAGCAATGGTAAGCTAATGACACATTAAAAATAAAACAGGAACCATTTATCTGAAGTATCAACAATATTATTATTATTATTATTATTATTATTATATGTTTTAAAAGGTCTTCATTTATTTAAGACATAATTATAGAATAACTCTAACCTACACAGAGACTTATTTTTTTAAAGCATACATTACATTTTCTCACTGATACCTGTATTTAAGCAGTGGTCGCTGGATTTTTGAAGGCAGGAAGCACTATATCATTATTGTGTGTGTGTCCTTTGAACAAATTTGGCCCATAGGGCATTGACCTTCTAAAATCAAAACCAACAGAGCCCACATCAATGAATCGATAGTGTTAGATCTAATCTCTCCTCTTTTGCCCTAGATTCATGTTGTTGAGGTTATGTGAACTTAAGATAAAAGGGAGTATGATGAAAATAACTGGGCTAGCTGGAAACAAAACCACCTGGAAATGGAGGAGAACAGAGCACAGCAGCTAAACAGCACCATTCTTTCTGGTGAGACCTCTGCAGGTTATGAGCCCAATATGGAATGAGTTGGTGATTAACTGTTGATTACGTAAGAAAATTAAATGTGTAGGTTATTTAAGAAATAAGTTTTTAAAAGTGTTTTCTACCTAGTATTATTGTCTTGTTACATTTTTCTTTGGCTGCTGATAAAAAAAATCATCTTATTTTATCCTGGAGACAGTCTGAAGTGAAGGTCACACGGCTTCTTGGGTTGTGCTATGAAAGGAAAGATCCACAGGTGAAGTGGTTTCTACAAGAATATTCACCAATAGAAAACCAAAGTGGTAACAATCATTAGTATTTATATAATGCCACATCACTGTAGCCGGAGTTTTCTCCAGTCCTGCCTGACCTATGGGCAGGACAAATCTCTCTCATCCACCAGTCCTGCAGCCGCTCAAACCCAACTGAGTAAACACACAGAGACTTACATTATTTACAAACTGTATGGCTGTGGCAGGCTTCTTGTTATCTAGTTCTTCTATCTTAAATTTACCCATTTCTATTAATCTGTAAGTTGCCACGTGGCTCGTGGCTTACCGGTATCTTAACATCTTCTCTGGCTGGCAGTGGCTCCTGACTCACCCTTCCACTTCCCAGAATTCTCCTCTCTCCTTGTCCCGCCTATACTTCCTGCCTGGCTACTGGCCAATCAGTGTTTTATTTATACAGAGTGATATCCACAGCACAACACTTAGATATTTCATTTATATTATGTAGTCCTCAACCCTGGGAGGTAGGAAAAGTATAATTACCATCCACAGTTTATAGGGAAAAATAAGAAGAAAAAGAAATAGGAAGAAAGAGAGAAAGAGAGAAAAAGAGAGAGGGAGAGAATATCCTTAATTACTAAATCTGAAATTAAAAATGATTCCAAATTAATGTTCAAGTGTCAATCAGATGCTATAAGTGGAAGATTCCATATGGCGAACCTATTTATACAAAAATGTTTTTAAAACAATATATAAAATTGCCTTTAGGTTATGTGTACAAGGTACAAATTCATGTCTAGTATTTGATCACATCCATAAAATACCCCATTATGTATATGCAAATATTCCAAAATTTAAAAATTCTAAAATCTAAAATGTATCTTGCCTCAGACTTTTCAGATAAGGGATACTCAATCTGTAATGTGAGTTTATTTTTCAATTATTATGTAGACATTTAAATTTCACATTAATACAAATTCCAGTTACATCTTACCTTATTGTCACAATTAACTTTCCTCAATGTTACTGATAGAGATGTTGCAAATTAGCCTGACGCATTTTATATATGAAGCAACATCTACCAAGAGTGTCATCTAAACCAGAGATTTGGGACATACTTACATCATCTGGTGGTTACCAATCTTGTGGAGATCAGACCATTTCCAATTTATTGTCTCATTTCCATTCTATTTTGATCATGATAATATTTTGAAAGAGGAGTTCTGGCCACTAAAATATGAATTTATCTGTATTAATTTGCTCATTCTTCCACTGATCAAATATGTATTGAAAAATATGACTTGGTAGTACACACCTGTAACCTCCGCACTTGGGAGGCAGCTTCAGCTACATAGTGAGTTCCAGGTCAGCCTTGGGTATATATTGAGACCCTAACACTTTTTCTTTAATGTGTTAAGCACATCGCTAATATGTCAAGAATTATCTGAACCATAGGAAACTAAGAGTCGATTTGAAGTGGTCCTAAGTTACAAGAATCTAAACAAAATTCCCAATGGAGGAAATCAGTTATAAAGTATTTATGGGCAGTTTGAATGTTAAGAATTTAGTTTCTCTCAAGACAAACTGTTTTTTGGTAGCAGCGATGGTTTCTTTATTATTTAAAAACCTTTTCAATTTATATGAGCCAAAAAAGCTATTTTTTAATTTGAAAAACTTATATTCAGTGAATTCCAACTGCAGCACATTAAAAACTGACCAGAGAAGTCAGTTCATATGAGATGTTCAGCTCTGCCCTGAGATGTTCTGATCTTAATTCTCAGAGAGGACTGGTGAATTTGACCTTCTTCTTGACAATTTTCTTATTCCCCCTAACCCAGCAGTTCTCAACCTAAGGGTCACAATCCCTGTGGTCAAACCCTCTGTCTCCAAAAATATTTACATTATGATTCAGTAGCAAAATTACACTTAATGAAGTAGCAACAAGAATAGTTTTGTGGTTGGGGTCACAACAACATGAGAAACGGTATTAAAGGGTCTCAGCATTATGAAAGTTGAGAATCACTGCCCTAACCCCATACATTCAAATAATTAGTTTGAGAGGTTCATATCATTCTCAGAAAGGTTTCCAAGGAAGTGTCCTTTAACTATGGGCCCTGGAGGTCTAGTCATGTCCTTTAAGGGAATGGGGAGGGCCCTGATTGGTAGAAGGAATAAAGAGTTAGTTCAAATGCTTTGAATACTATCAGTTGGTTGATCAATGAATAACTCCTTTATGTTCACAATGACTTTTTTTTTTTTTTTTTTTTTTTTTTTTTTTTTTTTTTTTTGGTTTTTCGAGACAGGGTTTCTCTGTGTAGCTTTGCGCCTTTCCTGGAACTCACTTGGTAGCCCAGGCTGGCCTCGAACTCACAGCGATCCGCCTGGCTCTGCCTCCCGAGTGCTGGGATTAAAGGCGTGCGCCACCACCGCCCGGCCACAATGACTTTTACATCTTTGCTTTTTTCTCTTTTATTGCTGTGCTGATGGTGGAGATGGAATCCAGGGCCTTTCCTCCAACAGTGAACTCTGAGTCCTCGGTCCTCCATGTGTTTTCTGAACATATGTGCAATTTGCCATTGTTGGAGGGATAAACAGTCTGCCCTGCAGCCAGGATCTGTCTGTCCTTTTTTTTTTTTTTTGCACTTGTTTATGAGCCTCAGATGACAAGGACTTCATAGTCTACCACCTCTTCCCTTTTCAGCTTTACATATAAGTTACTTGTAACAAATGTTCATTTTATTGAATTAAGTGAAGAGGAGTTTTAAAAATTAGAAATGTATGTGCTCTTCTGTTTCAGGAATTGCTTGGAACTGCCTGAGGATGATTTGCCTCCATTAGGGAGTAATAAACAGAGGACCCTTAGGAAAGGTTCTTTCTACCCTCCAAAGAAGCAAATGGAAAAATGCTGCTTTAAAGGCTTCCTCCCCACTTTACATTCTTCTCTTGGGCCTACTTTAACCACAAACTCTTGCTTTTGTAAATGCCTTTGTGCCAAATTCATAAAGAGCAGCTAATTTACTGAACCCATATTTTCATAAACTTATTTTTCTCTTGTGTCTAAGTCATTTCTCTTGCACTCAAATAGAAGATGTTCATTGACAGAATGAGCCCATTGTAAAGGTTTTCAGTTAGGCTTCTGCATAGGTTTCCTGTGCTGAATTTTGAGCATTAAACACACACTGACACACACAGCCACAACATCTGAAAAAAAAATGCCCATGTGTACCATCCCATCACACTGCTCAAAAACACGGAAGAAAATGAGTTAAATAAAAACACGCAGCAGTGAATGTGTCTGCTGGGAATGCTTTCTTGTGTTTTCCATTATCACAGCTAAACATTAAGTCAGCCCCTTAACTTTATTTTAATGTATTTAAGCAATAACCATCAAGGCACAGGGCATTCTCTGGGAATTAATGAGAAGCAAGAAAACTTGATGGTCTAAAGTCGAACCAAGGACCATTAACCTCAGCTGGCTATTAATTCCCCAGGAAATGGCCAGCACTGAGCTTGGTGTTCTGATTTATAAACCCTTTATATACGAAGAAAAGAACTATATATATTCCCCCTACTGTGCCTTCATTTCACAGAGTGCTCTGGGAAAGCAGGGAGGTGAATCACAGTGCTGTTGCCACATCAAGCTTTTTCTACAAAATTAAAAGTAATTACCAAAATGAAGGCTTTGGTCTATGACTAGACGCACGTAAAAGCTTCTGTATTGCTCTCATCTTCCTTTTCTCCAAATTAAAGGAAGGGAGTAATTGAAGCACCTTCCCAGGACATTGTTAATGAGATCCAGCACATGTGTAGGGGAGTGCCTGAATTTAGTGTGCTCCAGTTTTCAAACACATAATGCCCAGATCATGGTTTAGAACATTTCTAGTACCCCCAAAGCCTTCCTTGCTTCCTTTCCCAGGCAGCACCTCAACAAAGGAAATCACAATTCTGCCTGAGGTGCCATAGTGTTTTGCCTTTTCACAAATGTCCTATGAATGGAATCACAGTGTATATTCTTTTGTGCTATTTTTCTCTCCACTCAACATTATGTATATAAGAAATGCACTAAGTGTTTTTTAAAGTCAAGCATGAAAGCCTGATTGTCTAGATTTTGTTCTCCCTGAGAACCAAACATTCATGGGTCTTAACACACCAAAGGCCAACAACACCAATGGGCCTGGGATGTAGCTCAGTGGTAGAGCATGTGTATAACACGTACAAAGCTGTGGAGTCAATCTCTAGCACCAAAAATCAAACAAACAAAATAGTCTATCTGTGGTAAACTGCATATACAGGGCTAGGAATGCAGCTTATTGGAAGAGTGCTTACTTATCATGCATAAGTTCCTAGCTTTGCTCATCAATAACTCAAGAATATCTTAATTGTTCATAAATAAGCATTATAAAAATATAGTTGAAGCATCTTAACCCTCTCTCCCCCGTCCCATCTTGAAAGGAACTATTATCAAGTGCTACTGTAATAGATTCTTTATCTCTTTTCATTCTCACAATACTCCATAAATGTAGGTATTATTTCTTAGTGTGACCATGGAGAAACTAAAAAGCTAACTGATTAGCCCAGGCTCATGGATCTAAGTGTCAAGATTAAGATTGATTCATCTTTCTGCTTCCAGAACTCAAGTGCTTCTATCACACCCATAGCTAAGTGAGAAGTAAGGGCCCAAGGTGACTGGTGAGATGAGTGACTTGGAATTTTACTTAGATGTCAGCATGAAGCCCTTTACAAAGCCATAGTCCAGTAAGACGAATTGCTAAACAGTCTTATTAATAAAAAACCCTGGAGCTAGATATTGGGGTGAAGCTGAGAGATCAGAGGAATAGAACAAGCCACAGCCAACCTCACTTCACCAGCTCCTCAGCTTCCAGAGGGAATTACTTCCTGTATACCCACACCTATATACCTTCTGTTCTGCCATCTCACTTCCTCTCTCCGTCCAGCTACATCACTTTCTGTCTGTCTGTACAGACCTCCAGACCTCCATGGTTAGTGCTGGGATTAAAGGCATGTGCCACCATGCCTGGCTCTGTTCCCAGTGTGGCCTTGAACTCACAGATCTCTGCCTCCAGAATGCAAGGATTAAAGGTGTGTGCTACCATTGCCTGACTTCTATGTTTACTACAGAGGCTGGCTTTTTCCTCTGATCATCAGATAAGTTTTATTAGGGTACACAGATAAAATATCACCACATAGTCCCAAACCTCTTTAATTAATATTTGATCTATGTCTAACCTTATGGTCACCCTCTCAACCATTTTTGTAATGGTGAAGTCTGACATTTATTAAGACTTATGTGTACTTTATGTGTGTCTCATTTAATCCTCATAAATTCCCTATGAGAAGGTAATACTGATGCTTTCATTTTACAGATGAGAAAACAGAGGCACAAATGAGTCAAGTAGTTTGCTTAAAGGCATACAACTAAAGTGAATCTAAATGTTGGGTCTGAGTTGCACTGTGCTTGTGAATACAATGCCATACTACCTAGAGCTAGGTCAGTTGCCCTTCTGAAATGAAATTGCTCAGCTGCCAGCTCCTGTTACCCTGTTTCCTCACCTCTTCCTGGGTAGCACCATAACTTGGGGGTTTTTACATACTTCTTCTTTGTTGAAGCTGAAGGGGAGAAATTCCTATGTGAGAAACAAACAAACAAACAAATAAATAAATAAACTTTGCCCTATAATTTCTTATTGGCCAGGAAGCAGTGATCTGAGGAGATAAATGAGGAGACATTTTTTAGGAAAGAGTAAATCAATATGCAATGTCACAACCTATATTTATGACATGTGACTTTGGTATCAGTTGCCCAGAGTATTTGCATTTGCTATCTAGCAGATTCATCATTTTGTAAACATCTGACTTACTTTTTTTTTCTTTTCTTTTCTGAGACAAGCTCTGACTAAGTAGCTCAGGCTGGCCTCAAACTCAGGATTCTACTGCCTTAGTTTCTCAAATATTTGGATTCTGGATCTGTGCCACAAGGGGCCTTCATCAATCTGTCTGTATGTTTAGTTATTCTAATTACTAAACATAGTATTCCAAATGTGAAAGGGTCCTTGGCATTCATACCTTGGTGATACTCATGTGTTTTGCATATGAAGACAGTGAAGTCAGAGAGATTGCTAGGGAGGCTTCTCCAAAGTCAAGTGTCTAGATAGAAATGGGGTACAGAACAGAACCAAGGTCTCCAGCCTCTTCATTATACCACCAGCATGATGTCCACACATTTGCAGACTAACACTGTCCATAAAAGCCCTGTCTACAGTGGCACCTTAGAGCAGAAGAGCTGAGAAATTCTTCTCTTTTTGTTTTATTTATCTTCCTTTTTTTTGTTAGACTGAAGGTATGACTTGTGGTAAGAAGAAAGAATGACTTATAAGAACTGGAACAGCCTTGGGTCTTAGGTGGTAGTTTTCTGGGTTTTTAACAGAGTGCATCAAGCCTTTTTGTGTGGAAATATAATTAAAATAACGGATACCTTCTGCTTAGGAAGTATGTCATTCAAAGGAACTGAGGAGTGCCACAGCAAGGTTCAGAGGGCAGGAAGAATGGTGCCCACAGCTTTGGGTTTTCTTAAGACTCTTAGGTCAAAGATAAAAATATGGTAGCCTTACATACTCCAATTTTTCCCAAAGCTATTTGAATTTTATTATTTGGAATAATTGTTGAGTCGTACATCCTCTGATGGGTCATCTAAGAAAACCAGGAATGACAGAATCCTCTGTAAGTCAACAAAGAACATGTATGAAAATTCTATGACCAAGATCATTACATAACTGTGGAATGCTGAACACCCCTTTCAAGAACAAGAACAAAGGAAAGACATCTGCTTTCATCACCAGTATTCAGCATTAAAATATTCTAAGTTGGCCATGGTAGCATACTCTCAGAATTGATCCAAAGCAACTTGGTTGTAGATGGAGTAGGATTGCTGCAAGTTCAAGGCCAGCCTGGGCTACACAGTGAAACATAATCATACCGCCTCCACACACACCACTCCATACTCCACATTCCATACTCCATGCTTCTGAATATACTTTTGTTATCTTGCAAATGTCTTCACTTAGCCACCCAATTTGTATTTTTTCTTATACAAAGAAAAATGAAAGATTTCACATTATTAAATGTTAAACAATGACATCTTGTTATTTAAAATGATTATTTTAAAATTGTGTGTTTTTACTTCTGGGGAGATAGAATTTATTAAGTCCTCAGGTAGCAAAATCATGGGCATTATAAACAATAATGTCTAATGATTCTTATGAATAAATAACTCAAGTAAAACTAAAGAACAGATATTATATTAAACATTACATTCACATATCCAAATAAGTAGGGAAATAACTGAAATACTGTATTGGAGAGTTGAGCTCTAAGTGGGAGAGCTATAAAAAATTAAAAATGAAACTGTTTTTTTGGAAGATGATAGTATAGATCAGTATCTTACAAGCTTAGCCCATCAAGGGAGTAAAAAGTATACTTTATCTAGGTCCAGAAAATGTAAATCTTATGTGCCTAATATGCACTTTGCAACACTTAAAAAAGAAGGAATTGTCTTCTAAGTTTCATGTAGCCATACAAAAGAGTTGACTCCAGTTTAGGGCCATTTGAAATCATACTTTAAAAAATCTAGAAAGACAGTAAACCTGATCATATCAGAATGTAGTGACACAGGCACAAATTGAACTCATGAGTCACACCATTTTGAGTTCAGAGGTTTTCCCTCCATTCCCCCTTGCACTCCTTGCAGAGACAAAAGCAACAGGACTAAATCTGTCCATCTGTTATATGGGAGAGGAAAGTTTTCCACTCTCAAAGATTCCTAGGATCAAAAGCCCACAACATTGTCCTGATTATAGCAATGTGTTCAAAACAAGATTTGATTTCAAAGATACTCAGAATTTTATGAGGGCTCGGATTGTAAAAACCTTTTTAAATCATAAATACATTGCATCTAGGTAAGAGAATGTCATTGCTTTTGGAAACATCCCGATGACAAAAATCTAATATTATCAACTTGTTGTAATTCAGCAAACAATAACAGCAAACATATAGACATACATAAACATGTGCAGAGAATGATAAAACAAATCAGACAAAATATAAGCTATTTTAGATGTCTGTGATAGCCTCTACTGTAGTGGTTCTCAGTCTTCTTAATGCTGCGGCCCTTTAATACAGTTTCTCATATTGTGGTGACTCCAAACCATAACGTTATTAGTTTATAACTGTAATTTTGCTACTGTTATGAATCGTAATTTAAATATCTGTGTCTTCCGATGGTCTGTGAAAGTGTCGTTCAACTCCCCAAAGGTGTTGCAAGCCACAGGTTGAGAACCGCTGCTCTACTGCCTTGAGACACATCTGTTAAACATTTATAAGATTAAAGAGTCATCCTCTAACAAGTCATTTAAGCAAGAATGCTTACCTCTACCTAGCATTCTCATTCCTTTCCAGTGGGAAGCAATCATGCTTTGTGCGACCATTTGGCCATACTGACCAGCAATTCCAAAATTATTTCTGATTACATGTTCAACGTTGCCTAACTGAAGAATTGAACCTTGCTTGGAGCTTCAGGGAGGTAATGGGTTTCTGTGGCTCCAAATAGGAAAAATTATCTGACCTGTCATATGTAATAGGCTCAGTTCAGTTTCAGAAATCTCTGAAATGTGACATCTACAGGTCATTTATGATGATGAATACCAAAAAGGTTATGATTTAGACAGATACTTTTTTGAAATTTTAAAATTTGATGTAATTTCAAACTTCGGCATAATTCATATATCCTTGACTTGGATTCACTAAAAGTATGTATTTTGTCCTGTTTGCTTAGTTTGCACTCTGTCTCTGTCTTTGTTTCTCTCTCTCTCTGTATGTTTGCGTGTATGGTATGCATGTTTGTGTATGTATCCACATTTGCTTGTTGTTTTCATTACTATTGTTTTCTGAAACGTTTTAGATGACTCACCTGGATGATGAGAACAAGCAGGAATAATAATTTTAACAACTCATCATTTCTAGAGCCAATCCTGAATACTAAATTCAGGATTAGAGAGTGGAAAGTATTCCTCTCTTTTGGCACAACAAATGAAGGACATCATGCTCAAAATCTTGTCACATAAAAATGGCAAAACATGGTGTGAAAGGCAGGAGTATGTCCAAAGCTGGTGACCAAATGGGTCTAAATACTGGTACAATGTCTTAAAAGATGAAAAATTCTCATAATTTATTTGAATTTTAATCTTTTAAACTCAGTGCAACTCAAGTTCTTTCTCTGTAATTAAATACATTTGTTCATACTGATACTTTCTTTAAAGGATAGGATTATTCATTACATTATATATACAGAGTGAAAGAAAACAGTACAGTCATGTTTCTCACTAGATATTGTGTGGCTTTCTGTGACCTACCCTTAAACATCAAAGACCAGCATTTCTACATTGTAGGAGTCAACAAAGTCTAGATAGTATGGGGCTCACATTCCAAGGTAGGGCACACAGTCCATGACCATCAAAGGCAGGTCTTATGGCCATTTTCTAAAATTGTCACACTGTGTGATTGTTATGCCTCAGCATTTCTTTGAGGCTTGTTGTGGCTGTAGTCACTACCCATTCAGTAAAGTTCCTTGTTATTTCCCGTGAACATTTCTCAGGCAACTATTGTGTTAATTTCACACTTAGTCACTTCAAACACGCAGTTATGGAGGTTCAAAATCATTTCAGGGTCTTAAAGGGCTAAAGGCAAGGTAAGAGCAGAGATCCTTGTCTTTTGGGGGCTTAGGGAGAGAATCTATTTGTCTCTATCCCCAAGTTTCCACTGGCTGCCTGCATTCTTTGGTTCCTAACTCCCTCTGTCTGCAAAGTTGGCAACATGTCATCTGCAACTATTTCTCCCTCTCTACCCTCCTCTTTTTTTCTTATGAGACCTTTGTCTAATTGAGCCCAATCTAGATGATCTAGTAAAAATTCTTACTATCTTAAATGTATTATAAAGGTAATACATCTTCAGGTTCAGGCATGAGATGTGGACATCTTTGGGTTTGTCATTCTATCTCAAGGGCCATGTTTTGAGGAGTTGTAGATTGCCTGGCTTTGGAACTTTAAAACTGTCTTAGTTAGGGTTTCTATTGTTGTGAAGAGACTCCATGACTAAGGCAACTCTTATAAAGGAAAACGTTTATTGAAGTGGTGGCTTACAGTTTCAAAGTACATTATGATCATGATGGGAAGCATGGCAGCATGCAGGCAGACATGGTGCTGGAGAAGGAGCTAAGAGTTCTACATCTGCATCTGCAGGCAGCAGGAAAGAAGACTGTCACCCTGGGTGTGGTTTGAGCATATGAAACCTCAAAGCCCACCCCTCAGTGACACACTTCCTCCAAAAAGGCCACACCTACTCCAACAAGACCCCACTTCCTAGTAGTGCTGCTCCCTATGGGCCTATGGGGGCCATTTCTTTCAAATCGCCACAGCAAGTTTGTAGTTACTTGTCCTGCATGTTATAATATGGGGGGGGGGGTTCTGATTTGTTGGCCAAAAAGAAACTCTTAAGTCAAATAAAATTCTCTTTCTCTGTCTCTCTTCCTCTCTCCCTTTCTCTCTCTCTCCTGCATCAGTCTTCAGAATACTGGAATTGCAAATGTAAGCTGCCATGCCTGGCTAGCTTCTAAACTTATAAAAACATTATGAGTATTTACTTGTGTACATTTATGTGTGCATAGGTCAAAAGACAATTTGTGGAAATCCATTTTCTCCTCCCACAGTGAAGGTGCAGAGAATTGAATGAACTTGGGTTTTCAGGCTTGGTGGCAAGTTCCTTTATCCACTGAGCCATCTCACAAGCTTTGAAATTCTCCCTTTTTCTTATTTTAAAATCTCTCTCTCTCTGTGTGTGTGTGTGTGTGTGTGTGTGTGTGTGTGTGTGTGTGTGTGTGTGTGTGTGGTGTGTGCATGCACATGTGCGTCTTGGAGGTCAAATCCTCTGGACTGAAGTTATAGGTGGCTGTAAGATTGTAAGACACCTGAAATAGCTACTGGGAACCAAATTATGGTTCTCTCCAAAAGCAGCAGGCACTCTAAATTACTGAGCCGTGTCTCCAGCTCCCACGATTCTTATTAAAAGTTGCATGCTATTATCCATCCCATGACTATCAGTTTAATTTTAGTTTTAGTATAGCGTGGTTTAAATTCAAATTGCCAGGCTTGTGAGAGATCCCTGATCTGAATTCTTAATTCTTCATAGCAATTTTCTAGGACAATTATATTTTATAGCTCAGTGCCTGTCATAGAGTAAAATTTCAAATAATATGTGCTAAATGAGTTAAATCTCTGTATGATTACTGAAAACACTGGGTATGAATCCACTTTTAATCAGGTGATGCCTTTATGCTGCAAATAGCAATCCAAGATATGTTTTCTTAAGAGAGTGTGTGCTTTCTTTTCTTTTCTTTTTTTGGTTTTTTGAGACAGGGTTTCTCTGTGTAGCTTTGGAGCCTGTCCTGGAACTCACTCTGTAGCCCAAGCTGGCCTCGAACTCACAGAGATCCGCCTGCCTCTGCCTCCTGAGTGGTGGGATTAAAGGCATGTGCGACCACCATCCAGCTTTTTTTTTCTTTTTTTTCCAGAGCTGAGGACCGAACCCAGGGCCTTGTACTTTCTAGGCAAGTGCTCTACCACTGAGCTAAATCCCCAACCCGAGCGTTTGCTTTCTATGCACAATCTTTCGGCTAGTGAAATTATTGGATGATGTTTGTTAATACTGGCAAATAAATGAAAGAGATTTATGGACAACTGGTGGTAATCAGTCACTGACCTTCCATTGAAGTAAAATTGTTTACACTTCTATGTCACAAATGATAATACTTGCTGCATATAATAGGACTTTCCCCAATAGTGTGTTTATTTGTTTTGACAAAATAAAATATAATAAGATGAAGCAAAAACTATTATACTGAAGTTGAACATAGCAACCCAACAGGAGGAAAAGAGTCCCAGGAGCAGGCACAAAAGTCAGAAACCGACTTGTTCTTATAGTCAGGAGTCCCATAAAAACACTACGCTAATAGTTATAATATATATGCAAAGAACCTGATGTAGACCCATGTAGGCCCTGCTTCGGTCTCTGTGAGCTCATATGCACCTTGCTTAGTTGATTCAGACGGCCTTGTTCTCCTGATTTTTTCACCTCCCTCCCCCTTTAAACTCTTTATGATTTCTCTTCCTCTGGATTCCCTGAGCTCTAAGGGGAGGGATTTGATGGAGACCTCTCTTGAGGCAGAGGTGAGGGAATACTGCAGCTGGTGTTCTAGTGCAGTGCTAGAGATGAGACTGGGGGATTGAGTGTTGGGAACAGAGAGAAAAGAGAAGGTCTTTGGGCAGCCTACCTGGTTTTCTGACAGGCATGGCCTGTGGTTTAGCAGGAAGTGCCTGCTGGAGTTTGGGGATGGGATACAGGCAAGAGTAGGGGGAGAGAGGTTAGGAATGGATAGTCTGTAGGATCCACAGGATATGTGAGCAGCAGGGAGGGAAGGCTTTAGCTAGTGTTCTGTTTCAGCACTAGGGACAGGACTGGGAGATTGATCGGGTCTGGGGAAAAACAGAGGGGAGGGTCTGCAGGCAGCCTACCTGCTTTTCTGGCAGGCATATGTTTATTTTTTTTAAAGACTGTAAATATCTCAGTTTATCATGGTATGATCCTGATGTGACTTTCACTAGTACCACACTGAAGTCCTTGACCAGGACTAGCTAGAGTCATTGCCTCTATTCTAATTTTTGTCTATCTTTACCTCTTTTCCAGTAACTGACCTTAATAGTCAGTTCCTGTCTCAACCTATTTTGTAACATGTTTCATGATTCCTTTCCCTTTTTCATATGACATCTAATAAGTGAACTGCAGAGAATTTCTCTTTTCTATTTGTCAGTACAAAAAGTTAACAATTCACATCTCAACAGCCATATAATGGAGGGTTCTATAGCTATTCCCACTTCCTAATGGAGGGATACATGCAAAAAATACAGAAATTTTTGCCGGGCGGTGGTGGCGCACGCCTTTAATCCCAGCACTCGGGAGGCAGAGCCAGGCGGATCTCTGTGAGTTCGAGGCCAGCCTGGTCTCCAAAGCGAGTTCCAGGAAAGGCGCAAAGCTACACAGAGAAACCCTGTCTTGAAAAACCAAAAAAAAAAAAAAATACAGAAATTTGAGTGTTTGTTCACATTTTTTGCCCTTTAGAAAAATTAGACCCATTTCTTGACTACACAAAAAAGAGGTTTTATTGATTAGTCTATGTCCACTAGAAACACAGGAATTTTAGGCTAAGTTGTTTCTCATAGATGACCCTCTCAAAAGCTAAGAATCCTCTAAATTTGTGCACATGCACCATCCCAAAGACACCATTTTATGTTGTTCTACTAGTGACTATAAAAGCTACATTTCTTTGAATACTGGGTTTTCAGCAGTTGGGCAACTTGCCACAGAATGGATGGGAGTACAGCACCACAAAGCTAAATTAAATGTGAGAAGTTTTCTCCTAGAAACTTCAGGAAACACAAAAATGAGAGTTGCTCATGGAGATTCAGTAATCTACTAGATAGCTGAAGCCTAAGAAATTGGGGAAAATACAGTTCCAAAATGGTTATCTTCACTGTTGGTCCTCATTTCCCCACCTCCACTTTTGTAAACATTCACTTATCACATAAATTGTCTTCAGAATTCCATTCACCTATGTATCTTCTGCTTCCTCTTGCTAAAACACCAAATAACAGTCAGTAAGAGGAATATTTTCTAGAGTTGGTGAAAATTCTAAACATTTCTCAATGGTGTTATGACCGAGTATGTAAACTGTGTTCTGTGCTATAAGTCACCTTATTGTGTAAGACTTGTGATTCAGAAAAAAAAATGCTTTGTACCTGCCAAGATGACAATAGCACACAAATGTAGCATGAATCTTCAAATTTCTTATTAATAAAAACAAACCTGAAGCCAGGTATTGGGGTGAATGCTTGAAGATCAGAGAAGCAGAACAGGCCACAGCCACCTCACCTTGCCAATTCCTCAGCTGATCCCATTTCCTCAGACTGGAAACCTCTGAGTCCTCATCCAGAATGAATCTCAGCTGAACTGCTGCTCCAACGCCTGAAAGCTTAACCAGCTAAAAGCTTCTAGTTCCTGGTCTTCACGCCTTATATACCTTTCTGCTTTCTGCCATCACTCCCTGGGATTAAAGGCTCACTTCTTGGGATTAAAGGCGTGTGTCACCATGCCTGGCTGTTTCCAGTGTGGCCTTGAACTCACAGAGATCCATGCCTCCAGAAGGCTAAGATTAAAGGTGTGAGTGCCACCATTTTCTAGCCTCTGTATCTAGTGGCTGTTCTGTTCTCTGACCCCAGATAAGTTTATTAGGGTGCACAATATTTTGGGGAACACAATACCACCACACACAAAACTCTATAAACAACACTGTCTTAGTCAATGTTCTACTGCTGTGAAGAGACATCATGACCACAGCAACTCTTATAAAAGAAAGCATTTAACTGGGTCTGGCTTACAGTTTCAGAGGTTTAGTTCATTATTGTCATGGCGGCAAGCATGGTGTCAAGCAGTCAGATATGGTACTGGAGAGGTAGCTGAGAGTTTTACATCTGGATTGGCAGGCAGCAGGAACAGAGATACTTGGGCCTGGCTTGAGCATTTGAAATCCTAAAGCCCATCCCCAAAGACACATTTCCTCAGTCTCTGTCAAGTAGTGCCACTCCTTAATGACCAAACATTAAAATCTACCACCCTATGGGGTCCCCTCTTATTCAAACCACTGCAAAGATGAAGGAATTACCTTAGTGCTAGTGCACTTGGGGCTTTCAGAAATCTTCTGTACTAACAACATGAAGAGGGAATCACTGCTGGATTATCATTCTATGACTTTGGAAAACTGGGCATATTTTTGCTTAAGAAACACTTTACTTATCAGTGTTGATTGTACCATCATCACATAAGCTTTTCCTGAATCAAACCTGTCTTAGGTCTTGAGGTAGATTGATTCTCAATTTTCTGAGAAACCACCATACTGATTTCCAAAGTGGCTGTCCAAGTTTGAACTCCCACCAGTAGTAAAGGAGTGTTCCCCCTTACTCCCATCCTCTCCAACACAAGCTGTAATCAGTGTTTTTTATCTTAGCTACTCTGACAGGTGTTAAGATGGTATCTTAAAGTCATTTTGATTTGCATTTCCCTGATGGCTAGGGATGTTGGTCAATTCCATAAATGTTTTTTGGCCATTTGAGATTT
The DNA here is from genome assembly GCF_007827085.1 of Peromyscus californicus insignis. NCBI lineage: Eukaryota > Metazoa > Chordata > Mammalia > Rodentia > Cricetidae > Peromyscus > Peromyscus californicus. Next base: position 2,900,245 of record NW_026294391.1, read on the forward strand.
TTCTGTTGAGAATTCTGTTTAGGTCAGTATTCCATGTTTTAATTGATTACTTGGTATTTTGATGTCTAGTTTCTTGATTTACTTATATATTTTGGGGATCAGCCCTCTGTCAGATGTGGGGTTGGTGAAGATTTTTTCCCATTCTATAGGCCAGCATTTTGTCTTATTGGCCATGTCCTTTGCCTTAAAGAAGCTTTTCAGTTTCAGGAGGTCCCATTCATTAATTGTCGATCTTAGTGCCCCTGCTACTGGTGTTATAATCAGGAAGTAGTCTTTTGTGCCAATGGGTTCAAGGCTACTTCACACTTTCTCTTCTATCAGGTTCAGGTAACTGGATTTATATTGAGGTCTTTGGTCCACTTGGACTTGAGTTTTGTGCATGGTGATAGATATGGATCTGTCTGCAATCTTTTACATGTTGACATACAGTTATACCAGCACCATTTGCTGAAGAGGCTTTCTTTTTTCCATTGAACCATTATGACTTCTTTGTAAAAAATCAGGTGTTCAGAGGTGTGTGAATTTATATCAGGATCTTCAATTCGATTCCATTGATCCACATGTCTGTTTTTATGCCAATAGCAAGCTGTTTTTATTACTATAGCTCTATAGTAGAGCTTGAAGTCAGGGATGGTGATGCCTCTGGAAATTCCTTTATTGTACAGGATTGTTTTGGCTATCCTGGGTTTTTTGTTTTTCATATGAAGCTGAGTATTGTTCTTTCCAGGTCTGTGAAGAATTGTGTTGAGATTTTGATAGGGATTACATTTAATGTGTATTGATTTTGGTAAGATTGCTATTTTTACTACGTTAATCCTACTTTTCTAAGAGCATGGGAGATCTTTCCATTTTCTGATATCTTCTTCAATTTCTTTCTTCAAAGACTTAAAGTTCTTGTCATATAAGTCTTTCACTTGTTTGATTAGACTTACCCCAAGATATTTTATATTATTTTTGGCTATTGTAAAGGGTGATGTTTCTCTGATTTCTTTCTCAGTCCATTTATCATTTGTATATAGGAGGGCTACTGATTTTTTTTTAGTTAATCTTGTATCCCACCATATTACTGAAGGTGTTGATCAGCTGTAGGAGTTCCCTGGTAGAATTTTTGGGGGTCACTTATATATACTATCATATCATCTGCAAATATCAAAAGTTTGACTTCTTCCTTTCCAATTTGTATCCCCTTGATCTTCTTTTGTTTTCTTATTGCTCTAGCTAAAACTTTGAGTACTATACTGAATAGATATGGAGAGAGTGGACAGTCTTGTTTTGTTCCTGATTTTAGTAGAATGACTTTGAGTTTCTGTTCATTTAATTTGATGTTGGCTCTTGGCTTGCTGTAAATTGCTTTTATTATGTTTAAGTATGTTCCTTGTATCCCTGATCTCTAAGACCTTTATCATGAAGGGGTGCTGGATTTTGTCAAAGGCTTTTTCAGCACCTAATGAGATGATCATGTTTTTTTTTCTTTCAGTTTGTTTATATGGTAGATTACATTGACAGATTTACGTTAGTTGAATCACCCCTGCATCTCTGGGATGAAGCCTACTTGATCATGGTGGATGATTTTTTTTTTTGATGTGTTCTTGGATTTGGTTTGCCAGTATTTTATTGAGTATTTTTGCATCAATGTTCATGAGGGAGATTGGTCTGTAATTCTCTGTCTTTGTTGCATCTTTGTATGGTTTGGGTAACTGTAGCCTCATAAAAAGAGTTTGGCAATGTTCCTTCTGTTTCTATTGTGTGGAACAATTTGAGGAGCATTGGTAGTCGCTCTTCTTTGAAATTCTGGTAGAATTCTGCACTGAAACCATCTGGCCCTGGGCTTTTTTTCTTTTGTTGGGAAACTTTTAATGGCCATTTCTATTTCCTTAGGGGTTATAGGTCTATTTAAATTGTTTTTCTGGTCTTGATTTAATTTTGGTATGTGGTACCCATCCAGAAAACTGTCTATTTCTTTTAGATTTTCCAGTTTTGTGGAGTATAGGTTTTTGAAGTATGATCTGATGATTCTCTGGATTTCCTCAGTGTCTATTTTTATGTCTTCCTTTTCATTTCTGATTTTGTTAATTTGGATGTTCTCTCTCTCTGCCTTTGTATATCAGATATTTACATTTTGATTTATAATAGTAGCAAAATTACAGATATGAAGTAGCAATGAAAATAATTTTATGATTGGGAGGTCTCCACAACATGAAGTACTGTATTAAAGAGTCTCAACATTAGGAAGGTTGAGAACCACTGAACTAGGTGATCTGGCCAGAGGACTAGTATTGGCCTCCACACAGCCCTTACTGGAAGCACACTAAAATTTCAGGGGAAAAGAAACCTGTAATGCTTTTTATAAATACCTGTCTTCAGGTTCAAGATGTGGCTGTGAGTGACATCTTGTGTCAAAGATGAGTGATGATTCCAAGATAATGGATTTTTCAGAGCGTTTTGGTTACCTCACTTCTATCTGAAAGACCACACCATAAACAACTGATCAGATCCTTTCATGGAAAATCTAGGTCAAGCAGACCCCACCAGTTGTGAATATAGAAACATGGCAAACCTTCCTTGAAGTAGCACATTCTGGCTTCCAGAGCTGAACCTGGGAACATGAATCCTTATCTGGGAAGAAACTGAGTCTCCCCAAGGAGAGAAAGAAGAGAAGAGAAGGGAGCTTCAGTTATTTTCTAGGTAGAACCATGGCCATTATAACTCAGGGCAGTAGGGAACATCTCTTCAAGAAACACTTCTGAGGAAGATCTTAGGATAGGAGAGGATATACAGATTCTCTAGAGATACTCAGTAGTGAGTCTGGTTTGGGGGTTGGACCTATCTTGGGGATGAAATTGTCAGAATGGAATACTTGCTTCTCTTTCTATTCTGCTGAAGTAAGGAGGAAGCTGGTTGACATTAGTTTAATTTTTCAGGTATCATCATGAATTCTATTGATATGATAATAAATTTCCACTTAGAAATAATCCTGTTTAGCTTTATTTCAAATTTCATGTGAATGATGAGCAATAACGCTTCAAATTATATCAATTTTCTATATGAGAAAATATGACATTTTCATGACATTTTTGTTTTTTAAAAAGGGAATCAAAAGGTGATTCATGACTGCATTTTATAACTTCTGTATGGGTTGAAAGATTTTTCTAAAGAATGTTGTCATGATGATTTCACCCTGGGGAGACTGGAAATGCTTCAGAGTGAAGGTTTTAAGTAATTGCATTAGAGGTAAGTTTGGATGCAGGTGTCAATTGCAATTGTAAAAATCTTTTGTATTTTATTTTTTTTTACCTGTGCTAAAATCAAGGTTTTTAAGCCTAACTTAATACAGAAAATATTTAGCAAATGAACCTTAATCACACTCAACCTCAATAAAAACTGAATTTTGGGGGCACACAGGACTGGTTTCATGGGCCAGAGGCCCATGCAGTTGCACAGGGATCCAATTATAAGGAGCCCTGCACTTGATTTAATACTCTGGTGTCTTGAAAGTCTTAGTGATTTTTTTTAGCAAACAATCCTGCTTTTCTGTTTTTCACTGGTCCCTGGAAGTTATGCAGGAAACCCTGGGTCTGTGTATTAAGGCTTTTGTTTTATATTTAATTTTTGTTTTGTTTGGGTGAGGATTGTTTTCTTTCTCTTCCTTCCTTCGTTCCTGCGTTCCTTCCTTCTTTCCTCCCTTCCTCCCTTCCTTCTTTCCTTCCTACAGGCTAACCTGGAACTCCAGGGCCTCCTCTCTCTACTCTCTCTATCTTCCAATTGCTGGGATTCCAAACATGCAAAAAAAAAAAAAAAAACAACAACAACACCACCACCATGGCTTTTTTTTTTTTTGGTCTGTCTCCTCATTCTAGGCTGGCCTAAAATTCACTGTGTAACCCTGGCTAGCCTCAAAGGTTCAGCCAGACTCTTGTTTCAGCCTCCCAAGTGTGTTTGTTCCTTAAAGCATCTCAGGTGATTTTTGTACAGGAAGCACAAATGAAGAGCTAATGTTGAAGTCTTGGACAATGCTACCAGTGAATAGCAGAGGATGTCTGTTGATGAGAGAACTGGAGTTTCTGAAGTCTAGAAAATTCTTGTCTTCAATGATACTGGGCTCTACTTCCCTAGAGGATCCTCTTGCCCTGCATACCTGCCATCTCAATAGAGATTTGCCAAGGGCCCAGGTAGTGGGAGCCTTAATGAAGGAGATAACTATCACATCTTAAACATAGATCCAAGCTTAGAGAAGCAGGTGTGCACTGCCTTTTCCTGCTCTAGTGTTCTGCAGTGAATAGGGTAAGGGGGTAGGTGACTCTGGTCTCTGCATAGATGAGTGAGTTCTCCTAGTTGAGTGCCCAGTGCTAGGATCCTGGTGTTTGTCTTCTGCTCTGGGCGTCAGCTGACTCCTGTACTCTTCCAGTCAAAGATTTTCTTGCCCATCTCTGTCATTGAATCACCTGGGTTACTGAGAATTGGGAGAAGAGCCCAGATTGTGCAAAAAGAAGGTCTTAGGTAGTTACCACTTAACATTCAGACACTATCAGGTAGATCCACATCAATATATTCACAGATAAGAGCCAGGTGTGCTTGCCAAATTACCTGTAATCCCAGCATTAAGAGGTAGAAGCAGGAAGATCAGAAGTTCAAGTCTATCAGCAATATATAGTTCGAAGCCAGAGTAGGCTACATGAGACTCTCTCTGTCTCTCCCTCCCTTTCTCTCTGTCTCACACTCTCTCTCTCCCTCCTCTCTATGTGCATATATATATATATATGAAGAAGAAATGTACATGTGAAGAGAAAGAGCACAAAGTATTCATCATGAATTTTTATTCTTCATTATTATCAAGTCTTTGCTTCAGTAAGATAATATTAGTCAGAAAATGAATTGACTTTCCTATCAATAAGTGGGTGAAATCTGAACATTCTTTGGTCCTATTCAATGTAACATATGAACTTACTGTATTACATTGTAGATGGAGAGAACTGACACCCATAAATTCCCACTGACTTGCACATGTGCATACCCACATATATATGCATGTGCAAAATAAATAAATGTAATAAAACTTAATCTTCATACCAATATTTCAACAAATATTTTTAAGTCATCTAGAATGTACAAGACCTAATTCTAGGTGCCAGGTAAAAATTGTAAACAAAATAAATGAAAATTCCTGCTCTCTGCTATGGAGAGATGGATGACAAAAAAAAAGAATAAGATGAAAGGCATTTGATGGAGATCCATGCTACCAAGAAATATAAAGCAGTGAATGCAGCTAGTGGACATTGGAAGTTGGTAGGTATGTTGAATGAGAAATGTCCCTGAGAGGCTTAGATGTTTGAATTCTTGGTCCCTAGTTGGTGGTGGTGCTTGGGGACATTCTGGATCCCTTTGGAGGTAAAACCTTGCTGGAGGAAGTTTATCATTGGGGAAGGGTGTTGATAGTCTCACATCAATTCCTGTTCAGTTTCTCTACTTAGTGCTTGCATTTGAAGATATTAATGCTCATCTTCCTGCTACCATGTCTGCTGCTTGCTGCCATGCTTCCCTGCTATGATGGAATCTTATGCCTCTGGAATAGTAAACCTAAATAAACTCTTTCTTATGTAAACTGCCTTGGTCATGGTGTTTTATCACAGCAACAGAAAAGTAACTGATAGTGTAAGGTTTGAAGTTGCAAATCAGCAATATCTAAATAATTGCTGTGCTTGGGTGATGGAGAATTCTTGTCTGATATTGGCTATTACTACCCTAATGCTAGGGAAGGCTTTATGACCTGGGACTCAATTGCTGGGCAGCATCTTCACAGATGGAAGCTTCAGCTTCCCTACTGGTATTCTGATTGGCTGGTTTAATGATGGGTGGAATTCATATGCATGTTAAAGAAGAACTCTTCACTAATGATACCATATCAAAAGCACTGAGCACATCCATACACAGTGGTCCATGCCTGTAATCTTAGTCCTTAGGAGGTGGAAGCAGGAAGATCAGAAGTTCAAGGTCATCCTTAGCTACATAGCAAGTTTGAGGCCAGCCTGGACTACAAAAGACAATGTCTGAAAAACAAACAAATAAACAATCCCAAACAATACAACCTACAACACCATGAGCAGACCACCAAGTTTTGAATTTTTAACATTTTTCCACAAGCATGATTTTGAGAAAAACAAACTAATATCAAATTTATTTTCATTCTGCTATAACACTTGATTCAGTTTGTGGGCGATAGCTGGAATACTTTTGTACATTTTTGTGAGAGTAAATTTGGTCAAGTTCCAAATGGCTTTTGACTGTTTGAAAGATTTCAAAAGTCTTTAAGAGTCTAGGTATTAAGACCGAACAATGGACATACAGAGAATTATTTCCAGCTTTTCTTCTTTTGGAGAATTGACACTTTCTAGTTTTCTTGGCACTTCTGTCTGAAAAGCCACACTATTCATCTTCAAGTGGTACAGACTCCTTTCAAAACCATTCAGTTCTCTTTTATGGGTAATATACAAAGGGTTGGGTTTCAGATATTGCTTTCTGATTTATATTGGGGTCTATCCCAGGCATACATTTCAAAATGAGTTCTCGCTAGCAATGGCAACTCTAACATTTTCTATGGAAGAAGGGCATAGGACGTAGGAGCTGCATGAGATTGGAGTTAAGAGGTGGGAGCCAGGACTGGAAAGTATGCTTCAAGTTGCATTAGCATATTTCACACTGTTATCTAACTTAGATATTTTAGGAGGATGGCTGAAGAGGGTTCCAGAGTTAGTGGAGATCCTAAGAGAGGGTGAAAGACCTATTGTGTCCACAAATGCTAACTAGACTGGGAGAAGTAAAAAGTATGAGGCTCCTATGACACCTCTTGCTCCCATGTTACAGTTCCAAGTTTCTATCAAAATTGGGTAGAACTTCAACTTTCTGAAGGCTTCTTTTATATAAAACTCTAGGACCAAGTCTGTCTTGGATTTTCCTTTTCTTCTGTTTCTTTGTCTGCCTCACATGCATCCTCTATGGTTAAAATGATGCTGTCACCTCCAAAATTTTTGTTGATCCCTAACCCCCAAAGCAATAGTATTAAGAGAGGAGAATTTAGGAGATGATTAGGCCAGAAGAGTTTTTGTTATCGTGGTTGGGGAGTGTCCTATAAAAGGATTGGAGGAGGCTGATTTTGTTGCTCAGGTGATAGAGTATCTAGCATGGGTGATGCCTGATCCCCAGCACCACAAAAAAACAGAAGTGGTGGTACACATCTGCAATCCCAGCACTTGGGAGGTACAGGCATGGGGATCAGAAGCTCAAAGTCATCCTCTGTCTGGTAAGGAGTTCAAGGCCAACTTGATCTAGAGACCCTATCTCAAAGGGAAATAGAAAGGGAAAGGGAGCTGGAGAGAGCTAGTTAGGTTCTTTCCCCCTTCAACCTTCCGTTATGGAAAGACACACAAGATTTTGTATGAGGAATAAGCCCTCATTATTCTCAGCACTTTGATTTCAAGCTCCTTAGCTTCTAGAACTAAGAAAAATAAATTCAATTTCTTATAACTGACTCAGTCTTAGTTATTTTGTTATTGTAGCACAAACAGACTAAGTCTTTGCTTACCACATTCTTTAGTCTAGTTCTTGCTAATCTTAGCTTCTCACCTAATCTGGCAGATATTTATGGAGGAGACACTATGTGCTGAGCCTTTTTCCTTAAGTATTGAGAAGCTTTTGGTCTTCAGTAGTGCCAAATTAAAATATTAATGAATCTGGAAGACTTCCCAGACTGAACTAACATCAATTCCCAACTTGAATAGTCTTCCGTTCACCATTATATCTCCCATTGTTTAGGAAAGAGGTTATCACAATCCACTAACTAGAGGTGGAGTTGAATCAGTGGGTGTTGTAATTTGACTATGGAAACTCTTATAAATGAAAAACATTTAAGTGAAATGGCTTACATTTTCAGAGTTTTAGTCTATTATTATCATGGTGGCATACAGGCAGACATGGTGCTGGAGAAGGAGCTGAGAGTCCTACATCTTGACTTGCAGGCAATAGGAAGTAGTCTGAGACACTGGGTATGGCCATCTCCACAGTGACCCTCAAAGATCACCCCCACAGTGACACACTTCCTCCACCAACAAGGCCATACCTACTCCAGCAAAGCCACTCCATAGAGTTGACGGGGGCCAATTACATTCAGACTACCAAAGTGGGGCATACTTTGGGTGTTGCACAATCTGTGGAGGTTTTTAAAGTCACAACTCCCGCCATGTGTCTCTAAAGAAGGGAAAAATCTCCAAAATCCTTTAAACACGCTAAGATTCTGTAATTCTAAATTTCTAACAAGTCCTATTTTGGAGGAACCACTAGAGTAAATAAACTCTCAAGATTATTTCCAAGTTCTAGACGATTTTACCTGCTGTTGTTCTTTGTGAACAAAATTGACTCTGCCTTTCATTCTTTGTGTATGTGTGTAGTGTATACATGTGCTCAGTGTGTGTACATATATGTGTTTGCATGTGAAGGCCAGGGTTACCATCAGCTGTATTCCTCTATTACTCTACTTTTTTGTCTTAAAATATCCATCCATCCGTCTATCCATTCATTCATTCATTCATTTATTCAATCATTCATGTGTTTATGTGTTTGTCTAAGTATATGTGCACACATGTGTGCAAATCTGTGTGCTCATGATCAGGTGTCCTCCTCTGTCACTCTTGGCTTATTATTATTATTTAGGCAGGATCTCTCCCTGAACCTGGAGTTCTCATCTTGACTAGGCTGGAAGCCAGAAAGCCTCCCTTGGAGTTAGAGTCACAGGATTTGCAGTGATCCCAGGCTTATTACATGAGTGGTGGGATGTACATAACCACTGAACCATCTCTATAACTCCTTTACTTTTGAGAAAGGGTTTTTCAGTGAACCTAGAACTCACCAATTCAGCAAGACTAACTAGCCAATAAGTACCAAGAATCCTTGTCCTTGCTTCTGGAATTATAGGTGCAGGTATGCCACACAGTTGTTTTATGTTGGTACTGTGGATTCACACTCATGTCTATAAGTACTTCACTAACTAAGCCATCCTCTCAGGAGTTTGCCTATCATTCTTAAATATGCTACCCTTGAACATTTGCTGTAAACTGGATATACATGATGGACAGGTATCACCAAGAGTTGGTGATGACTCCCTGCTGTACTGGTTCCCAAGTGCTACAAAGTACCTCAAACTGGGTGGTTAAAACTAGCAGACATGCATTGTTTTACAGTTCTGGAGACTGGAAGTCTCAAATAAAGGTGCTATCAGAGTTGTGTCCCTATAAAGACCCTAGAAGAGGGGAGTCAATTCTTGTTTCTCTGATTTCTGATTATCTTGACTTGTGGCAACCTAACCCCAATCTCTAGTGTTCCTCTGACTGGACATGGGGAACTTCACTCTGTCATCTCTTCTTGTAAGAAATACCAGTAAAACTGAATCAAAGGACCATTTTCTACCACTGTGACATCATCTTAACTTATGTCATAATCACATCTTCAAAGATCCTCTTTCTGAATAAGGTCACACTCTAAGGTACCAGAAAATACAATTTCAGCTTATTTTTTATAAGAGATGCAATTCCAAACACAACACCTAGGGACCAAAAATACATTTGTCAACCATGAAAAAGAATAAAGCAAAACTCCACAATGGCAAGAAATCATGAGTTCACTAAACTGATAGGCTTCCCAGTTGTCCCAAGGAGCCATACATCTAGCCACCCTTCCACAATGTTGCATGTCTTTTCCTAGAATACTTGGATAAACACGAATAAATGTCTATTTACTTCAGATAGGGCATCCTCTAGTCTCTCCCAGCAGACCAAGGATATAGTTATAGCCAAGTCTAGCTTGCTGAACTAATGAATTTATTGATGTTGCTCATAGTAGAATGTGAGAGGGTTTAATTACAGAAGCATGGATGACTCCAAGGCAGCTATATCTCCAAAAATGCCACCCTAGCACCCTAAGTACCCCAAAAAGATGCGTCCCTGGGTTGCAGGGTCCTGTAGGTGTCTCCCATCCTGAGTTATTTACTACTAATATAACTTTGGGCAGGTACATCTCATTCTTGTTACTGTCTGCGTTTCTAAATCACATAAATTTCCTTAACTCCTGAGCTTTTTGACCCTCCTATCTCCTTCTAGGAGGAGATGTTTTGATTTGTAGGAAATTGCTATACAACGGTACTAGTTCTTATTGACATCTTTCTTTTTCTTTGGTTCTTTTTTTCTTTTCTTTCTTTCTTTCTTTCTTTCTTTCTTTCTTTCTTTCTTTCTTTCTTTCTCTCTTCCTTTTTTTCATTTTTCACCCAAAGTCATGGAATGATACAGTTAAATGGCGATGGGAATTTACGGAATCTAGATTTTTACAAAGTACTTTCATGTTAACAATATAAATAGTAATGTAGTAGTCCTTAATTTGCCACATTCCTCAAAACCAACCACCAATAAAGAGCAGGAGAAAAGGAGGAGGGGGGTGAGAAATATCTTACCAAGAGTTTTGTAGGTGAAGGATTTATCACAAGTATTCAGATTTACATTTTCCTATTGTTTATATATACACACACTGTCACAGCATTCCTGCTGAGCTGCACCTAGCCTGGCTCCAGAGAGTAGCACCTAGCCCTAATCCATCTTTTGTTTAGCAGACATCCTTTGTTTCCCTTATTACCCTCCATGTGAATCCTCTCTTGGAGTTTCCCAAGGATACAAAGGCCTATGCAAAACTTGATTCAGGGAAACCCGGAAAACTGTGGTACCTGAGAAATCGAGGAATTTGCACTTGGCATTGTATTGTTGGGAGCTCCTTTCAGGTTGTTTTGAGCATATGGAAATTAACTGGCTAAACTGTGTTGGAGAGAAATAAAACTGCCCTAGGCGAAAGGATAGAATTCAGTCCTTCCAGGGTGGACCCCCCTGCAGCCATGAAAGACTAGATTCATTTTTAAAATGCCTCTGTTCATTCCACGGACCCGTGTAAATCCACACACCCATGTAGCGACCATACAGCTACAACACACCTACATGCACATACTCATTTTTCCTTTAAAGTTTTTAACTTATTTTTTGAGAATTTTATATGTGAGTACTATATTTACATTATTTTCACTACCTCATCCTCTCTGCTTCCAATTCCTCTCATACCTCCACCTGCCTTTCAAAATCATTACCTCAAGCTGCCCATGATAGTACACACCTTTTATTCCAGCACTAGGGAGGCAGAGACAGGAGGATCTCTATGAGTTTAAGGCCAGTCTGATCTACAAATTGAGTTCCAGGTGGACCATGGACCAAAGCTATGTGTAATAATGAAACTCTGTCTTCAAAAAACATATAAAAATAAAAGCAAACATCATGACCTGTTCTTCTATAATTCACACACACACATACACCTACACACACACACACACACACACACAGAGAGAGAGAGAGAGAGAGAGAGAGAGAGAGAGAGAGAGAGAGAGAGATTGTCTGTAGCTCTTCATCTAGGTGTGGAATCTTATGAGATTATGAGATTTCCTCCATCCATCCATGCTTGGATGTCAACTGGTGCCATCATTTGCAGGTCTTGCTTAGGAGACTATATTGTTGAGATTTCATGCGTACAGCTTCCCTGTCACATATAGAAGACAGTATCTGGCAGAAGAGTTCTCAGTCCTTTGGTTCTTAAAATATTACTGCCCCTCACCTTCCGAGAGCCTTAGATATAGGGATTATGGGGTAGATGTATCAACTGGAGATGAGGAACTCCATGGTCAGTTTTTCTCCACATTTTGATCAGTTGTGGATCTCTGTAGTAGTCTCCATCTGCTGCTAAAAGAAGCTTCTTTGATGAGGGGTGAGGGCCACAGTTATCTGTGGGTATAAAGATATGTATTTAGAATTCAGTTAGAAATTATAATGGTTTAGGAAATGGCAATAGTAGATTGTCCTGTAGGGTCCATGACCTCACTAACCATTAGTAGTTGGGTTGATCTACAATGGCAGGCATGAGTTTCTTTCTATTTAACAGGTTTTGAATCCAATTGTTGACTATTGCCTATTTTTAAGTTACTTAAAAGCAGTAATATTTCAATTTGAGAATTAGATGGGTAGTATTGTCTATCCTCATTGTCTTGTGTGATAACTGCTGATGTATTTCCCTCACACAAGGAGACCAAGTAAAGCAATTGACATTTTGCAAATTTAAATCAATAATGTTGCCCACTAATCCTAATCAGCTAAAGTAAAGAAATTTAGTTCTTTTCTCAGAGCCAGAGTGGCAAATGTCAAAACAGCTGTCCCATCATGGCCTTGTAAATCAATTCTCAATTACAAGAAAAAAGGACGGAAGATTTTATTGTGTTCAGGCTCATAACTTATAAGGTAAATGGACACTGGGCAGTGGTGGCACACGCCTTTAATCCCAGCACGCAGGAGGTAGAGGCAGGCAGATCTCTGTGAGTTTGAGGCCAGCCTGGTCTACGGAGCGAGATTCAGGATAGGCACCAAAACTACACAGAGAAACACTGTCTCGGGAGAAAAAAAAAAAGGTAAATGGACAAAATATACTAAAAATAATTATCAAATGACATCTTCTCAAGTGGGGAACGCTAACACACGTAGAAACGTTTTGCTGGTGTGAGAACTAGAGTAGGAAGCCATCATTGGGATTAAACTGTCAGACAACAGTTTATGCCCTGTTTTAATCCACTGTTTTGAACATGGACTGCAAGTAGAACTCTCTTTCCAGGGCTCTGGGGATGCTCACATCTGTCCTCACCTATGTTGCAGACATGTCAAGAAAACTACTGAAACCAAATGGAGGGTGCCATAGGATTCCTTGAAGACAGTGGAGGTGAGTGTCTAGTACACATTCTTATCTAAAAGTCAATGAAAAATTTTCAACTACACAGGATTTAAATAAGAAATTTAGTGGTGATTGGTTAGTGGGTCAAATGATTTGTCCCAGTGAAAGAAAACACAGGGAAAATGATTTTAATTGTACCCTTTACATATCATGAGATCTTGCCTTAATTTTGGTCAGAACAAAATGGATCTGCTGGTTTATTATTATTTTTTCTTTGCTTCCTTTTATTCAAATGGGTCATACCCTTCTGGTTTTGAGAAATTCAAATTATCTCTTAGACTATGCCTGAACCCCTGATTCCCTGTGTCTCAGATGGGCTAAAGGCACCATGGGGCAGCCTGGGTCCTCATGGTCCAGCTTTCCTGAAGCATCAACAGGCCCTGAGTTGGGTGCCAATATGATGAGCAAGTATATATGGTGGTGAAATGGAGAGAGAGACAGAACGCTTCGTGTACTGTGGTAAGAGGCAGTTCTGAAGAAGCAGGGCTGTGTGTGAGTGGCATCTGGGTCTGGGCTGCTGCCTACAGCCATGGGTCTACAACAACCAGGGTCTATGTTGATATCCATGACCTACACTGCAACAAGGCCACGGGGTTGTGGGCCATTTTGGTGTCCAAGGGCTGTGCAACATGGGACCATGTTGATGTGAGTGACCTATGGTGCCACCGGGGTACATGGTATTCAGGCCTAGGCTGCTGCCGTGAGCCATGTCTGGGTCTGTGGCCCAACAGCAGCCAGGGTCTGGGCTGATGTCCACAGCTCCTGTTACCACAGGGGTCCATAGGAACCATGCGTGTTGAGATCCGAAGGCCGTGCTAAGCCAGCCTGTCCCTCACTGGTCCTGGGATAGCTGGCATTCTGCCCCTGCTGAACACTGCAGCAAGAGAACTGGTGCTGCCTTCCCCACGGAAGAGTTGACCCCAGTATTTGGGAGAGCTGGCCCCAAAGGCATGGGTTCTGCCCCTTGCTTGAGGGGGTGGTCCCAATGGCTAGGGCCGACCAGCTCAGCTACCACCCAGACCCACGTTTTAGGCCTTGGGTTGGCCCAGTCTAACAGCTGTCCCATCTATGACCTGCTGGAATGTGCAAAGGGACTAGTCCTGCTAAAATGATAACTGTCAAGATCGCCATGACTTGGGGCAACAACAGGATATCTGAGAGGAGTTTTGATGAGGGCCCAGTAACAATGGTATATCAGAAACAAGAGGGCTTGAACCAGACCTTGAACATTTTGCAGGTGGGGCTGATTGGACAAAAGGGGTATACTGCATGACACACAGCTCCCGATATCACTAAGATGAATGAAGAAGTGCTGGAAAGATGGAGGAATGAAGTGAGATTTTCGTGTTTTTGTTTGTTTGTTTGTTTTGTTTTGTTTTTAATTAATTTTGGGTGGCATACTGCAGGGGTGAGGGGCAGAAATGGAGGGTCTGGGAGGTGAGTAGGATTGGGGTGCATAAATTTCCAAAGCATCAATAATGAATTACATTAGAAAAAATTAACTATTCCTGAAGTATTCTTTCCAAATTTAGATGTTTAATCATGCTGACTTTTTTTTTCTTCTAAACCAAAGAACTCAAGGGAGACTCAACCTGAAGGACAACTGTTAAGTGAGCTCTATAGATCCGGGGTTGAGTCTTGAAAATTCAATGGAAATAGTTTAGACAAAGATAGATTCAATAAGGTAGACAGAAAGAAATGAAATTCATTTCTAGAGGATAGACAAGGCCACACTGGAACTCATTATAGAAGCAGCCAATGAACAGTTGAGAATCAATATCTGATATATAACTTAATGTACAGAGGTCACTTAATATTAACTCTTCTAACTCTTCAGCAACACACACCTGACCAAAGACTCTGGCTTGCAATTACTACTAGTTTTTAACCTTAGCTGTTTTTAATTCTTGCAAGTATTTCTTTGGAGGCAGAAATAAATGTTAGAATAAAACTGAATTTATTGGAGGCATTTACTTGGATTAATTAGGTAATAAAAGCATCTTTAAATTGCTAATTTACTAGCAATGCTACCAGAATGGTAAATTACTTTATTTTTATTATGATGATCAAAGGAGATAAATGCAGGACTAGCTACAGCCAGAAGAGAGAGGAGGCCGCAGTCACTCTTTGCATAACACTAGCATTTGTCATGCTTTCCACAAGAAAGGGTATCTTCAGTTTCTAAAGATTGTCTTCTTTACTTCAGCATCTCTTCTTTAGGACTGTTTATCATCCATGTTGTCCTGATTTACCCAGTAACACATACAGTAAGTACTACTATACTTCTCATTAGTCAATTTAATGAATTTAATTTTGGTTCACAGTGTTAATTAAAAAGTGTGTACTTTATTCTTATAAGTATGAAACTTAAAACCAATTCTTGGTTCCCTCAGGAGTAGGAGAACCAAGAGTTCAAAGCCAGGCTGAGCTACATAGCCAAATCCTGTCTCAAAACAATTATCAAAGAAAAAGATCTGTTCCCAAGTATTAGGTTAAATGAATGACTAAAAGCAGGGTTGAAAATTTAGTATCATGAGATTCAGATGGATTTTGATAATGGATGATCAGGAATTTTCCTATCCTGTTTAAGAAGACAAATGCTCAAAAACCATGTTATGATTGAAGGGAAATTTTGGAAGGAAAATGTAAAAAAGGAAGGAAGTTTGCCTGAAGGAGAAAGAATTAAAGAAAAAGCTACCAGATCAGATAGTCCATCATTAGAAAAATGAGAGAGAATCTTATTTTTTCTTGGCTTTAAAAATAATTTGTTCTTTTCCAGATCTAAACATATTGTTAACCTGGAAGAAAAAGGATTCATTTTTCTATATAACTACATTTGGTAATCTCCATGAAACTGACATCTTAGAAATAAAGACAAAAATCAAATGAAATCTCTGGGGTTCCTGATCCCAAAATTATGAGCCTATTTTAATGAAATACTTAAAATATACTTAAAAAGGAGCCAATTAATGTAATTACAGTGGATTTAAACAATACATATACACTGAATCTTTTTCTGTAAAACATAGCTGTTCTACTATTTATTTTTGTTTTTAAATGAGAAAGGTGGCATATACAATACATAAAAAATGCAACTTTTAAAGAAATGGAGCCTGTTGTCTTCTGCCATCACCCCCCTCAAGAAAAAAAAAAGCCAACAGCCCAATACCAATTAGCATGGAAATCTTTAGATTGATGCCTCTGAACATTACTGCGGTTTTAACAAGGACAGCAGCATATCCTGATAATGTAACAGAAACAGGGCGCAGGCAGCAACTTGCATTCATCCCTGCCCGTTGACATGGTTATTTCTTTGCCTCCTCTCACTGGCTCACTGTACTCCACTTTATTTGACTCCCCATCCCCTCTACCCGCCTTTCCTACAAAGCAGGAGGCATTCACCCGCCGCCGGGCGGTGGAAGGTGCCTGGCAGGGAGTGAAGAGACAGCGGAAGAACAGGGCAGAGCGTGCAGTGCCCACCGCCTTGGCCGCCGGCTAAGCGCGGGAAGGTTAGGATAGCAGGGGTCGGGGCGGATCCCAGGGCTGCCCCTAGTTCTCACGGCTGTGCCTAGGACCGGGGAACTGCTGCAAGAGGCGCGGGCCAGGCAGCCAGGGGCTGGGCCCCCCGCAGCGAGGGGCTGGCGGCTGGGGGGCGGAGCGCAGCGCAGCGCCGGTGGCGGGAAAGGGGCGGAGATGAAGGCTCGGGTTGGGCTGGTCGCTGGACCCAGTTAACAGAACCTGTAAGCCAGGTGGACGAGCGGTCCTCCAGGCTCCAGAGAAGCTCTGCCCGCTTCTCTGAGGAAGCGAGGCCGCGTGTGGGGTCCCGTGGTCTGCGGGTCGTCGCCTTCTCAGGCTGCTGGAGACAGCGCACCAGCGGGCGCACCCTGCGTTCAGGTGGGTCCACCCGAGCAACAGTGGCTCCTTGCCCGCTTCTCGGCCTGGAAAGCAGGGCTGCTTTGGCCATCGTGGGCAAGGACCGGCCAGGTCCCAATTGGCAGAGGAGGGTACTCTGCCCCCAAGGGTGCGCGCTTGAACGCGCGCTCGAGCTAGGTCAGGGAGAGGTGCGGGAGAATTACCGCCTGTGGGATTCACTCCTTCGGGTATCTTAGGGCCGGTCCTCACCTCGACTCCTTGGAAGAGCTGAGCTTCCATGCGGTGTCTGGCGACCGCGACCCCTTTATCCATTCGCAATCTGGGTGGTGGTTGCCTGTCGCTCCAACCTTCCGGATCCCCACCCAAATGCTACCAGGACGATCCTGCTCTCGACCTGCGGTGACTGAAGGGACTGGGTGAGGGGAGACTAGTGGCAGGATTGCTGGGGAAGGTTGGAGTTGCTAGAGTATTGTGTGCCAGCGTGTCACCACATTCGGGGGCTCCCTCCTGCTGTCCGAGCTGGGGTGGGGGCTGGGGTGATGGGTGTGTGGAACTTACCTCCGAGGGCTGACCGCACACACTATCCTCGGGCGCTCGTGCACATTTGCACTCCACAAGGTCTTCATGGAGACACGTGGGAGCGGTATTAGTCCTTGGCGGATACTCAGAAACCTTCCTTGGGATGGTCCAGGGTACAGTCGGGCTTGGGAAGGGAGAAGGTTTTTGGTCTCTATTTCTTTCTTCTTCTTCTTCTTCTTCTTCTTCTTCTTCTTCTTCTTCTTCTTCTTCTTCTTCTTCTTCTTCTTCTTCTTCTTCTTCTTCTTCTTCTTCTTCTTCTTCTTCTTCTTCTTCTTCTCCTCCTCCTCCTCCTCCTCCTCCTCCTCCTCCTCCTCCTCCTCCTCCTCCTCCTTCTTCTTCTCCTTCTTCTCCTTCTTCTCCTTCTTCTTCTCCTCCTTCCTCTTTTTTTTTTTTTCTTGGATGAACACCCTAGGAAGGAGGAGACGAGTGAATCAAGGAGACTTGGTTTTCCAGGATTTGCGCAGTTCCGTAAAACAAAACGAGCTTTCGAGCTTTAAAGTAAAAATGATGGGTAAGTGGGATGCGTCTTTGGTGTGGGCAAAGAAGTCCAGGCTTGGCCGGGTAGCAAGCCAGGCAAGTAAGACAGAGTCTTTTGCTGTCTCGTCAGGGGGTGGGCGCGGGAACTGCTTCTTGTGTCTTTGGCATAACACGTTGGAGCCTGAAAGGAGATGACCACTTTTCCTGGGAAGAGTAGTGCTCCGACGAGCTGCCCCTCTTGAGGTGGAGGTGCAGCAGCCAGGCAAGGCGCTTCCTCATATTTTTAAATAACTACAGAATTTCAAGGTTTGTCTTTATCTTTCCCTCCGACACAAACCCTTCTTTTATCTATGGCCGCTTGGATTCTCTGGTAATTGCTTATGCATATTTTATTCCTCTGTTCCTTCTGTGACTTTTTTTTTAAGAAAAAAAAAGATCCATCTGTATTTTAATCAATAAGATGTAGGGAATATCTTTCAGGATTTGTGTTCAAATCAGGGCCAGGGCACTATGATGAAGACAACCCACTGAAAATCTGTTTAGATTTTCAGACTGGAATTATAATTTTTAAATAGATATCTTATGATCTTATGATAAAGTAACCTTAGCGTAGGTCCCTTCTCTCTATCTGGTTAATTTATGGAATTCTTTATTCTCAAATTACCATACTGGGCAAGTTGACTTCTAATTTTAAATGGTAGGTCTCGAAATGGCTGTAAATTATGCTGGCACGTGCTCTTTCTCCCCCTTCCCCCTCTCATCTCTCCTCCTCCCGTGTTCTCTCCCTTTCACACACACCCATCTCCCCCGTCTCCCTCTCTTTTTCCTCCCTAGACTAGCCTGGAACCCCGTAGGTAGCCCAAGATGGTCTCAAATGCGTATCCATTTTCCTTCTCTACCTTCCTGAGGCTGGGATTAGCAGAACTCCCATCTCTTTTAATGAACTATTCAGAAGGCCATTTGGTTGATGACCTGGGACTTAGTACGTTTCGGTTGCTAATGAAGTACTTTATCAAACTATTGTGGAAGGATATGCCTTAGGTATGTTGCATTGGAAGAAAGAACACTTCGGTTTTTCGGAGCAAATTATTTTGTCACTTTTCCTCCCGTTTTCTCTGTTAGATGCCTAGGAAAGATGCAGTGCTGATGAATAATACATGATTTATTTCTCCTTTATGTCTACAGGTGGCAGTGTCGAAGCCAAAAGCTTCCAGAAGTGGTTTTTGAAAAATAAGAGTTGAATGTACATGAGTAAGCAAACACAGGAATCCGAAAAACCACAGGTATGTAGGACAATTAATCCACCTATCCAGCTTTATAATTATTGCATTCCAGTAATACTAACCCATTTGTTTTTATGCTAAATATTTTGACATTTCTACTGACTTTTATGAAATGAAAATACATTTGAGGTTCTCTCAGAAAGCAAGACTAATCTATTTCAGATAGTAGGTTTAAATAAAATTATGCAGTACACCAGATTACCTCAGTTTACTGTTCTAAAAGAAAAGCATTGTTATTTCATTGTGTCCACATGGTGCATTTTAAGGAGTGGTTTGATCCTTTCTTTTTAACATATTTTTCCTGAAACATTAAATCTGCCAGCTGCTCCAAGCTATTTTTTGTAAGTTACATTTCTGACTTGTCTTGTTGAGCCAATGTAAAAACTGCTGCTGTTAATTCCATATCACATTGATCAGGCATCCTTATAATTCTGATCTACCTGCTTCTGCCTCCCAAGTGCTAGCATTATGGGTGTGTGCAAAAAATACTGGTTTATGCTGGGACTTTGTGTGTGTTAGGCAAGCATTCTACCGCTTAGCCCTGCCCAGGTAGTTTCTTTTACACTACTCTTTCTGTGTTTAATACCTTTTCATCACTTCACAATTATTACCTTGCTGCTTTTCCAGCCTAGCATTTTGTTCCTTTGACTAAACTAAGGAAATGTTATATGCAATGCAGAGGCAATCAAGTTTGTAAAACTGACAGCAAAAGTATTTGGTGCTTATTATTACATTGTAAGATTTGCATATTAAGGTCTTTAATATTCACATTATCACTAATGGCAGGAGCCAGGGGAGGTGGGGAAAGACATTGCCCCTCCTTTTCTTTTTTGAAAGGAAGGTGATATTACCTGTGCTATATGACTATTTAGGGTCAGGCAATAAAATCTCCCTTTATAAGAAGAATGAAGGTTTCTCTTAGAGTGGGTAGATGGTGGGTGGAAAGAACAGGTATGGGAGGGATACCACACATTTATCAAATACTGGAGTGTGATAACACTGTAACCTGCCTGGCAGAAATGAAGATACTCTAAAAAGACTTGTGTTTTTCAATCTGATTATCAGACTATTGAAACAGGAATTTCCCCAGGAATCTCATGCTGTGAGAAGGAAAAGCCCTCAGCCAGAGGGGCAACTTATCTCTGGGAAAGACATTTCACACAGTTATAACAACTTGTCAGAACACCTTACAGCCAGATAATGATGGGTCTTTGTAGATGAGACCATACTGTAGCTGGAGTTTTCCTGCCTGGCCCACAGTCAGGACAAATCTCTCTCACCCGCCAGTCCCAAGCCGCTCAAACCCGATCAAGTAAACACAGAGACTTACATTGGTTACAAACTGTATGGCCGTGGCAGGCTTCTTGCTAACTGTTCTTACAGCTTAAATTAATCCATTTCTATTAATCTATACCTTGCCATGTGGCTTGTGGCTTACCGGTACTTTACATGTTCCTTGTCATGATGGCGGCTGGCAGTGTCTCCCCCTCAGCCTTCCACTTCCCAGCTCTATTCTCCTCCTTGTCCCGCCTATACTTCCTGCCTAGCCAATGGCCAATCAGTGATTTATTTATTGACCAATCAGCAACACATTTGACATACAGACCATCCCACAGTACCATACCTTGACTAGGACTGCTTAGATATGCAAATCCTTGGGCCTTTTAACTTTGATCTCACTTCAGGACTCAGACTGACTTGGGGGATATTGGATCTCTGTCTCTTTTCTCAATGTGTCCAGATTGAATACATTTCCCCTTTTCTGCTTTCCATGTTTAATTTGGCTCTTTTAATTGGCTTGTTGAGGGTGAGTGGCAGGACCTGACTTGGCACAGGTGTGACCCCCCCATGATTAATTAACACCTTATGATATATATTATATATATATATCATATGTAAATAAATATACACATACATACACAGATAATTTTTGGAGGTGTGTGGGAGATGCTTTTGGGAATGGAATTCAGGGCTTTGAGTGCATACAAGGCAAATGTTCTAACATTTGGGGACCATCCCCAGTCCTACATTGATTTTTGACATTCTGCCTTTATAACTAGCGGGGGGGGGGGGGGGTGGGGGGGTGGGGGGGGGTGCGGGATGAGCTAACAATGAATTAAAATAAAATTCCATCCATGATGTTTGGAAAATTAAAAGGACTACTATCATGTTGGTGCATGATTTTTAATACTTGCCCTTGGGAAGCAATAGCAGATGAAATCTGTGCTATGAAGTGAAACCCTGTTGCAGACAAAAACAACAAAAAACCCCTGCAGGGCAGGGTATGGTGGCTCTCATCTTTAGTTCCAGCACTTGGGAGGTAGGGCCAGGCAGATCTCTGAGTTCGAGGTCAGCCTGGTATACAGAGAAAGTTTCAGGGCAGCCAAGACTACACAGAGAAATCCTGTCTTGAAAAACCAAAACCCAAAACCCAAAACCCAAAAGATAAACAATGTTAAGTTGGACATTTGACCAGTAGAAAGCAAACAAGAGTTGTAGATTTCAAGTATAGACGAAATTAAATAAAAAACAGGTTATTATAAAAACCCAATAGATACAGAGTGGTTTTAGGAAAGGGAACACTGAAAAACATAGGAACAGGAAGTTTGCTCTGAGTCAGATTCATCAAGAATCTTGGGAAACTAGCAAGTCTGGGTGCAATAGACTCCAAACTTCCAAGTCAGAAAAGGAAAAGGATCAAGGTTGCAATTTGTTAACTTTTGGAATCAGAGACACCCAAGTGAAAGACCTGAGGTGCTTTACATATAATTTACCTTTGAGATATAACAAACAAGCAATAAAAGTATAAAGTGCGTTAATCCAAAGTATGATTGATGCTCACTTAACGTTTTCTGTGAATATGCAGCCCATGACAGATCAAGCCTAGTACATTTTCAGCACTTCCGGAGAGTTGTTGCCCAGTCTGTTCAATATTCATCTGGACTCCATCATGAAGGTAAACTAAATTGCCATTAAAATAACAACAAAACTTAATCCACTGCTTTAATCTGGTTTTAAGATCCATAGAAATAATATCACACAATTGGAACTCTCTGGTGTATATCTTCTTTCACAGGTTGTGTGATCAGTAGTTCCTTTGAATATACTGAGCAATAATTTACTTGTTTCCTGTTACACCTTTGGTTAGTGTCCAATATTTGGCTAAAATGAATAAAGCATATTTGAACATTATTGCTTGTGTTCTTTGCTTCACATTTCCACTCAGTTCTCCAGACATAAACTTAGGAAAGAGAGTGTGTTACTTATAGCATTGAGCTTCAGTAGATGTCAACAGTTTTCCAAAGTGGTTGTACCAATTTAAATTCTACTGGTGGGGCATAAGAGTTCTGATTCCTCTCTACATTTTAAGCAACACTTTGTCTGTCTGTTTGTCTGTCCATTCATTCATTCATTTTTGAGGCACGCTCTCGCTGTCTGTATTTGTTGTTGCCGAGACTGGTCTATAATTTCTGAGCTGAAGTGATCCTCAGCTTCCCAAGTAGGAGACTATAGTCACTCATTTCTTTTTATTTGAATTTTACCTATTTTTGATGAGGACATAGTGGTATTTTTTGTAGGTTTAAAAATACATTCTTTAGAGTTGTGATTAAAAATATATACATGCAATTTATTATTTAAGATATTTTTCTGGTACATAGGTAATGACATCAACTACATTCACATTAACTATCCCTATTATTCATCACAAGAATTATTATAAAACCAAAACTGATAAACTATAATGCCTTATTCCCCCATGCTATTATGGCAACCACCATTCTAGTTTCTATCTATGAATCAGACACTGTAGGTGCTAAATGAGTAGAATCTTACAATGCTCTGGGTTGTCGTCTCCTCCTCTACAGTGCTCTGACTTTCTTCTTTCTTCTTCCTCCTCCTTCCTCCTCTTGCTCCTGTTCTTCCTCCTCCTTCTTAATGGCTTATATCACTTAGAATACTGCCTCAAGGTCTGTCCATGTTGTAACTCTCTCCATTAATACATTGTTTGTGTATGTGATCTCATGCTATCCATTCACTTGTCCGTAGACTCTTGAGTGGTGCCACCTTCTGGTTGTTGAGAATAACACTGCTGTACACCTAAGGGTACAGATACCTCCTTAAGGCTCTGCTCTCTGCTCTTTCAGTATATACATTATACATAAAGTAGAGTAATTGGAAGAATTGTATTTTTAGTGTTTTGAGGAACTGCTATGCTGTTTGTGTTGTGTTTAGAGCATTTTTTTACACTCCTGACAGTAATGTGAAGATTCTAATTTCTCCACAGCCTTACCACAGCTTGTAATTTCTGTTTCGTTTCCAGTAGTACCCATTCAAATTAGTGTGAGGTGATCCTTGTGGGTTTAAAAACCACTTTTTAAATTGAGTAGTGATGTTGAATGCTATAAATGTCATTGATATTTGTATATCCTTTGTGAGTGCCTGTTCAAATCTTTTGCCCTTTTTTTTAAGGCTTGACCTCCACTTGGTATGTAGCTCAGACTGGCTTCCAACAGTCCAACTGGTATTTCTCTTACCCCAGGCTCCCAAGTGCTGGGATTAAAAACATGAAGCACCATGCCCAACTCTTTACCCACTTTTGATCCCCCCTTATTTTATTGTAAGAAACATTCTTCATATGAGTCCTTTGTCAGGTTTATATATATATATGAGTATTTATGGGTTTGATGGTACACACCTACAATCTTATCACTCAGGAGCTGGGGGGTAAGACGGTTGTTAGTTCAAGGACAGCCTGGGCCACTTGTGAGACCCTGCTTCAAAAATTTTTTTCTGCCAACCTGCGGGTTGCCTTTTTATTCTGTTTTTTTTTTTTGGATGCCTTTTTATTCTTAACATGTCTTTTGATATTTTTAATAAAGTGCCCTTGTTTTTTTTTCCATTTATGACTATTGCCTTTGTTCTATCTAGGAAATCTTTGCCTACTTCAGAGTTCTTTTTATTTTTAAATTTTATTTTTGAAACAGGGACTAACAGTCCTGCCTGGGCTGCTTCTAACTTCAGCAGATCCTTCTGTCCTAGCTTCCTGAATGCTAGGTTTACAGCCATGCACCACCATAATGGCCTTGTATTGCTTTTAAAGCATCTCATTAACTTCGGCCACCTGTGGTAGGAGGAGCTGGTTGCCAGCTGTCTGGATCAGCTGGCAGACCGTCAGGAAGAAATCTCTGTTTAGTGTTGAGGTCGCTCTACATAGCGGCAATGAGTAGAGTTCTTTGACAAACAGGTAACGACCCTCTGAAGTGACAAGCTTGTGCCAGCACAGTGTGTTCCCATTATTAGTCCCTGCCACATAGGCTGCACCCTCTAAGACTATGTTTTTTACTGGTATCACCAGGGTCTACTTTTTTTAAGCTCTTTTTTTCTAATTGCTAAGGACACATGAAGATAATTTATTTGGTAGCTGTCATCTTTAGCTATAGAGTTAAGTAGACCTTTATCTAAATGCTTGAGTCCAGAAGAAGTATTTAGGTTTTAGAGTACTTGTCTTTATCTAATGGGAACTGAGTTTAAGTGTGACTCATTTATATTTATATAACTTAATCAAACTGCTTGGTGGTAATTCTAAACGCTTTATTTATTTTAGTATACCAATGTTTTGACTGTCATGTGAGGTCAGACATGAACTTTTTCAGACTTTGGAGAATTTCTGGTTATGGATTTGGACTGATCAACTTATATAAGCACATTTCAAATATGTGCCCCAAGGATCAAAGCTGATATCCATTGCTGTTGTAGGTGGCATAAAGTGGATTTAAAAAGTTGTATGTACCCCCCTTTCTTGGATCCATTGAATATATTTATAATCCCAGTGCTCATGAGGCAGAAACAGGAGGATTAGCCCAAGTTTGGGACCAGCCTGCTCTAATATGAGGCCCTATCTCAAAAATCAAAAAAAAAAAAAAAAAAAAAAACCATTTAAAATGTTTAGTGTTTTCTCCCTGGATATAGATGCTGTCATTCATGTTCTAAATTTCTGTCATTGATTCATCATTTAAGTCCTGCTTGATAGTGAGAGGAGCCCATGGGGAGGACTGATAGCTACAGGACTGAATGGGCAAAGTGGATATCTCAAGGCTTCCCTCTGTTCCCAATCACCATTACTGATGCTTCTCCCAGAATTTTTTCATCCATCAGCCTTTTGTTTTCTGCATCTTTGTCTGTTTCCTGAATGTTCTGCATTCACACCTTCACTTCTGTCTTTTGAACTTTCTCTATTCCCTACATTAAGATACCCCTAAAATCCCAACACTAAAGAGGCTGAGGCAGGCAGGTGAGATGTTTTAGGCCAGCCTGGGCTGTATAATGAGACCCCATCTTTTTGTTGTTGTTTTACGTATTTCCAGACAGGGTTTCTTTGTGTAGCCCAGGCTGTCCTGGAACTTATTCTGTAGACCAGATCTAACTCAGTTCCACCTGCCTCTGCCTCCCGAATGCTGGGAATAAAGGCGTGTGAGTCAATCACTGCCCGACTGAGACGCTATCAACCAAACAACATAACAAGATGCCCTAAGTCTTTATCTTCTAGTATCTATTTCACTACTCAGGGTCTGGATGTGGCCCACTTTTTAAGGTCCTCTTGTCTGTCTCCCTGAGGATGTGCTACAAGTGCCTTTGTAGGGAACATGGGCATTCCTTTCCAGTCTACTCTTCTTTCTTAATCTACTTACCATGCTTCTAGGGTTACAAAGTAGTAGAGTCTTGGCATAGTTCCTGATCTTCCCACAACATTTCTTACCTTCACAACCCATATTTAGTTGATTGTCAAGTCTCCTGAACTTTGCTCCTGTCTCTGAAGCATCTTTCAAAGACATCTTCTCTCCCCCATGTTCACTACCCCTTGAGAATGTAGCAATTGCTTTCCAACTGGTCTACCTGAATTGGACTCTGGCTCTAATCCATCTGCAACTGTCATCAGATTTCTTATAACATCTAATTATTCCATTTATTCCTTAGGGACAATTTGTAGCACTCAAGTCTTACAAGAGGGATTCAAATTTCACAGCAAGACGCACAATATCCTTGAGATATCCCTTCAGTGTTGGCCTTCCATCTGTTTTCCTGCTCCATCATCTGCTACTTCCTCCCTACACTCCATCTGCCCTAAACTATTTGCCATTTCTAGAACATTCCTTGAGTTCTTTCTTGTCTCTCTGTTTTAGCTATCACTTTCTTCTACTGTGTTTTCCTTTCCTTTTGCTGGGGAAGGAACTCAGATTGTATAAGCTAGGTAAGAGCTCTACCACTGAGCTACTTCCTGGTTCCAGTTTCCTTTTCAAAATGGTGTTTGGCTTAAATGTGGCCTCTTTTAAGTCAAGGTCTCACCTGGAACTAGCTGTGTAGCTCATCCTGGTCATGAACACATCATCTTTCTGCCTCTCCTGGGTGCTGTAATTATAGATGTGTAATACCATGCCCATTCTAATACGGCCTTTTTGGACCATTTTGTTTTCCTAAGTAGATCTTGTTACTGCTACATCTTTGTGTGTATAGGGGAAATGACTGGAATTGCGGGCACTGTTCTGTGTTAATCTTTGTATCCCCAGTAACCACTTGAAATATTGAAGACTGAACTAATGTTTAAAAAATGAGTTGATGAAGAATTCGTTCTTTATTTTCTTTAGGTTTTACTGCTTAACAAACCATGAAACTACCAAGTTTAGTTAGTGACTTTTAAACCACCACACTTTAGTTATATCTTGATTTTAGTAGTAGAAAACTTGGGGAGGCCAGGGATTATTTGGAGCTGGGCATATCTTCTGATGTTCACTGGTGACTTGGGTGGTTTGGAGGATGGTTCTTCTGGCCTTGACTATTCTACATGCTTTCTAATTTGTAACCATGTAGCTTAGGCTTGTTCACACTTTGTGAGGTTGTCAGGTTTTTAAGATAGTATCAAGGCATATAAGGCCTCTTATACATGAGGGCTAGACTTGTAAGATTACTGCTGTCTGAATGAAGTCAGTTAGCCAAAGATAGTACTGATAAATAAAGTAGATTGCATCTTCTGACCTGTTGCAAGAAATCTGAGTAGAGAGAGGATGGTAATGGAAGCTATTTTTTTTACAATCAATCTCAGGAATAAGAATAAGATGTTAGACCCGACTGGGGCCAGATGTTTTGTTTCACTATTGCACTAGCATGGTAGGCAGTTTTGACCTGACTCATGAGTCTAGTTTTGCCTAAGGTGAGTCCAAGATGTCCTCATGGTTGGCTCTCCTTTCAAATCCTCATCCTTTGATGTGAAACTTAGGCAAAAACATCTCCAGTCACTTTTTGGCCTTGATGCCTGGACTGAAGTGGAAGTATCACTAATGCAACAATGTGGGGAAGGAGTTCCTTGGTGCTGCAGAAAGAAGCACCAACATTCTTCTTGCCTCTACATTCTAGAAGCTATTGTACAGCCCTAAATAATATTTGATGATGTTAGTGGTTTTCTAATCTCAAGCTTTTGTGTGTTTTCCATCTGATAGATACTGTTGAAAGTTGACAGTTGCTGATTTGCTTGATACCCATTCAAGAATCTGAGGACGTGGATAAGTCTGCTTAGATCTACATTAGGAGCTTAATATGCTAAGGTGTACAGGAAGTGACTCTAGTTTTGAATAGATAGGGTAAACTATCCCTGATAGTTTCTTCCAGGACTTAGCTTCCGTACACATCTGTGCACTTCAGTAGAATTGTTGGAAGTAGTTAAAAGAAAGCAGGTACTGGACTTGGATGTAGCTCAGTGGTACATACAGGACTACCCAGCATGCTCGAGGATTCAGCCAGTATTACAGATAAAACACTGGGTATGGTGGTACATGACAATCCAAACAATAGGGTGATAGACACGGAAGGTTCATGGGTTCAGCCTAAGCTACACAGAGAGATCCTGTCTCAGAAAAGTGAAAATAGAAGGCACATTTACCTCATCCACAGCTGTTTCTACAAATTGTAAAGACTTTTCATCATCAGATAGTGACCTCATTACTTGCCACTGGCATAGCTGGAGCCCAAACAGTCCACAACCTGTATGATCCACCCAAATCATAAATTGTGTTGCTTGTGGATGCGTGTAGAATTTTAGCCATGGCATGAGAGTATGCCTGGTTAATCCCAGCACCCTGGAGGCGGAGGCAGGAGGGTGACAGTTGAGTTTAGGCTACAGTAAGACTCTTTTGCAAATAACAATTGTAACTTATGTTAACAAAAGAGTTGTGAACATTTATTTTGCTTTTGAGACAGGATCTCTGGTCTCAGCTGGTCTCAGACTTTCTATGTACCTGAGAATGACTCTGAACTGGTTCTCCTGTGTCCATCTCTTGAGTGCTGAGATTATAGACAGGCATCACTATGCTTAGTTTATGTGGTGCTGGGCTTCGAACCCAGTGCATTGCACATGCTAGTTATGCAAGCAGTCTATTAAATGAACCACATCCCCAGCCCTCAACAGTTTTTTCCCCCTAGGACATACTTTTAATTTTATTTTTTCAGAGAACAAAAATTTACTACTTAAATCTCCCCATGCTCATTTACTGATCAGTTTTTATTGGATCTCTGGTTAACTTTTTTTTTTTAAAAAATACAAACTCATATGAGCATGATTCAGTATTTTTAGAGGACTACAATAATTTGGTTAAAAGATCACTATTTTAGTTGATGAGTAGTAACAAGTGAAGCCCAAGTACTTTAATAGACTAGAAATAGGATAGTAATTGAGATGGTATTATTGGGTACTCATGCTTTATTTTTCTGAAAGAGTAACATGTTATAATAAGAACTCTTCCTAAATTAAATTTATTGACATGCATACATGGTACATATGTACCTGTTGATACTCACTTGTGTGGTCTGTATGTGCACATCATGTACAGTGCTCAGGTGATTGTATCTATGTACAGTTTCACCTCTCCATTATTCTTTGTAATTGATGGCTTATTTTTCCTAGGGAGATATAAAGAAATGTTCACAGAAAGGGTACCAATAAAATCTGCTTTGCATGGCTGAAAGAAAGCAGCTACATCATAGGTAACCAACCACTCACAAAGAAATTGTGTTAGTGTGGTCCCACCCTCAGTTACCCTTCTACCTCCTATATATTCTTAAACACCCCAAGATCAGATACAGCTGGGGGTGGGCAGGAGGAAATATTTGATGGAGTCTTAGTTAATGGTCAGGTTATTCCTTTATCATTACCATAGATCTGGCTATTACTGTAATCTGCCTGTTTCATTTCCATGAGTTTGATACCAAACTCTTTTATAGGGCACAACAAGCTCTTCATGCATGATGGCAGTGGTCACGTTATGTCTCGAAGATAGCTATACCACAACAGTAATTAGTAATAGCTATGAGAAAATGGAGAGCTATTTGTTGATACACACATAGAAGACCAGGTCTGAATTCTGTCAGAGATTAACAATTTAGTTGTATCATTAGTTGTTATGTACTACAGCCTTCCCTTCCCTAAAGGTAAATATAAGAGACAACTAATGAGTTCACTGAATGAAGGCACCTTTGCTAATACTGAGTAGTGTTAACAGGCATACTGTTGGTTTCTACGTAGAGATTTAAAAATGCACATTTAAGATGGACTAGATAGTAATGGTTCTCCTATAATTTTAATACTACATTAGATGACATTGAGGATTATTTGCATGTTTGGTATTCTTTTTTTTTTTTTTTTTTTTTGGTTTTTTGAGACAGGGTTTCTCTGTGTAGCTTTGTGCCTTTCCTGGAACTCACTTGGTAGCCCAGGCTGGCCTCGAACTCACAGAGATCCGCCTGGCTCTGCCTCCCGAGTGCTGGGATTAAAGGCGTGCGCCACCACCGCCCGGCACATGTTTGGTATTCTTATTCCAGATTAATGATGCTTGCATTAAGTTTCACCCCCACTGTCAGTGCTGTGGCATTGTCAGTGTGGTGGGTTTCTAGGCATAGGTTTAGGCCTGAGGCTGGCATCTGTGGCTATATATCTGTATCTTGCCTACCCAGAAGCCCAGCTGTGTGTACAAGAGGCTCTTGCATTATATTTTGACAATAACAGCAAACCCAAAACTAGCAGGTATTTGACCAGTAAAATAATAGCGGAGGAAGACAATGAAGTCTTAATGAATTTGCTCTAGAGGAAGGGTTTGGTGGTTTTCAGCTTCAGGTTTGTGTAGGATAGAAAGAGAAAGGACAGATGATATTCCTTGGAACAGCAGTATACAGTCAATTGCTGTATGTACCAAGAGAATAGCTTGTGCCTTAGTGACAGGATCCATGCAAAATGGGGTCATTGGATGTTCTATCCTTCAGGATGGTAGAAATAACTTGACCAATGGAGCTCAAATGACAGTCCGAGACCCCACCTTTGTCTACTTCTTGACATAGGTTTCTTTGCCTGTGAAAACCAGGTGTAGCCTTACGTTTATGAGTGTTTTGTAGCTATTTCTGATGAATGGAAAAAACACACACACTCCCATAGGTATTAAAAAGATTGGGCTATCTGCTCTCCTCTTCTCCAGGAAAAGTCCCATAGTGTATGTATGTGCTTACATTCATTCTCTTAGTGATGATGGGTGATACTTTTGTGATAAGGGTGAATGAGTTCCTAATGTACTTTATTTCGCATCAGTGGAAGAACATAGATGTTTGTTGAAATGTTTCACTGAGAACTTGGATCTTGGGAGATATGACTAGGCAGTTGGCCTAGAAGTCAAGAGGCTGTTGCTGTATTGGTTTCCAGTGAGTTTCTACGTGGCTCTGCTGATTTAGGACATTATTTTTATTGCTCTGGGCTTTGATATTACCATTTCTCACACAGGGTTAGATTCTAATCTCCAAAGTCTATTCTAATTCTGATAAATACCAGTTTTAGTGCTGTGTTTTTGTTTCCTGCCACCCCTTTCAGTAATATCAGTATAAAAGGATTACTGGGATTCAAAACAAAACTGGGGAGATAACCTCGGTCAGTAAGGTGCTTGTTGTGCTAACATAATGACCTGAATTTGATCACTAGAATGCATGCATGCATGCAAAGAAAAAAAAAACAGCCTATCTGCCGGGCACTGGTGGCACACACCTTTAATCCCAGTAGGCAGAATCAGGTGGATCTTTGAGTTCAAGGCCATCCTGGTCTACAAAGCGAGTTCCAGGACAGCCAGGGCTACACAGATACACAGAGAAACCCTGTCTTGAAAAACAAACAAACAAGCAAAAGCCTTTCTCAAAGTCTAATCCTAGTGCCAGCATCATAGGTATTAGTTCTAATATATTATATTTCTAATGCTTCTTATATTAACATGCCTAAAGGAACTGTTGTAGCTTCAGATTATGTCATCCTCTCGAACTGGTACCGTGGGACTTTTGATGGAAGACCTTCTCCCTGAAACAATGAGGGAGATTCATTGCTACCTTTTTGTAGCCTACTGACAACTATAATGTTTGATTCTTTCAGTTAGTCATGGACTTCGGGGGGGAATACCCCTAAATAAAACATTTCCTTGGAAATACTGTGCAACTGTTAAGAGACTTCACATTGCCTTCTAGAAACCCCTAGCCTAATAGCTCAGACTTTTTCTACTGAGCACCTGGGACTATCCTGTATTTTACCCTAGTACCCGACACCTTGCCTCTTAGTGTGTGAATAGGTCAAAGGGTTCTCCACCTTGTTTGTGGAGACAGGTTCTCTTACTGGCCTAGAACTTGCTATTTAGGCTAGGTTGCCTAGCCAGCGAGCCCCAGGGATCTGCCCATTTCCAACTTCTCAGTGACGGGATTATAAGCATGTACCATCATACCTGTTTGTTTTGTTTTTTTTTAAACCGGATTCTAGTGGTTGAATTCTGGTCCCCATGCTTGCAAAGCAGCACTTTACTGACTAAACTATTTCCCTAACCCCATCACCTTAGCCTTTGTGTGTACCATAAAGCTTCACTCAGTCTAATCCTTACGAGTCCTCCCTTTTCTTGGCAGACAGTGTGAGCTTGGAGTTCCCATATGCCCCAAAGAAAGGAAATGGAATTATCTTGTCGCCTCAGAAGAGCTTCCTTTTTTTTTTTTTTTTTTTGGCCTTGAGTCCCTCAATAGTTGTATGCCAGACTCATAAGATTTTCCTGCATAAACTGTCAAATGGGACGTGCGATTTGCTAATATGGATCATTTGCATGTTCTTGTCTATCCTTGAGTCTTCTGTTTAAAGAGTTTGTAGCTTCATGATAAAAAGTAATTTTGGTGGTAAACACCTGCTGATTCATTACAATATTTCCAAAGGAGGAAAATGGGAATAGTTAGATGTTATGGTTCTCTTCAAAATATTTTCTTTACAGGCCTTTCAGTTTCCCAGTTTTAATTTGTCTAGAAAAGCCTTTGTAGGTAGAAGATTGATAATGGAGGTAATTTCAACTGATAGATTCCTTATTGCATATGTTTATTCTCCTTGTAGTAAAATGAGGCATGACTGTCATTGCAAGCCCTCCCATTTGGGGGGTTGGGATTTGCTCCAGAGAATTTGAGTACCATTGACAGGCAGTATACATGGTTTGCATATATGTAAAGCCAAGCACACAACCCCTCAGATTACTTAAATTTAAACCACTTCATTGTTCAGGTGCAGTTATTACTTTGTGTCTTGAGACAGGGTCTTGCTCTGCAGTCCTGGCTGGCCTCAAAGTGGAGACCCTTCTGTCTTAGCTTCTGGAGCACATAGTGTACCACACACGGCTTTTAAGAAGCATTTCAAGTTCCAAAACAACCAGAGAACACATAGAAACCGTGCCTAGAAAAACAAACAAATAAACAAAAAGCATTTTATTTGAGACTAGGTAAGACTTAGCCGGCTAAGAAGTGTTCAGTGTTGGTGAAGGCTCTGTGTTCTAGTTTTTGGCTCTGCTTCTCATAAGCCTTTTTTTTCCTGAAAGATGCTTCTGCTACTTCAAGACTACATACATACATTTATTGCTTTATGAAGTAAGTTCTGAGAAATGTCTTTAGTTGTTTTGTAAAGATCATAAATTCCCTTACATAAAGCAAGTAGATCTTGCCAATTATGATGCTGTACATAGAAGTTTGCACTATACTATGTAGCCAGTGGTTTGTTAACAATAGCCTTGCCACACATGTGAGTAATGCATTGTGGTAAATTGAAGACTGGAAGGAATTTTTGCCTTTCATCATTTTTGATACACATTCTTATAGGTTGATTCCTAATCCTGTTTTGGTCCTTCAGATTTCAGTGAACCATCTATCACTTGGAAATTAAGGTTGTTCTTAGATTTCTAATATATTGTCAGTATCAAGTCAGAATATTAGAATGCAAATTTCTTTTAATTCGTTTAGTGTTTGTGTGATACCAGTGGGAAACAAGGCAGGGTATGTCAGTGTCTTAAGAAACAGAATGAGCCTAAACAAAAACAGTAATTCTGAATTTTAAGTATTTGAATTCAAGTCCTAGTGGTTGTAGTATTAAGGCAACTCCACGTAGTTAAAAGGGAGGTTTATTTTGTGGGGTAACTTACAAGTAAAGGGATAGGTTACAGGGTCAGGGAAAGGTGTAGTGCAGTCCAGCAGTGTTCTCTGGAGAACTCTGCTCGTTCTACCTTCAGGATCCAGGATCCAGGAACCAAGAGAGCCAGCCCATCCGGATCTCGGTCTTAAGGGCTCCTGTCTCAGGCCCGCTTTGTAGGTGTGATAGTTACCGAAGCCTCAGTGGGAGTAGTACTTCCAGGTCAAAGCTGGAACAGCTACCCACTACAGAGTCGCAGGCTTGTTATTTATCTACTGTAGGGTCTTGGGCAAATGTTCCCACTTCCTTTTCACTTTGTTATTTTCTGTGTTTGGGTGTTTTGCCTGCATATATGTCTGTGTACCACATGTGTGTCTGGTGGCTGCAGAGGCCAGAAGAGGGGGTCAGAGTCTCTGGAAGTGAAATTACAGACTGTTGTGAGCTGCCATGTGGGTGCTGGGAATCAAACCTGGGGCCTGGAAGAGCAACCAGTGCTCTTAATTCAACAGCACTTCTCCTTCACTTCTAAAAAGCCTTAGTTTGTTCAGTTGAACAAGGGATAGACTAGTTATAGTAGTCTTTTGTTTCAGTCTGCTTTGGGGATCAAGTAGAACCTCTTCATGTGTGAAGTCTCTTTCTAAACAGAAAGCTGTAAAAAGCATCAGTTATCATTAGGATTAATGATGCAGTCCTTGTCAGCAGCAGCCATCTGTTTGTTGTGGCTGTCACTGTCAAAAGCAAGATGTGAAAATGGCCCAAGGGTATTTCAATTATACACACCTTGACTTTCAATCACACCTCAAGTTTTTTGTTGTTTTTGTTTTGATAGTCAAGCTGACATGATTCAAATTATGAGCTGTCTCCTGGAAACCATTGAAACAGAGGACCAGAAGGGATAGTGGGATCATATTAGTCAGTCTTTCTCTTCAAAGATGAAAGCTTAGGAAGTCTAACTGACTTACAGAGGTAGCAAGGGCTGCTTCAAGGCAAGGCCACCACTAAGGCGCTAGTTGCTTCTGTTCTTAGTTGAAACCCTGATTTTTGTAGTTAATAGTTTTGGTTTTGTTTAAGATACCATTGCTATAGCTCAGCCTTGACTTAAACTCATGGTCCTCTTACCTCACCATCCCAACATCCCAAGTGTTAGGATTTATAGGCATGCACAGGACTTATACAATTTTGGTAATGGACCCCTAAAAAAATTCACTGGTGTTGAAATTTTAGGGTTCTCTTCTTCCTTTCTACTTCATAGCCCTTCTCCTGTTCTGTTAACAGTACGTCTTTCTCTCATTATCCTAGAAACCGTAGGTGGGCCCACTGTAATCATGAGGGTCTTTAAAAGTGTTCTGTGCTTTCACAGCCCTTCTAAGTATAAGAACTGCCGAAAATCTTGAATTGCTTTGACTTATCTCTAGTTAATGCCTCATTGATGTCCTTCCTTTAAGAGATATGATTACATCTGTTTTCTGTGATAGCTATAATGAAATGAAAGAAAGCTTATACGAGTCAGGTGCTCTCTATATTGCCTTGTTTAATGTGCTAAAGGGTCAAGAAGTAGACAGCAAATCCTTTTATGGATGAGGAAACAGTACAGAGTAGTTAGCTTCCACAGGGTTGTGCTACTAGTAACCAATGACCCTGAGGTTTTATTGCACAATAAAGAGGACAGTTCTAAGGTGTGTTATTTGCACTTCTGCCAAGGCATGCTCATAATTTATAAGGTCTAAAACTGTGTTTCACAAAGTGTCTCACATTTCATTTTGAAAGTTGAAGACAAACATGTATATAATTGAAACAGTATGACTCAAACACACTTATAAGAGAGGACAAAATAAGATTAATTTCAGCAAAATCTTGATCATATTTTGTAATCTCTTACTTGTCTACGTGTATATGTTACAGTTTCCCATAGCTATAATCTCAGTGGTCTGCTCCTTTAATTTTACATTGTGTATTTTCTTGTGTTATTAGGTGTCATTGTAATTATTATCATAGGTAGCCTATAGGTTGTTTCTGAGTTTTATATTGTTAAAATAATGGCTGAACAAACAGCTTCTGTCTGGGATAAACCATTTGGCAAAGGAAAGAGGGTGTCAGGTTCAATTCAAATCAGGAAACTCAGCAGTTAAACTAATAATTTGACCAGCTACCTGGAGGGGATAAGATAATTAGAGGCAGAAAATAAAAATATAATTGAGTGATAACCTAGAGTATGGTGGCATACATCAGTAATATCGACACTTGGGATGATAAAACAGGAGGATGGTGAGTTTGAGGCAAGTCTGAGCTACATAGAAAACTTGTCTCAAAAAATAAAAGTAGGGCCAGCAAGATAGTGAAGGTGCTGACCATGCAAGCCTGGAGACTTGAAGTCGAGCCCTGGAACCCATATAAGGTAAAAGGAGAGAACAGACTCCACAAGGTTAATCCTCTGACCACAACACATACACAACATGTGTTCACATACACATACACCAATAATAATAAATAAAATGGAAGTATTGGGGCCTGGGAGATGGTTCTTCAGTAAAACGATTGCTCTGTAAACATGATCTGATTTCGATCTCCAGTATCTACATACAAGCTGGATGTGGTGACGCATACCTATGATCCCAATGTTGGGTAGGCAATGTTAAGAGGAATGTTCCCTGGAGCTTGCTAGCCAGTCAGCCTAGCTGAGTCTTCAAGCTCCCACATTCAGTGAAAGGCCGTGCCTGAAGAGATAAGATGGAAAGGGACTGAGGAAAACACTAAATATTGACCTCTGGCCTCTACATATATGTTCAAATGTGCAAACACACACACCTATGAACAGGTACACATGTACAAGTAACAAACAAAAATAAGCTGCCTAGTCGGTTTGTGTTTTGAGGCAAGGTCTCAGTGTGTTACCCCAGGCTGGCTTCAAGTTCCTGGGCTTAGACGATGCTTCTACCTCAGCTGTTTGCTCAGTAACCTGGAGTACAGGTGCTCACACCACACCTGGTACAGGCTGGTTGGTCTTGAATGCAGATTCAGACCTTGAAATAGGGCTCTGTCAACAGAGCCCTATTTTTTGCTGTGTTTTTGGAAATGATCTAGTGTCTCATACTGCTAGGCAAGCCCTCGATCACTGAACTACACCCTCAGTATAAATCCTTCTACAAAGCACATAGTAATTATTTGGGAGCTGATCTAAAACCTCTGGCCCCAAGTTCCAAGGACTGCTAGCAAAATATTGAGTGCTGGGGTGATGGAGATAGGCAGATCCCTGGAACTCATTGACGAGACAGCCTAGCTGAATTGGAGAACTAGAGGTTCAGTGAGAGACCCTTTCTTAAAAATACCGTGGAAAACAGCTGAGGAGAATACCTGGCATTGAACTTTGTTCCATATGCACACACACAGACATGTATACACACATACACTAAAAAGAGAAAGAGAATACCGGGAACTTAAAAATCATAAAAAATGACAGAAGTTTAAAATCAAGGTACTGATTGATCATCTGGTGAGGGAGGCATGCTTTCTTTGTCCTTAGTTGGCACCCTGTCTCTTTAATCCCCACAGTGCCAACAGGTTCCAGGAATACGGATAGCATTAGTCATGACAGTCCTAATGGCCTAGTCACCTTATAAGGGTCCACTTCTGAATTCTATTTTCATTTAAGTCAGTTTAGAGGGACACAGATTTGAAATGGTAACAGATGATTATTAGAGTCTCTGTTATCAGCTTTTAATCAGCTTTTTATATTATTGTTGTGTATGTGCCCCATCTCAGAATGCAATTTTCTGCATTTTAACAACATCCTTAAGGGCATCATGTGCATATTACATTTGAATAGCATATATTTATAGGTGGTTCTTAGGAAACATTTTAGTTATTTGGTTTAGGAATGTGTACCTAGGCTCTGGATGGACTCCAACAACATTGTGGTTTTGAATTATTTCATAATTGCCTTTTTACAGACCTTTCTTGCTATCTAGACTTGGCTGGCTTGGAACTTGCTGTGTAGCTTAAGCAGATCTCAAAGTCATCCTCCCGCCTTAGCCACTCACATGCTGGGTTACAGATGTGTCCTTGCCTGCCTTTTAATGTGACTATAATAAATAGTTAATATTGTAAAAATTTAATATGAGCAATCTTTAGAATTAGGCATAGTTGGAACAGTAAGAATTTAGAAGCAGTTTTTAAAAATGTTTTAAAAAAGTTACTTAGAAGACTTAATTTGGAATTCATACTGGTAGTCTGGCACTGTTTGCTTTACTGGAACATGTCACTTAAAAGAGCAGACTCAGCAGTCGAATTAGCTTAACAAATAATACTTAGGGTCTTTGAACAGATCTGTTCAGTTTTGAACTGGAGAATAAGGTTTTTCTTGTAATTGCCCCTTGTCTTTGATAGTAATCTTGTTATTGTTTTCCCTGTGTTGATTGTGGGTCAGGAGGGGACCTAGCTCACTAAGAATGCAGTGTGGACACTGAATGAAGTAAAATTTGAAAATCCTTTATAAATTTTCAGATATGTAATCAACCTAAGGGGTTTGCATGGTTTTAAGGCAAACGGGTATATGGGGCCAAATCTAGTATGTGCTTGGAAGCAGTTGTGCATGGATGTTCTGTTACAAAGGTAGAAATTCCCAGCTACCAATAATAAAGACAGGAAGCTTTTTATAGGTGTACATACATAGTTGATAAAACTATAATACGCCTTGATTTTTTTCTTTAAAACTGAGTAATTGAGGTGGCCATGTTGGTCCCTCACTGTCCAGAGTGCTGACTTGGTATCTAATAACTTAAAAAGTGAGAGAAATCAGTTTGACCTTGAGAACTGAGAGCTGTAGGAAATGGTCCTACTGTATCACATAATGGGCGCTTTGAAGTTTCAAAGCGCTTTAGTATGTAGATGAACCTGAGGAGAAAGTGGAACACAAGGTAGAGCAGCTCTTCTCTTATTCAACATAAAAAGAAAGGTCTCTTGTATACATCCATGTTCATATCGGGTCTCCCATTCACTCCTAGTCATGGTGACCTTTTCTTTTCCTTCCTTTCATTTCTTCCCCTCATTTACTTCCTTTGAAATTATTTGTCCCTGCAACCAGTGGTTGACCATGAACTCTTTTGTCTGTCCTTGATAATTGCTTTTCCTTTTGTTTTTATCATGGTGGGGTCAGCTCTTTCCAGCAGATGAGAAGGGAAGAAAAGATAAGTTTGCTTAGTTACCACATCCAGAAGTTTGCTCAAGATTTAGATCTGTAAGTCCGAAATCACCCAGCCGGGAAAATAGTCCTCACTGAAGTAGAAAGAACTGGTGGCTGCCCCTGGGGTGGTTAGGGAGTTGTAATGATGATCAAGGATATGTGATAGGAATAGTAGGCAATGGAGTCTATTATAGATGGGGTTTGTATTGCAAAATTAAAAGAGCATGGGTGTTAACTAAGTGTTCTCACCACAGAGTGCTATTAGCTGTGTGAATGAAGTAAAGCATTTGGTAATTAGCTACAGTTAACCACTACACAGGATATGTACTTTAGAACATGGTGTTGTATATGATAACAGTTTTATCTGACAATTTAAAAAATTAAAAAAGACATACACATCAAGGACTCCCCCGCATAAGGTGTGCATGCTCTAAGCCTAAAGTGAGGAAGCCTGAGCTTTCTTGTGCTATTGACAGGAAGATGGATAATAATTATTTTTTCCAATTCTTTACCCCTTAGTTTTAGCTTTTTTGAGATAATCTTGGTTGTAATCATAATGGCCCAGGCTGGCCTTGAATTCTATGGTTTTTCTACCTCAGCCTCCTAAGTGTTGATGACACCACAGTGGACTTTATTCCTCATTTCAGGGAGTGTTGGCTATAAGCAGCAGGTATTGCCCCAAATTCTTGTCAGTTTTATGTGCATGTTATATTCCTAACTACATAGTTTAAACAGTATCTCTAGGGACACAACCTTGTTCCTCTTTGCAGCTTCAGGGTACATATACTGCTCCTAGTTCTTGAACTGTTTATCATGAGGCCCTCCCTGTACTGATGTATTTTGTCGTGCTGGAGAGTGAACCCCAGGGCCCTGTGCATGTCATACAAGGGCTTGCCCAGTCACCCACATTCTCAGCCTGAATTTTGGGACTTTAGTAGGCTTGCTCATTTCATCTTGCATCCTTAAGCCTTATTCTCTATGTCTCTGTTCTTTATTCCTCAGACCCCTGCCAGTGCAATCCAAGATAGGCACCCCCTACAGCTTTTCCTATGCTAGTGTCTCCATGGAAGGCTTGCTAGGATCACACCATTACAGGCTTCTCTGTTTTTTACCTGTCGTACCTCTGGGGCAGTGCTCCATATGTGTGATAGTGGTACCAGTTATCCCTTCATTGAGACAGAACTGAAGCAGGAAGAATCATGGCATGCCCATGCATAAGTATCAGAAAGCAAATTTTACTTCTCTGTTTTGTCTTTACAACATGGAGGGGTGTACAAATCACACACTAAGCAAACATGTTCATGGTGTCACATACTTGAATGATAAATCTGGGTAGATGTTCTGGACAGCTTGTTTGTGAATCACAGATTCCCCAATGCCAAGGAGTCCTAAGCTACTGGGAAAACTCACTTTATTAGCCCTTGTTTTATGATTTCTAGTATATAGAAATATGAATTACAATGCTGTTATAGGAGCAACCCCCTATGTAATGGTTTTTATGGTGGAAAGTCAAAATTAAGAGTCCTAGCAAATTGAATTCTCTAGAAGGAAGGCTTGGGTGAGTTTGCTGCTTTTTGCTCTGCCAGCCTGAATTTATCGTTCTTAACAGTCTTCTTTCCTTAGAGTGACTTGTGTAAATCAGAGGAATGGATGATGGATAAGTAAAGAGGTGTGGTAGAGGGGGAACCCAGGCTGGAAGCGGTGAAAAAAGTGGGACCGTGGCTAATAATGTTTGACCAAACCGCCCTTTCTCTGTCTACAAATGAATGATTCACTTTGCTCCTTTTGTTTTAATTGCCACAGTGTTTAGTTTCCAAGACTGTCTTGTGAGACACCCTTTTGCTAAAAGTCACATTTGAGTTAGAAGCCAATTCAGCATACCATGCATTCCATTTGAGAAAAATGTCAGGATCCTTCCTGCTATGAAAATGTCATGTGTGCTTAAAATGACAACGTTTGTCCCAAGCAGTAGTTTCAATGTGGTTTTTTTTTTTTTTAGAGCAGACCAGAAAGTATTTTATTCGCAAGGGTCCGGGGTGGGTTGTCGGTGGGGACAGACAATAAATACCGAGGAATGTCGAGTCTCAGTGCATCCAAAACGTGGGTCCTGGAGTCTGTCAGTGAGTCAGAGGACAAGGTCAATAAATACCCAAACTGCCTTGGGGCGGGGCGGGGGGGGGGGCATTGCAGCCGTGGCTGTATGTGAGGAAGGGGTCGCAGCAACCCCCAGGAGCGGAGCTGTCCGAAGCCAAAGGCTTTCACGAGAGCTGGTAGAGGTTCTGCTGATCGGCTGCTGTGAGAATGGGACGTCCCCTAGAGATCAGGCCTATCCGAGGCGCCTTGCCTGCTCCTGTTCGCAGCTGCTCTGGCTGCTGCCGCCACACTGGGCTGCCCTGGGTTGGTGGCCTATACCCCAGTCTGGTGTTTCCCGGGAGCCACCTTCGCCCCCTGAACCCTAGGACTCCAAGCCATCTTTCATCTAGGCCCCCTTAGAAAGCCGTGTGACCTAGGACGGCCCAGAATGTCTCTGTGCCATCTCTGCTTCTCGCCCAGCCCCCCCCCCCCACCCCCCCATTCCTCACTTCTGCGAGCCTGGTTCCCACCCGGCTCCACTCCTGTGATCCGGGCCCGCCCTCCGGCCGGCCAGGGAGGGAGGAGCAGGACCCCTTTGCAGGAACCCGGTTTCTGCAGGGCTGGCGGCTTGAACGCTGCCGCTGCTGCCGGGGCATTCGCCGACCACCCTTTACTCAGCCCCGACGTGGATGGGCAAACTGCTCAGCCCATCCGATTTCACTTCTCACGCCTCCAGATATCGGTCACAAACCATAAGTCCTTGTGCATGAGCCCCTGATCAATGTGTTTTATAATGATTTGTTTTGAGTCTTCAAAGCAACTTTAATTCTCACTGTTTCATTTTCAAAACGACATCAACCATTAAACATCAGCTTTTAATTTTTAAATATCAAAATGTTTGAACTGCAGGTTTAGTGAATGTATAGTGGAGAACAAAGGTGGTACTTTGGGTTTTTCTTTTCTTTTCTTTTTACTATGACAGATAAACATAAGGTAAATTTGTCATCTAAACCATGCTGAATGCACACTATAGTAATGTTTCATGTTCACCTTGATATGCCATGGATCTCTAGAACTTTCTCACCTTGGAAAATCAAGTATTTACTTTAAACAAAGCCCTTTCCCCCAATCTCCTGGCAACCACATTCTACTTTGTTTTTAATGAGTGTATACTTTAGATTTCTCATTATAATGGGAGCCATGCGTATTTTTCTCTTTCTGACTTGCTTGTTTTAATTGGCATGATGTCCTCCACGTTCACCTGTGTTATTGAAAATGTGTGTTGTGTTTGTGTTCATGAGCATGTACACACAACCATATTTTCTTCATTCATTTGTGATGTTACTGTTGCTTTTTGTCAAATATTCCTCTGGAAGCTTTTCTTGGAAAGTAAAGCAGCCAAACCATAGAGAACATAGAAAAATCAAATTGAGTCACACATAAGAAATGGGATTTCCATGTGTTATATTTAATATCAGATATTTACACTTGGATAATATGGAAGTCACTTAGCTGAAATTCTAGTATAAGTGGTTTAGGTTCACACTCCTCCTGTACTATACCTATCTCCCCACATGCCCAGTGAACTCTTCTTAGAATTACATGAGCATGATTAATGGTGACATTTTCTCCTAAACTTGTCTGGGCTTCACTAGAATGTGTTGCAGGCAAATAGGGGACAAAGGGGCAGGGCAGGAATGTGGCTGTTGCAGCCAGGAAAGGATGGATGACCTATGAGCTCATTGGGGTTGGTCCTGGGTTTTCTTATTGGGTGCTGTGAGGTTTTCTCACAGATCTTCTATATGGATTTTAGTTCCAACTCAGAGAAGAGGTAACCCTGCCTCCAGAGAAAGCACACGGGTAATAGACTCTGTGATCTGGTTTTAAGTCTGAGAAGTGTTGTTACAATACCAAAGACAAGGTTTGTCTTCAAGGAACATACCCACTGGGGAAGAATCAGAATGATGTGGGGTTTCTCATTTCTTTCCTCACTTTATTGAATTTTTAAAGCAGATTGACTGGGCAGGTTCTTACAGCAACTGCGCGGGTCCCTGTTCTCCCAGGTGCTTCAGTGCCTGGCAAATAGAGTCTGTGAGAGAAATCCTCCTTTCTTCCTCTCTGTCCTGCTTATGGTTGGGGATGCACATGTGGTGCTACAGAGTACTAGAGGCCCACTTTTTCCTTGTGGCTTGCCGCAGGGATGCCTCTGAGCTGGAATTGTGCTAGTGCTAGAGAATGCCTCCTTCCTGCCTGGACTGTCCTGCTATTCTCTGTCTCTTCTTTGATGTCCTCCTAGGATAACATGGCAGGACCTTCCCCAAGTCAGTGAGGGAGGAGGAAAGCTGCAAAATGTGCCTAGGGTTGACAGTTGCACCTAAATGGCCTGGTTTTGGCTCAGTGGAAAGAAAAGGTGATGTCACAGCAAGAGCAACATTCTGTGGCAATCACACCTGATTTACTCCTGCCTCAGGTGACAGTGAAGAGGAAATAAATGCTTTCCGTAAGCCCTCCCAGCTGATAGGCTAGTTAGCTGATGCTTATTCTTCAAGTCAGGTGAGAATCATGACCAATCATCCTCCAAAGTGAGGGAGATGGGAGGGAGCCATGGGCCCTGTTTACTGATGCCAGTGTGTATTCCAGAAGAAAAGTTTCTTTGAGACAGTGTTTCACTGTGTAATCAATCTGGCTGGCTGTGAACTCCCAGCAATCATCCTGCTTCAGTTCCCAAGTGCTGAGATTACAGGCATGAGCCACCATTCCCAGCCCAGAAGAAATGATTCAAAGAGACATTTATTTTTGTTTGAGGCTGGGTCTTACTATGTAGCCTAGACTGGCCTCAGACTTGATTTCTGTGTGTTAGCCTCCTGAGTGTTGGGATTATAAGTGTATACCATCTCTTCTGGTTTAAAGAGATATTTACCAAGTCCTTTGTGTTGTATTTTGTGTGTATGTCTTTATTTTTTGGTTTTTGGAAACGGGTTTCTCTGTGTAGCCTGGTTGTCCCGGAACATCCTCTGTAAACCAGGCTGGCCTGGAACTCAGATCCACCTTGTCTCTGCCTCCTGAGTGCTGGGATTAAAGGTGTGCTGCCATGACTGGCTATGTGTGTGTGTATCTTAAAATAAAATACACTTGTATGGTTGTTCTTTCCCCTAACATGGTAAATTGTTAAAGAATTTTATTAGTGTGAAGGTGCCCACCACCTCGGTAACTGCTATATATACTTGTTTTAACAAATGCCTGTTTATCTCACTGTGGATTTCCCACCCTCCTGCATTATCTTATCACTGATCCTTATTTTGGCCCTTACTTCAGGGAAGAGACTAGCAATTAATTTAATGTTTTGCCAGGGTTCACATGAAGGGACTTCTTGCTTTTGCCATTTGCGGGTTTTCTTCATGTATGCTAAGACATGTAAGGAGAAACTGTGCTGTCATAGTATTTCATAACATGCAAAAATCCTCCCTCGGTGCAATATAGCATTGTCCTAACGCACAATTTACAATTCCATGGCAGTTCATCGTGGCATTTGTTCATGTAGAACTAAGTGGTCTCCTTGCAATAGCAGATTACCTTGGTATTGTAAATATTAGGAAAATGGGGGGTATCGACAGTACATTTTATTTATTACTGCTGCTTTCACTGGAGAAGCTTTCATTGCATCATTTGTTTTAATTGTCACACCTTTGCTGTGCCAGGCTGCTTGAATGATAGAAAAGGAACCACAGGTGTGGGTAGATGAAGAACCTGCTCCCAGTCTCTGCTTAAAGAGAAGGTGGGAGTTTGAGATTTGGCTTTGTAGATACTTAGTATATATCTGAATGCTAGATGCTGTGAGTGCAATAGCTAACCTTAAGGATGGAGTCTTCCTTGGGAAGAGAAGAGGGTACTGGGTTGGGTTAGGAAGGACTCCATAGAGCAAGGAAGCTGGTAGGTAGCCTCCGTAGTTACAGGAGTTTTTACTTTAACGTTTCTGTTTCTGGTGGAGCTTCTACTTTGAG
The DNA here is from genome assembly GCF_007827085.1 of Peromyscus californicus insignis. NCBI lineage: Eukaryota > Metazoa > Chordata > Mammalia > Rodentia > Cricetidae > Peromyscus > Peromyscus californicus. The sequence goes on from NW_026294391.1 coordinate 2,945,047, forward strand.
GCAGCTATACCCCATAATGTCTCTAGGGATTATTCATAGTGAGGGTCTTTTTCTTTCACTCTAGTAAGCTGGCTATGATGATGGCAGGTTTGGTGAAGGCTTTACAGATGAAAAGCTAAGTTGGATCTGATTTTGTTGGACCTTACTTGACTGAAATTTTTAACAACTGGAAGGATCTGTATCTTGGATCATTTCCCATTCCTCCAATAGGAGATTATTTTTTCCTGTTGAAAGAATGGTACCCATGTACTTACTATGTGAAAAAAGTGATAAATCATTTGAATAGGAAAGTTGTTGCTAATAAGGTTATAAGAAACAATGGCCAAACAAAACACGCGGAATAAGCTCTGGAATCTGAAGATTATTCCCTAAAACCCAGGTGTCCCCCTTTTCATGGAAAAGCATGTGACCTTGAAGAATTGCATTCATTTTACTAATAGGGGTCAGGCTGCTGTTTAGACCACAGATAGACAAGAAAAGCCCAGCAGGGTTTCTTGGGTATAGTTACTCATCCTCTCAAATGTTGCAAAATCTCAGAGGGAAAAGAAAAGCAGAAAGGGGAGCGGGTGGTTGGTGGTGGTTTAAAAGCTGGTGACTAACCAACTTGTGCTGACTAATACTGGTGAACTCATAATGAGTAACAGTAATGAATTTCAAGGGCTATAAGTAGAAGGGAGCTATTTAAAGGTTGCATTTATAGAAAAGGGAGCCAAATTGTTGGTCACAAGAAAGGATTCTCTTTGGGGAACTTGGGAGTAATTCTTCAACCCTCCACAGCCAAGTTTAGTTTTGTTGAAATTTTTACAAGGCTAGAAATTGATCCTTCTGCCTCAGTCTTATGAATGAATCATAGCCTGTACCACCATGCCCAACTTCCACTTCATTTTTAAAAAATGATTTTATGTACAGGTATTTTGCTTACATGTATACCTGTATACCACGTGCATGCCTGGTACCCTTGTAGGCCAGAAACAGATGTTAGATCTCCTGGAACTGGACTTACAGATGTTTGTGAGCCACCATGTGGGTGCTTAGAATACAAAAACCTGGGTCCTTTGGAAAAGCTGATTCATGTCTTCAATCCCCAGTTCATTTAAAAATACTATAATGGTTTAATCTGTAAAATTAAGAGATGAACACTTTACCATTTATTAAAGTTTAGATCTTTGGAAATAGGTAGATAGGCAGCATGAAAGTTTTCATTTTGATTTGGACCCCACTAAGTGGTTGAATTATTTTTAAGAATTATTTTGAGTAGTAGAAATCTTTTTTTGGGGGGGGGGGACTGGAGAGGTGTTGTCTATCATGAGAGACTTGTAAACAAGGTGGAAAGAGGCTGCTTGCTGCCATCCAGGGATTGGCTGTCTGAATGCGGAAGGGTTTTAAAGTCTTTAGGAAGACAGGAAGTTCTCATGTTGATAAACATTAAAAGGAATGAGTTCAGATTGCACAAAGGATGGTAGCACAAAGGAACGGCTTAATGTGTTGAGTGACTGGATTGGTAAACCTCATCTTAGTGTTCTGACATGCTAATGAAGCTTGAATCCTGAAAGAAGACATTTCTAGGGAATAAAGCAGAAACTTATTTTGTATAGTCAGTGAAATCATAGAGTATTATATAAAGAACTGTGCCTATTTAACGTGCCAAGAATAAGCTAGAGAAAAAAACATTTCTATTGGGATGAACGAGGCCTTTGGTCACTGAAGAAAATAGAGTGCCATCTAGTGGAGTCATTTCATTCATGTGCACTGCCCCGAGTTCTCAGGAGTTTTACGCTCCTTGTTTTGTTTTCTTTTGTTTTGAGACAGAGTTTCACTGTGTAGCCCTTGCCTGGAATTTCCTCTGTAGCCTTGACTGGTCTTAAACCTGCAATGGTCTTCTGTAATTAAGGCACGTATCACTACATCTCCACATGATTTAGGCTCTAAATTTTAATTTATTTTTATTTTATATACATTGGTGTTTTCCCTTCATGAATGTCTGTGTGAAGGTTTCAGAACCCCTGGAACTTGAGTTACAAACAGTTGTGCTGCCATGTGGGTGATGGGAATTGAACCCAGGTACTCTGGAAGAAGCAGCCAGTGCTCTTAACCTGGTGCCCTTAGGTTCTTAATATGAAATAATTTATTGTTTCTTTTGTAGTGTTCATTTTTAAAGATTGTTTATTTTGAACTGATTTTACATTTGCAGAAGAGTTAAAGAAATAGTAGAGAATTTCTAGCTTCCTCAGTTAGCCATGATATACACACTTATCACAACCAAGAAATAAACATGGTATGGTACAAAAGTTCCAATTTCCAGACTCAATTTAGACTCATGAATTTTTCCACTTTGGTTCATTTTCTGTTCCAGGATCCCTTCCAGGATCTCACAGTGTTTTTATTCATGCCTCCTTAGGCTCCAAAATCTGAAACAGTTCTTCATCAGTTCAAAGGCTGCTTACTAAAAATACTTCTTGGGATTATGACTGTTGTAAAATTCTCTTGAAAATAGCCAAAACTTAGAAAAATGCAAAGGTGTAGCAATGAGGCGAGACTTCTAACCTAAAAATATTTATCCTGTTTGTACACATATGAGAAATGTTTTTATGTTTGCAATGGGTTTTCTAAGTTTTACTTGTCTTGAAAAGTTAAGTCACTCATGTTTTACAATTTTATCATGTTACTTAAAAAGGAAATTGAACCTTGGGGGAACTTTCACATGTTGCCTTTTGGTCACTGGTCTCATGTACAATGGCAGGTAAAAAAGGGAAGACATCTCAAAGCAATTGCAAAGTAAACCTCAGTTGGCCAACAGTTTTTGTTCTGGTGGTAACCAAAATTGGAAGATAAAAGAAATGTGCTAAAATGACACAGCCTAATGCATCAAATAGTTTCTTTTTCAAATTAGATTTATTCTTTTTTTTAATTATGTGTGAGTGTTTTGTCTGCATGTAAGTGTATCGCTTGCATACCTAGTGCCTGTGGAGTCAGAAGAGGGTATCAGATCCCCTGGGACTAGAGCTATAAATGGTTGTAAGCCATTGTGTGGCACTGGGAATTGACTCCAGGTCCTCTGGAAGAGCAGACAGTGCTCTTGACCACTGAGCCATCTCCCCAGCCCCCAAGTATTTTTTGAAAATACCAAGGTGTGTGTTTCAGATATTTAAAATAATTGTGACATTTAAACATACACATTGGTCTGGTTAGTAAATAGTTTTTAACCATCTATTCTAATTGTTCTAAACTTTACTAAAACATGTATTTAAACATTTCCATTACAATTTTTATTAAACGTTAGAAATAAATTTTGGTCGGGGGTCATTTTAGTGTTTTGTGGCTTCATTCTTCACAATCCCACATTTTCAAAGACTGTTTAAGTCTCCACTGGAGACATTGACCACAGTGAATGCTCATATATCTGAAAGCTATGAAAAGGCCTGGTGTTTCCTGAGGATATACTGATTTCCTTTATTGTTGTTCCTCACCCACCTTCCCAAAATAATATCCACTAAAGGTGGTGGAGCTGTATGAAATGAAACTGCCTCCCAGATAAAGAATGACTCAGGAAAGGCTTGGGCCAGTAGGGACAACTTTGGAAAGCTTGCCATCAGTTAATAACTGTTAGGAGAAGGAGGGATGTTTCCTCGTCCAAGATGCCAACAGGCCTGGAGCTATGGTCAGCCCATGAAGCAGCCAAGCTGTGGGGGCAGAGTGTTTTTGGCAGTTCTCATGCCTCCTTTCTCCGAATGTTTTTCTTGACTAGGAAAATACAAATGTGTTGTCCTTTCAGACCTGTTTTTTCTTAGTTCATTTTTAATTTGTCTTAACCTATACACTAAGTAAGGACAGAAAACAGTAGGGATGAATAGTTAGTCCTCTCTGGAAACACCCTCACAGATAGGCCCAGATGTATGTCCTAAGTGAGTTTTAAGTTTAGGCAAGTCAAAAATGAAGATGATCACAGCTACCCAAAACTAGGACTCTCAACCCTGCCTTTTCTCTCAGACACTGTCTCTCTCATGTCTTTGTTACCCAAGCAATCCAACTAGGTTAAGTTTCTTGCCACCTGCTCTTATCTTAGTTGGCGTTTGTGACTGTTAACTATTATTCCTGTCAGCTAAGATGGATGCTCACTGAAGGCTTGAGGTCACTCTGAAACCTCAGGTCTCACTGAAGACCAGGGTCTTTCTGTAGGCTTTTGCACAAGTACCTCTTTTGCTGTTGTTCCTCACACCAGGGTTGACCCTGCCAATGCCTCTAATCACACAAAAGTAAACTTAGAAAAACTACAAGTTATAAAAATGACCTCTTAGAACACAGAAAGCAAGCATATTTTAGGACTGCATGAAAGGAAGCCATCCAAATGAATCCATTTACACAATACACTAGGTCATATTACATCTTCTGAGCTGTAAGAACCGTCCAAGGAAATGAGAGAAATAAAGAATCTGCCTGTTGTGCTTTATCCTGGTCGAATTTTAAAAGTTTGAGTTTGGAGTCTTGGGAAGATAATTTTAACACTAATGCTCCATAGGGATGTGACTATATTTCACAAACCTCCATTTTCTTTTGATACTTTGAGTTTATCATTAAGCACTTCAATAACATTTTGACTTCCTTTATATATTTCTCCTCTTCCATTAAGTAGAAAATTTTAATAGTTCTTCTTGTGGCTGCCTATTATTAAAAATGGCTTCATGTTTTTCTAGGACAAGCTTTTTGAAATGGTGTTAATTTAGACGTTTTAGGGACAGTGTTGAGGGCCAAAGACATGAGGTAGATTAAGAAAATGAGTTTGTTTCTCCTCTAGAAATTTAAAAGGTGAAGTTTGGTGTCTTAATGTAATGTCTCCTAATTAACTTTCCTTTGACTCACAATGGGGGCATTTCAGTAACCTTTGCTTGCAGTAATCAGGAGCATTATAGAAGACAGCTGTTAGGTGAGGTAACTGCTTCCTCGACTACTGGTTTTGGTGGGCTTTTTGGACATTTTTGTTCCATAAGACAGTAGGTCACTTTGTCGCTGTTCTTAGTAAATGTTACATACTCTATGGCTAAGCTCCCACCTGTTAAAGGGTACATATGTGGAGGAGAGAGAGATCAGAAACTTTGTGATAGAAAGAAAGCAGAGAGGAGAAAGACAAAAACACAGGTTAGCTTTGGGAGGAGCTGTATCAAAATCCACCGGCCCCTTCTGTCTCTTCAAAAGGGTATATATACATATATACATATACATATACATATACATACATACACACACACACACACACACACACACACACACATATATATATATATATATATATATATATATATATATATATATATATAAAACAATGCTAAGGGGCAAAGACATCCCCCTTGCTAGATCAAAGCATACTGCACAGCCAAGTGCAGACCCTTCCAAACACCTGGTAACCATGCCCATTGCCCAATTATCCCCTTATGCAGCTATACTGTGTAAAGCAACCTCAGAATATCGGATCCTTAGTAAGTTCACACTATGAACCCTCTGTGGGTCTCTACATTTCCCCAAACATGTAATAGTACACTTAAAATTTCTGGGATGAATTCATGTAGTATTTAGTAAATCTAATGTTTATTTTCTAAATTGTAGATTGATCTAATTAAAAGTAATGTTTTTTGTATAAGTACTATAAATCTGTTTTTCTTGTAGACAAAGTACCTCTGCTTTTAAAATAGACTGCTTTTGGCTATATTTGGTTTTCATGACCATTCTTCCACTGTAATGTGAGAATGTTCTAGAACAGGATGTTTGGTTTGGTGGCTTGGTTGTAATTTGCATATATCATAAACATGAGTTGCTCATCAATACAAAATGATTCTGTAAATCCTCAGACTCCTTTTGTCTACATTTTACATTCCTTAGGGTGGGCTGCGCAAGGCTGTTGTTGACAAGCTCTGAGTTCCTTTTCCATCATCTGTAGTGTGAAGCCATCACATTGATGATATACTCATTTTAAGTGATCATTGCAACCACATACTCAGCAAGAGAGTTCCATCATGTAGCTAGACTCATGTTAAGACACACTTTGCTAATAGCTGGAGAGGTTTGTAATGGACTGTCCTGTTTAGGGTGAACAAAGCATCTAGAAAAACTTCTTTTGAACTTGGATTATTGTGTGTAATTTAAAAACCCATTCCTTCTCATGAGCTACATATTTGAAGATAACCATATTTGGTAATAAAATACCTGACTTACAGGAGGTAACAGTGATTCCTAGCTAGGTATATCCATCCCTGCCTGCTTCTTGATAAACATATGAAGAAACTGAGTCCTGAAAGGTTTCAGCATCCTTGCAGTTACCCAGGAAATTAAGTAGCACAAAGCAGCCTGAGAAAAGGTCAAGATGATACTTCTACTTGATTGACACTATCTCAAAGATCTAGTGCTGCTGAGCCATATGTTATGGATCAGGGCAAATTAACCAGCCACTTTCAGATTTCCTTTTTGAAATCTCAGTTATAGATGTATTCAAACTTCCTGTGAAATCACAGTTCACAGAAGTGATCTCTAAGCTGCTTTTCGTTTACTGGCTGAATGATGGGGGTTTCCGTGGAGCAGAGCTTGTATTCTTCAAGTTCTGAAGTGATCCTCCTTTGCTGGTGTTCCCCAAGTACCTGAGCTTCTGGAAGGTCTAGGTGACTGGGACCAGGTGAAACATCATTTTGGTTAGGTCCTTCCTTCTTACTTGCCACATGAGGGTCACAGCATAAGACGCCTGGCTAGAAAGCTTCCTTGTACCAAGTTCTTGCTGTAACGGGCAGAGAACTTCCAGTTCAGAAAACAGGATAGATGACAGATGTTTCCTTGGACGCCAGAAACATGTTTTCATGGGATTTCACTGGTTAGTATTTCTTATGTGGTAGACTCTGACAAGTGCTCACTACATTTCATTCCTTCCTTGACATTGGGAGAAAAAGATGCTTGACCTTGCTTAGAAATAAGGCCATAGCTAAATACAAGAGATTGAAGGTATGTCCCAAGGTCACATAGCTAGAAAACATACGTTTTTCACCAACCTCTATCAAGAAAAAACATCTGAAAATGGGCATTGTGGTTGATATGTCTTATTTGCATATCAGTATGAATTACTTTCTTTCAGAGCATCTAGTTTTCTTTGTAAGACAGGTATCATTAAGTTAATTAGAATGTCCTCAAACTTCTGGGCTCAATGGCTCCTACCTCCTTAACTGCTCCAGTAGTTGAGATTGTATAGGTGTGAATCTTATGCTTGACAAAGTTGATTTTTAATGTTGCAGAATTTTTGTATAATAGTATGATTGCATGTACATTAAAAATATATTGACCCTGTTACAGAATTTGGGGATACAGCAGTGAGCATGCACAAAAACTTTATCTTTTACCAAATTCTGAGATTAAAAAATGAAGAGCTTTATGTGTGTGCATTTCATTTTTTCACTATTGAGGCTTTAAAATGGGGACCAAGATTAATCATTGTCATTTTTCCCATTGAAAAAACTGAAATATATCGGGTACTTTAGAATTTTCTTAGCCAGTTTACAGTGTCTAAGAGAGAATGGCAGCCAATTTATGATTAATGATTTTCAAGGGGAGAGATTACATCAAGTCATTGTAGCAGTTGCTCCTTTAGGGGCCTTAATACCTGTAGTGGTGATAAATTACTTTTGCCCCAGCAGTAACTGGAGCAAATGCAGTTTTAAAGTTAAATGTGTGGAAAAGGAAAACACTTCCTTTTGTAATGCTAGGGGTGGGACCAAGAGCCTGGTAGATGCTGGGCTACCACTGAGTACAACCCCAGCTCTCATTTCCCCCACTAAGCCAGTTTTTTCAATCTGTCATTCTATGTTTTAAATCAAAATAAGCTGTATTAGAAGTTAAGGAAGGATGATGAACAAATAGCTCAGGTGAGTGTTCACAAACCTCTTTGGTGTTAGTATAATCAAATCCAGTACCAAACTGGTAATCCTGTTTAACAAGTTTGTTTGTAGCTTTTCCTTTCTCAGACTGATGGAAGTCACCCAGATTGCAGTATACTTTAGAAACTTCCAGGAATTTCTCTTTGAGTGATTGCCTCAGCCACCTTGTGGGTGACTTTATATTATATTTCTTTCAGAAATTTCTGTTTTTCATAGGGATTGTGTACCAAGTTTTGTTTATCTGTCAGTAGCTGTGGTTAACAAAGCCGGACTTCCTGTTTTTGTTTGTGTGTTTTGTTTTGAGGCAGGGTCTCATGTAGCTCAGGTTGGCCTCATTTTCTCTGTAGCAGAAACTATTCCTAATCTCCATCTCCCGAGTCCCTGAGCCACCACACCTATCTTTGGATTGTTGGTTGTACTGTAATTGGTTTATTACTGCAGACTGGAGTCTTGTTTTCTTAAAGCCTTCTATGTGGTAATTTACTATATATAAATCTTTAATGGCAGCCACTTGTCCCTCAAGTTTCAGATTCCATGATGGGTTTATTCCTTGAAAGTGTAGGCAAACATTAGAAAGTCAAAATGTTTTCCACTGTGAGAATGCCAGTTGCTGAGAGCCCTTCTAGAGGGTTAACTTGTTATACATGGGTAGAAATTGTCCATTAGAAGTGTTAATTATATTAGGGATTAGCTGAAAAAGAGGTGCAACTTTCATCATGTCTTTTCTTTGCTCTTCCTGTGTTTAAGGAGAGAACTGTTAAAAGCCACTTTTGTCTGGACTGTTATGCTGGTGGCTGGGCCCTGTTTTTGGGACTTCTTAGTTCCAACGTTATCGCCTCAGCAGTATCTGGGCCATCATTGGTCGTGGTCTTAAAGCCTTGTCCATGCCTCGAATCATTGTTTTTGGTCTAGCTCCTTATTTTACCACTTCAAGGTTCTCCTCAGATTGTAACAGAATGATTCTCTACTTGATCCCTAAAAAGAAGCGCATATGTGTCCCTTATTTCTTCTTGGTGGGTTCACTGTGGGTTCAACACCACTGTGACTTCTTGGTGGGTTCACTGTGGGTTCAACACCACTGTGTTGGTGGTGGTCAGCTAGGTCTTTGGCAGATTTATTGTATTCGTAATTTATTTGCACTCTACATTTCTCCTTAATAGCTAACACTCATTCTTATTTAGTTTTCTGTGTAGTAGTTTGATGGATATATTGACTAAAGTTGAAATGCTGTGGTAATAGCATTCCCTCTCCCCAGCATATCTCCTCGTATTTAATAGCTGTCAAATCAGTGCTTACTTTTATTTAGTAAATAAGTAAAGGATAAAGTGTAAAGGATGCTGTGATGAGACCCTGGGACTTGGGCTCAATTTCATTTTTACCTCAACAAGGTATGCAGCCCTGGACCAGTCACTTCCTGTAGCTAGACCACAGTCATCTGTGAAGTAAGGGCATAGGCCGGAAGGATTATGACGTTGCTTTCAACCTTATGAGTCTTTATTTGTGTCTGACTAAGAGACAGTAGCCAGTCAGTTGGATACCATGATTTTATTTCAAAACCTCAGCTGACTCTATACAAGTCCCTACCTTGAATGGGAATGGCTGGCCCATGGCTTTCCTGAGGAAGCTATACCAGAATCCTGAGTCACCTCCATTTGGACAGCTGAGAGCAGTGCTTTTCAAACTTCTTCTATAACAGCTGAATTCACTTCAAAGGAACACACAATTAAATACATTCTGTGGTATGTAGAGACAAAAGCTATGTTAATGGCTAAAGAGCTGGTGCATGGAAGATGGAATAATTACAGGAGAGTCCCAGAAGATGGTTCAGAATGTTTTCCTGATTTGAGAAGGTGTATCAGAATGTTTTTCTGATTTGAGAAGGTGTAGAGAGAATTAATTTCTTGGCCTTCTTGGCCAGTTTTTTCTTAGACCTGGTGCCTCTTGTAGCATAACCCAGTCTTGTCCTTAACCTCCCGCCTCACAGATCCTAGTTCACTTCATTGAATATTTCAATACTCTGTAAAGATTTGAATGGCTATGGTAATAATCACAGTAGTGTGTCCCTCCTCTTCAACCCCCCCCCCCACTATTTGATTGGTATTAAAAGATTGGAGACTTTTCTGTGATAATTAAGATACCAGGTCAGGAGGTCTTTTTTTTTTGTCAGAAGTTTAAATGCCAAAGTTTAATTTAATTTTAATTTTTTTATTAAGAAATTTTCTGTTCATTTTACATACCAACCACAGATCCCCCTCTCTTCCCATTCCCCTATGTTCTCATCCCCCATCCCTTGACCTCCTTTACCCGCCTCACCTCCACTTTGCTCAGGCAGATCTCATCTATTTCTCCATTGCTGGGTGATCCATGCATCCATCCTAGGGTCCAGGAGGGTTTTTTTTTTTTTAAATTCATATGGATCTTGTGATTCTTTCTTACAGTTTCATCTGATGAAATAGCGTTCCAGTTAGTTTTCTTATCACTGTGACTGAATATCTGACAAACAACTTCAGGGAAGAAAGGTTCATGTTGGCTCATTATTTCAGAGGTTTTAGTGTGTAGTTTGATGGGGGAGACATATATAGCACAGCAGATTAGTTTGTGACATGGCATCCAGGAAGCAGAGTAGACCAATAAAATGAAGGGTCAGGGCAAGATACTGCATACAGGACATAAGGCCAGTGTTAAACTTCCTCTAACCAAGTCCCACCTTGCCCTATCCTATCACCTTCCAATAGTCTATTTCAATTTTAAATCCATTAATGAGTTAAATCACTGGATCAATTACAAAGTCCCCCAGAACTGTGCTTTGTTTCGCAATTCAGTCAACGCAGTTAGTAATCAAAATTAACCACTACAAATAGTTAGCATGAATAATTGTAGCTCTGAGTAGGTTCATGGTTAAAAGCCTTTCAAGGGGGGGAATCTCCAGATCTTGATGTGAAAACATTTAAGGAAGCAAGAACCCCTATTAGGCAGTTGCTTCTAAAGAGAGAGGGAAAATATTCCAATTTATTTTATGAGGACTGCATTAACCTGACTCTGGTGGTTTAAAAGAACACACTTCTGAAGACCAATACTTTTCATGAACATTAAAAAAATATCATGAAGCAGTCTTAGTCAAATATATGTGTTCATAGCATTCCATTTTTAGTATCTAGAGATCTGTAATGATACTCCTTTTTGTTCTTGGGATTAATAGGTTGTGGGGTTTTTATTGTTTTTAGTTTCTCCCCCGCCTCTGTGTGTGTGTGTGTGTGTGTGTGTGTGTATGTGTGTATGTGTGTGTGTGTGTGTGTGTGTGTGTGTGTGTGTGTGTGTGTGTTTGTGTTTGTGTTTGTTTTGAAATCATTTTTGTCAGGTGTTTTAACCGCTGTGTGTATATTGTCAAAGAATCGGTTTTTGGTTGTATTGACTTTCCTCCCAAATTTTCTGCTTTCTGTTTCATTGCTCTCAGCTCTTAGTCATTATTTATTATTTGATTATTTCCTTCCTTTTAGCTTTAACTATATTTTGCTTCTAGTTTTCTCAAGTAGAAGTTTGGGTCATTGATTAGGGGGCCTTCCTTTGTTTCAAATGGAAGGATTTAATGCTATAAATTCCTCTATATGCACAATTTTTGCTGCATCAAATTTTGATGATTCAATTCAAAATTGTTTATTTTTTGACACATAGGTTAGAATTATGTTTAATTTCCCAAGTAATTGGACATTTTCCTTTTGCCTTTCTGATCTTGATTTTCAGTTTAAGTTAATCATGAACAGAAGACATACTTCATTAGTTTAATTCTTTTGAATTTATTTAAGGCTTCTTCAGAGCATCGTTTGTCTTGATAAGGATTTTGTTTTCCTTTTAAAGAATATATATTTTTGCCGGGCGGTGGTGGCGCATGCCTTTAATTCCAGCACTCGGGAGGCAGAGGCAGGTGGATCTCTGTGAGTTCGAGGCCAGCCTGAGCTACCAAGTGAGTTCCAGGAAAAGGCGCAAAGCTACACAGAGAAACCCTGTCTCGAAAAAACCAAAAAAAAAAAAAAATACATATTTTGTTTTTGTTGGTTCGAGTGTTTTATACATAATTAGGCTCAATTAATTAGTAGTTTCCTATTTCTGTATATTACTGAGAGTAGTTGTTGAACAAGTTCAAATAGAATTGTACAATAGAAAACTATCGATTGATTGCCTTATCTAGTTTTCAACTTGATTTTCTTTGGGATTATTCTAGATGAATTTCATTCAACTTTTGAGATTACTCCACATAACGTTGATTCTATTTTTTGAAATTGTGTGTTTATATATTCTGTGAAATACATATTTTCAGCCAATATGTTATTAGCTTTTCCTCCCATGAACTGCATAGTGTCTTTTCTTCTCATTTCTTTTATTTCTTTACTGTTCAAATGAGCTAACATTTAGATCTATCTCCAAGTTTTGTTTATTTGATAAGTTCTCAAATTTCTAACAGTTCTTTATATCTTTTTTACTTTTTTGATTAGCCATTTTGGCATTGGCATGTATTATCTTTTCGTGCTGAGTAATACTGACTCTATCTGGGATATTTTGAGTATTATATTATGAGACTAGATCTTATTTAAATGCTGTGGAGAATTGTGTTCAGTTTAGCCCACAGTTGACAGGGTTAGGCCCAATGAGCAATTACCATTTTACCTTCAGTAAGCTGTGGTCTCAGTGTCATCCTTTGCCAGTATCATTTTTGTGTCTCCTCCAGATGGCCAATCTGGAGCCTCAGCACTTTTGCTGCCAATTCTTTGGTAGGTTATTTCTGATGGGATCTACATGTCTTAAGCCTGAGAGGTAAGCCTGTGAGTTTATTAACAATTAGGAGGGATGTTTGTTTCCTAAGCTCCTCCTTCTGTATGATTTTTTTTGAGATCTTTCCAGTTCTATTTTGCTTTTTTTTTCATCATTTGTCCGGAAAACTTGGACTTCAGTTACTGTCTTCTGCCATGAACTGTACAACATGTCTAAGTTTTTGCAGCCAAATGACTGGACAACAAACCACAATGGGATTCAGCCCCACCTTCTTTGAACCACAGCTTTGCTGAACCCAGAGGAAGGTTTTCTTTCAGCTTTGCAGACTTCTCTTGCTGCTGGCTGCCATCTACACCCCTGGGATAGTTGGGGATGGTGGCCTGAGACAGCAGGGGGAAGGAGAGAAATGGAGGCTACAAGTATCAGTAATGGTTAGAGCCAGAGAGCTGTGGGCATCCTGTTTCTCCCTCTGCCAACAACTAGTACCTGGCAACAGTAAATTAAGCCTGGACTTGGCACAATTTTGCTGGTATTAAGTTCTGGTTGTCTTTCCTTGGCTGCCTGCTACTATTGACTTTGCAGAGTCCTCATGTAACTGCTCCAGGTTTTATAATTGTGAACCCTGGTTAAGACAGGGGACAGAATGTGCTGACTCTTATTTTGTGTCTGATTGCGAATTTGACAATGATGTGAGACTAAACTATGGGAACATGACTGTAGCTTTCTCAAGCTTTACATCTTTGCTTGAAAAATCATTTCTATAACCTACATTAAAAAATTTTGAGGAAGACGTGGGTACTACCATCACTGAACAGCCCTAGGTCCATCAGCCCATGAAACAAAACCTTAAAATCCTCACTGGAATGGAGACGTTTGTGAATTTTTTTTTAAAAAATGTCATTTACCTGTTCATTAAAACAAAGGTGCTAAGAATGTAGCTCAGTGATAGCAAACATTCCAAAAAAGCCTTTTGCTCCATCTCAGGCAAACACACACACCCTTTCTTCTGTTCTAATGCCTCATTGAGGATTGAACCACTGAACTATATGCCCACCCTTATTTTTTTTTTTTTTACTTTTTATTTTAAGACACAATCCTCCTCGTTCTGTAGCCCAGGCAAGGCAGCCTTTGAACTTAGGATCTTTCTGCTCTAGCCTTCCAAGTAGCTGGAATTATAAGCATGCACCATCAGGCCCAGACAAACTCAAGAATTTCTGAAGTCTTTCTATTCCAGCTTAGTAAAAGGTACATGAAGATGGTATTTTTGTGAATCTACTCAAGCAGATTCAGTCTCTGCCAAATGAACAGGTACCTCTTTCATGAGGAGAGCTTTGCTGTATATAAATTGTAGAGTCATGTTTGGGATTTGGAGTTTAAATTAAGCTTATAATTCGTGTAGAAGTGATTGTTTTGATCATAGCTAAAAATAGTTTCATGGGGATCTGGGAACAAGCTTCTCTGAAAATCTAAAGTAAGATGGAAATGCCTCCCTTAGTGAATGGTGAAATGTTTTAAGGTATTCCCAGGGTGGTGAAGGATATTCAAAGACCTGTTGTTCCTGAGGGGTTAGGGGCAGGAAGCTCTGCCATGGAAGTGAAAATGGAATGTTTTAGGGAGTGGGAGTTTGTATTTCCAGAAGCAAGGCGGACTGTGGGGAAGGTCTGGCTCCAACTTGAGCCCACTCACAGGATGTCAGGGGAAGTGTGACTAAGGTCATGGCCACGCCACGTGGCAGGCCAGCTGGATTCAAAGCAGGGGCCTCTGGCCACACATCCTGAGTTTCCATGGTCTAATGTAGTAGGCTTGAAAGAAAGGGTGGATGCAGGATGCTGGCAGGGGCTATGCAGTGCGTGGGCAGTAAGTCTTAAGTGGCAGTGGGTAGAGCATTTCATCTGCTTTTCCTCTGACACCTTTTAAAGATACAACCTACAGTATGCAAAGGCTTATGCCAATGTCTGCGTACAGGGATCTTGCAGACCTCTTAAATCCTTTTGTGTTCTTAGGAACAAGGGAAATTTTTATTTGGGTACCATTTACAACAAGTAAGGAGATGTAAGTTTAGATGGAGAATTTGTCCAGTTCGATATTCAGCAGTTTTATAGGGGATGATTCTAAAACCCTGATGTAATTTTCAGAAGTGGATGGCTGTAAAGGATGCATTAGATTTCTTTAACTTTTCTTTAGAGAAGGGCTGTTCAGAATGTTTAGCAGGTTGGGTTTCAGAATTTAAGCAGCTTTATGGTGTTATCATGCAGTTTGACAGACTGAATTTGCACTTAGAGGAAATGGAATGTATTTTTAACCATGGGAATATGTTGTACTTAAGCAACATAGGAGAGTATGTCAGATTTCAGCTGTAATTAATATTTCACTGGTGACTTTTCAACTACATGGCATACTTAAACTTGGCTTTCATTTGAGCCATTTCTAGTGTTTCCTGATTGTAAAATGTGAAGAGTCTTAGAAAAATCAGCCTGGAGTTCTTGCACTTCCTTTATCCAGAGATCTCTGGCATAAATTCTTAATTTTGAGAGAAAAATGTATTATGAAAAGCTATAAATGTTCGGTCTTTTATGTCTCTCCAATAAATTATACAATATTCTGGGAGGAATTAAGGAGAGGAGTGAGAATCACCATAGAAACTTGGGTGGGAGGTTGTAAGTACTGGGGGGTATATGCACTGCTATTATTAGACATCTTTGTTGGGGGTGCTGTGTTTTTATGACTGCCTGAGAGGGTTCATTGAAGTGGAAAAAGAACTTGAAGTGTTTATTTAGTTCAGGTTCTTTCTAAAACTTAGGAATTCCATTCCTCCTATTGAGAGAGGTACAGCATCGGCTTTCATTGTATTATTTTGAATGTAAAGTCATATTTGGAATTATGAGTGCCTTGGTAATCAGGTGCCTGGAAGAGACAGGGATAGAAACTGAAGTTGACTGCCATTAAAGATTTAGGCATGAGCTGCCTTTTCAAAAGTTTTCGTATGTAGGATACACTTAATTATATTTTTCCTCAAGCTGTTTTCCCATCATCATTTGGGCTTCTCCCATTTTGCCTGGAGCTCTTTGTCATGAGGTGATAATGAGCTGGTGACCAGGTCTGCATGCAGTATAATTTGTCTGAGGTGTGTAAAGGCCATTATTAAATTCCCTTCAAGCTTTAAATAACACAAAGCAGTCAGGAGCACTGCATTGGATTAGCAATAAGGAGACTGTTAGGAAGTGTAAAAACCAGTGGGATGACAAAGACAGGACTGTATCATACTGTGAGGACACTGCTTTGTGGGCATCACATGGCATTACTGTAGGCCAATTGTTAAAAAGATTTCTTTTAAAAAGATTTATTTATTCATTTTTTATGTGTGTGCATTCCATGTGAGTTTATGTGCACCATGTGCGTAGGTATCATAGACACCAAAAGAGAGTGTAGTGTTGGATTTCCTGGAGCTGGAGCTGGAGCTACAAGTAATTGTATATCACATGGTGTGGTGTTGGGGAACCGAAACTGGGTCCTCCAGAAGAGAAGCAAGTGCTCCTAACCACCAAGCAACCTCTCCAGCCCCACAAAATTCTGTTTTTAAGTGTTTAGATTGTACCTTGAATTGCATTGCAGGGCCAGAACAGTTTAGAGGGCATGTGTTCTCATCTGTCCCCACAACACTTTCTCTTCTATAGTATCCTAAGTGGCCAGAGAGCTGTAAAAATAACTAACCATGACATCTGATACAGTATTATTGTTCTTGGACATTTCAGAAGACTTATCACAAATTAAAACCTCCATGAAGAGGTTGGGAAGAACTCATAGGAGAGGAGAACCTTAGAAAACAAACAAACAAACAAAAAAAGGGTAAGATTTGTAAAGAATGGACAATAGGGAAGAGGGTCATATAGACTAATTGTGGTTATTCTGCATGCCAGAAATAGCTTTCAGCAAGTGAGAGTACACTGGGGATGCTGCAGATTCAAAACTTGGGGGCATTCTGATGGAGAGAGTATCAAGTTCAAAATGTTTGTAGAAAGTTCATTGCATTTTTATATAACACACAGTTATTTCTTACATGATAGTATTCATTTATGCCACATATGTCTTGTATGAGATGATTGAAAGTGGACAAGAAAAGAAAATGAACATGAATTTCTTACAAACCCTGTACTATTCAATGTAGAGATTTTGAGCATCAGAAGAATTGCTCTCTAGACATGCCCTAGACACACTGTCCTCCTTGTGCTGAGTATAGATTAGAGTAAAAAGTGGTTAGTAAACAGAGGGTGGGTGTGTTAAGAACTTTAAGGAGGTGACAAGAAGGATGGGATTTAGCTAAGAAGGCTGTTGATTTTATATAACGAATGCCTTTTATTCTAGTTTTTGGAAGAAGACCAGTTGTCTCATTTTTAATTGTGGCATTTGCTTTGATTATCTGGAAAATGGTCTGTGCTAACTTTTCAAATTACATTTAAGAAGATTCTACCTTGACCTACAGAACAAATGAACAACAAAAGAAGAGGATACAAAAGAACCAATTCTCATTTAAAAACAAATAGATGTGGAGCATGGACTTAGAGATTAATGATATAGTTAATTGAATATTAACTTTTCATTTGGTAATAATTTAACGCCTAAAGAAAACAACCGAACACACCAGAAAAGTGTGTTTTAAAATTATCTCAAGTTGGTGAGTTGGCTTATGCTTGACAACTTGATTTTGATCCCGGGACCCACATAGCAGAAGGCTAGAACCAGCTCCCATTGACCTCCACATTCATGCCATTGCATGCATCCACACATATATAACACATTAAATGAATTAATTAAAAAATTAAAAATCACTCACAGTGTGTGGTGAATTCATGCCTATAATCCAAAGACCTGTGAGGTGAAGCAGGAGAAGTTCCAGTTCTAGGCAATCAGGGCCATAATATGCGACCCTGTCTGAAAATAAAACAAAAAAACCCCCAGCAAACAAAATCTACCTGTTGACCTAAGAAAAGTTTAAATATTCACTTGCTTATTTATTTTCCTAGTGATGGTTTATTATGCACCATTTTCTTAATTTTTATGTATACTTTGAAGTTTTCTACCATAAATTTTTAAAAGAAGCATCAGAAATAGGAAATAAAAAAATTCTAGGGAAACCATTGACCTGTGAAAGGTTGCAGTGAAAGATCTGAGTATAAGTTGAGGTATACCTGCAGTAGCTAGCAGCATGTAGAACTAGTTCAGTGTCTGTGTGGCAGGCATGGAAAACAAAAAGGGTAGAAATGAGTGAGGGGTGTCACACATGGAAATCCATTAGCTGTACTGAGGGAATTATGATTCACCTTGACCTTGCTGCCTGAAATCCTTCACTGAATGAGCTTGTCTTATGTAGCCTATCCCTAGTTCATCTCTTTCAGTTCCAGTCTTTTCTTGTCCCCTAAAACTTAGCCTGCACTGGCCATTGCTCTGCTGTAGTATCAACACCATAGTTGTGTGTGCTTTAAATGAGAACAACTTTATTTTGTCCTAGCTCTCCTAGAATCTGTTCATTTCAAGGACACTGGATTTTGTTGAGAAGCTCTAATTAAGGATTTTCACATCAATGGTTGGAGTCTTTAATTTTTTTTTAGATTTTATTTTTATGTGTATGAATGTTTGCATTTATGCTTGTCTATGCAACATACGTGTGCCTGGTTCTTGTAAAGGCCAAAGAGGGCATCAGATCCAATGGAACCTATGTTTGAGGGTGTGTGTTGCTATGTGAGTGCTGGGAATCAAGCCCTTGTTCTCCAAAAGATCAACAAGTGCCTTAACCACAAAGCCATTTCTCTATTCCCAAGGAGTCAGTATTGTAATACCTTCAGAGATTTGTTTCCTTCCTACCTGTAGGATCCCCCTTTGATAGAAAGAAGCATCACTCTTTCAATAACCTTGAAATGTGGGTTGGGGACAAGGCTCAGTTGGTAAAATACCTGTAGCATAAGTGTAAGAACTAGAGAGTGGATCTCAAGCAGCCATGTAAAAGCTGGACACATCAGCATGAATCTATATTAAAACTGCATGAACATTCCCCAGTGACATAACGGGGTTGCTTTTGCTGGTGATAATTATTGATACTTTGTTTGTTTTAGCACATAGTACTTGCTCCTCTTGGAACCCTAGTCCTTGTATATGCTAGGCAGAACTCTGCTGCTGAAATACACCTCCACCCATCTTGCTGCAGGCAGAATGAAAGACAATGACATAATTTGCTTTCTAATGTAATATCTTGCACATATCCTGATTTTATGTTATAGTTTGAGTTCATACATATGTTAGACCAGGTGCAAGATGGTATGAACAGTGAAGGAACTCTACATTGACTCACTGGCATGTTATTTTACCTGTATATTTAGTGTGCTTCCTGCTTGAAAAACTGGGAAATTGGACCAAGCATGATGGCACATGCCTTTAGTCCCAGCACTTGGGAGATAGAGGTGGAGGTAGGTGGATCTCTGTGAGTTTGAGGCCAACCTGCTCTACACAGTAAATTTCAGGACAGCCAGGACTACATTGGTAAACTGTCTCAAAACAAAAACAAAATCAACTCCCCTCGTACCTAAAAGAATAATCCCAACTTTGGAAATGGGGCTCCTTGGATCTGTTTTCCCACATGGCTAAGTTAGTAAAATAGAGCTGCTGACAATTGCCTTTCCTGGTAAACAAAGTCCATGTTCCACTGTCAACCCTGTTTGCTTCCATCTTTTGTCTGTATTAGTGGCTTTGGCTTTTGGGCAGGGTATCTTGCTTGGGATCTCCCTGTTTCACGAGACTCTTTTCACAGGGATCTTTCTGTGGAATGGGGTGTCTTGAGTGAGAGCTGGGCCAGGATGCTAGCTTAAGATGGGTAGCAGGACTCCCTCCTCGTGGGTGATGCCTCTGAGATGTGCTCTTTATGGAGCTGTTTCTACACCACCACGGCATGTCTCACTGGCCACAGCTGCAGCTCCTTCATTCTCTTTAGAAATAAAAATTGCTGTGTGGGTATCTTTGTGGATTTCTGTGGGCCTCTCTAGCACTTTGCTTCTTCCTGTTCTCATGTGGTCTTCATTTACCATGGTCTCCTATTCCTTGTTCTCCCTCTCTGTTGTTGATCCAGCTGGGATCTCCCGCTCCCCCAAGCTCTCTTTCCCTCGACCCTCGCCTTTCATTACCCCCACTCATGTCCAGGCTGTTCATGTAGATCTCATTCCATTTCTCTGTCATTGGGCGATCCCTGTGTCTTTCTTGGGGTCCTGTTTTCCGGGTAGCCTCCCTGGTGATGTGAGTAGCTGACAATTCATCCTTGTTTCATGTCTAGTATCCTGCTATGAGTGAGTACATACCATGTTTGATCTGTTTGGGAGGCATCCAGGCAGTGGGACCAGATCTTGTGCTCATTGCATGAGTTGGCTGTTTGAAACCTGGGGCCTATGCAGGATTGTTTGGCTTGGCCTGGGAGGAGGGGACTAGACCTACCTGGACTGAGTCTACCAGGTTGACCTCAGTCTGTGGGGAAGGCTTTGCCCTGGAGGAGATGGGAATGGGGGGGGGGGGCGTTGGGGGGAAGGTGAGGGGGACGGGAGGGGGGAGAACAAGGGAATCCGTGACCGATATGTAGAACTGAATTGTATTGCAAAATAAATTAAAATAAATTTAAAAAAAAAAAGAAATAAAAATTGCAGGCAGAAAGACTAAGTCATTCCTGGATGATGGAGTACTGCAAACCTGTAAATCCAGCATGTGGGAGAGGTTGAGGTGTACAGTAGTATTCAAGGAGAGCTTAGGTTATAGAGATGATCTGTCTTTCAAAGGGGCACGGGAAGAAGGAAACAACAAAAACAAAGAAAGTGGTAGTACCATTCCTTGCATCTTCTATCCCTGCCAGTCACATTCTTTTACTCTTTTCAAATTCAACTAGGTACTACACCCGTCTCACCCTTGTGTCTTGGCAGTCATTGCTGCTCATTAGTGTGCTGCTCATCTTAGAACACACTTGAATGTTCTGAAGGCTGAGTGCTGTGGGAGTGTGAGGCTGCGGCAGGTAACAGAGAACACAGCTGCTAGCAGAGGCTCTTCTAGCTTCTGGCAGAAGATTTGCCATGATCCATGTTACTGTGTTGGGCTCTCTCCCCCACCAATCATTTGAAGAAAGGATGGAGAAGCTGAAGGTGTTCTTTCTTTTCCTTTGGAGTCCACATGCTTCCTTGGATGATTTATAGTCTTCTCCTGATTTGTTTGTTTGCTGTGGTGTTGGGGATAGACCCTAGGGCTTTTGTACATACTCTACCACTGTACATAATGTTCTAGAGTTATATACCCTGTCTGATCATTCCTCACTTCTGTACCAGGTCTCTGTGATCACATCATGATTTCTGAAGTGCCAGGTCTTCATCATGTGTGTTTTTCCTGTCCCAGGTCCTAGCACATTGCAAGGTTGAAAGGAAATTTTTTTTTTTGGAAAGAACAAACCAATATTTATGTGCTCTTCAGAACACATAGTATATAGGTGATACAAATCTACATTTTCATATGTGGAGACACCATTTCCCTTTGTTTGGACACATTTGTTCCGTGTTCAATATTGGAGTTTTGAAAATGGAAATCAACTCATGCCATCTTGCTCCATTGAGTTCCTGACACCTGTTTCCTTCCACTTGGGGCTAAAATTAAAGAACAGGTGGGGACAGGCCTTGCTGAAATATCCCTGGGATTTCTTAGTCGCCTGAGGTGGGAAAGGCAGGAAGGACTGGTGTGTTGATGAGGTTTTGGTTAGAGACTACACTCAGACTTCAATTAATAGGGCTAAGGATGTATCTCAGTGGTCAGACACTTGCCTAGAGTATACCATCTCCAGCAACACTATAGACACATGCCTCAAAACCTACGAAAGCAAAACAATGAACCAAACGAAAGGAAAAGAAAGAAGAGCAAAGATACTATACCTACACAGCAGCACAGCTTCATTGGGTAGAGGTTCCAAATCCCAAGACAAGGTACAGAGATGGCAAAATTGAGAGTTGGTAGCCCTGGTTCACTAGGTTTGCTTAAATATGGCTCTTCTCATAGTGGAGAGCCCTCACAGGGCCATTTTCCTGTAGGACAGAATCTCTTCCGTGATTCAATATACAGTGTTTTATGCCATTGTCCCTCTGGAGTTCCAGAAGAGAACCTTAGAGATGATGAGGGCAAAAAGGGCCTGAGGCAAGAATACAATCTATTTCCAGTCTCTGCCTTCTCCTAAAATGTGAATTGTGTGATTCTAATCTTCATGATAGCTGTGTTGGCACGTTGAAACAATCTCAAAATGAGTTTTGCAATGTAGATTTTCTTGCCCTCAACTTTTATAGCACAGTTGGTGTCCTTAGTATATTTAACCTTCCTCTGCTCTGTTTTTGTGATTTTCCTGAAAAGATTTTATGCTCATTTTGGCAAATTCCAAGATTACACATCCTGTAACAAGTAGAATTGGGTAGAGCTGGCATTTGACTTGGGCAATTTGTATTTTAAACCCCATTTGACTGTCCTTACCTAGGATTAACTAATTCAGGTACCTGATCTTTGTGTGTGTGTGTGTGTGTGTGTGTGTGTGTGTGTGTGTGTTCATTCTTGATAGCAACCTAAGAATTAGACTGCTTTTCACAGCCAATACCTGCAGTCAGAAAATGTTAATTTCATGTGCAGTTACGTTCTGTCTAGTCCTCAAGGTGCTAGGTGGTAAGATTTGATGTCCTCAGTTCCCAAGACCTTTGCTCAGACTTTGTTGTATGGCTACAGATGGATTCTACCTAATGCTTGTTAACTCTCTGGGAGGTAGCCCTGGGTGCTCGCTATTCCTGGTTATTGGAGCTATCGAGGTCATTCATGGAGGCATGTCCAATCTCCTGTTCATGAGACAGATCTGAAAAAGTCATATACTTTTCTTTTCCCTTTTTTTTTTTATGAGACAGGGTTTCTTTGTGTAGCTTTGGTGCCTGTCCTGGATCTCTCTCTGTAGACCTGGCTGGCCTCGAACTCACAGAGATCTGCCTGGCTCTGCCTCCCAAGTGCTGGGATTGAATGCATGCGCCACCACTGCCTGGCCTACTTCGGTGTTTTCAAGCAATGCTTGCTGCTATGGTTGTTGTTGTGTCTTTCAACACAACAACAGTTACAGTTATAGATGTACTTTTGTTCAGAGTTTGTGTTTCTTAGCAAAAAAAGCTAAGCACCATTGACTACTCACAGCTCTTTTGAACACTTATGGTTTAAGGTTTCCTAGATACTTCAGTTTATAGCCACAGACTATTAGATTATTCTAGATTATATCACCAACAACGTTTTTTTTTTTTTTTTTTGTTTCATTGCCTTAAAAAATATGCATTGAGGGCTGGTGAGATGGCTCAGAGATTAAGTGCACTGTCTGCTCTTCCAAAGGTCCTGAGTTCAATTCCCAGTAACCACATGATGGCTCACAACCATCTATAATGAGATCTGGTGCCCTCTTCTGGTGCGCACGCAAACATGTAGACAGAACATTGTATACATAATAAATAAATAAATCTTAAAAAAAATGCATTGAGGCTGTGGGCTTCCTTTGGCCAGTATGGCAGCAGCAACAATAAACAGCCATTTCACAAGAGATCAAATTACCCAAGTCTGAAGAGAAGGTCTTAAACAAACTCCTAACAGAAGATTGATGAGCTTGGAAGAAAACTGAACAGGCTGTACCAGTATCCCTCCATGGGTGTTCTGACTTAACTTCCATTTTGCCTTATCAGAAGTGAAGGCTAGGCTCCTACAATTGGCCTGTGTTCACTCGTCATCTGTTATACCACCCACTTCTTCCTGAAGCCACTGTTCCATTTCTCTTTGGCAGAGTTATCTCTTAGGACAACCTGGCATGCTTCTCTGTCCTGTGCTCTATAGGCCTCACTTCCTTTAAGAATGGTGTTTCCATCTTCCCCTATCAAGAGCATCCAGGCCCTCCACAGATGAAATTCAGTGTGAGGTACTGGTCCTGGTATCCATCAGCTTATCAGCTTATCAGCTGATCATATGCTTTTCATTTTGTCTCCTGATGCCATTGTTTCCTTGAAGGGTATTCCTTGCTAGTTCCTTTTGTTATAGTTACTATTGCTGTGATGAAAGACCAAGACCAAAGCAACTTGGGGAGAAAAGTGTTTGTTTTGCTCACAGTTCCATATAACAGTTCATCATCAAAAGCAGTGAGGGCAGGAACCTGGAGGCAGAAGCCATGGAGAGGTACTGCTTTCTGGCTTGCTTCACATGGCTTGTTCATCCTGCTTTCTTATAGAACCCAAGACCACCAGCCCTGGGTGGCCCTCCCCCATCAATCACTAAGTAACAAAATGCCTTACAGCTGGATCTTATGGACACATTTTCTCAGTTGGGGCTCCCTCTCTGATGTCTATTGCTTGTGTCAAATTGACATAAAACTACCCTGTACACATTTGTTGAGTTCCCCAACCCCCTCATATTCAAGGGCCTCGGTCTTCCTCCTACCGTTTTCTTCTTCTAACTGCCCTTACTCTCAGCACAGACCCAAAGCAAAAGACCAAAGCAGTGGTGAACCAAGTGAAAACCTGTTTTCTCTGTATGTTATGTTAGATAGTTTGCCATAGTAACTAACAGAAAGCCGTCCTAACATACCTTCCAAAGATCTTTGGATAGCCTACTCTCATGATCAGAAACTTCATACAGTTTTGTTTCTCAGAGTAAGGATTGATAACTTTTATGACTGGCCCAGGAACCCTGTGTAACCTGTTTCCCTGTGCCTCTCCAGCCTAATCAATCTCATTTCTCTCTTCTTTCTTCCCTGCTGATTCTGCTTTGTGACCCTGGACTTTCTACTGATTTTATCCCCGAGAAAGTATATTTCCACCTCAAGTTCTTTCCTCTCTGCCATAACCCTCTTCATTCACTGCCCAGATATTTATGGAATCTGCTCTCATGACTACTTAATCTGCCCCTCCCATGCCTCCTCTATACTTTCTGGGCACTTTATCACCAGCTTGCCTGTTCTGTATTTATTTGATTTTATTTCCTTTCGTTTTAGTCTGGAAACTCCATTAGGTCAGGGCCTCTGTCTCTTGTTCATTGCTATATTCCCTAAACCCAGCATAGTGCCTAGCAGTTATGAAGTATTTGGAAAGGTGTTGAATGACTGAATGAGTATACTGAGCAATGTGGTCAGAAAAAAATGACAGGGAATGTGTATTCACCCAGTTGGAGGGGAAACCATTTCACGTAGTCTAAGGGGATTTCTGTTAGATGCTACCTGAGATCTTCACATTTCTAAAACTGGGGTGCATATGGCAGTGGATGAGACTTCAATTGTTATCTGTCCAGCACTGGTTATTTCACAGCATTGTTTACCCTGGCATCCACAAGTTGACTGTATGTGTTGTCTGTGTTCCTGGTTCTGTATAGATAGAGTATGCCTGCTCTGTGATAGGTTCTTTTGTTGGCATTGGAACAATACCCTTGCAGAAAGGCATGATAGTGGTAAGGAGTGAATTTATTAGTGAAGTTGGGAAAATGACTGGGACTCTACCTTTCAGAGCAATACCTTGGAATGTAAGAGTAGTTGAAGCTATATCATTCCCCATTACAACATTACATACAGACCTGCTGATCCTTTCCAAACAGTGAAATGAAGGCAGAGGATATCGCCCAATTCCTCAAAACAAAGCAATGAAAAGCTAGTTTGACTATCACCCATGTCTGTCTTTGAGATACCATGTTATGTATGGGTAAGTGTCAAAGTTTGCTACTTTCCTAATGTTAATCTGAAAGAATGGGGTTTCATTAAATCAGTAGTGGTTCAGTGTGGATGAAATTGGACCTTAGAAATGTGAGACAAACTTACGAATTTTAATTTTGTCAATTTTTGTTAGGAGTGTTTACATTTCAGTTTCTGTGAAAGCAAATGTTGCTGTTGCACATGAATCACCCACGTGAAAGATGCATGCTGGCAGGTATTTGTTAGGGTTTCTTGGTTTCCCCACTCAACATCTTTTTCTCTTAGCAATGGGACTAATTTTACGTTGGTGAGATTTGACTTTGCTTGTTATTGGTTTAAGGATAACATTTTTTTCAGAGAGCTGTAAGTTTGCTTTTCATTTTAATTGCTTTTATCCCTTGTCTATGCAGTCTGTCCTTTTCCATTTTTTTATTACTTACTCTGTTTCATTTATGTTTTCTGACACTACATTGTTTTCCATCTATCAAAGCCAGTTTCCTATGATGTGTGTGGTCTGTTTTATGAGGGGTGTTGGTATGCTGACCTCCCTACTCACCATATCCACCTCTTGCTTTCTGTTCTACTGATTTCTTTGCTTTGTCTTCTCCCAACAAAGAACAGCTCTCTACCACCCACACATCAACTGTCCTTTACTAGATTCATGCTCTCAGGTGTCTTTGCTGCTACATTTTTTCTTCTTGTCTCTCTATTCCACACTTAGTGACTGATTATAAGCAGTCTGAAATTCATTTCTACTTAAATTCTACAGTACCTCAGAAACTTATGATTCCTACAACTTGACTAATGCTTGGCAGCCCCTGTACCTACCCTTGCTCCTACTCCAAATGTTTAGTGTATTAGGGACAGAAAGTATCTAAACAGACTGCTCAATGACTCTTCTGTTTAGGGTACTTTTACTCTGGTAATTGAGATATGTTTTTCCCCCCTCATTGTTTCCCCTTGTGTTAATATTTAGAACATCTGCATGTAGTGTGTTTATGTGTGTGCATGTGCACATGCATGTCTAGAGGCCAGAGGATGGTTTTGTCGTTTCTCTAGTACCGTCCATTATTTTTTTTTTTTGATGCAGGGCCTCTCACTGACCTGGAGTGTCTCTAAGTAGACTAGATAGACCATGCTGGCCAGTGAGACCTAGGGAGCTAGTTATTCTGGCTTACCCAGCACTGGGATTACAGATTTGTACAACTATGCTTAACTTTTTTTTTTTTTAATATGGGCTCTGATTGAATGTAGGTCCTGTGCTTGCAAGTGAAGTACTTTTCAAGTGAACCATCTCCTCAGCTACAGAACCTTTGTTTTCTTTGAGAGAGAGAGACTTAAATATGAATTAGAAATTTCTTTTAGCCACTTACAGCAGGCACAGAACAGGATGTGGCAAAATTGCACTGAGAATTTTGTTTTTGATACATAGGAAATTTGAGATTATGAATTTGGAGACTGCTGACTGAAAAATAAGTCCTAGTAATTTGGCAGAGTCTTTGAAGGCTGAGGGTATAGATAGCTAAGTCATCCAGTCTGAGAACAGATGTGGTTCATTTTTATATAAACCCAGCATTGATAGATAGTATATCTTGGTTAAGATTTGTTACTGTTATTCAGGCAGATTTGCAGATAGGTAAACTTGGGTGTACAAATTGTCATCCACAAAGAACTCATCGTTACTAATTAAAATTTCCAAATTGAGGAATACAAAGAACCCAAGAAGCTTAAAAGCCTTGGCATATTCAAAGTTGTCTTGAAATAATTTATTAGAGACCCCATTAATGGTACTAGTACAAAATTACTATCCTATAAATAGAAATGAACTTTGGAAAACCTAACAATGTGATAAAAGCACTGTCCTCTTTGAGCTCTGTAGATCATTCTGTAAGGAACTGGATTTGTAGAAAACACTGTCTCATTAGCTCCGTGCTTTAGCAAAAACAACAGCAAGCAGCTAAGTGGTAGAGTGCTTGCCTAGCATGCCTGAGTACCTGGGTCCCATACTCAACACTGCTAAGGGAGGAAATGCCCTCTTGACTTCTTAATATCTCTGTTTACCCAAGAACAGAAAATATTAATTTGGTTGTTTAAAACTGTTCTTTAAGATAGCCATTTTCTTCTAATGGAAAGTCTCTCTGTGTATGTATGGGCTGACCTTGAACTCAGCAGTCCTCCTGCCTTTGTGTCCAGGTGCTGAGATTTTAGGTGTGCCTGAGAGAGCTGATCCCTACCCCATGTGATATTCCCGCATGCATTTTTTAATGCTTGATTTTTATTTGACTTTAGTCCATTTTTTCTGATTATTCCTAGTAAATTCATTCATTCATGAGGATTCATGTATTTCTGTCTAAGGCACTTCGAAAGGTTCATGCGCTAACTTTCTTCTTACTACAAACTATTAGGACAGAGATGCCTGTCTTCTGGCGTTTGCCCCACTAGTGCACTCATCATTTCTAGTGGATACTTTGGAGAGGCTAAACTCATTTTCTGAGCAATTGTTCTTATAAATTCTGTATTTTGTCTTGGCTAGATAGTGTGTAACCTGGCCTCTACTCAGTATTATTCTAGTGTTTTTCTCACTAAACTACAAGGGCCAAAGATTATCTTACAGTGGGCTCTGAAGTAAGTCTTTTTTCTGAAATATATGTGTAAATGGAATGTTTTTAAAAGAATCATAAAAGGGTCATCCTCAAACTCGGATTTTTTGGCAAAAATTGTATTGATTAACAAATGCTCTTACATCTTCTGTGAGAAAGCAGTGATTGTTGTTAATTTTGAGTGATTGTCACATAGTTGATAATTGCTCTGATTCATGATATTATTATATTCTCTTTCCTTCACCCATGGCAAAACAAGCTTAATTTGATTTATATCCTTAGGAAGAAGAAAAAAAAAACCCTAAGATTACTCACATGGTTGTGATTCAGCTTTTGGCTCCTTCCTCTTTCCCTTCTCCTCCTCCTCTTTTCCCCTCCTCCTCTTCTCCTCCTCCCCTGCCCACTCCTGTATTCACTCCCACCCACGATGTTGTTGTCATCAAAGAACTGAGTCAGTTCGTTCTTAAAAATGGGTGGGGCAGGAGACAAGTAATAAAAAATTTTCTGAGTGAAGTATGCGGCTTCTGTGTGAAATCATTTCAGGAAGGCAGGTAGCTCCTTTTATGACATGGAAAACTTGGAACAGAGTCCAGTCCTCATACAGACATGTTCCCAGAGTCCTACATAAATCTGCATGTAGTTTGTGTACATGTTTGTAGAGGCATTCACGTAGCATAGCCATGGAGGCAAGTTCCTATGAAATAATTCTGATACTGGAAATTTTATATAATGTGCTCTCAAAGTAGAGTACTTTGCTAAACAGCAAATGATCTTGTTTTGGATACAGGATCTCACCATGTAGCTCAGGGTGGTATTGAACTTGTGTTCCTCCCGCCTTTGCTTCCCAAGGCAGGGAGTTATAGACATGTTTCATCATGCCTGGTATTATTTGCCTTCGAATGAAGAGTGTGACTTGGAAGCTTGAGGCTGTTCTTTCCACCCTTGGAGTGGAAGAGAACTACTGAGGGAGAGGTGTGGCTGCTCACCCTTGGTGATGTGGTGAGCATCATGGAAACAGATTTCTATTTCTTCCTTGTATTTCCTTGTTTACACTCATTCTCCAGGTGATAAAAAAGAGAAAGGAAGTGACTCTCTCAGATTCCTTCAGGCAGCACCCTCCCAGAGCCAGTATTGAGTCTCTGACTGTCTGTGTTCACTTGACTGTCTGTGTTAACTTTGACCTATAGTTGAGGTTGCTGGAACCGACAGTCAGATTACTTGGTATTCTGGGTTGCTGACAGAGAGGCAACTCCATGGTGTTTCACCAAACCAACCTTTTAGTGCAGAGTTGAAGCAGATCTGTTCCTCTCACCCAAGCTCCCTCAAAGGGGTGAGTTGGGCCTTCCCCCGCCATTCATTCGTAATCCCTACCACCCTTTCATTATGCTTTTTCTCCCCCCATCATGTTGAAGACAAGTTGGAGCAGTTGCTTGTCCTTCATCCGAGCAGGGTATGTACATATTTATAAAGTGTGCTTGCACCTCAGAGATGTCTTCTTGCTGTCCTTTTTATCATTCTTCAACTATGTCATATGCAGACTGGATACTATCAGCTTTTGTTACCTGAGGGCCTGTGGAATGATTGAACTGCTTCATAAAGCTTTCAGATGGAACCAGAGCTACTTGTACTCAGGAGAAGTAAAATTTCTTAATGAAAGATAATCTCACAGAGAATGTATACTGAGGTTCTCCACCCAACTGCCTGGGTTTCCCTTAGGGTAAATGTAATGGGGTTTTATGTTATGGCCTTATGAAGGGGGAAAAAAAAGCAAAGGAGTACTTTTTTCTGGGTCTGTACTCTTCTTAATGCCTCTTATTAGGGACTCAGGGCTATAATGTTCCTCCAATCATTCTTTCCTGGCTGGTGACAGTCCTAGTATCTTGACCTATCGGGGTCAACTAGAATGAGAGTTCTGTTTTTTGTTTTGTTTTGTGGCAGGGTTTCACCTAGGCTGGTCTTGAACTCCTTATCCTCCTGCCACAGCCCTATAATCTTCCAGCCTCCTGCATGTGCTTGGCTATGATGGGAGTTTCTGAATGCCCTTCTCTGACTGGTTCCATCTGGTCCTAGCTCCTTTCTTCATTGACTGTAGGGGACCCCAGAAAATGTGGTGGGAAAAGCCCAAACAGATACTGCAACACTCTGCAGAAATGATGGCTTGGTCCAGTGTTTGTCATCGATGCTAAAGTAGTTTTAATGATAGACTAACTATGCTGTGTGTGACTCAAACACTGTTTCCAGCCCTTTTCAGTTCAGGTGCACAGCTAGGAATAGAGAAACCAGGATCGAAACACTAGCTGTTCTCTAGACTTTTCAAAGATGTTAAAGGTCTCTTCAGATGCCAGAGTTTTGATTGTTTGATTTTATTAATGTTCTGTTTATTCTCATTGAAAACCGTGTAATTATAGACTTGATGTTCTCTGTGTACTAGAGGAAGGTAGCTGTCTTTAAGCCAATAAAGCTTTACTCAGAAAATGTCAGTGGCTAGATTAATACATCTCTGTTGAAATATGAACAAATTTTAATAACTAGTTGAGAAATATAATTTGAAAACCTACTTGAAGTAGTCTGTGTAAATTTAATTTCTAAAACCTGATCTTTATGAAAATTTAGAGTGGTATTTATTCCAGTAAAATCTTATGGAGAATTTTTAATAAAGTGAATGAATTAACTTTTATATTATTTTTATCTTTTCTGTGTCTTCATCTATGAATTGGAGAATTGGCATTTGAATATTGCCTTACGTTGTAAATATAGAAGGTATGTCCTATGTAACATAGCTAGTTACCCATCAAGGTTTAATCAACAGTAAATGGTAAACCTTGGTCAAAGCACTTGCTGACTTTGCTCAAGGTTAAAGGAAGTATGCCGAATAGAGATAACTGTAGTTCAACTGCTTGCCTGAGCCTTGCAGATTTTTTGTGTGTGGGAAATTGCACTCATTATTCCATTTTTTTCCTATCTGCGTAATACCTGGGAACAATTGACTTCATGTAATGCCACTCCCGTCATGCTTATTACTGAAACTTTTACTGCAAAGGAGACTTTTAAGCATTTTATTTGGGATTTTTCCCAGAGACCATTTGGTGACTTTCAAGTTTTTGTCTTCAGCTTTTAAACAAGTTGATATTAAAAGACTGTCGGGGTGGGGGAGGGTCATTGTCATATTTGTGTTTCTATCTAAGTGGCTCAAGAGTGCAAATTGCAGTATATACAAAAGTGAAAGCCTCATATGTCTCTCATCTCCCTGACCACTTCCGGAAGAACCTGCCACATGGGCCCCATCACGAGATTTCAACTGGGTTCCCCCGGTTGTAAAGACATGAGGCAGACTGCTGATTTCCCCACTGTTGTGTGAATTTCATTATTCAGTGGCCTTAGTTCTAAAATTTCCAACATATGGTTCTGTAACATAACATATTAGGGAGTGGGGCCAGGGCTTTGCTTAGGCTTAAAAAATACTCTTGGAGTTTTCTTGTTTACACGATTGAATGCTTTGAAACTACTAGAACATGTATTCTGATCCTTAAATGTACAAGTTAGAAAAGAAACAAATGTGAGCTTGTCAGATCAACTACAACCAGCAGTCTAATAAAACTGACTCATATCCAAATGGCTGCACTTACACTACCCTCCCATTCTGGGGAGAATGTGGCCGGGGGAGGCAGTGTGAGTCACCACCTGCTTTGTTTGACATATGCTTCCTTCCATAAATTGGGAATGGCAAGCAGCACAGTGCTCTGGGCTCGCCTCAGAGAAATAGCTATTGCAGCTTTGCTTGAGCAAAATAGGGCTTCTTGTTTGGAAAAATGAAGCTGAGACCACGTTTTGACTTTAAATGTCGGGGAGGGGGAGAAGAAGTGGACAGATCCAAACATGGAACACTTAACTTGTAAGTACCATTTTCAGAGAATGGAGAAATGGTAGGTGTGTTTGTGCTAAATTTCTTCCTGAGGCATAAGTGGTATTTAAGAGAAATTGGGGTGTTAAAAATGAATTGGCAGCTACTTCATGAAATGGGCTTGTTTACTTAATAAGAGTGTGCTTGAAATGGACAGTAAAAAATGAACAAGGAAGAGGGATATGATTTGTAGTTAGCATAAAGATTTGTCCTGATGATGTTTAAATTTGCTTAAGTTTTACAACTGTTTTAAAAAAGTTATGTTTGATATAGGGAATCTTCTCTTAGGCACTTTGAGGGAGGAAAGAGGATTATACACCTCTCTCATTTCCCTTCAAGTGGCTCTACAAGGCTCTATGGAACTGTGCAGAATGAAGTTTTAAATGTAAAATTGTCAGGGAGACTGGCAGAAGCGGGATGAGAAGTATGTTTGTAGCTGAATTAAGTTGTTAAGCTCAGCCGCTGTTTTGGGATTATTTTTTAATACATGCCAGACATTCTTCTGATTTCTATCCTGGCTGGCTCTCGGCTTCTCCGTCTGTGTGAGACTAGGGTGTTAGTTGTTTTAAAGCTTGAGTTGTCACAGCCAGGGCGTTTTCTGTTTCGGCTTATTGCCCCCACCCCCACCCCCACCCCCCACCCCCTACACACACACACACACACACACACACACACACACACACACACACACACACACACACACACACACACTTTCCTGAATGAGTGTCCTTTGTATAACCCCAGTAATTCAGAAATCCTTCAGTCTTAGGGACTGCCCTGTCATGTGATTTAGGTACTAGGTGTTCGTTGCGATTGGTCAGCAGCTAATTGGTGGGTCGCTATAAGAAGTCCCGGGTCAGGCGACTGTCCACTCTCTACTCTGCCGCTGGCTTCTGCTCAACAGGGGCAGTGTAGGGGTGGGATCAGTCCAGTGATTCCTCCTGTGATAGATGAGCAAGTAATTGCTGCCCTGGGGTCTGCACACCAGTGGAAGACACTCAGATTACTTGTGGCTGATTTGATCAAACTCTGGCTTCCTGAACTGGTAACTGTCACTTTAATGTAGCTTACTGATTAAACTGAGAAAAATGTAGCTGAAAATGTATGCCAAGAACTTGTGTGGACTTATTCCCTGTCCCCTCTTTCCCCTTTGTCTGATTCATTTTGTCACAGGAATGAAACGTAGATAAGTCGTTAGAAAACTTTTGTAGGAACAGTGCCTCGGGTGATCAGAACAAAGCCGTTTTATAATCAGATTTACCAAGCTGAGAAGAAGGAGTTTTAGCAAACGGAAGCTGCAGTGTTCTATCACCAGGAAACAGTGCGTTTTCCAGAATCGGTAAGTGAAAAGTGGCACTGTCCCTAATAGATATCATATGGTGTGTGGGAGAATTGCTAAATTGTTCACAGACCCCTAACAAGTGTGTAGAACAGAAAACATAACAAGGTAGGAATTTTAAAAGCAGCCAGCTCCACAGTATAGCGAAAGGCTGAGAAAGAACCAGGTAATTAATAAAATGGGCTGAGTGTTACCAGTTCAGCCAAACATATGTAATATAACTAGGTCTTACTTTTTGAACGTGGTTTCCTTTTCCGTGGAGGAAAGCATAAAATCAAAATGGGTTGTTTGATTGAGTTGCTACATTAACTTTCCATGGATAGCGATTTGCATTTCAGTCTGACTAGCAAGTTGAAATTTGAAGACATACTTTCAGAATTAGTCGGCTCCTTTGCCTCCCCGTTGGGCCGAGTACTTGATCTAGATTTTTTTTCAAAATGAAAGTTGAAGCAATGCACCCAAAACTTCTGATTGTGAATTTCAGATTATGATGGTCATAGTTTTTGTTTTGCATTCATGTCATGATTTTGAGATTATACTGTTTGATTACCTTAATAAAGCAAAAGAGTGCCTATTTCCATATAGTCCATAACATTTTCAAGATGGTAATAAGCAACTCTTAGTGGCATAGTGCCTTTGTGTCTGGCTTCCTTTTTCTGAAACCTGAAATTCAGTTTTCTGATTTTTGAATCTGAGCTGCTGCTATGCTTAAGGTTTCCAGAGAAAGACAATAAAGCTTTGAATATCTGTGTTCCTAAGGACAGTGAGATAGCACAGTTTTATATTAAATGTGAATGTTTGATTACTTGACTTTGCTTAATAAAGATTTGTGTGGAGAAAGGTTGAGCACAACAAGCAAAGATTAGTGGGTGGCTGCTTGATTTTTGCCAGTTTCTCATTGGTCAGTTGAAATAATCATGTGATATATACTTACATAGAATTATAGGGAAAATATTTTAAGTGTCAGTAATTATATAGGTATTCTGAGCAATCTTCATTTATGAATGTAAACATGCAATTATGCCCTGTGAACAGAATTGTGCTTTATTATACCCTATAAAGGGTATAATATTGTTTATTTGCTTTAAGTATCTCCAACTAAATTAAAAGTTGGACGAACATTCCTGACTTCTGGTTCCCATTCTGCTGCTTTTGAAATCATAAAATTCTCAACTTAAAACAAGAAAGCTATAACAGGATAGCAAAACTACGGGTTCTCTGTTAATTGAGTGGGGTGCAGATGGGGAGGAGGAGAATGAGTGCAGTAGAATCTGTAAATTGCCCCCTCAGTTTACATAGTGAAAATTTTTCTCAGGCTAATAAAGACTTCCGTTTAAACTGAAAGACAAGCATGGCTGTGAAATGCAAGTTTGTGTGAATGTCACAAGTCATTTGACTTAATAAAAGTATGCCCTCCTGACATGTATGAATTTATAGGTTTGAGAGAAAGACAGAGAAATGGTGGCATGAAAGCATTTCCAGGCAATACTGCTAGTGTTTTCAGAGAGTAATATTTATTTTCACTTCTATTTCATGTAATTACTTGATTTAATGGTGATTTAATATTGGGCTAAATACATGCTGGATAGGAAAAAGACTGTATAAAACCCTGATGATCTTCAGGCATTTAGAAGCCATTGTCTTGAGTGGTAAAAATGGGATTTAATGTTAACTGGAATAGTAAATGTTACAAAGTATGTCCCAGAATAATTTTCCAAAAGCTTCATTTTTTTTATTTTTTTATTTTATTTTTTATTTTTTTTAAAATTTATTTATTATGTATACAGTGTTCTGTCTGCACGTATCCCTGCAGGCCAGAAGAGGGCACCAGATCTCATTACAGATGGCTGTGAGCCACCATGTGGGTGCTGGGAATTGAACTCAGGACCTCTGGAGGAGCAGCCAGTGCTCTTAACCTCTGAGCCATCTCTCCAGCCCCAAAAGCTTCATTTTTATTTTACTTTGTCATTCTTTATCCTCAATGTATTATTTTTAAATATCCATCTAAAAGCATCACTCTGAAATCCCTCTTGGAGTTATTGAAAGTATTGATATTTGGGCATATTTGGTAAAAGTACATTAATGACATATATATGTGGGTTTGTAAAAACAGCAAAGTGAAAGGAAGCCATTTGAGAGTCATAACCTCTCTCCAGGAGTATTGGAGAAGTATACTATATACCTTTGTCTGATTGAGTTTTATTGAGGTAATTTCTTTCTCTCTCTCTCTCTCTCTCTCTCTCTCTCTCTCTCTCTCTCTCTCTCTCTCTCTCTCTCTGTGTGTGTGTGTGTGTGTGTGTGTGTGTGTGTGTGTGTGTGTGTGTGTGTGTGTGTGTGTGTGGTGGAGTGTAAACTTAATTTCAAGGGGTTTTTCAATAACCAATGAAATGACTGTGTTTGTTAGAGCTCAGATAAGAGTAGCTGGGTATTGTCATGTAGCTTTAAAATCTCAGTTCATAAATGTCATTCAAACCTTCTGCTACAGTCTCATTGAGCAGGGGCATAATAAGAAGGGGGGAAAAAAAACCATGAAACACCCTAAATAGGAAACACTGTATTCCTTTCTTGTCTTCTTGACTAGCTTTTGTGTATGGGCTGACCATGGGAGTGGTAAGCATAGGTCTTGAAGAAAGCAATACTTAGTACCGACATATGGAGTAATAAGAGGTCAGCTTCCGTAAGGTTGTGCACATCTTTCTCCAGTGATGACCAGCAGTAAGAACATCTTTAACCAATTATTGTAGGCTCTGCAAGAGCTGCAAATATTCAAATGCAATGTGAAGAGAAATCTTTAGTAACAGCAGGGTGGCCAACCACTTTGGCATAGCCTTTATTCCTCTCCTCTAGGCTGACTACAGATGCTTCTGTGTTCTTGCAAGACACATGCTTTTCAACCAACTGTTCATTTGCCATTTACTAGAGTATGTCTTCTTTTTCCTTATGGAATAGACAGGATTGCATTATTAAATAGTCATGAACCTTAAACAATTTATCTTATATTCAAAAATTACTTTTAACATTCTTTAAGAAGAGTTTTTGAGACCTGTTTATGGGAATGAATTGGCAGGCTGATAATCTAGGAAACACTGTATCAGAGCAAGAGAGTGTTTAGACTAATATGTACCATAGATTAATTATGAACTTGTGCATT
This sequence comes from Peromyscus californicus insignis, assembly GCF_007827085.1. Lineage (NCBI taxonomy): Eukaryota > Metazoa > Chordata > Mammalia > Rodentia > Cricetidae > Peromyscus > Peromyscus californicus. The sequence continues at coordinate 2,981,448 of NW_026294391.1, forward strand.
TTCCATGCCTGAAGGCATTTTCTATTACTCAATGGCTTTGGCAATTTATTTTGTCACTAGCACATTAAGAATTAGTGAGGATAAGATTTCAGTGAGGTTTGTCCCTTACTTAATAAATATAAAGCTACCATTTCTTCTCAATCCAAACAGGTCTAACAAATGGGGAAAAGTTTTTGTCATAAACTGACAGCAAGTCCTGACCTGAGCTTACATGAGGCCACTTGTAGTCTTTATTTAGCTCACTAAGTCTGTATGTTTTATCACAGAAATATTCACCATACTTGATTCTAAAATAGAGTACCAGACCTCCCCTGTAGTTACATACATATGTGTGTATATAAAGTAATCACCCTCTTTATAAGATTTATAATAATCTGAATGTCTCCTGCCAGATAAGGGTTTCTGACTCTTGAATAAACATTTATTGGACTAATGCTTTACTAAATACTTTTCTAAATATATCCCTGGCATCTAGCACAATGCCTACCAGTTCCTGATTGTTACCCAGGAGATATATTTTAGTATTAAATGTTTTACATGTATTAGCTGAAAAGCCAATATGATTGTTATTCCATTTTTATGCAGAGAAAACTACAACAGAGAGGTGAAGCAAATTGCCCAATGTGACATAGAGGGAAATAATGGAGTCAGGAATGTGACACAGAGGGAAATAATGGAGTCAGGAATGTGACATAGAGGGAAATAATGGAGTCAGGTTTTGCAAGTACTGAAACTTGGCTGAGTCAGAGGGGTGTGTCACGTGGTTCCCTCATTCCTGGTTACCCTATGCCTAGTGTCATCAGAAGGTGGTGATATCACCACTATGATCATTACCAGGGTCCTGTGTGGAATGTTTGTTAACCGGTGGGTGGTGGGACTATGGGAGTTCCAGGGCCTTAACCTCTCTATTAGTGAATCAACCTGACTTTTTAAATTGGGAAATACTAAAAGAAATTACATTTTTCTTAACCCCAAACCAATTTACTTATTCAGTTTGAAAAAGTCCTCTTATAGCTATTTTCTTGGACTTTTTTTTTTTAAACCCAGAAGGAGGTCTAGGTTGTGAAGGGAGAAAGGGTCACCCCTGAGTGGGTGACTCTTCTGCATAAAAGTCATGCTGGGCACAGTAAGTGTCTTCAGGAAATCAGGCAGCCCCAGGAAATTGAACTGCATGACAATCCAGAAAAGGATACTTTTAACAGTGCTTCTCAAAAGCATGTCTATGTTGTTTCTCTTTTCCCTATGTGTTTCTAGTGATTAAAAAAAAAAAAGAAAACTTTCCAGCCCTCTGTTTTACTTCCCTGTCCCTCTGTCCCCACTTAGTTTTTCTTTTTAGCACTTACTTCCTTTTGGCATGTTGTATATTTCATGTCCTTGCTTGACATTTTAGTCAACCACTCCTGGTATTGTTAGCTTTGAACAGGCGTAAAGATTTCTAGATATATATTTTGATTTCTGTCTTCAGCTTCCTTTATGTTCATTTCAAACAGCTATTGATAAGAAAAAAAAAGTATTTTGCTGAATTTTTTTCTTCTTATTCTTTTTGTATTTTTGTTTTTCTAGAAAAACCTTTTTTGTGTATCCCTTGGCTGTCCTCTTGCTCTGTAGACTAGGCTCTCTTTGAACTCACAGAGATCTCCCTGTCTCTGCCTCCTGAGTGCTGGGTTTAATCCACCACCACTGCCTGGCAACAACTATTTTTTTTTTACTGTTACTTACAATTTTACAGTAATAGTTATAAATACTTATTTCTACTAAACAAACTGTTTAGAGTTCGAATGGTTAAAATGTGGAGAACAGGTTTTTATTCAGAAGGGGAAACTGAACCAGTTTTGAATGGAATAGTACTGGGTATATATTTTATAATTTGGAAATGAGACAATTGGCCATTTATTTTCTTGATATCAGGGAAGAGTAAGGATTAAGAAGAAAATCATTTTATTAATTACTTTGAACTTATAGAGATGGGCAGCAGAATTTGAACGTGTATTTCAGTTAAAATATCCTTTTTGTTTGTTTGTTTTTTGTTTTTTTGAGACAGGGTTTCTCTGTGTAGCTTTGCGCCTTTCCTGGAACTTGCTTTGTAGACCAGGCTGGCCTCGAACTCACGGAGATTCGCCTGGCAGTTAAAATATCTTAACACTTACCTACTAAACTGCTCTTGTTTCTTTGCTGTATGTACTATATATTGATAATGTAAGTGATTTAATGTTAACATCTTCTGATTAATGTTCTTAGGAGTCTATGCTATAACTTATCTATCACTACTCTATTTATCCTAATTTTTTCACCCTATAGTGTTTAAGCTAATCTAAGACATAAAGCATACCACAGTGCTATTAGCTGTAAATTATGTTGTTTTGTAAATACATCATTGTAGCTCATTTCCTTTCATTTTTCTAAAGGAACAGATTTGATGCATATAGAAGTTGGGTTTGATGACTTTTGTAAATCAGTATAGCAACTGAAACAGTTGCTTTTCTTAGCTACAGTAATTAGCATCTATTTTGTTTGTAATAACATTAAAAATATTAATGTAAGTGTGGTGATAACTTTGTACATTAACTTTGTTAATGTAAACTGAGCGGTGGTGGTGCACACTTGGGCGGCAGAGGCAGGAGGCTTTCTATGAGTTCAAGGCCAGCCTGGTCTGTAGAGTAAGTTCTATGATAGCCAGGGCTACACAGAGAAACCCTGTCTCAAAAAACAAAGCAAAACAAAACACACACACACACACACACACACACACACACACACACACACACACACACACATATATATATATATTGAACCTTTCGGGGATTGGACGGTAGTACATGCCTTTAATCCCACACTTGGGAGGCAGAGGCAGGTAAATCTGAGTTCAAGGCCAGCCTGGGCTACAGAGCTAGTTCTAGGACAGCTAGGGCTTTTTATAGCGAAACCCTGTCTCGAAAAACCAAATTGTGTAAGCTATAGGGTGGAATCTTCTGTAATGAAGGTCAGGCTATGATTTCATTTTAAAGGACGTCTCCTTCTTGCCATGAAATAAAAAATTTCCTGAAGCACCTGGCTCTCCTGTTTGGGGGCTTTATTATTGGTGTTACTATAGTTTTTCTGTCTTTATTCTTTTTTAAAATGGACAAAATATTTTTTTAAAAGAGAATCTATTGACATCCTTCCCCCCACACATAAGGACCTTAATTTAGTTCTTAACTAAGAAAAATGGGTTGAATTTATTTATGCCCAACAATGCTTTGCTTTCACAGTTCTCATTACCTGCATACAAAATAATCTCCAAATCTGAACTGTTTATTATATAAGAGGCCCAAGCTTGAGGATCAAATGTGCTTGTGCTTGAAGTGTACTTTGCCCCAGGTAGCTGAGTGACTCCATCTGTTTCTCTAAACCACAGAACCTGAAGAGAGTTCTGGTGTTTACACTTGCTCATACATAGAAATACATATGTTAGGGAACCTGGAATAATGGTGCTTCACTAACTTGTATTTCCCAAAGCCTATCAGTTTAGCCCTAGCCTGTGGGTTTATGCTAACATATGTGACTTTGGGCACTGCAGATCAACTAAAAGGCAACAATTTGTTAGCTGCCATTTGTTGTGCACTTAGTGTGTTTTGAGAAGCTGCTCCTGCAGGTACTCAACTGGCAGTAATGAGTGATCTTCGTAGCAAGCTGTTGATGCCACTGTCATGTCTACTTCATAAGTGAGGAGGCTAAAGCACAGCGAAACAAATGAACTTATTTCCGGCCACTAGGCTGTTTCCAGCACAGATGGGAAGCACTTTGGGTCCAAAGGCAGAGTAAAGTTGACTGAAGCTGAAAGTTTCAGCAGTGATCTTTTCAATTCTGTTCTAGAAAGTATCACATATTTCAGACCTGGGCCTCTCAATATTGAAATCCACAGTTGACTTTTGCTACTTCTTATTTCACAAATCAGTAGGAACAGTCTTAGTCACTGGTGTTTTATGAGTTTTTTTAGGCCACTGAAGTCCAGGAGGGGGAATTCCTTGTTTTCAGTTGATCTAAATCACTAATAAATTTACTCATCTAACTTCCCCTGTTTTTTTCCTCTCAAGTTTTGATTTGAAGTTGGGGGTAGATGGGAGATGTATGTGAGCACTTGAATCCTCGGGATGGAAAGGTAAAGTGAATGAGAATCTATATTCATAAATATATTTTACCTTTATCTCCATCTAGTTCTGAAGTCTTTCTCTATAGAATAGAGCTTAGAAGCAGCCACTGATGCGCATTTTAAAAACAAAACTGCCTGTTTGCACCAGTACTTAAGGTTCATTCAGATTATGGGAATGCAGCTTGAAAGTTCATAGTTGCCTCTTGCTGTAAATGCTGAGAATTTGATTTAGAAGGTAGATGAGGGCAACCCACCCAAGTCCATGAGTTTAAAGTACTCAGAAATCTCTAAAAATGCTTATTGGTCTTGAACTGGGCCTGCCCCTGGGAGCATATGCTAATGGGACTTGCCATCATTCCATCACTTTTTCCTGCTCATCCATTCATCCTTATTTACCCTCATTCAACCTCTTCCTGCAGACAGAGGGGAAAAAAGGACAGGATGAGAGTCCATGGAATGTGACTGGAGAGAGGAGTAGCTATAAGCTGTAAACTTCCTTTGGCCATTCTCCCTCAGTAAAGGCCTTTTGTTTGATACTTGTTGTTTGGAGGTTATATACCTCTCACAGACTGACACCAAGTCTTTGAGCATCTTCTCTCAACCAGTGTCCTTGCTTAAACTGAGACGAAAAGGCTTAGGAGGCAAAACTGTGAAGAAAAATGGCTGCAGGGGCTGATTGACTTCCTTTGTTCAAGGCCAAACTGTAAATATAATCTCAGAACCTACACTTTCAAACCATTTCTATAAAGAACAATAAATGTTTACAAAAGCCTCCCCAAAGATATCTTGGAAAATAATTTAAAATAGACTTGAACTCTGATTCTGACCTCAGTTAAATTTGAGGGTTTTTGTTTGGTTGTTTGTTTTGTTGTGGTGATGGTGGTTATTTGCTTGTTTTTTAATCTCTAAGTAAAGCTGTGAAAAGTAAGGAGGGATACTTTCCTCTTTGTGGGGAGAGGGACATATAACACTACTAACACTCCTGAGAAAGTATTACTTGCTACCATTCTGGAAGCAGGCTACTTCTCTTGAACACTTGTAATTAATTAGTAAGTTCAACCTGGATTTCACTGCCCACAGGTCTTTTAAAAATAACCATTCACATTCTTCTCAAGGGAACAGAATGACCTGTGTCTTTTAGCCACAAAGACATTGAAGATAATATGTATTTCAATGTGAATTTTGAAGTTTGCATTGCTAGTAAACACATGGTCCAATTGGGAGGCAAAGGTAATGTAGATCAAAGTTAATTGGTCAATCAAACAAATTGGTCAACACAGGGTTTCTTACTTGCCCAGGTTCTGTTTGTCATTCACACGCTAATAACCCCTCTTGGGTTTTCTACCCCATGATGGCAGGGAGGTTATAGAGCAGCTATTCTTTCTTCTCTGCACAGTTTCTCTTAACTGTAGGCAAATGGATCATTCCTTCAGTCCTGTACTCCTGATCCTTAAAGTTTGGATTTTTTGGTAAGGTGTTAATAAAAGTTGTCATGAGTGCCAACTGGACTTGATAAGTATGTAGGAGAATTAACAGGCAAAGATACCACACAGAGAAAGGTTTGTTTTAGTGTTCTGAGTGTAAGAATGCAGCGGTGAATAAAGCCCTCACTCACATGGTAGATGGAAAGAAAGAAATATGTGGCAGGTGGTATTAAATGTTATAGCAGAAAACAGAATCAACCCAGACAGATAGGGAGTATTGCAGGCTTAGAATGCCGCTGCTTATCTAGAGCTGATTGGAATGCCTCTTTGATGTAGTGACATTTGTGCAGAGAAACCCATACAGAGATCAGGGACAGCCATGATGGGAGCTAGAGGAAAAAATTTTAGTAAGAAAAAATAAGAACTCCAATAGACCCATCAAGATGGACCATTTAGTAATCTGTTCTCCATAGTTAAGATGCTGCTGGAGGTATGAGGTACTAACTAACTAGAGGAGGGGGTATGATATCCATAGAGAACCTGGAGAGATGAACCCCTTTGCATCTCATAAAACCAAAGTGGGTATAAATTGTAGATGGCTTCATTTGATAAAGTGCTTCTTTTGTGATTCTAATTATGATGTTTATTATAAAGCTCCTAGTATAGAAAGATGAAGGAGCTCAAGGTGGATAGTTCCTCCTATCCCATGCATTCAGAGAAGTGGGGGCTTGACTATTTAATAATGGTGTTTCCATTAATTTATGTTTACCTATAACTCTCTTCCCATGGGCATGTCTTTGTGCATTTTGTTTGGAATTTGAAGCAGCTTAGGTTTTTTACCAATTCTATTTTATATTCAGTCAATTAGTTAAATTCTTCATTAATCTATAAGAAAATTTTGTTTGGCACAGGTTAGAAAATGATTAAATCCTACTGCTTTTACAACTCGATGAAAAGGGAACCTAGGAAAATGAAAGCAGTTGGGTCAGCTGGCAAGGGCTGGAATTTATACACCTTTTAAAAGTAAAATTGTATTGAAAACAAGTACTTGCCATTCCTGAAAGGTAGATGACCGCCATACATTCTCCCTGCTGTTCTTTTTGTAATCTGATACTTAAAGTCTTGATTTGTGCATAAAGGATGTGCAGTTGGTGTCATCTGGGAGTTTGCATGGCAAACGTGAGAACAGACATAAAGGATATACATACCATTACGTAGACAACTCTACTAGACCAGGCTTGACAACAGATGGGGCTTGATAACTACTCCTAGATCTTACTTAAGTGGATTTTATTTCATAATACCTGAGCCCTTATTCAAACATCTTATCATATGGCTTGACTAATTAGTGATGCATTCCTGTTAACCCTTTTATTCTTTTTAGCAAGCGGCCCAGCTGCATAAAAGAATTACTTGTTTGTTTATAGTTTGGTTCAACTGGGCTGGATATTATCATTGCCTCTGGCTGAAACTGACTAATCTGTTTCACTTGTGTGGAAGGAGAAATGAATATTTTGGGAACAGTTGTATGGTGTCAGGGAGAAGGGCTACATTTGCTGCTTCCCTGACCCTGACTCAAGAACTCAGTGTGAAAACCGATAGAGCCTTGGGACATTATGAACACACCTATCCCCTTTAATGAACTGCATATGGAGCCAAGAGGAAGATGGAGAAATGGACAGGGGAGGAGGTAGGGGAGTCCCAGGGGATAAATCTCTGGTTCCAAGCCCAGGTGTCAGCCCTTCATTCTTCCTGGTGTCCCAGACATGCTGTCCATTCCTGCTTACATCCTATGAAGGAAGTGCTTATGACTGAGCATCACTTTGCTGAGGAGATGGGTAGGATGAGGAATTCAAGAATGGCCTTTTAAGGCATCATTTTGTATGAAATCGTCCTATGGACATCTCTCCACTGAATCTACATTCTAGAAACAGAAAGATGATTTCTTGCCTTGAGGACAACAGCACGTTTTGTCTGTAAAGATTGTGTTCTTCCAAGACCCAATCTCATGGACTCTATCCTTATTCTCTGTGCCCTGGGATTTCCCCCTCTTCTCATGTAAATCCAGACAACTTTCTGCCTGTGTCCTGAAACCTTGGTGTTTCTGCCTTTGACTTGAGTCTCTTCGAAACAATTGTGTGGTGGCTGGGCACTGCAAAATGAGTCAGTTCCTGCAGTTTGGTTACAAGTTCTCAAAAAGTATTTCAGAATGTGGATGTGGTCAGCAAAGTCATTTTCCAGGCATCTAAAAGGAAACCCACATCAACTGTAACAATTAAGCGACGACCTGGTGGTGCCACACAACAGAACTAGGCCTGTTTCCTCTCAGAGCAATGCCTTGAACTGCCCTCCAATTTAGCTGCCATTAACATATCCCAACTGGGAATTCCTGGTCGTGTTTGCATGTCTCGTTTTTATCTGCCACCATTTGCACAAACAATGTGACACGGCTTTTAACTTTATTTACATTTAAATATGAGCCTGGGTTTTCTTTTTTCTTTTTCGGTTTTTTTTTTTTTTTTTTTTTTTGGTTTTTAGAGACAGGGTTTCTTTGTGTAGCTTTGCACCTTTCCTGGAACTCACTTGGTAGCCCAGGCTGGCCTCGAACTCACAGAGATCCGCCTGTCTCTGCCTCCCGAGTGCTGGGATTAAAGGCGTGCGCCACCACCGCCCGGCGAGCCTGCGTTTTCTATAGGAGAAATTACTGTTTTATAAAATAGAATTGGTAGGACTAGTGTGCAATTAGAACATTTGAAATGTGATGTATGGATTAAAATTGGGTAATTTTTCTGAGGAGTAACCAAGGGGATTTTTTTGGGTACCATATAGTATACAGGATTACTTCATTCACTAACCTTGCAGCAGCAGTCACAAGTAATTAAATTCTCTTCAAGCTCCTCAAACAGAATATAGGCTTTAGAAAATATTTTGTAGAAATTTTTATTTATTCATGTACCATTAATTCTGTAAAATCTGATTGAGTTTGTTTCAACCACTCCTGGAAACTGATGACATTTTCAATAATGAGAAACCAGCAAGAATAAAACATGGGCAAAGGATCTCAACAGACCTTTCACTAAAGAAGATACTCATATTGTATAGATAAGTGCATGAGTAGTGTTTACCATCATTAGTCACTAGGGAAATGTAAATAAAAACTACACACTATTTGAATGGCTGATATGTAGAAGGCTGACTATTAAGTTGAGGTTGAGGATGCAGGGATTTGGGACTCTTAGACATTTAGGAAGGAATGTGAAATGGTAGAAATATTTTAGAAGACAATTTGGCAATTTCTTAGAATGTAAAACATTCACTTACCGTGTGATTCAGCTGTCCCATTTAAAGTGACAAAAAAAGCCATGTGTACGTGACTGTTATAGTTATAATGTTATTAGTTATAGTCAATACCTACAAAAATCCAAACGCCCAGCTGCAACTTAATGGACAAACAAATCACAATGTATCTCAATGGGTACTGCTCAGAATTGGAAAAAGTTACTATCATAAATAAAGTGAGGGACCCTTATGAGAATACACTGAATGTAATGGTGTTTACATACATTTCTAGAAAATGCAAAGAACTTCTTAATGGCAGAGAGATGAGTAATTGTATCAAGTGGAGAACAGGGTGGCTAGCAAGAGGGGAAGGGTTACAAAGGGGCACAAGGGAACCAGATCTAGTGGGTAATTTTACTTTCTTATTTATGTTGATGTTCTTGGGTGATTCTGTTTTCCAGAATTCCCGATCATCTAAATTAATTATGTGCAGTTTTGCATTTGCTTATTCCTTGATTTTAGAAGAATCTGAAGAAAACAAGATATCATCATTACAGTAGATGGAGGGTTTGAAAATGTCCCTGCTTGGTAAAAATCAAGATTACCTTATCTTAAGGAGGAAAAAACCTGATAGAGTTTTAATGGTTTTGATATAGAAACATAGAACTTTCGAGGATAGGTGACTGTAGTCTGTAGCCACCCTCATCTTTCTCCACCACTTTGTCATTGAAATGAATGTATTTTTTCACAAAGTGTTCTCCCATTCCCCAAATTGGTAGAGCAGCTGCCTGCTGGCTTTATAAACATGAACCATTGTTGTAGGGCCCCTATGCAGCAAGGCTGCAGCTTCAGAAGCTGGTTATAAGGTACCTCCCTCATTGTGTGCAAGCCTTTCTATGGTCATGTGGGTTGGTATTATTTTCTTCTGATGAAGAGTAAGCAGGCTCAGAAGTGCCTAGCTGTTTCCTGGATCATGGAACCCTTGTGACACTTTGAGATTGGTCAAGACTCTGAGCTCATTTCCAATTCTTCCTACAAGGACACTAAATAATAATTGATTTCAAGTGATCCTCAAAACCACAGGTAAAGGCAGATAATGTTGAATTTTTTTCCCTGGAAGATTGTTCTATTGCCTGGTATCTTTTTTGCACCTAGACTGTGTTGGTAGCATATTTATTCTCCAGGTACCTGTCACTTTAAATGACCTTCATTGTCTCTCATACTTTTTCCCATTTGTGGTTTTGAGGAAATTGCCTCCAGAGCACTTAATACATAATTTGCCACCCAAACTTGTCATCAGCCTATGTGATAAATTATGAGCGGTCTTGGTATAGCCTTCAGTGCGTTGGGAGATGGTACTTAACAAACATGTTTTGAAGGGACATGAGGAGAGTTCTATGGGCAAGTAAGTTTAAGAAACTAAGAGGAACAACATCAAATCCTGCCTTCTAGCTTTCTCAGAACCTTTATATTTGTAGGGAAATGGTACTGTGTGCATTTCTCATTTGTAATAGAGTCTAAGAACTGTGGGGTGGTTTTTTGTTTGGTTGATTTTGCTTTTGTTGTGGCTTGTATCCTGGTTGAGTGCTCCAGTAGACACACTGTTTTGTAACTTGTTTGGTGTATTGATAAAATGACATTTTTCCTAAGGGCTTTCTGTCTGTTTCCCATTCACATGTTGGAAACAAAACATAACTTGTTTTCTTGCTGGATCTTGAGAGTTCTTGTCTCTGAGTGTTTTGTTCATGATTGGAGAACTCATCAGCTGTATTTTATTTAGCTTTAAAAACATTAGGAGGTATAGTAATAAAGGTAAACAAAGAATGGAAGATTCTGTCTTTAAATGAAACTCAGTCAAGGAAAAGTCTATTCCTTTATTTCATTTTGACCAAATCATCTGGTACTGCTCTTTTATCTCAAATGATTGTGGTATCTCCCAGTTTTCATAGGGACTGCTGTGGAAGAAATGTAATGATGGACATGACAGCTCACTCCAGTCTATCTGGGATTTCCATATTAGCACTACTACTGGTAAGATGGGAAAGTAAAAGAATGACCATATTTGGGATTTTTTCCCCCTACTTTGTTCCCCAAACTACAGAGAGTTTGATCATCAGAGTAAGGCTTACAAGAGAGACCATGTCTGAAAATGAATAGTAATTTCCCATGAGAATCTGAAACAGTCTTGATAGCACAGTAAGAGGGAGAATGAACATTGTTGTTGGAGGCTTGGAACTTTGAAGAATGCAGAGCCTTTTCTGAGTGGAGGAGGCACCTGGGTATGGAAGCTGGGGCCTCACACATGATAGGTAGACACTGCCACCCGCTGAGTCCCATCCCAGACCTCTTACCCCACTCCCTTTTAAAGTGATAGTTACATTCCTAAGATACATTGACGGTCACATCCAGCCCTATCTCACTTCCAGCTAATCCTTTCAAGGCATCATACCTCTCCTGACCCCCTTTTCCCCTCACAGAAAGAGGAACCAGATTTCCCCTGTGTTACTTATCATCAATATAAACAGCAGTTTTATTCCTGTTATTTCCCCTTTCAACCTTGTAATGAAGTTGGCTACTGTTCCTCTGCACAGGAAGAAAGACTTCCTTCCTCTATGTCTTGCTTTCCCCCAAGCTTAGGAACAATCTTCCCTTTCTTGTGGACTCTGCACTCTAACATTTTCTAACATGAATTAAACTGATCAAAGTCACTCCCCTCTCTTTCCAACCTTTCAGATTTTCTCATGTTCTACCTAGGTAAGAGCAGCCATCCAGGAAGCTGATGTCCTCACTGAGAAGTGTCAGGGTGCCTGTCTTCTCTTCCCCATGTTTCTGGTTTTGCTGCAGTGGCTGTCATCTCTCCTCCTGGCACTTTGTCACTAGTAGTGAACCTGTTTAGTACCCACCTTCCTTTTTATATTGCGTATTATGCAGTATAAAAATAGATGATTTCCAATGAAAAAAAGATATCTCCCTCTCCTTCCTTCCCTCCCATTAGGAGGGAAGTTTTCCTCTCACGTGGTGCATTGACCAGAGGTCAACCACCAGTGTTGTTCTTGGGTGCTGTCCACCTTGTTTTAAGACAGGTCCTCTTGTTGAACTCATCAATTAGAGGAGGCTGGCTGGTCAGCAAGCCCAAGGAATCCAGCTCTCTTCGGCTCTCTCCATTGCTGTGATTACAGTCGAACACCACCATCCACTGTTGTTGACTATTGCTTGTTTATTTTTCAAACTTTGGTGCTGTGGACCAAATTCAAATCTTTGTTCTTTTGTGGCAAGTACTTTACAGACTTAACCAATCTTTCCTGCCCTACTTTTCTTAGTTTTTCATTTTAATGTTGACTCATTCTAAATGGCTTGACAGTGTTTCTCTAAACACTTGTTATTGCTCTACAGAACTGGCCATGTGAAAACCCTTCCACTATGAGCAACTAAATGGAGGACAGAAGAAAAATGCTGTTGTCAAGGTGTGGCATGGTCCTTAGTTTGTATTATGCTGCTTCCAACAAAACACTTGCTGTTCTGACCAGTTGAAGAAATGGATTCATTCTCACTGTGTAACAACCAGCCTCAACTAGTTTGGCAGTAAATACTTGGTTGTATGTTAGGACTATATATTGTTATCTTTCTCACATTCTCTAAAGTTTATAAAGCAATCAGTATCCCCACTGCCTTTTTTGCAACACTCTTCAGACCACTCTTTAAAGTCTCACTTAGGGTTTCCGTTTTCTCCTTATTACATACACTAGTAGAATCCACATTTTTTCCCTTTTTCTCTTTGCTGAGTATTGTGTTTTGTAGCCGGCAGCTTTATCAAATAGGGTCTGTATGTATTGTGATACACATTTAATCCTTTTCAAATTATCTGAATTGGTGCTTCCAAATCTTCACACTCCCATCAGTTTGCTTGTTTTTTCCTTCTTTTCCTTTGTGGTAGGAACCATTTGTATAGACTTAGTTTTTAAAAACCACAGAACTCTATCTGTTGGTACACAGTGTGGTTTGGTTTCTGGTATACTTCCATGTTGTGCAGCAGGCTGTAGTGAAGGTTAAGAGTCTTCCTGAGGGTACCCCTGCCCTTCCCCGGCACCCCTGCCCTTCCCCAGCACCCTTCAGTGGTGTTAAGTGTATAAAGGCATACACAGGGTCCATCCTGAATGGAGATGTTTGTCCATGGCGTTTCAGGGTTTTCTGTTTATGCTTTCTTTGAGGCGTGTTATTATAGGTGCCCAGACATTTTATAGTTGATTAATTTAGATGACAAATGTTTATGAAATGCTGCTGGCACCTAGGGAATTGCAAAAGAATGAGACTCCATTACTACCTAAAAGTACCTGTGTTCTCACAGGAGGCCACATTTCTAACCATTAATGTCCGAACAGTGTGACTTTGTTTCTGACCAGCACAGACAGAGCCATCAGGGAGCAAGCTCCAAAGAAGCATCCTTCTTTTCATCTGAGAGGAGGCCTAGAACTGGACCTTCCACAGGCAGGAGGAGTGAGCAACCAGTACATAAAAGGCCCACCACTTGCTTCTCTTTTAGCTTTTTGGAGCTGAATAGAAGTTGTCTGAGAAGAGCCACAGAAGAACTAAAAATTCAGTACCTTGAAAATATTTGATGGCATAAGAGTTGGACAATGGCAAAAACAGAGGCTTGGTGGTTAATATTATAACTGAGACCTACAGCCTGTGATGTTAGATGTCTTCAGAAAAGTGCATATGGCTCAGAAGTGAGACACAATATGAAAAGGCCAATAATGGGTTGTGGTTAACCAAAGACCAAGTATTCATTTGTTGGAGAAAGTGACTGGTTTATTTATTTATTCTTTCTATTATTTATAGGTTCAGAAAACAATTATTTGATGTGCATATTTTCTTATCATTAATGGGATGCAAATTTTATTTCCCTTTTTTTAAAGACAGGAATCTTTCACTGCCTTTCACATTGCTGACACTGTTTCTAGAAAATGCCTTAGGTGTTTTTAAAGAGTGGAGGGAGAGGGAGAGAAGGGAGGAAGGGAGACAATGGATTTAAGGTAATTGATTTCTGGAATTTATCCACACCAAAAACAACAACAACAAAAAAACCCTGTGTGTCACTTAGGTAAAGTTATCCCTTTTCTCTAAGTGTATTTAGTGAGCAAAACCCACTTATGTTCTCATCCAGTAATTGTTTAAAAAATTGATCTTTTTTTCATTCAGAGGGATTAAAGGCATGCATCTAATTGCTAAATATTATTTTCAAAAACTAGTCTGAGTCTGTCTTTATTAGCTGGAAGAGGTTTCATCCTTAGAAGCATGTTTAGGATCTTGTGCCAACCCAAACCCTTCCCAGGCCTGTTCAGGCTAGAATTATTTGGCAGAGAGTATCTTTTTAAAAGTGTCATGAACAGGAATGTCCCAGAAATGTTCACCTCAAACCTCAACTTGACTTGTAGAACAATTTACTAAATAGAGAGATGTGAGGATCAAGTGACCATCAGCTGGTATAAATGTTTTTGGTCAGTGTAGTCACAGGACATCAGGTATGCAAGAGTTAGACAGGCTGCCACCACGTGCCTGGTTATGGTGATAGCTACTCTAACATAATGCAGAAGGAATCTCAGCTCACAGGAATGTACTTTAATTAGACACCTGTATTTCAAGGGTGGTTTCTCCTCCAGAATCATTTAACCCTGTGGCACAATGTGAGTTTTTGAATGCATTACTTTCCTGGTCTATACTTACTGTTAATTAGACTTTTTGTTCTTTACCATTTCAGAGGCATGTGATTTTTATCAACAGCTTTATTGAAGAATGATAAAGAAAGAACAACACATACTTCATGTGGGAAGTTTGATGAGTGTGGATATATGTAAACACCTATGATGCCATAACCCAATTCCCCATAATCAAGGTAATCACAGGCCCAGTGCCTCCCAAAGTTTGTTTCTCTCTCTCTCTCTCTCTTCCCACTTCATGTATATGTCTATTTAAAAAAAAAAAACATTTAACATAAAGCCCACCTAATGGAAGACATTTTTGATTTACTTTTAAATTAATGATGACTTTATTAAAGTCATGGAGTGGCTTGTGCTCTTTCAGATCCATAAATGTGTTTGTGATAGAAGTTAACTGCATTCTTAAGTTAACAAAAGGCTGCTAGCATATGTACTAAATGTCCATGCTACTAGGGTGGCGCCTAGAGACATGGGACAAAACTACTGGGATTAGAAAAATCACAGAAATAAAAAGTGTTTAGAAGCTTTTTTTTAAAAGAAAGATTATTTTCTTTTAAGTTTTAAAAAGTCCTTTGAACACTTTCATTCTGCCAGTGCTGTGTGAGTGGCTGGTCCTTCTGCATTTACTTCTCACATAGTCTTTAGGATCAAAATTTCTTCCCAGAGCTGTCATTTCTAAAGTTAGGGATTCTTTTTGAAGGCAAAATAGAGTTGCTTGAGAAAAAAAAGATCTTCAAAAGCCATTGAGTGATTCTAGTCTTGCTTTAGTTGAATGACCCTCCAAGCAGCATTTCTTTCATTTCTAGGGAAACTGTCATTCAAGTGTAGTTTTTCTAGCTGGAAGCTTCACTTTCATTGTCAATAAGTTTCTTCCTTCTTCAGCCTGTAGGGTGCTCCTGCTTAATTGTGGAGTATGGGCTCTTCAAATTCTAGGGTAACTTTGCAAGTAATAGGTTCCATCCCAGTTCAAAGCAGGTTTAACTTTTAATGAGTCTTTGCTTCCATTTCAAATCCTCTTTTCCCACCGTAGACTAATTGTCATCAGCCAAAATGGAGTCTCTTGTGTGTTGTTTATGTTTTGTTTCTTTGTGGTACAGATTACATTCAGGAAGTAGATCCCTTGGTTACAGTTCTTTCTCATACGGGAGTTTAATTACTAGGTAATAAAATTATTATTATTATTATTATTATTATTATTATTATTTTTGGTTTTTCGAGGCAGGGTTTCTCTGTGTAGCTTTGCACCTTTCCTGGAACTCGCTTTGGAGACCAGGCTGGCCTCGAACTCACAGAGATCCGCCTGGCTCTGCCTCCCGAGTGCTGGGATTAAAGGCGTGCGCCACCGCCGCCCGGCGGGTAATAAAATTATGTAATGACTATGTAGTTTAGTACTGTTTCTTCTCTTTGAATTTCATTTATAAACTTTGAAAATGTGCTATTATTCAAAATTCCCTATCAAGGTGGTCAATATTGCATTGGTTAGTGGTGGGTACTAATGGAATAACCTTTAATAAAGTTTTATTTATAGTTGTTCATCATGCATTGACTATAAAAGTTTAAGAGAAAAGGAAAGAATACATTAATCTTAGTTCTTTAAATACAGTGAATTTATAGGATAGGGTAACCTTTGAGTATTAAAACTATCACTTTTCTAATCTAAAGATAGACTAAGATTTATTTTGTATTTATTTAGAATGTATGTGTTAAATATTTAGTTTTATGGTACTGTTACAGTTCTTTTTTAAAAAAAATTTTGCCATCCTTAATTTGAAATTTTAGGCACAATAGGGATTAATTACATTCTAAATAATTTTATTGCTACATAACTTTA
This sequence comes from Peromyscus californicus insignis, assembly GCF_007827085.1. NCBI lineage: Eukaryota > Metazoa > Chordata > Mammalia > Rodentia > Cricetidae > Peromyscus > Peromyscus californicus. The sequence goes on from NW_026294391.1 coordinate 2,997,828, forward strand.
TGTATGCATAGAATTCATTTCCATTAAATATATCTCATGCCCTCCCCTCCGATATTTTCCCTTTTATTGAAAATAGATTCTTTTCTTATACAATATATCCTGATTATAGTTACTCCCCCTCTTTCTCCCAGTTCCTTCCCACCTCCTTTCCCATCCAGACTCACCCCCTTTCTGTCTCCCATTAGAAAAGAACAGGCTTCTGAAAGAGAACAACAAAACATAACAAAATAAAATAAAACAAAAACTACCACACCAAAGTTGGACAAGGTAAACCAACAGAAGGAAAAGAGCCCCAAGTGAAGGCAAAAGAATCAGAGACCCACTCATTTACACACTCATGAATTCTTAAAAAATTCTAAACTGAAAGCTATAATATATATGCAAAGGATCTGGTACAAACCCGTGTAGACCCTGTGCTTGTTGCTTCAGTCTCTGAGTTCTCTTTGCTCAGTTGATTTAGAGGACCTTATTCTCCTGATGTCTTCCATTTGTTTCTTTCTGCTGCAGGAGGAAGCTTCTCTAAGGATGGCTGAATAAAGCCTGAGTATAGCAGAATATCATTATGAGTGATTTTATCACTCTTTTTTTTTTTTAAAGACTAGTAGTATTTGGTTTCACCCTAGGTCTCCTGGCTATCTAATCTCTGGTTCTTGATCACTCAAGCAGTGTATGGCTTCCATCTCGTGGTGTAGGCCTTAAGTCAAATCAAACATTGCTTGGTTACTCCCAAAAGCTTTGTGGCACCATTGCCCTAGCATATATTTTTCAAGCAAGAGAGATTGTAGATCAGAGTTTTGTGGTTGGGTTGGTGTTTATGTTTCTCTTTTGATGATCTGCAGAGTACCTTCCTACATCAGAGACTAGGATATAGGGTGAAGGTTTTATGTTTGCACTAGCTTGAGCTCTCCTGCCTCAATGAGTTTTGTTTGTGTTGTCTTCAGCAATGGGGTCTTGCTGTCTGTTCATGAAGAGCAACCTATATTCTTTTCTACAGCCTGGATTGTTTGGAGATTTCTGTGTGTCCCCTTAGAACTCAATTGGATGTAACCCAGTCCCAGTACTGGCTTTGGGACTCACTCTCCCATCATTTGGAGACTTCATTAGGATTGCCTTCATATATCTTAGGAAGTTTCCACTGTACTGGGTTTCCATGCCATCCCTAAAATCCCTCAATTCTAGCTGTATCTCCCTGTATTCCCTCCCTCAACCCTACCTGCCCTCCCCGACCTGATCCTCCCATTCTTTTGCCCCCCCCCCCCAGACCACCCATAACATCTATTCTATTTCCCCCCTCCCAGGGAGAACCATGTGTCCCCCCAGTCACTTCTTCCATACCTAACCTCTGAGTCTACAGATTGTAGCTAAGACTGACTAAGATCGTAGCTAAGATTTATAAATGAACATCTGTTTAACCTTGGCATTGGAACTAACCAAACTAAACCCTTGTCTCACTCTGGAAGCTTTTTCTATAAAAGGTGATTTAGGAATAGTTGTAAAATATTATGAGATGTGTGTTTGTGTCCTTTGTAAATGCTTTATTTTACAGTAAGGGTAAGATCCTGCCAAAACTGAGCAAATGCTTTTCTTTGTATCTGATTATGCGTGTTCCTTTGCGGAGAATGCTAATAGATGTGGTTAGTTTATAATTATTAAAAGGGGGAAAAACAAAGAAAAGCCTACTTCCCTCATCAATCCCAACCCTGTCCTCTTGAAAAGATCCAAGCACACTGTGGCTCTCAGAAAGCTACTTATGTTTCCATACCATTAACAATATTGTAATGAGCCACTTTTCTTGGTCCTGCATGTATTTGATTATCAGTCTATGGTCCGATTGCATGTTCATTGAACTTGTGCTATTGGAAAGTTGAAAGCTTTTGAGAGATTTCTTTCTGATGATAACACTCCTAAATGTTTCCAAGTGAATGCTGCAGAATTTTAAAATATTAAAAGAGCAGGACTCTAAGGTGTATGTGCTTGGTGCAAAGTCACATAGTTCTTTACATTTGAAAATGATCCTAAATGTAGAAAACAGTGATTGCCCATGGTGGTCAAATGCAGACATAGGGTGCCTTACTTCAAATTATTGGATATGGTCCTGCCTTGATGCCTTTGACACTTGTCTCTTTCACTTCCCCAGGTTCCTGACTCTCCCCTAGATATATGTATGCCTCTGTCAGGCATTCAGACTGTCAGGTCGTCAGTCACACACTCCTTCACTACCATAAAAACAGTACAGTTATTTTCAGCTATTTATTATTCTATGAAATGACTGCATATATGCTGGATTCTTTTCTTGGTTTTCCTTACCCTTGTTGTCATTCTCAGTTCCAAGAGTCAGGGGGTCTTTGTTCAGTGTTGTATTCTTCATACCTGGACTAAAAAACAGAAAAGTTTCCCAGCAATTATTTCTAGAAAGATAAATGAGTGACTAGATCAACATAGAACTTACCTAGTTAACAATTTAGACCTGTGTTATTTTATAGGGGGACAGCTACAAATTGACAAACTGATGAGGTGCTACTTTGAACACTTTTTTTTAATTTTTATTTTTATTTTGCAATACAATTCAGTTCTACATATCAGCCACGGATTCTCTTGTTCTCCCCCCTCCGCCCCCCCCCTCACCTTCCCCTAGCCCACCCCCCATTCCCACCTCCTCCAGGCAAACGAATATTGGTGAAATTATTAAGGTCACTCCACGTAGTTAAAAGGAGATTTATTTAATGGCGTAACTTACAAATTAAGGAATAGGTAGGTCGCGGAGTCTGGGGAAGGTGTATCACAGTCCAGCGGTGTTGTCTGGAGCTCTGCTTGGTCCACCTCCACTATCCAGGGTCCCGCAACTGAGAGAGCGCCCGCTGATCCAGCTCTCGGGTCCCCAGGCGCCTCCCTTGGCCCCACCTTGTAGGCGTGACAGTTGCCGAAGTCTCAATGGGGGTTGGAACTTCCAGATCTAAGCTGGAATGGCTACCCACTACAAATGAATGGAAACACATGAACTATGAACCAATGGCTGAGGGGTCACCAACTGGATCAGGCCCTCTGAATGGGTGAGACAGTTGATTGGCTTGATCTGTTTGGGAGGCATCCAGGCAGTGGGACCAGATCCTGTGCTCATTGCATGTGTTGGCTGTTTGAAACCTGGGGCCTATGCAGAATACTTTTTGAAAGGTTACCTTTTAATAATTTTCTGTTTTAGACATTAATGTTTTAGACATTTAGTAAGTGAATCTAGAGGAGGTTAACAGCTACATATATTCACAACCTGAGAAAAATATGCCACTGAAAACTCTTGGTATTGTTTCATTAATTTCTATAATTGACATCTTTTCTTTCACAGAGTCTCTCCTAAGAAGGCCACAAACTGTCTAGCTCTCAAAAGGATTATGGTGCCCTCAGTGGCTCAGTAGCCAGTGTAGATCCTGTCTTTGGTAATCAGCAGCTACATCTGGCTACTGGGTCTCTGGTGGCATCATCTAGCTTCAGTTATTATACCCAGAGCAAGGTTATTGAAATGATAGCTTTATCTGGAGCAACACACACACATGCATGCATAGACATCCATGCACACACAGTTTTCAGAGTCTAATCTTCCATTATTCATTGTGTTTGGGAAGTAATCAGGAATTTTATAAATGATGAGGTCTCTGTGTTTAGCACTGCAAAGGATATTTGAGCCATTGATTGGTTTTTCTCCTTATCTCCCTCTTTCTGCCATGAAGATACCCTTTTCTATTCAGCGGTCTGTCAGTGTATCATATACTTAACTTGATATCCATCCACCTCCCTGTCTGTACTTCCATACATTTCTTGACCTTTAAAGGTCATTTTAAAAATAGCATGATGGATGAGAACCAATAGAATTATTTGAAGAAATTTCACCTACAGATAAATCACAGAAATTGTGACTTATGTTTTCTCTGTGGTAAATAAGGCACATATCAATTTTGACATTTTGATTTGCTTTGAAATAATCTGGATGATTTGCAGACTGAACATCCAGGTCTGGGGCATGAACCTGGCATACAATGTAGATTTCTGTGTATACTAGGCAACAGCTACATTGTCTGCTGGGTTTCAGGCTACCTGGAAGCAATTCTCCATTGGCCACCTTATCAATGTTTTATCTCTAATTTTCTGAGTCACTTTTCTAGGAACCATAAATGAGTATGACTTCTCATTGAAAGGAATAGAGGAATGGACCTCCACGAAGTCGATCACCTTAGCAATTAATGGTTTCATTGTGATTTCATCCAAAACAGTCTCACATGCCATCCTGTCAACTGAAGAAACCAAAGATAAGATGTAATATCATCCTTCCTCTTCTTGCTTCAACATTCAAAGATTGATCATGTTATAATAAAATACTTTCTATTTGTTGTTGCTGACAGGAAATAAAGTACCTTAGGGCACTGCTCACCTACCTCACCATTCCTCCTCATTTTGATTTCTCTTCCTAGTTTATTTTTGTTCTTCTTTTGTCATTGCCTCCAAACTTTATGAAGGACTCTCCAGTCTCAATAGAACCTGAACATTTTATTGTGGTGTTCCAACGTCTTACCACATCATTAGTTCCCTGAAAGGGCACACTAGAATTTACTGGACTGTCTACTACTGCTGATCATTCCTTATGAAAGCAGAAGAACAGCTGTGTGATGGAATGACAAGGAACTTAGGCAAGGAGCTCAAGCATGGCTTTCCATGGTGAGAGGAAGAAGAGAATTGAAATTGCTTCTAAGAAACACAAGTTTTATAATGTGGTTTATTTGCCTACTCTTTTGGTAAATAAATGTAAATGTATGAATATTTCTAGAAAGTAGCAATTCAGGCTAAAATTCTCAGTGGAGCAATAGAAGTTTTAAAGGGGAATTTGTAAGTAGTTATAAACTAGAGATTTTTTAGTAAGAAATCATGTATTTTACATTTATGTGACTTAAATAAACTAGAAAAGGTATGCAAGTGATGTAAAGATCAAGTCTATGTAATTAATCACCAATGATGGTAATATAGTGTATTTTTGTCACCTCATGCTGAATTCAATGAAAATAAAGCTAATAACTTAGAATTTTTAAAAGGTTGTGCTGTCTGTTCTGCATGCATTTTGGTTTCCTACTTACCAGTTCATTCCATCTACTATTTTGAGCCCAAGCCACTGGTCTTATTTTTAAAAAAAAAGACCCTTTATAGTTGAGGAATTTGACAACATTTTAAGTGTGGTAAATGACTCTGTACAGCAAGGGTTTATTTAATTAATCTCATAGTTTTCTTAATAGTTATCAAGAGGGTATTGTTTTCTTTCTTCTATCTCTGCACCCACAAAGTTTTTTGAAGTCAATTATGCAGGAGGCCGTGGGAGTATACAACAGGAGAAAACTAGTGTTCAACAGGTCAACCCACCAGAGGAATAACTCCTTTTTGGGAGCCCTACCTGGCAAAGCTGTGGAGTTTCTTTCTGTTAATGTCTGTAACTTTCTCATGTGCCTCCACATAACTCCCTAAAAAGAACAGCTGTGGGGGTCTTTCCACAGACTATTGGTAGTTTGTTTCACATCTTTGGGCACACTTATAGCTGTGGATGGTCAGTAAGATGATTTCTGTTTAATCTGTATAATTCTGATGAACAGAATACTAGAATATTTTTTTCTTTTTTTGGCCTTTATTTGCTTTTTTAAAAAACTTTCTTTTGTGTACATTGTTATGAAGGTGTCAGATTCCCTGGAACTGGAGTTACAGACAGTTGTGAGCTGCCATATGGGTGCTGGCAATTGAACCCATGTCCTCTGCCAATGCTCCTAGCCCCTGAGCCATCTCTCCAGCCCCCTAGAATATTTTTCTTAATTGATGCAGGAAAGTAACAGTATTCTGAGTCTCAAAGACAGCCAATTTTAAATTTCAGAATAAATTCAAAACAAACTAAGCTGCCCCTGCAAAAAATACACAACGGCTAGTTTCCAGTTGTTTATTGCTAAATCAGGACCAGGCTGTTTACATTGAGACATAACCCCTATAGTAATTGACTGTATGTACCCCAATCACTCAAGGTTTAGCCAACTATTGTTATCCTGAATTTCAATGTCATCTTCTGTGTGGGAACATTAACCACTCATGCTACATGCTTGGCCAAGTTTTACTTACTGGCCATTCAGCAAGACCTTCCTAGCCTGAGAAAAACTGAGTTATCAAGTGTTATGAGAATGGGTTGGACCCTGAAAATGTAACTCATAATTATCCTGAGTTTGGCCGTGAGGGGGACTGTGAAAAGCTATGGGGAGAACTGCTGTTAAAAGAGCTGTGCAGAGAGTAAGAGTGAGTGTGTGTGGGTATGTGCTGAAGAAGGGATGTGAAGGAACTGTGTAAAGAGCAGGGAGTGAGCAAGGTGTGGGAGAGTGTGTGTGTGTGCTGAGTGAGGGATGTAGCTGTGTGGAAAGAGGAGAAGTGTGGGAGATAGAGTAAGGTGAGAGTGAATGAAAAGAATGAGTAAAGAGTGCATAAATGATGTAAAATAAATAAATGTGAAGGAATGTAACAGTAGAGAGAAGAAATGTGTATAGAAGAGATGGAGTTATATAAAGAAGAGATGTAAAAAAGAGGTATATGGCTATGTGGAGAATTTATGGAGAATAACAGTATGTAATGTAACTTGGGTATATGAAGAATGTAACAATGTGGAATGTATCTATGTGGAACAGAGATTTGCTGAGAGGATATTTTAAGATGAAGAAAAAATAAATTATCATCAGAAAGCATGAGTGTTTCCTTATTTTTTCCCCTCCAATAAAAAATGGAAAATGTCGCCGGGTGGTGGTGGCGCACGCCTTTAATCCCAGCACTCGGGAGGCAGAGGCAGGTGGATCTCTGTGAGTTCGAGGCCAGCCTGGTCTCCAAAGCGAGTTCCAGGAAAGGCACAAAGCTACACAGAAACCCTGTCTTGAAAAACCAAAAAAAAAAAAAAAAAAAAAAGGAAAATGTCTAGCCCTCAGATGAGAATTTTTCCTAAGGCCTCACTTCCTTTATGGATTTTTTTTTTGGCATACTCTTGGTGCATTCTTGGAGCTGGCTCTCCTGAAGACTGCTCTATGTTTGTCTATCACTAAACAAAGTGTGGAGCCAGATGTATAGAGTTTCATACCCAAAGTTTCATTTCCTTTTCCAAAGTGACACAGCAATACTGGATGGATCCTCTAAGTATGGCCAAATATAACGATATAACAGGAAATACATATTCACACTTAGTGTACAATTTCTGTCACCCTTGTACTTTACTGAGTGATAGGGATGCTAGCGTCTTTTATTGAAGTATTTGGTCTATTCCTCACAAGAACAGCCAAGATCACTAGAGTCTATATCTTTTGTATGCTGATGAATAGATAGATGGTGGGGGGGGGAGGCTGGTTGGCTTCCAGAAGGTGGCTAGATGCCAAAAGCACCATGATATGTTTTCTTCAGACTGAGTAGGTGACTTTACTTCCATAAATATAGTAGTGGCTGTGGAACTGTTACATTGTGCCATTACTAAAATCCCCTCCAAGTCCATTTGTGCAACTACAACAAAATACCTACAACTTAAAACAATTCTTAAAGAAAAATATTTTATTTTTTAACAATTCTTAGAGATAAGTCTAAGTTTACAACATCAACATTCATTGTCTGATAGCCACCTTCTTGGTGTTTATTCATGTGATTAAAAAGGCAAAAAAGTTGAACACTTGTCACGTAAACCCATCCATCAAGCCCTAATCATGTTCATAAGAGTGGAATGCTTGTAACATAGTCAACTTTCTGAATACCCTACCTCAGTGTTGCACGTTGAGTTTCCACATGGCACTCTTCTCCTAACCTGATTCCCCATTCATGTCCTTTTCAGTTGTGAAACACTGAAATCTTGTTCCAGCACATCTAATCACTTTAAAGTCTAACTTATTACTGTTACACTTCTGATCACAAGTTTCAACATGAACGGGGAGGGTGACAGCAATCATTAATGCCTGATTAATCACAAATATAATGGAACATCCTCCAGCTTTGTAGGTAGATGTGGTACTGAGTGCATGGCCTAGGGCAGGAATGGAATCCAGGTGTCTTTCAACATGTTGCCATATACATGACTTTGGTTGGGCTGTTCTTACCTTGGATCCCTTAGGGTAAATGAGTAAGTAATGGTAAGTAAACGTCCCTGAGTTCTATGAGCTATGTAACATGAAGTCTTTGGGGAACTCCTGATACATACATAGGTCAACAGACAAGTATAAATGGTAACAAGCAATTGGCATTTGAAATAGGACTCCTTTGAGATTGAGCTCTTAACTTCTACAATATGCTATCTTCAAGTAGAAGGTAGCTAAATTGAGTTGAATTGTAGACAAACAGCTGATGTCATGAAACTCCTAGGCATCTGACACATTTATCAGAATGGCGTGAGTTAATACAGGGCTAAAAGGGTACAAATTATTAGAGACTGGTTTTTCTGAACGTTCCCCTCTTGTCTCTGTGAGATCCCTGGAAAAAGTAAATTAAATGTTTGATGGCTTTGTCTATAAGTGAGACCCACAACCTGGAGAGAGATACATACATGTATAACTATAAAACATATTGCAAAATATAAACACTAAAAAATGCTAGTGGGAACTAGCGGGTTTTTTATTAAAAAAATAAGCAGTCATCATTCCTAGGTATGTGCCCAAAAGAATTGGAAGCAAAGTCAAATACATGTATGCATATTAACAGTGCTGTTAGTATTTACAATAGCCAAGTGATGGAAACAACCCCATTGTCCATCAACTGAAATATCATTTAGCCATAAAAGAAAGTATAAACTGGGTCTTATAGGAGTAGGGGATGGAAATAAGATGATCAGTTTAAGGCCAGACTGGGCAACTCCCATCTTAGAAAACAAAGAGAACAGTAGAAATTTAGACAACAATTTGAATGAATGAATTTTAAAATCATGGTCAGTGAGGGAAAACCAGTGACAAAAGACCACATACTCCAAACATGTCTATATCGTATGTACATGATAGGAAGCAAAATTAACATGGGGATGCTATCCATGCCTCCTTCATATTTGTATGCTCACCTCACTTGTCCTGTTTCTACTTTAGCATCTCATCTGTAGTTTCATTCTTAGTTACAAGATCTTCAGTTCTGAACCTGAAACAGGTTACATCCTTCCTTTGTTATGACTGACATTTGGAAGAATAGAGGACAGTTATTTCATAGCCTACCCCTCATTTTGCTCAGATGACTCCTGTTTAACTTTGGATTACACATTCGTTAGTACCACAGAAGTATGCCCTTAAGTGCATTGTATCTACAGGCACATTAATATAGATGTGTCCCACCAGGAGAGGTAAAGACCTTGACCATTTGCTAAAGATGATGTCTGTCTGATACTGGCTTCATCCTTCATGCCTTGCGACTTCTGCTTCCCTTTTGTGAGGTCCTGGTAGAGGAACTAAATCCTCATATGCTAGGCTACTACTCTATTAGTATCTATATCCCAAGCCCTTTACTATTCCTATTTTGCAGAACTGGGGAATAGAACTCAGGGTCTTTCGATCTAGTACACATGAAGTATTTTTTCTATAACTAAACTACAACCAGCATCCCAAATTTTCCTTTTATTTATCACTCTGTATTTCCATTTCCCTCACTCTTTAAATTGTGCATCATGCAGTCAGTTTCTGTGTGTTTTTGAAAAATGTACCCTATTTTGTTCAGATAATATTTAAATTACACGAGTTATACTGTGTTAGATCTGTCTCATTCTGTTTCTTACCTTTTTACAAATTAAGCACTGTTTTTAATGTTTATTCATATCACTTCAAATTCTGTGTTAGACTCTATGGGGTTTTGTTACCACATTCTACCCATGCCGTTTCCAGTGATGGAGCCTAACTTCATTTCTTGTATCACAAACAGCATTATACTAAACATTCAAACACGTCCATTTATGGGTCTGTGTAGGAAATGTTTTGGAGGTAATAGTATGAGGGATGAGGTTGTTGGATCACCAGATTTTCCTGCCTCTCCATGGCCCTCCCTAGTATGGACTATCTGTGTTCCAAACATTAATTAACCCAGGTAACTGTCACCCTGAATTCTAGAATTAAGACTGTTAGTGAAGTTTCTGTAAGTAGAGTTATATAATCCTTTGTTGGACTTACTTTGCTGGAAAATATTTCTGAACTGGGTATAGTGGTGGAGGTCTATCATTTTAGCTACTTAAGGTGTGGCAGGAAGATTTCAAGTTGAAGCCAGTCTGGGAAACTTAGGAAGACCCTGTCTCAAAAGTGAAAATAAGGGCTAGTGATTTAGTTCAGTAGAGTACTTGTCCAGCATTCACAAAGCCCTGGGTGGTATCCCTAGAACTGCATAAAGCTAGGCATGGCAGCGCACTCTTCTAATCCCACCACTAAGGAAACTGAGGCAGGCAGATCAGAAGTTGAAGCTCTGATGCTATGCAGGCTGCTGAGGTAGAAAAGTGAGTAAATATGACCCAGCTGTGAAACCTGAAAGCTGCAATATCAACTTAACAGACAAGATGCACACACTAGTGGCAAAACTGCCTTTTGTTTGGTTTGAGGCCAACTCTCCAAACCCCCTCAGGTCTGGGTCTATAAACTTGGTCAAGAGCTCATGGCTTGGGGAGTCATTGTCCCTAGGTTCAAATATACCACCATTGTTTCTGGTTAAAGTGCAGAAAATAAGTGATGCTGGAGTGTGCAGCCTTGAATGACACATCTATATCTCCTCCAGAAAGTCTCAAGGAACATACCAGAAAAGGGGTTGGGGAAAAAGTAAGAGCCCAAGGACTGAAGACATGCACAACAAAAAGATGTCTTCTAGACATGGCATAGGTATTGCACTCATGAACTCATTGCAGCTGTGGTGGACCATTCAAAATTTCATCTTGGGCCCCAAGGCCCCACCCCTTCTTGAAAGACTACTGATGGTTGTTCAGGGAGGGGCATCATTTTCTTTAGTGATGTAGCTACAGATTAGTTGACTATGCTCTAATAAATAACCTCAGGCAAACAACTCTAGTTAAAGTCAGTGGATTACACAAAAAGAAGAAGTAGGAGAGGGACTTGTTGAGAAAAAATGTTTTAGTGAGACAGATGGAGATAAGGGGGGGAACTGAGGAGTGTGAACAATTAAAATTCATTATATACATATACATGTCAATAAAAAATGAGAGGAAAAAAGAAACTGATGCTCATCCTTGATTATCAATGATCACCCTAAACTTCATGAGACTCTGTTACAAATAAATTTAAAAAAAAATACAGGAAAAGAGAGGAGTGGAAAAAAGGTAAAGAATGGTTGTGGGTGTAAATCTGTCATAAAGCATGTGCCCAGCATACTAGAGTCCTTGAGTTTAAGCCCTAAGCACTATAAAAAATAGTTTCAATTTAAAAGTATCTATGAGGTTTATTCATACTGTGTGTAGGTATAGCTTTCTCATTTTCATGTATTCATTTTAATCCATAAGTAAACTTCTGTTTACTTTTTGGCAGTGCTGGGGATGGAATACTGGGCCTTACACACATACCAGGTAACTCTCTACCACTGAGCTACATCCACAACCCCATGTTAGTAAGCTCATGTTTTCAGTTATATGCTTTATTTTCAGAAGCCTTGATAAAAAACATTATTTCAGTTGAAATCTGATGGCACATAATTTACTCATTGTGTTGGATCATACCTAGAGGCAGAATTGTTAGGTCATAGGCTGTGGAAAAATCAGCCTTAGTATGTCATTTCGAACAGCCTTGCATGGTGATCTTTATTCTTCACACTACTACAGGCAGTGGATGGGAGTTCCTAATTGCTCCACATTCTCATCAGCACTTACTACAAGTATTTTTAATTTTAGCCATTTTGCTAGATTCAATGGCATTTAATAGTATATTAAACTTGAGTACTTTCAAAATATGTGTTCGCCATTTAAATATCTACTTTGGTGATTTGTTTGTTCAACTCTTGCTCACTTTTTATATTGGGTAGAGTTTTTACACAGGGATTCTTCATAAATTCTCTGGATATAATCCTTTTGTTATTTGTGGTAATTTGTATTTAGCCCCCATAATCTCATAGGGAGTGGCCTTAGGAGATGTGTTCTTGTTGAAGTAGGTGTGGCCTTGTTGGAATAAGTGTGTCACTTTGGGGATAGATTTTGAGGTCTCCTATTCTCAAAATATCACTTAGTGTGACAGACCACTTCCTGTTGCCTGCAAGATGTAGAAGTCTCAGCTACTTCTCTAGCACCATGTCTGCCTGCATGCTGCCATGTCCCACCATGATGAGAATGGACTGAACCTCTGAACTCTAAGTGAGCCACTACAATTAAATGTTTTCCTTTATAAGAGTTGGTGTGGTCATGGTGTCTCTTCACAGGAATAGAAACTCTACTTAAGACAGAAGTTGGTATCACTAGGTTTTGAGGTAGATTGATTCCTGTAGCTGGAGAGTTTCTCTCCAGCTCCCTCTAAGCCCCAGCACTCCCACAGCCCACTTACAAAATAAACACACAGACGCTTATATTATTTAAACTGTTTGGCCTAATGGCTCAGGTTTCTTGATAACTGTTCTTACATCTTAAATTAGCCCATTTCTATAAATCTGTACCTTGCCACATGGCTCATGGCTACCAGTATCTTACATGTTGGTACTCATGGCAGCGTCTGGCAGCGTCTCCTGACTCAGCCTTTCTGTTCCCAGAATTCTCTTCTCTGCTTGTCCCGCCTATACTTCCTGCCTGGCTACTGGCCAATCAGCATTTTATTTATACAGAGCAATATCCACAGCAGATTCCCAATTTTCTGAGAAAGTGCCATACTTATTTACAGAGTGACTGTACAAGTTTGCACTCCCACTAGCAGTGGAGGAGTGTTCCCCTTACTCCACATCTTCTCCAACATAAGCTGTCATCAGTGTTTTTGATCTTAGTCATTCTGACAGGTGTAAGATGGTATCTCAGAGTCATTTTGATTTGCATTTTCCTGATGATGAAGGATATTGAGCAATTCTTTAAATGTCTTTCAGACATTTGAGATTATTCTGTTGAGAATTCTCTGTTTATATCTGTACCCCATTTTTAATGCGATTATTTGGTATAAGGATGCTCAATCATACCACAAGGACACTTGCTCAACTGTATTCATAGCAGCATTATTTGTAATAGCCAGAACCTGGAAACAACCTAGATTCCCCTCAACTGAAGAATGGGTGAACAAAATGTGGTACATTTATACAATGGAGTATTACTCAGCAGTAAAAAAACAAAAAACAAAAAACAAAAAAACAAAAAAAAACCCAAAACACACACACACACACACACACACACACACACACACACACACACACACACACACTATTGGTGAAATTATTAAGGCCATTCCACGTAGTTAAAAGGAGATTTATTTAATGGCGTAACTTACAAATTAAGGAATAGGTAGGTCGCGGAGTCTGGGGAAGGTGTATCACAGTCCAGCGGTGTTCTCTGGAGCTCTGCTCGGTCCACCTCTCCAGTCCAGGGTCCCGCAACAGAGAGAGCGCCCGCCGATCCAGATCTCGGGTCCCCCGGCGCCTCCCTTGGCCCCGCCTTGTAGGCATGACAGTTGCCGAAGTCTCAATGGGGGTTGGAACTTCCAGATCAAAGCTGGAATGGCTACCCACTACACACACATACAAAAAAAACCCCAATAACATTATGAAATTTGCAGGCAAATAAATGGAACTAGAAAAAATCATCCTGAGTGAGGTAACCTAGACCCAGAAAGACAAACATGGTTTTGTACTCACTCATAAATGGATAATAGATGTAAAGCAAAGGATAAACAGGCTTCAATCCACAGCCCTAGAGAAACTAGGTAAGAAGGAGGACCCTAAGAGTGATGCATGGATTACCTTGGGAAGGGGAAATAGATAAGATCTCCTGGGTAAACTGGAGGCACGGGGAGGGGGTAGAGGAGAGGTAATGGAGGTTGGGAACATAAGGGATTGGGATGGTCCAGTTGGTGGAGGGACAGAGAAGGAGAGCAACCAAAGAGATATCTCAATAGAGGAGAGCATTTTAAGGTTAGGGAGAAACCTGGTACCAGGGAAAGTCCCAGGAATCCACAAGGATGACCCTAGCCAAGACTCCTAGCAATAGTGGAGAGGGTGCCTGAACTGGCCTTCTCCTGTAATCAGTGTGGTAATTACCCTAATTGTCATCATAGAACCTACATCCAGTAACTGATGGAAGCAGATGCAGAGATCCATAGCCAAGCATTGGGCTGAGCTCTGGGAACCTTGTTGAAGAGAGGGAGGAAGGATTATAGGAGCCAGGGGAGGAGGGAATGTCAAGATCATGATGGGGAAACCCACAGAGACAGCTGACCTGAGCTCATGGGAGCTCACAGACTTTGGAAGAACAGCTAGGGAGACTTCATGGAACTAACCTAGGCCCTCTGCATGTGGGAGATAGTTGTGTAGCTTGGTCTGTTTGTGGGGCCCCTAGCAGTGGGACCAGGATCTGTTCATGGTACATGAGCTGGCTTTTTGGAATCTATTTCCTATAGCAGAATGCCTCCCTCAGCCTTGATGCAGCAGGGGAGGAACTTAGTTCTGCCTCAACTTGATATGCCATGCTTTGACTCCTATGGGAGGCCTTACCCTTTCTGAGGATTGGAGGGGAGTGGTAGAAAGGAGGTAGGGGGAGGGAATAGGAGGAAAGGAGGGAGGGGAAACTGTGGTTGGCATGTAAAATAAATAAAAAATTAAATAAAAAAAGACAAAAGTTAGTTGGAGGGACTGGGGTATTGCTGTGATAGGCCTGGCCATGCTTTTGTTTGAAGGAATATGGATCTTGGGACTGTTAATTAGAAAAGCAGTTGAATGCTTTAAGTACTGTTTAATGTGTCATAGTGGTAGGAACATGGAAGACAGTGGTGCTGAGTGTGATTTGATAAACTGTGAGGGGCTGGCTCAAGATGTTTCAGAGGAGAAGAATATTAATATGTGGCCTAGATATGTGATATTTTGGTGAAGAATGTGGTTGCCTTTTGCCCTTGTCCGAAGAGTCTGCCTGAGACTAAAATGAAGGGTTTTAGGTTAATTCTTTTGGCAGAGGAAATCTCAAAACAGCCTAGTATAGACTCTGACATGTGGTTACTAATGGTAACTCTGTTGAAGATTTATAATGAAAAGGAGCAAGCTAAGCAGATTAAAAATACAAAATATACAGATTGAGAAATGGGGCACCAGGAAGTGGAATAGAGCTAAATCCTATGTTCAAGGAGATAAATGGATTAAGAAATAGAAAAAAGGGGGTGGTGACCTCGGGGCAAGATCCCACACAATTAAATTTCCAACTTGTGAAAAGGAATTAAAGAAAAGATTAGAGCTGGATCTGGTGGTGCGTGCCTTTTGATCCCAGAACTCAGAAGGCAGAAGCTGGTGATTCTCTGAGTTTGATGTCAGCCTGGTTTACAGAACAAGTTCCAGAACAGCCAAGCTTAGGCAGTGAAGGAAACCATAGAAAACAGAAAGCTGGTGAAGATGTAATTGAATGAGGAGGCCATGTTTCAGCACCAGTAAGCAACAGAGCTTGGAAGCTTTGGTCATGTGGTTCTGGCTTTAGAGTCAAGGATACAAGAAAGACATTATGGGACCTTCCTCAACAACTGAAGAAAGCCACTGAGGCCAGGCATGTGTCAGGGGTCTCCCTGAATGAAGAACTAGAGAGGCCATTGCATGAAGCTGTGGAGTTGAAGCCTGGATTGCCTTGGAGAACCCAAGATGTTGGAGATGACAAAGTTGTGGAATACTTGCCGAGGAAAGCTGCTAACAGGGAATGGAACCAGCCCAAGAGTGAGAAGTATGTTTGCAGCCAACAAAGCTGAAAGGAGTTGGAGATCTGAAGAGAGTTTTGACATCAGACAGGGAGAAGATGAGTTTGGAGTTTGCCCAGATGTTTTTCAGTCTTGCTTTGGTCCAGTATTTCCTAATGATGCTCCCTTCCTTGCATTTAGGAATGGTAATGTATATTCTATGCCATTATATGTTGGAAATATGCGATCTGTGTAGTGGGTAGCCATTCCAGTTTTGATCTGGAAGTTCCAACCCCATTGAGGCTTCGGTAATGGTCATGCCTACAAGGCAGGGCTGAGAGAGGACCCTAAAGACCTGAGATCCAGATGGGCTGGCTCTCTTGGTTCCTGGACCCTGGACGCTGGAGGTAGACCCAGCAGAGTTCTCCAGAGAACACCGCCGGACTGCGCAACACCTTTCCCAGACCCTGTTACCTATCCCTTCACTTTTGAGTTACCCCATAAAATAAACCTCCATTTTAACTATATGGAGTTGCCTTAATAATTTCACCAATAGATCTGTTTTTTTAATTTTGATTTTATAGGGGGTTACAGTTAAGAGATTGCATGAATCTCAGAAGAGACTTTGAATTTTAAACATTGTGGAGACTGTGATAGACTATGGGGACTTTTGAAGTTGGATTAAATGCATTTTGCATCATGATATTGTTACAATCTTATGAGGGCCAGGGAGTGGAGTGTGGTAGTTCGAATGTAATTAGCCTCCATAATCTCATAGGAAGTGGCACTATTAGGAGATGTGTCCTTGTTGAAGTAGGTGTGGCCTTGTTGGAGGAAGTATGTCTCTTTGGGGGCTTTGAAGTCTTCTATTCTCAAGATACCACCCAGTGTAACAGACCACTTCCATGTTGCCTGCGAGATATAGAACTCTCTGCTACCTCTCCAGCACCATGTCTGCCTTTATGCTGCCATGTCCCACCATGATGAGAATGGACTGAATCTCTGAACTGTAAGTGAGCCACCTCAATTAAATGTTTTCCTTTATAAGAATTGGTGTGGTCATGGTATCTGTTCAGTCTATCAACCCTTTAATAATAAATGCTAATTTTGTGTGCCCTACCTAAAATCTTTCCCTACTTCCAAAGTTTCATTATGTTTGAATCTATAATGTTCCTGGAGTGAATTTTTTAAGTTGGGTGTTAGTCTAGAAATTTAATCCAATAGTTTATCCAATATTGTCGAAAAGATTTTCCCACTGCTCTGCAGTACAACTTTCATAATGAATCTAGTGCTTTTAGCTATTTATATCTATTTCTGAAATAGCTAGTCTATCTTCCTGGACTATTTGCCTGTTCTTGTGTCAATACCACTTTGTATTTATTACCAGAACTACAGAAGTTTTGGCAGCTACTACAGTCATTGTTCTCTGATTTTGCTTTGAATATTCTAGGCTCTTTGCACTTGTGCTACAAATTTTAGACTCTATTTTCCATTTTGATGAGAAAGTTGTTATTGTAATTGGAATTTCAGTAATCTATTTGAGGAAAATTGGTATTCAGATTTTATTGGGTCCCCTGATGTGCTTCTATTGGGATCTTTCTATTGGTGTAGTTTTTTTTATTTTCTCTCTCTCTTTGTTTTTCAGTTTCCTGTGTAGAATTCTTACACATTAGATTAAATTTTAAGTATGTGACCTTTTATAAGGCTGCTGTAAATGGCACTTACTGAAAATTTCACTCTGTAATGGATTTTCCTGGTCTATAAAAATACAAGGTGGGTGTTAAATCTGTATTAATATTGATAAACTTACTTGTAAAATAAACTAGAGCTTGCCTATAAACACAAATCTATAAGTTTTATTTCTTCCATTCTAATATTTATTTTCTTTCCTGATGGTACTGCTTTGGACATGTAATACAAGGTTAAATGGAAGAGTAGGTGGAAGGTATCTTCATCAGTCCCCAAGGAACAGCCTTCAACATCTCTTCAGTGTGATGTTTCCTCTAGAGTCTTTGTAAAACAGAATTTTCAGTGCAGTTTACCTCTCTTCTGAGGCTGATGATTTTTACTATGAGTCAACAGTTAATTTTATCTAATGCTTTTTCTGCATTACTGAGATTGATTTGTAAGAGAATCAACTTTATTGAGGTATAATTTGCATATATTAAAGTACAGCCATTAATGATATGATTTGAAGGATTTTGATAAATTGTCATCACAATCAAGATACAAAGTACTTCATCATCCTATAAATCTCCCTTGTGCTCCTTTTAGGTCCATTCCCACTACCCCCTTCCCCAAGTGCATACATATACTTGTACAGGACACACTAGTCTGTGTTCTATGCCTTGTCTAACATTTTATGTAAATGTGCTTTTACAGTGTAGGTGTTTTAATTGAGCTGCATTGACTTGACACAATATTTTGAGATTCATTCATATAACATTTGTCTGCAGTTTGTTCATTCTTCTTGCTGACTAGAAGTGTGTGTGTGGGTCTATCACGATTGGTTCATTCATTCCCATTCCAGGAGACATTTTGGTTGTTTTCAGATTTTAACAATTATGCAGCTTTCATGAGCATTCACTCTCTTTGGACATATATTTCCTTTTCTCCTGGGAAAGTGCCTGTGAATCATAAGCAAGCAGTGCTTCCTTGAATTTTTATAAGAAACTACAAAATGGTTCTCCAGAGTGACTGTTCTCATCTACACTTACTAATTCATTTGTTTTACATTCAAATTGACCTTGGGTATTGGGAATCATTTTTGGCTTTTGTTGCACTAGTGGCCATGAGTAGTTTTTCACTTCCATTTATTAAAAAAGATTTTTTTTTACTCTATGAGTGTGGGTATTTGCCTGTATGTATGTCTATGCACAGTGTTCGTTCCCTGCCCACTGAGACCAGAGAAAGCATTGGATCCTCTGGAATTTGAGTAACTGATGGTTGTTGGCCATGTGGGTTCTTGGACATAGACTTGGGTCCTCTGTAAGAGCAATAAGTGCTCTTAATGGCTGAGCCTTCTTTTCAGCCATTCACTGTGATTTTAAGATACATTTCTCTAATGAATGAGGTTACCAATTTTCTATTATTTATTTATCTCTCATTCATTGAAGTGAAAAATCACTGTATGTTTTTCTCATTTCTAATTGAATTGTTCTTCTTCTCATTGTGTTCTTCAGGAGCTGGAGATACAGCATTCATGGAGCCCTGGGCTTCATCCTCAGTACCATAAAAAGGCGCTACACCTGTGTTCTAATATTTGGGGAACTTAGGCAGAAAGATTGAGAGCTCAAGACCAGCCTGAGCTACATAGCAATACTTTACTTCAAAACAAAAACAAAGAAAACCCCAAAACCAAGAGCTAGGAATTCAGCTCAGAAAGCACCAGTGTGACATGAACAAAGTTTTGAGTTCAGTTGCTAATACTGCAGAACAGAAGAAAAAAAATCTCTATTTACATGGTCTGAATATAAATATTTTAATTTAGATACATATTTTCCTTAGTTACATCTCCTTTTTTCTTTTCTTTTTCTTTCTTCCTCCTTCCTTCCCTCCTTCCCTCCCTCCCTCCCTTCCTTCCTTACATCCTTTTCTTTTTATTTTATACAGGGTCTTACATGGTAGCCCAAGCTGGCCTCAAATCTGTTGTCCTTCTACTTCAGCTTCCCCTTTATTTTTTTCTTTTTCTTAACAATATTTCAAGAACAGACATTGTAAATTTTTCATTAGATTTATTAACTTTTTCTTTCACTCCTTAAATTTACTTTTTTAAATAGTATTTTTATTTTATAATTAACTTAATTTCACATATCAGCCATGGATTCCCCTGTCCTCCCTCCTTCCACTCCCCATTTCTCTCCCCTAATCCACCCCCCATTCCCACCTCCTCCAAGGCAAGGTCTCCCCTGGGGAGTCAGCTCAGCCTGGTAGACTCAGCCAAGGCAGGTCCAAGCCCCTCCTCCCTACACCAAGGCTGAGCAAAGTGTCCCAGCATAGGCCCCAGGATCCAAAAAAGCCAGCCCATGCACCAAGGACAGGTCCTGGTCCTACTGCCTGGGGGCCTCCCAAACAGTTCAAGCTAATCAACTGTCTCACTTATCCAGAGGGCCTGATCCAGTTGGGGGCTCCTCAAGTATTGGTTCACAGTTAATGCATTTCCACTAGTTTGGCTATTTGTCTCTGTGCTTTTTCCAATTATGGTCTCCATATCTCTTGCTCATACAATCCCTCCTCTCTCTCGCTGATTGGAGTTCCAGAGCTCTACCTGGGGCTTGGCAGTGGATCTCTGCATCCGCTTCTATCAGACACTGGATGAGAGTTCTATCATGACAGTCAGGGTGTTCGGCCATCAGATCACCAGAGTAGGTCAGCTCAGGCACTCTGTGGACCACTGCCAGTAGTCTACAGTGGAGGTATCTTTGTGGATTTCTGGAGACCTCTGTAGCACTCTGCTTCTTCCTATTCCCCTGGGGTCTTCATTCATCATGGTATCTTTTTCTCTGTTCTCCCACTCTGCTCCTGGTCCAGCTGGGACCTCCCTCTCCCCTAAGCTCTCTTTCCCCTGACCCTTGCCCTCCATTACCCCCCACCCCACCCCCAGTTTGCTCATGTAGGTCTCATCTATTTCTCTGTCATTGGGTGATCCCTGTGTCTTTCTTAGGGTCCTAGATTTACTTTTCAAGTTTTGTTTTTCGTTAATAAATAATAACTGAATATATTTGTAGAGAACAATGTAGAATGACTAAATCTGGCTAATTAGCAAATCAAGTGTTTCATACATTTGTCTTTTTATTATGAAAATATTTAAAATTCACTATTAGTTATTTTGAAATACATATTTTATTGTAGCCAGTATTCTGTTCAATTGATTTGTAATCCTTTGATCAAAACCTCTGCTTTTCCCAACTGGCATCTATTAGCTATCATTTTATTCTACTTCCATGAGTTCAATGTTTTATAGTTCATGTATAAATGAAGTCATGTGGTGTTTCATATTTTGTACCTGTGTATTTCACTTGTACAATGTCCTCTAGGTTCATTTCTGTTATTAAAAGCATCAGCTCCTTTTAAAGTTTGAATAGCATTCCATGGTGTACACACACCACATTTTCTTTATAAGTCTTCTTCTCTTTTAAGATTATAACATTTTCGTGTCGTATTAAAGAAATAACTTCTTGTGTTTCCTTACAAAATATTTCAAAGTTTTTATTTCAAAATTTTTTCAGATTATAATATAGTTACATTTTTCTCTTCCCTTTCTTCCCTCCAAACCCTCCAATATACCCTTCCTTGCTTTCCTTTGTTAACAAACCTCTTCTTTCATTATTATTGCATATATATATGGATATGTATGTGGTAGTTTGAATAATCATGGTGCCTGTAAACTAATAGATTTGAATGCTTGGTCACCAGAGAGTTGACACTATTTGAAAGGATTAGGAGATGTGGCCTTATTGGAGGAAGTTGTCATTGGAGGTAGGCTCTGAGGTTTCAAAAAGCCCATTCCAAGCCCAGATTCCTGCTGCCCACAGATCTGGATGTAGAACTCTCAGCTTCCTCTCCAGCCTCATGTCTGCCCGCACACTGTCGTGATTCCTGCTATGATGATAATGAACTAAACTTCTAAATTGTAAGCAAGCCTCAATTAAATGCTTTCTGTTATAAGAGTTGCCATGGTCATGGTGTCTCTTCACAGCAATATAAACCCTAAGACAATGTATAAAATGTATATATATATATATATATATATATATATATATGAATATGTATTATATATTTAAGAATACATATATATTCCTAAATATAACCTGCTCAGTCTGTATAATGTTAATTGTTTGTATTTTTTCAGGGCTGACAATTTGGTATTGAATAACCAATTGATGTGCTTTTCCCTGGAAAATGCTATTTCTCTCACTCTCAGCATTTCTTATTTGCCTGTGGATTTTTGTGTAGTGTTGAGACATCATGAGCTTTCTCCTGTCTACTTTGGCATGTCTATTGATGTTGTCCTTGTTGAGCTCATGTTTAGGCAGTCAATAGTCTCATTTTTGTGTATGGTATGAAATAAGAATTGGAGTTCTTTTTAAATATATTTTCATTTGCTGTTTGGGAGTTTATACATGTATTCTTTTTACTCCACTGAATTTTCTAATTCTCTGAACAATGTTTCCTGAAAAGATCATCCTTACCTTCTTTATGTGTTTGCATGCATGCATGTATATGTATGTGCATGCATGCATGTCATTCCTAAGGGTCATAACCTTACAAATTAAAAAATTCTTAAGATGGGGGCCTCTCATTGAACTGTAACCTGCCAAGTAAGCTATCTGGTTGACCAGTGGGCTCCAGGGATCCACCTGTCTACCTCCCCATGGTGTCCCACCTTCTTTTAAAATATGAGTTCTGTGCATCAAACTCAAGCCCTCATGCTTCCAAACAAGAATTTTACTGACTGAGCTGTCTCTCCATCTCCCTTGCCTTCTTTTACAAAATGTCAGTTAACCACAGGTCTATTTCTATGCCTTCTCTTATGTGTTGTGGATGGCATGGCTATATTAAAACCAATGTCTTATATTCTTGAGTACTGACAACTCATACAACTTGATAGTTTAAATCCATAAACCTTATTTTTCTCTTTCAAAGTCTATTTGTTTTATTTCATTTATTTGTTAATGAAAAATTTATATTCATATTTAATAAATAATATAAAAACTTATATTATTTATTTGTTGACTGTTTATTATATGCACTACATTTGTACCTTATTCTGTACTATTTAAATTAATAATTACTAAAAATGTATTGATAGGGAGATATCTGCAATATTAAGGTGGTTATAAGAATGCAAATCTTGTGCAACTATTAAACTGCTGAAATATTAATAATTATTTTAAGTTCATTCACACAGGTGCTCAATCAAGGTGATCATGAGGTGTTAAGTGACTAAATTTTCTTAAACCTGACAAGGGCTGGAGTGATGGCTCAGTGGTTTAGAGCACTGGCTGCTGTTCCAGAAGACCTGGGTTCAGTCCCTAGCACCTACATGGAAGCTCACAACCATCTGTAACTCCAGTCCCAGGGACTCTGACACCCTCTTCTAGTTTCTATGGGTCACTGCATGCATGGGGCACATAGACATACATGCTGGCAAAACACCCATACACATAAAATAAAATCTCATAAACAAACCTGAGAACAAATTGGAATTTCAAAAGTGCTAATATTGAAAAGTGGATGCAAGAATACCTAATAAGAAAACCATTCAATCTAAAAGTGTTTGAGAAACAGGTCAGACTATTGTTTCTCTTTTGCAGATGCTTTTCTGAATTCTGTTGGCTCTGTACTTTCTGTCTCACTCAGAGAATTAGTTGTATAGACTGATGAGGCAAACCAAAGCAAAACAAAAACAAGTTATTTTAAAAAGACTAGATCTCATTTACAAAACCCACAGGAGGAGTTCTTGCAGTTGGTATTACTGATATGAGATAGGCCAGAAGTTAGATATGGGGCAACTGAGGAAAGTTCCAGTTATATCTTGGGAGCTGTGTCTCCTGATGATCAGGATAACCTTTTGTGGTTAAGCATCCTCGAAGCTGCAGTTAGGTTGTTCTCACTCCAGAAAGTAATGCAACAAAGCATTCTCCCACACATGTGCACTAATGTAGGATATGCATCCTCGAAAGCCCTAATGTCATTATGCTATCATTTGCATTGTAGTTTTGACACCTGCATTTTGGAGAGATTATGAGAAAAACTACCATAAATGGAAATCTGGCCCATCATGATTTGGAAGGGAAAATGGGTTTCCTTACTTAGTCTGCAAATATGCCACCAGCCTCATAAATATTCATAAACACTGAGAAAGTCCACTCTACTCTTTAGAGTATTTGATTAGTTTAAATTTGCTAAATAAACCACTTAAACTGTATGCTTCATGACTAAATTCTTGTCTTCAATATAAGAACTAGGAGACCTCCTTAGCATCAATACAGAACTAGTCAAAAGTAAATAGAGCTGAGAGACAGACTATACCTCCATTGCCCATTCCTTTCCCACTTCCTGGAAGAAATACATTAGCAGGAGGCATGGACTGTAGAAATGGCATTAAAAAGCAAAGGCAGAAACAAGAAAGAAGTTTGCAAGCTCTGTATTCCTAGATGTCAAGACATTACTTTTGAGAGCTAGCGGCGCAACCAAAGCCAGGTGTTTAGCAGCCAGAGGGCTACAGTAACTGAGTACATGAACATTTCCCTTTTGGCTCGTTCCTTGTTCTCCTCTTCTAGATGTTGCAAACGTCTATTCAGCTTGATTATTTGTCGTCTCAATGAAGCTGCATCCACGGCAGTCATCTCCTCCAAACTTGCCTCCATTGCTGTGTCGAAACTGGAAGTGCTGTGTCTTATGGTGTCATGTTGAGGAAGATACATGGCACCCATTGCAGGTCTGCAATTTTGATATAGCACACCCATGATCCGGTGGTAAGCTCCGTGAGTGGAAGACTGGATAAGTGACAAAAAGCCTCGAAAAGAGGGAAGATTGTCTCTGTCGTCAGGTAACATCTGGAGAAGATGGACAGGAGCTTGGCTGCGGTGATACTGTTCAAGTGATAGGATTGCTGACTAACCATTTCATGAAATGAAGTTTCTTTAGCTTGACAGCTGCATGGATGTCTTCATTTTGATGAGTCAGCGATCTTTTAAATTCAGAAATCTTGTGAGGTTTCACCTAACACAAGGACATGAGGTAGCTGGTAGCTGTAGTGCCAAGGTTTGGATGTAGTTGACTGAGCCTGCTGGTCTTGAAACAGAATGGCCTGGCACTTCCTGCCATGACAAACCTCTCTGGAACCTGTGACATCACACTTGCACTTGGAACTCCTTGGAATTCTTGTTTGAGGTCCCCTTAATTCTTTTTAGACCCTCTTTGATTGACTAATAACATTGTTGTATTCCATTTCATTCTCAGTTTGATTAGTTTCTCAGAAGAAACATAACAAGGAAATGCCATCCCACTCCCCAGATATGGACCAGTTCCTTCTTGCTGATTGATGTTGTCTGCTTTTATGCTTCATCTTGAATTCTGTGAATTGTTTCAGTATAAACACTGAGTTTAGAAGCACTCTTGTCCCGCTGGGCCTGTGGAGGGTCCCCTGGCTGGAATGGAGATGGAGGTTCTCTGAGGCTATACGCTGAGCACAGGAAGGTACTGTGACAAAACAAAGCACCTGCGCTGATGTGCAGCAGGCTAGGAGAATCTTATTTGGTTACTTTATTATTATTTTTGTAGGTTATGTATGTGTACATGTTTATGTGTGTATATATACTGTGCAAGCAAATGAGTATGGATGCCAGAGTACAACCTCCAATGTAGTTTCTCAGGTGCCAACCACCTTGTTTCTGAAACAGGATCATTCATTGACTTGCTGGCTGGCCAGTGAGCCCCAGGGATCTGCCTGTCTCTGCTTTTCCAGAGCTGGAATTACAAGTGTGTGCCACCATGCCAGGCTTTCCCCCCATGGATTCTGGTGACTCAACTTTTGTTTATATAAGGCAAACATTTTACTGACTGAGGTATCCACCACAGACTTTATTTGGTTACTTTAGATCCTTTACATTTTCGTGTTTATTTTAGAATTAAATTTTCATTTCTACAAGACAATCTGGTGGGATTTTGATTGAGATTAAATCGAATCTGCAAATATTAGGTAGCCACCCCTTTCTCCCCTTTGCTCACTTGACCTTTTTGTCTTTCATTATTGGGAATAAACATCTTTCTTTTTTCTTTTGTTCATTTCATTTTTGTTTTCTATATGCCTAAAAATGCTGCACCCCTAGTCTCTTTTCCATCACTCCAACTTTTGCCTTCTTCCTGATTCTCCTATTGTCCTGTGTCTTCTTTTAGTTTGATTTACTTTTTCTTGTGAACACACAACCCAGTCATTTCCAGAGAAAGAGAATGAAGAAAGTAAAAATTTCAAGACTGTCATCATCTTTACTTTGTTTTCATAATTAATACATAGTTTCACTGTATGTAAAGTCTAGGTTGGGAATCAATTTTTGGAAAGATGATATTATTTATGTACGTGTGTATATGTGCATGTGTGTCCACATGTGTTCAGGTTCTCACAGAGTCCTGAGAGTGTGTCACATTCCCTGAAACTAGAGTCGTGAGTCTCTTGATATGGGTACAGATATTCAAATCTTGTCTCTCTGAAAGAGCACCAAGCACTCTTAACCACTGGGCCATCTCTCTAGTCCCCTCTCTCAAATTATGCTGGTGTTGTGTACTGTTTTGGAAATATTAGTGAGGAAAATTAGAGTATCACAACGGTCTGTGATTCTTTAACGTAAGGGCTCTTTGTTCTTTATGATGCTTTTCCAGTTCTTTCTCTGAGAAGAACTTTTCTTTGTGCTATGTGATTGAAAACCGCCTTGATGTGGATCTGTTTTCCTCCTTTAAGATAAACTTTTGCAAACAGGAGACTCCAGTTTTCCATTTGGGGAAGGTTTCTGGAATTGTTTTATTAGTGGTGTTTATAATGCCTTACTCTTTTGTTTTCCTGACTGTGTTTGGAGAATACAGAAACAGGACAGAGGGACAGCTGTTGCTCTTCTGTTAAGTCTTAACTTATTTACCTTTTGAAATGTCTATATACTCCTATAATGTTAAGTAACCAAACTATAAATAAGAAAAAAGACGACTGTTTTTCAAAGGAACAACAAGGGATTTAAGATACTTTAGTTTCCTTACACAAAATTAACACAAGTTGTTCAAATCTGGATCATCTGAATCAATCCTCTTCCTTCCCTGTATTTTTAATCCCTAATGCTTTTTGTTCCATTTTGTATTTTCTCAATTTCCAGTAATTTTTACTTTTGTCCCCATCCTTTTGTGTGTATGGTGGTGGTGGTGGTGGTGTGTGTGTGTGTGCATGTTCACATGTGCATGTCTGTACTTTTACATGTGTAGGCCAGAGCTGATTTCAGAAATCATCCTCAGTTGCTCTTTCTCCTTATTCACTGAGGCGGGGTTTGTCAATCAAACCCAGAGCTTGCCCTGTGGGAGCCCGTTCTCGGGTTCCTCGTGGCTTTATCCAGCATGTCCGCATAGAGGATGATTAGGGCCACGGGCCTATGTGCAGGTTTCTGAGATGGTCTGCACTTGGCTGTGTTGGGGGAGGAGGTCTTTTGCTCCACTCCTTGGCGTTTCTATAAATATCCTGGGGCAGAGATAGTCGGGGCCATTGGAAAAGGTTCCAGGCCCTCTCGAGGCTATCCTTTATTTTCTATCTGTTTATCTCCGCAATATTCTCTGCAATGTAAATCTTTCTATCTAATATTTCCTGCTGCTCACACTCAAGAAAACTCTGGGGAACTGTGGGGTTGGTGGGTAAATGCCCCACATTGCCCATATAGCTAGTCTTGCTAGCCAGTTTCTTCTGGGAATCCCCTGTCTCCACTTGGGTGCAATTGTGACTGAGCTGCCACACTCACTCAGCATTTATATGGGTTATAGGGACCTGAACTCCTGTCTTTGTACTTGCTTAAATATCAAGAGCTTTAATTCAATACCTTCCTAGTGTATTCTCAATCTTCTTACTACCGTTTTGTTCTTGTCTCATGGATATGATATTTTTTGTCTCTGAAGACATGGGTAAACTTTTGTTTTGCAGTAGTCTTCTTTTTAATAAGTCAATTTTTTGCTTTTTTCTGTTTGCTTGTTTTGTTCACTTTGTTTCATATGTCTCATATTGGATGACCTCTCACTTAACTTCATTATGCATGTTGGTGTATATGACTAGAGTTTTTTATTTTTTATTTTTATTTTTTATTTTTTTGCCTATGGGAGGCATTAGAAAGTGATCTGTCTGATTGATTTCCTAGGAAATCTCAGATGCTAATAATATCTTTCTCCCCATTGGGTTGATTAGATTCTCCAGAGCAAAACTTTATATTCCTTTGTAAGCATTTGGGAAGCCAAATGGGAAAAGAAAGATGACTGTGTCAACAGTTAATATGCACAATTCACAATTTCCTTCCTTCTCCTGTTCACTCTACATCTCTGCCATCAGCTGTGCTTGACCCCCCCCAGTTTAGAGGCTCATTGCCCTTCTTCGCTACACTCAATAAACCTTCAGGTTTTGATAGGATGATGGAGGATTCTTCTCTTGACTATTTAGAATGATATTTTGAACCCAGCTTTTTTGAAGGATTTTCAGTGAAAACTTCGTTTTTAACCTTACTTTAATCACCATTTCTACAGCTGATGTCAATTCTTAAGTCCTTAAGGAAGTTATGTGGTGCAGATGTGGTGCAGATAGACTTTTTTTTGCTGTCATTATGATGGCTTAGAATCCAACTGATTTGGGTCTATTAAGTCAGCTGTCATCTATCCATCTGTTTTCCAGCTTCCATAAATTTATTACTGTTGTCTTCTCTTCTTTTGTTCTTGTGATTCTCTTGGAAGACATAAATGTGTATGTTCAGTTGGTCATCATTATCCAGAACAGAGCCTTTCCTTTAACTTACAGTCATTAAATATTCATGTGTTTTCCTTTTCTTTTTTCTTTCTTCTTTTTTGAGACAGGTTCTCACTTTGCATTTAGGCAGGTTGGCCTTGAATTTGAACAATCCTTTGGCCTCCTCTTCCCAAGTGCTGGGTGTGTGAGCCACCATATCTGGAGCTAACGTGTTTTCTGATATATTTATTCCCTCTGTTATTCCTGATGTTCTTCTCTCCCCCCAGTTTAATCATTTCCTCAATGTTAGACTTCATTCATAATATCCACATAATGTTACATAGGAAAGTTGCTAATGACAGTGCAATTGCAGGAAGAAGCAATATATATGTGTATCTACTAGTGTGTGTGCACACTGACATGCACATACACATACACAGACAGAGAGACAGACAGAGGGACAGAGGGACAGAGAGAGAGCAGATTGAACTCTTTGTTAGGTAAGAACACAGAATCTTGTTGGAAACAAGGAGACTTCCTTTTCTACCCACTGCCCTGGCACTGCTTCACCTCTTGAAATGATACAGATCATACATCCTTTGGTTTTATTTTTGTTATTTTTAATATGAGGAATTAGTTTAACTTACCACAATACCACCGAGAAAACTTTTACACAAATATCTGTGTAGCACAGAGCCAATGTCTCAGAGTTCTGGGCTGAAGTGGGAGGATCATAAGGTCAGTGCCAGACTGGAATACATAATGAGACTGTGCTCTAGTTATATTTTGGTTACTGTTAGAAAATACCTTGAAAAAGGGTAACTTTTTGTGAGGTAGTCGTTTAACTCACAGTTCCAGATTACAGTCAATGATAGAAAGATATCAAGGCTGCAGGAATTTAAAATATCACACTCACAGTTAAGAGCAGAGAGAAACTAATGCATTTATGTTCACTTGCTTGCCTGTGCTCTGTTCTATTTCTCCACTCATATACAGTTTAGAACCACTTACCTAAAGAATGATGCTGCCCACAGTGGCCTATGTCTACCCATCTCCATGAATTAAGAAAAATCTCTCACAGGCGTGCCCACAGGCCAATCCAATATAGATAATCTTTCATTGAGACTGTATTCTCAGGTGACTCTAGATTGTTTCAGCTAACATTCAGTTAACATTCAAAGAACATTATAGGAATGCAATCAGTTAAAGATAACCATTCACAGATCTTATCTCAAAAAACAAAAACAAAACCAAAACAAGAAAACATCTATGCAAATAAGGAAAGTATTTAGCAACATCCTGGAACATTAGAGGCAAATTAGAAGATTGATGACCAAGTGATTCATGACCTAAACTTCAGCATCTGATGCACATGTAAAAGATAAAACCAAGCATGTGTTAGGAATATTGGATATCCTTGGATATTCTATCAGTGTGTTGTGAAGACTATTTCCTTGTTAGTCTGTTCATGGGCGTTGATAGAATATCCTTTTCTGGGGTAGCTCTAATACTATGTTTGGTCAAAAAGATGACATAAAATGTGATATGAAGGTGGGGGGAAGGAATGCTGGAGGTTAAAGGTTTAAACAGAGATAGGAGCAGAGAGATGGGAGAGGAAGGGAGATTGGTTAACCAAAACTGAGGACGTATAAAAAAGCTTTATGGAAACCCACTACTTTTTTGTTGTTTTTGTCTTTTGCTTTTTGAGACAGGGTTTCTATACACATCCCTGACTGACCTAGAACTTACTATGTAGACTGAGCTGGCCTCAAACTCACAGAGGTCCACCTGCTTCTGCCTCCTGAGTCCTGGGATTAAAGGTGTGTGCCACCATGCCCATAACAAAACCCATTGCTTTTTAAGCTAATTTTTTTTTAAATTAAAGAAGGAGCTTAAATGGAGGTAACCTGAATGGGTGAACAATGCTTCCTTCCAGAACACATGGGTTATTAAATCTAATGCCAGATATGGGATACCTTCCTATAAGTTATTGGTCATGGAGGCCCCACAGGCCCCTTAAACAACACAGGCTATTGCCATTGCTCTTGGTTCCCATCATGGCTAGATGGCACATTTCTATTGCTGAAGACACAACAAACTTTGGTTATAGGACATAGCGAAATCAAGCTAAAACTGACATGGAAACTTTCTTTCTACTAGCTAGCTTTCACTGTGTCTGTAGGTTCTATGAAACCTACCAGCGAAGAAAAGTCATCTATGGACTTAGCCCACAGTGGACCCTAAATACTGTATGTCTTAGTTAGGTTTCTATAACTGTGATAAACACCGTGACCACAAGGAATCCAGGGAATAAACGGTTTATTTCATTTTACAGCTTATAGTCCTTTGTGAAGGGAAGTCAGGACAGAAACCTAGAGGCAGGAACTAAAGCCGAGACCATGGAGGGGTGCTGCTTACTGACTTGCTCTCCATGGCTTGCACAGCCTGCTTTCTTATACCACCTAGAACCACCTGCCCAAGGTGAACTTTCCCCCAGTGAACTTGGGCATTTCACATCAATCATTCATCAAGAAACTACCCTATAGATTTGCCTACAGGCAATTTGATGGAGGCATTTTCTCAACTGAGGTTGCTCTTTCTAGATGACAAAAAGAGTCTAACTGGGACACTATGATACTGCCTTTCCAGGCAAGATATGCCTACTAGTACACTAGAAATATGACTGTTATGGAGGTAACCAACCACTTTCTGATTGGACTTGAGGCTTGCACTAAAGAATTCATGCTTGGTATTATAAACCTAGTCACATTGTGGCTAGGGTGGTCATAGGCCCTAGGAGAAAAACTACTTCTGTTGTCTTGCTAAATGGACATGTAGCCAAACTACCCTCTAACTGTTTATACGTATAGATTACTGCTGCTCTCAACTGCTGTTTGCAGTGGACAGTGTTCAATGCAGAAATTCATAACTGGTCAAAATGCTGAGAATAAGTGATTGTTGAGTGATCAGCCCTACATAGGACGTTTATATCAACCATACAAGCTTCAGAGAAAATCACCGAAGAGGGGACAAACAGAACATATAAGCAAAGGATGCGAATGAATGCTGTGAAATGCTAGCTTCTGGACACGACATGGCTATTGCACTCAGAAACTCAGAGCAGCTATGTTACCTGCACCACAGTTGCACAAGATCAAGCCAACCAACATTCCAGAATGTTGAAGCAGGTGTCTGGGAGAAGTGGAAGGGGAGATTTGTGTTGAATGTGATCAAGATACGTTATATGCATTATGAAATGGCCTAAGAATAGAAAATTTAAAAAAATAAATAAAAAATAAATAAGATAATGTAGAATTAGATTTCCAGTGTCCTGAATATGTGACTTCAATGTAGAATAAGACAAAGAGTGCTTCGAAGCCATTTCCTTTGAGTCACATCATACTCTTTTATGTAATTATTGATCCGTGTAAGTGGTACAGAAACAAGTAGTTTATACCTTTGCATTTGAATTCACAAGCTGACAAATGGTTTTTCTTCAGGGAGTATGTTTTGGTTTTATATAACATTGCACAATGGGGGTATGTTTAGTGTGGATTTGTTAGTTATAGAAACTTCAAAGAATGCTACAAGGTGCTCAAAACTTTCCTGCGGTACATGTGCTATAATGATTGGTGTTGCATCCATAATGATTGCTGCATTCTATTCTCAATAATTTTTATTATTTTTTATATTTATTTATTTTGAGACAGGGTCTTTCTGCATAGCCACAGCTATCCTGGAACTCATTATGTAGACCAGGCTGGCCTCAAACTCATAGAGATCCACCTGCATCTTCTTTCCAAGTGTTGGGATTAAAGACTTGAGCCATCATGCCTGGCTTAGCAAAGACTTTTTAGCATTAACATGAGTTTGAAAAAGAGCAAAATGAAAGTATGTTGTCAAGGTATACATACCTTACTAATACACATTCATTCATAAAGTAAAAGAGTATAGTAAGTCTAATCAAGAGGATTAGTTTAAATAGTCTTCAGGATTTAAAAACAACTTTCAGCGATGATTTAAGTAACTCCCCTTTCAGGAATTTTTTATTTTTATATTATATATATGTGTGAGTATCTGCTTGTATACATATCTACCATACGAATGCCTGGTGCTTGAAGAGGCCAGAAGTGGGTGTCAGATCTCCTGGAAGTGGAGTTATAGGTAGTTGTGGGCTGTCATGTGAATGCTGTGAACCTGAACTCAGATCCTCTGAAAGAGCAGAAAATGCCTTTTAACTACTTAGCCATCTCCCTGGGAAGTCCTTTAAACAGAAAATTTAAACCTAGCAATTTTCAGTGCAACTGAGATGGGTGAACCACAGCCATGATGAAAACTGTCATCAAAGAGGATTTTCCCACAAGTCAGGGAAAGCTGGGCTCACATGCCCTAATTTTGTTCCTTGCCCTGAAATTCTGTTTATCAAGTTTTATGTTCTACATGTTTAGCATTTGAATCAAAGTCAAATCATCAGCAATACTACAAATTCTTGAGGAATTTACTCCTGTTGGAAAGTGTTTTTTTTCTTCTGATTGTAATTAGCCTGATGGAAGTAAGGAATCTAGTCTGTTTATGCTTTCATATTAAATAATAAGGGGAACTCCTATGCTTTTTTTTTTTCTCATTTAATGGCTGGCTGTTACCAAGTTAACATTTTTCTTTCTTTTAAAAATTATTATCTTTAGGGCAAAGCCTTCCCCACAGACTGAGGTCAACCTGGTAGACTCAGTCCAGGTAGGTCTAGTCCCCTCCTCCCAGGCCGAGCCAAACAATCCTGCATAGGCCCCAGGTTTCAAACAGCCAACTCATGCAATGAGCACAAGATCTGGTCCCACTGCCTGGATGCCTCCCAAACAGATCAAGCCAATCAACTGTCTCACCCATTCAGAGGGCCTGATCCAGTGGGGACCCCTCAGCCATTGGTTCAAAGTTCATGTGTTTCCATTCATTTGGCTATTTGTCCCTGTGCTTTATCCAACCTTGGTCTCAACAATTCTCGCTCATATAAACCCTCCTCATTCTCGCTAATTGGACTCCCAGAGATCCACCTGGGGCCTAGTCATGGATCTCTGCATCCAGATCCCTCAGTCTTTGGATGGGGTTTCTAGCATGACAGTTAGGGTGTTTGGCCATCCCATCACCAGAGTAGGTCAGTTCGGGCTGTCTCTCAACCATTGCCAGCAGTCTGTTGTGGGGGTATCTTTGTGGATTTCTGTGGGCCTCTCTAGCACTTTGCTTCTTCCTATTCTCATGTGGTCTTCATTTACCATGGTCTCCTATTCCTTGTTCTCCCTCTCTGTTGTTGATCCAGCTGGGATCTCCCGCTCCCCCAAGCTCTCTTTCCCTCAACCCTCGCCTTTCATTACCCCCACTCATGTCCAGGCTGTTCATGTAGATCTCATTCCCTTTTTGCCCTGGAGGAGATGGGAATGGGGGGGGGTTTGGGGGGAAGGTGAGGGGGACGGGACGGGGGAGAACAAGGGAATCCGTGGCTGATATGTAGAACTGAATTGTATTGCAAAATAAATTAAAAAAATAAATAAATAAAAAAAATAAAATAAAATACTTAAAAAAAAAACAAAAAAACAAAAAAAACAAAACTATGATTCAACCTTTAATGGCCTGGAATTCTAACCACATATATAGCACAATACAGCCCAAACTGCCTCTTATCAGAGATGGAAATAGACAAACTATGTTGTACTTCTCATGTGTACCTCCCATTTCATTTGTAACATTTTTCTTTCATTTATTGAAATTAAAATATAATTTTAAAATTTAAAAAAAAATTATTATCTTTAATTTATTTTTATTTTTAATCATATGTAAGCATGTGTGTGTGTGTGTGTGTGTGTGTGTGTGTGTGTGTGTGTGTGTGTGTGCATGTGAGTGCAGGTGCTCATAGGAGCCAGAAGTGGGCATTGGGTCCCCTGGAGCTGGAGTTTATAGGTGGTTGTAAGCCACCTGAAGTAGGTGCTGGGAACCCAACCTGAGTTCTCTGCAAGAGCAGTATGTACTTTTAACCACTGAGTTATTTCTCCAGCCTCAACACTTCATCTTTAATGATAGTATTATATGTGAGCCACACATTGAAAATATTTGGGAGTAAGTGGCATCTGAACATACACATAAGTTTTTTCTTATCTTTCTTGAAACAATGTACTACAGCACCTATTTACAGAGTATTTTCATTACTTTAGGTATTAAAAATAATGTGCCGGGCGGTGGTGGCGCACGCCTTTAATCCCAGCACTCGGGAGGCAGAGCCAGGCGGATCTCTGTGAGTTCGAGGTCAGCCTGGTCTCCAGAGCGAGTTCCAGGAAAGGCGCAAAGCTACACAGAGAAACCCTGTCTCGAAAAACCAAAAAAAAAAAAAATAATAATAATGTAAAGATAATTTAAAGTGTGCAAGAGGATATGTGTAGTTTCTATGAAATTATCACACCATTTAATGGAAGGAACATAAATACCTACTGATTCCTAAATCCATTTAACTTCTGTCCCCCTACTGATGAGTGACTATATACAATTTATAGACAAGGATAGTTAGACTATTTAGATTCTGAACATTTTTGGTCTGCAGTCTTACAGTAACACTAAAAAGTGGACATGAGGATTAAATGCTACCCAAATTTTGTAAGGAGAAAGCATTAATAATTGAATTCAATAAACATTTAGCAATATCTACCATGTGCAGAGTTCAGTACCAAGTGCTAAGGAGAAATTAAATTTCCTTTAACAAACAATCCTCAGAACTCAGTAACTACACACTTAAGTCACAGTCCAATGTAGTTAGCAAGTATAGGAGGGATGGTTGGGTGACCTAGGCTTTACCTAATCTAGGGATCTTTGTGATAGATTGTAGGATTTTTACAAACTCTCATTATTGTTGAAGATGACAGAGTAAATTAGTGTTCTAGTTTCTAGGTTACAGTCCATCATTGAAGAAGTCAGGACAAGAATTGTAGCAAGAACTTGGAACAGAAACCATGAGGAAATGCTGCTTCTTGGCTCACTGACAGGTTTGTGCTTAGTTATGTTTCTTATATAGCTCAGGGCCACCTGCCTAGGGGATAGTACTGCCCTCAGTGGGCTGGGCCTTCCTCTATCAGTTATTCTCACAGATTATTCTGATCTAGGCAATTTCTCAATTACAAAGCTAACAATTAAAGTGAACTCAGAAAATTAGTCAGGGCACATTATGCAGTACTGTGCTAAGTTTATATAGGCTCATAAAGAATGAACAGTTAGCAGTCCTTTCTAACTCCAAGTTCAGTGATATCACTTTGGTAGTATGAAATCAGCTGTAATGTTGGATTATTTATACTATGGGAACTAGCAAACACTCAGTTAAAGCTTTGTGTTTTGTTTCGTGCAGAGATGTAGAGATCCAGATGCAAATACTGACCTGAATGTAGCTGTTTATAAGATGCTATTACAAGCAATCCCAGGGCCTCAGTGCTTTGATACATTAAATTTTCATTTCCTTCTGATATAACAGTATGTGATGATTAGAAAATGGTCCCCAAAGGAAGTGGCATTATTAGGAGGCATGACCTTATTGGAGTAGGTATGGCCTTGTTGGAATAGGTGTGGTCTTGTTGGAGGAAATGTGTCATTGTGGAGGTGGGCTTTGAAGTCTCAAATACGCTCAAGCCACACCCAGTGTTTCAGACCACTTCCTGTTGCCTGTGAGTTAAGATGTAAAAACTCTCAGCTCCTACTCTGCTCCTTCTCATGTCTGCCTGCATGCTGTCTTGTTTCTTGCCATGATGACAATAGACTAAATCTCTGTGCTGTAAGCAAGACATCACAATTAAATGCTTTCCTTTATAAGAGTTGCCATGGTCATAGTGTCTCTTCACAGCAATAGAAACCCTAACTAAGACAGAAGTTGGTAGGAGGGACTGGGATAATGCTGTGATAGGCCTCACCATGCTTTTGTTTGAAGGAATATGGATCTTGGGACTGTGAATCAGAAAAGCAGTTGAATGCTTTAAGTGCGGTTTAATGTGTCATAGTGGTAGGAACATGGAAGACAGTGGTGCTGAGTGTGATTTGTTGAATTGTGGAAGCCTGGCTCAAGATGTTTCGGAGAATAATATTAATATGTGGCCTAGAGATTGGTCTTGTGATATTTTGGTGAAGAATATGGCTGCCTTTTGTCTTTGTCCAAAGAGTCTGCCTGAGGCTAAAGTCAAGAGTTTTGGATGAATTCCATTGGCAGAGGAAATCTCAAAACAGCCTAGTACGGATTGTCATGAATTTATTAGTGATAACTTTAATGAAGATTTATAATGAAAAGGAGCAAGCTGAGCAGGATAAATTACAAAATATAAAATTTGAGGAGAAAAGGAGCACCAGGAAGAGGAATGGAGCTAAGTCCTGAGTTTAAGGAGATAAACATGTTAAGAAATGGAATAAAGGGAGTGGTGACCTCAGGGCAAGATTCCACCCAGCTAAATTTCCAACTTGTGATAAGCAATTAAAGAAAAGATCAGAGCTGGGTCTGGTGGTGCATGCCTTTAATCCCAGCACTCAGAAGGCAAAAGCTGGTAGATCTCTGAGTTTGAGGTCAGACTGGTCTACAGAACAAGTTCCAAAACAGGCAAGCTTAGGCAGTGAAGGAAACCGTTGAAAACAGAAAGCTGCCGGGCAGTGGTGGCACACGCCTTTAATCCCAGCACTCAGAGCCAGGCGTATCTTTGTGAGTTTGAGGCCAGCCTGGGATACCAAGTGAGTTCCAGGAAAGGCACAAAGCTACACAGAGAAACCCTGTCTTGAAAAACCAAAAAAAAAAAAAAAAAAAAAAGAAAAGAAAACAGAAAGCTGATGAAGAGGCCAGGGAATGGGATGTGGTTTGAAAGAAAATGGCCCCCAAAGGGAGTGGCACTATTAAGAGTTGTAGCCTTGTTGGAGTAGGTGTGGTCTTGTTGGAGGAAGTATGTCACTGTGGAGGAAGGCTTTGAGGTCTCATATATGCTCAAGCCACACCCAGTGTCTCAGACTACTTCCTGTTGCTTGTGAGTTAAGATATGAGGACTCTCAGTTCCAGCACCTGTCTGCCAGCAGGTTGCCTTGCTTCCCACCATGATAATAATAGACTAAACCTCTGAGCTGTAAGTAAACCTCCCCAATTAAATATTTTCCTTCATAAGAGTTGCCGTGGTCATGGTGTCTCTTCACAGCAATAGAAACCCTAACTAAGACACTTGTAATGCCATCTTGCCGGGGACACTCAGCTTTAGTTAGTAAGTCAGGGGCCAGGTTTCTTTTATTGTGAGCCTCCACTATCTTCACATGGCTTCACAGTCATCTTGAAATATCTACTCACATATAGGATGCATGACAGAATACAGGGAAGGTCGACCACTTCTTATTTGCTTTAATCCCAGAATGAAACAGCACTTCCATATGCTTCCAGAAATGAGGCTAAGCACAAGGTCCCACATGGATGTGACAGAGAAAAAAATATTTGGCAGTTAAGGGTAGTAATACCTTAATAGTATACAAAGGCCAAGCAACATTATTCTGTTGAACAGATTTGCTAAGCAGTCTACCATTGAGCAGTACCTCTAGCCATTGAGAAAATCTTTCTCTGGATTCAGAAGACCTACTTTCAGGAAATACTCAGTATATTAAACAAACTCCATTCATGGAATGGAAATTTGATAATTTTATTGATCAAAATAAGTCACAAAATCTTCCCATGTTCAAGAGAAGGGGTAAGAAAATCTGGCTGTGAATTCAAGAAGCAGCAGAACCATCTTGCAAGGGAATGTGGACACAGGAAGGCATGATCCATGGAAGAACTTCTTTAATAATCTACTACAACCTCCTACCAGCAAGATCCCAGCAGCCCTGCCTGCCTCTTGTTCTTCTGTGTACACCCCTCATATATATATATATATATATATATATATAAAATTTTGGTTATATGTCATTCTGGCCCTGTAGTTCACTATAACTATGGACTACAAGACTTGAATAGAATGTAGGATTTTTCCCCAACTTAAATCTGATCTAATTGTAGCCCTCTAATAAGGTTTTTTCTCATTACTTTCATAGCACTGGGATTACATACATGGTCTGACCTACTTTTTATATGGGTGCTGGGGATTTGAACTCAGGTCTTTACACTTAAACATTAAGTATTGAGTCATCCCAAACACCCTAATTGTCGTGCTAGAAACCTCATCCAACTACTGAGGGATCTGGATGCAGAGATCCATGACTAGGCCCCGGGTGGATCTCTGGGAGTCCAATTAGCGAGAATGAGGAGGGTTTATATGAGCGAGAATTGTTGAGACCAAGGTTGGATAAAGCACAGGGACAAATAGCCAAATGAATGGAAACACATGAACTATGAACCAATGGCTGAGGGGTCCCCACTGGATCAGGCCCTCTGAATGGGTGAGACAGTTGATTGGCTTGATCTGTTTGGGAGGCATCCAGGGAGTGGGACCGGGTCCTGTGCTCATTGCATGAGTTGGCTGTTTGAAACCTGGGGCCTATGCAGGATCGCTTGGCTCGGCCTGGGAGGAGGGGACTGGACCTACCTGGACAGAGTCTACCAGGTTGACCTCAGTCTGTGGGGAAGGCTTTGCCCTGGAGGAGATGGGAATGGGGGGGGGGGGGCTGAGGGGAAGGTGAGGGGGACGGGAGGGGGGAGAACAAGGGAATCCGTGGCTGATATGTAGAACTGAATTGTATTGCAAAATAAAAAAAAAAGTATTGAGCCATCTCACCAATCTTTATGCTATATTTTTTTGAAAAAATGAAATATCAATATTTTTAAATGACCAAACACCATACAAAACAATGAAAAAGAAGCAAAGTGTTTGCTCAGCACTACAAAACCCCACACATCCCTCGGCCTCACTTTGGAGCTTGAACTGACTCGAAGATGTTGATGCAGGGAAATCTACAGCTGCTTCTGCTCTGTTCACACACCCAAAAACTCTTTTGAGGAAGAGTTTTATTTGGGAAGGAGGAGTCCAGGAGAGTAGCTGCCTCTACCAGGATGGAGAGAACAGTCTTCCTTTCTAACTGACTAGGCAGGGCGGTTTTCACAGGAAGTCTAGGGGGTGGAGTCAACCCCGGGCCCAGGGTTCTACTCTCCTGCTCTATGATTGGGTGGTTTCACAAATCAGTTGGACAGGGGCAGAGATGGCTCTGATCTGAGCTAAACTGTGTTTCTTTCACTGGCCTTATCTGAGCCATCCTTCCCTAATTCTGGGCTCCAGAGTCAAGGTGGGTTTCTTTAGCCAGCCCTTTTTCCCTACAAATTCTCTTTAGAAACTCTATATTACTAGCATATATCCCCTACATTTTAATAGTTTTATTGATATGCACCTGATAAAAATATATTGTGTATATATGTGTACAATTTGTTTTCACATATGTATATAGCCATGAAACCAGCTCTGTGCTCATGAAAACAGACGAATCTATCACTTTCCAAACTTTCTCCCTGCCCTCCTAAAAACTAATTAGTTAATTTTTAGAGCCAGTATCTCTCTATGTAGCCTAGCTTCTCCTTGAACTTGTAATCCACCTAACCCTGCTTCTTCAGTGCTGGGAAACATTGCCTGTGAACCTTTCAGGTGCTTTTCTCTCTAATTACATATTTTCCTTATGCATGTGTTTATCAGTGCTCTGCTGAATACTCAAGGAGAGGGGGCTTGAGTATTCAGTAGAGACCCTGATTGTTCTTTCTTTTCTCTGATCCGTGAACTCTAGCTGCCTTCTTTTCTCCAGATTCTTAGCTCCATTTCTTCAACATAAAGAATCATCTGGTCCTCCTGAATTCTCCTTCCCTGCACTGCTATCCTGACATTCTCTGTGCTGGTCGGTTTTTCTCAGCTTGACACAGAACTAGACATATCTGAGAAGAGGGGATCTTAATTGAGAAAATGCCTCCAAAAGCTTGGCCTGTACACAAGTCTGTAGGTGGTGCACGGTTGAATAAGAAAACAAACTGAGAAAGCTAGGAGGTGCAAACCAATAAGCAGCACTCCTTCATGGCTTCTGCTTCAGTTCCCACTTCTAGTTCCTGCCCTGGTTTCTCTGAATGATGGACTACACAAGCTGTAAGATGAAACAAAATCCTTTCCTCCCTCCGTTGTTTATGGTCATGCTGTTTACCACAGCAATAGATACCCTAACTAAGACAGTCGTGCAAAATTTTCTACTAGCAGTTGAGAGGCTGGGGAAAGGAGGACAGAAGAGAGGGAAAGAGGGAGGGAGGAGATTGAGATTCTAACTTTAAACTTTTAAATATTTATTTTATTTTTAAATTATGTGTGTGTATGTTTGTCTCTGTGTGAGTATGTGCACATGAGTGTGGGTGCCCACACAGGCCAAAGGTGTCAGATGCCCTGGAACTGGAGTTACAGATGGCTCACAGCCACCATGTGGGTACTAGGAACCAAACTCCTTTCCTCTGCAAAGACAGTGAGTGTTCTTAACTTTGAGCTATCTCTTCAGCCCCAATCTGAGATTCTTATATGCTGAAAAACTTTAATGAAGAATTTTGTACTTCAGATTATCTGTCAAGCAGCTATTCATGTAGGCTGTTTTCTAAGTATCCCAGTGCTGGAGATAAATTCTCTTATAACATTCCTGTGGTGAGCAAAGAGATTTAAGATATCTTTATCAGCTCTGATGAATTCTAGAATTGTATCTAGCATAATAATATTCTTTGGAGATAAAAAAAAGAAAAGAAAAAAACAGATGTAGATACATGTTTTCATAGACCATCTAAGCAGTGACCACTGGAATGGCAAAGAAAGTCAAGAGCCAGTGTTGAGCCTTTTAAAAACAGTTGCTATTTTAAGCTCAGTTCTGATTTAAATATTCCTGGTTCTGAATAAGCAGAGAACTTGGGGAAAGCTTGAGTCACCCTCTCACTCTTAACTTGACTGGCTTCATAAACTAGGACATATTTTAGCTTGGCCATTTTATGTGATCATGAAACCCAAATCTATTTGAAGAAGAGGTGATTTGAGTTGACCTTCAAGCAATGGAAAAGAAAACACAACACTTCCGGAGAACTTCCTCCCAGGAAGCTCTGCCTTAGACAGAGGACCTCCACTGGCATTTTCCTCATGAAATGTCTAAAACGTTGGCGATGACTCTTGTATTCATGATGAGTATGTGTTTGTGTGCCATTGCCGAATGAATTTGTTACTGCCAGCCAGTCCAGTCCAAAGCTCTTACCAAGTTCTTTCCTTCTTTCACAGAGATGGTCTGTCCACAATGAACAGAAGTTTCAGTGAAATGTGAGGAGGCACCTTGAAGCACCCTTCTTCCAGGCCATAAAATGTGGGCGGAAAAAATGAACTCTGTTTTCCTGAATGCTACTCAAGTTCCTTTGTCACACAACTCATAGCATGGTCATCTAATTTTTAGCAGAGACAAGATTTGGTGGGTTTTGTATCTTTCACAGAAGTAAATATCAAGAAATTTCTTGCTATAAGTTACCTGGGATGAAACACTGTGTTAACAATAATCTTTTATTTTTGTTTCATTTGAGACAGGGTTTCACTGCTTATTGTAGGCTGGCCTTCAATTTAGTATATAGCCTAGGCTAGCTATGAACTCACAACAATCTTACCTCAGCCTCCTAAGTGCTGTGATTATAGACATGAACCACCATGTTAGGCTGAATGGTTCCCAAATACATCATAAATTACACAAAATACTCAGAATTTGCAATCACACACTTTCAAAGCCTTCTTCATGTTTTTGGAAGCTGTCAGTGGAAATAAATTATGCAATATTAACTGCCTAGGAAACTCTGGGCTTGCAAACATAACCCTGAGAGTAAATAAGGTCTTACTCATCCCAGAATATTTGTAAGATATTTGATTACATAGAAGTTGATCTTTTTGGCAAATGGAATGTGTCCATGAGATGCTGATTTTCTGATTTTGGAGAGGCATGCTTGAAAACGTTGGTGGTTGAGAAACTACATGTTCCATATCTACATATGTCCAGTGTGAGGCTTCTATACTGAACCTTTTTGACCAAAGTGCACACAAATGCTCAATGAAATAAAATTCTCAAGACCTTAGAATCCAAAATTAATTCTGGAACCATGAGTCATCTTAAGGATGTGATAGGAAGAGTTCAGGAGAATGAGCATATAACCGGAAGATCTCACCCTAAACTTCTACTAATCCCTGAGTTTCTATCACAAACTATGACTGCTTCCCTCTCTTTGGGATCTAAGCAAAATGTAGGTGCTGCCACTAGCATGTGAGTTAATTGATCAGGTGCCTTCTTAGTAAATTTGGGGGCTATTACATAGAAAAAGATGTGGGGAGCACCAAATAAAGCTACTTTTACTTTTTCTTTTGACTTATGGGTCTATCTTTGTAGCCTTGATTGGCCCAGAACTCAACATATAGCCAAGGCTGGTCTCAAACTCATAATTTATCTGTCTTGGTGTCTCAAGTGATGGTATTCAGGCATATACCACTATGTCCTGTTTAAAACTACCTTCTCTTTTTGTCTTTATTATTATTATTTTGGGCAAGGTCTCATATAGCCCAACCTGACCTTGAACTCAACTTAGGAAACGACAGGTCTTCATGTCTATAACTGTAATACTGGTATAACCCTGAAGGGATTTTCCCATTAAAATCAGTAAGGCTTAGATCCCAGGGGTCAGAAGTGACTATAATGTAACCATGGCCTCCATTATTGCAGGTTTGGGGACACTGGAAATAAGCACTGGGAAGGTATATCATACTCATAGAAGGGGTGGCAATTTGGCAGGGTGGATATGATTGTTGCACTTCCATTTTCTGGATAAAGACCAGAGAGAAAGAATAAGAAGCGATAATATTTGAGTACATATGAAACATCCCATGATGCTTTGGAAATAAATGGTTACTTTGGGCAGCTGAGGCAAATGTTATTCAGGGCTGTTATTCCCATAGAGTGACCACATTATTATTTAAATAATGAGCTGGTAGGGTTGGACAAGACTGAGTTATAGCTCATTAATTTGAGACATGAAGCATCTATCATGTACTACATGTGCCAGACACTTCAAGTCTCTGGGGAGCCAAAGACAAGGCCCAGTTCCTGCCTTCCGAGGACTTACATATGGCTACTTCTTATCTGCAAGAGGTTTGACCTGTATATTTCTTCAACTTTTGTGACAAGCCTGCTAGCAATGACCATACAGATTGTGTTTTATACAGAGATTATTATATGGTTGGCAAGACCTGCAATTGTGCACAATACAACCTAGACCTTGTCTGGTCAAATACAGTTCACCTAAAATATTTTCTGCTTCAACTCTATCTTCCAACTCCTTCCAGATGCATCTCTGCTCTAATCACCTCTTTGCTGCTTATCTTTGCTTGGCCACCCCGCCCCCAGGGCGTTCTTTCTTCTGCCCTCCTTTGGCATACTCGGTCTGAAAATCAAACAAGGGTGCCTCGGCCTTCTCCTCTTTAGTGTTTTCTCTTACTATTTGTTTAGCTCAGCATTCTCATTTGACTTATGTCTCTCCATGGTTTTCAGTGGGAAGTGTAGGAGCTGTGTTGATGTCATCTTTTTATGTCTCCCCAAAGGACTCTTTACATAATTGGAATGCAGCAGGACAAAAGAAGAAAGTGCTGTATAAAACAAGAGTGAGAGGCGCCAGTTGAAATGGAGTGTTTGTGACAAAAATTTTCAGTCAATACATTTTTCAAATTCTTTTAGTTGTTGACTCTCAAATATTTATGCTAATGACAGTAAGGAAAAGTACAGATATTGGAAATATACCAAACTCAAACTCAAGACTACTTCTAGCCAACTAATTCTTCTTGTCAAAACTTCTGCAAGAGTGTCTGACAAAAAGAGGATTATGTCCAGTTGACCCCTTGCTATTCTCCTTTGTGGAGACAAATTCATTCATTTTCGGGATTTGATCATTCTTTCAGAAGCCCCAAATACAGTGGTGCAAGGTAGTGAGGAATCAGGGAAGATGGAGAAGGAGAGAGAAGGAGCAAAAGCATCTGAAAATGAACGGAAACCTATAAACAGTCACTAGCATAAAAATGTATGTTAAGAAACTTTAGATCAGCCAAACTGATATCCAATTAGTTGATTAATTCTTATAAACAACAGCAAGTTTTTCCACAAAGAAGGGACAAGGGGGAATAGAAGGAGGAAAGAGATGCAAGATGGAGGAGAGAAAATAAAAGAAAGCAAGAAAGAGAAGTGAGCAAGAGGAGAGGATGGGAGAGAGAGGGAGAGAGAGAGAGACAGAGAGACAGAGAGAGACAGAGAGAGAGACAGAGAGAGAGAGAAAGGGAGGGAAAGAGAGAAGAGCAAAGGGACTCTCTAAACAGATCATTATTTGACTTCTTGGTATTTGATTGAAGTTCACTATGCTTTCATTGACACAGGAGTCTCTAACACACGGAAACTGACTAAGGGAAGGCCTCTCTGGGTAATTTAAACTTACTTTCTCATTCATAAC
Source organism: Peromyscus californicus insignis (assembly GCF_007827085.1). Taxonomy (NCBI): domain Eukaryota; kingdom Metazoa; phylum Chordata; class Mammalia; order Rodentia; family Cricetidae; genus Peromyscus; species Peromyscus californicus. Next base: position 3,042,589 of record NW_026294391.1, read on the forward strand.
CCCAACCACAAGGTTAAATTAGCACTCTGGTTTTGTTTTTTTAATTCATAAGTAAGAAATGCATTGAAAACCATTTCTGTAGCCAGAATGAGTGCTATTCACTCCATATCTCCTTTCTGATAAATTATACACCCTAAACCAGGTAGTTGACTAAGTCCTTAGTCACAAAATACAAGGTTTTCATCTGAAGCCAGTCTTTTCTCCTCTGAGTTGGCCAGGCTGCCCCATCTGCTTTGAGACACAGCAGCCTTCTGAGTAAATTAGAAACCCAACCTCAGGAATGACCAACTCAGAGAAAACCCCCAGCATCCTGTGCAATCTGACTACATCCTCACACAAGGACATTTAGGAGAGAAAATGCAAATTATTTGACATAGACTAAGAAATGTCAGACTCTGTGGTCTGATACTAGTTTGTCTGGGAAGGCCTTAATGTTACCCACCCTTGGTTCTGGCCACACAACAAGTGTTTCCTCATTAGCTACCATCCATGTGAACAGCTGCCTCCATTGCATGCATTTCTCATGATGTTGTACTGAAATTTCTCTGAAACTGTGAGCCAAACTAAGCACCCTCTCCTGTAAGTTCTTTCTGCCAGATATTTTGGTCACAGTGAAATAAAAGCACCCAAAACAGACTCTAAATGAGAAGACTTGGAAATCTGAGAAAGCAGTTTGATTTCTATGGGTGCTATTTCCACATGATGGTTAATCTAACTGATCCTTCTATCCTTATTTCCACATGTTTTTCCCTTTCTTCCATTTTCTTCCTTTTCCTTTTTGTCTACTGCACAGCATGGCTTTGTTCTAAGCAATTAGAATATAATTGTAAATGAAAGAAATAAGGTCTTCATCTCATGTAGCTTACATTCTAGTAGAGAAGACACAAGTAAATTTAAAATATGTATCATAATTAATTTTTACTTTGCACTGTTCTGCTACACATGAATTTTCATGACCACAATTTTATTCACTCCAGGCCACCCAACAGCATAGTTCAAATTTTAGTCACCACTATATAGTAATTGTAAGTAATTTCTTGAAGGACAAAGACCCACCACTGGCTCTCCAGTCCAAAAATGTAAATGAGAAGTGCATGATAACTGACCAGTCATATCATATCCTTTGGAGTCAGTCACTGATTGGTCACTGTGCATGTTTTATGGCTCATAGAAGCAGCAAAGTTTGTGTTTCTTATCTCCACATGGGAGAGAGATGCTATAGGCAAAATAATTTAACATTTAAATCACTACTACCAATGTTCCATGCCACTCTGATTGTCCTAATTGGAAATGTGAAAATTTGCTATTTACCACCAATACTGTATTCAGCTGCCTAGTAGGTCATGAATTTATTCTACTGTTAAAGATAATTAGGTGGACTTTCAGACATGGTATCTACTGGGGATCAGGTTATTTCTTTAGCTGAATTTTGAAATAGGACATGAGGCAAGTCATTCAACATATCCAAGTTACATGGCAAGAAGTAACAGCAAGTAGTTTGTATATAGTGTGACACAGACTCTTAAGTTTCTTCATTTTTTTTAACACTTTTGCTTTTTGGAATCTTTCTGTCTCTGCCTCCTAAATGCTGAGATTATAACTATACAACGTGAAACTTCACACTTTGCATGTTTCTAATTGAAGACAAATGAAACTGTGGAAGAAATGACTCTCCATGGGCATATGGACTCACTCCATCTATGAAGCTACACTTACGCTGATTCCAAGCCAAACAAATATGCAACAAAGAAAGAGAACTACAGACTGATCTCCCTTATGAACATTGATGCAAAAATACTCAACAAAATACTGGCAAACAAACTCCAAGAACACATCAAAACAATTATCCACCATGATCAAGTAGGCTTCATCCCAGGGATGCAAGAGTGGTTCAACATATGGAAGTCCGTCAATGTAGTACACCATATAAACAAACTGAAAGAAAAAAACCCACATGATCTTCTCACTAGATGCATAAAAGGCATTTGACAAAATCCAACATCCCTTCATAATAAAGATCTTGGAGAGATCAGGAATACAGGGAACATACCTAAACATAATAAAGGCAATTTACAGCAAGCCAACAGCCAACATCAAAGTAAATGGAGAGAAACTCAAAATGATTCCACTAAAATCAGGAACAAGGCAAGGCTGTCCGCTCTCCCCATACTTATTCAATATAGTACTTGAAGTTCTAGCCAGAGCAATAAGACAACATAAGGAGATTAAGGGGATACAAATTGGAAAGGAAGAAGTCAAGCTTTCCCTATTTGCAGATGACATGATAGTATACATGAGTGACCCCAAAAATTCAACCAAGGAACTGATACAGCTTATAAACACCTTCAGCAACATAGCAGGATACAAGATCAACTCAAAAAAATCAGTAGCCCTCCTATATACAATTGACAAACAGGATGAGAAGGAAATCAGAGATACATCACCCTTTACAATAGCCACAAATGATATAAAATACCTTGGGGTAACTCTAACTAAGCAAGTGAAGGACCTATATGACAAGAACTTTAAGTCCCTGAAAAAAGAAATTGAAGAAGATGTCAGAAAATGGAAAGATCTCCCATGCTCATGGATAGGCAGGATTAACATAGTAAAAATGGCAATCTTACCAAAAGCAATCTACAGATTCAATGCAATCTCCATTAAAATACCAACACAATTCTTCACAGACCTGGAAAGAATAATACTCAACTTCAGATGGAAAAACAAAAAACCCAGGATAGCCAAAAGAATCCTGTACAATAAAACAACCTCTGGAGGCATCACGATCCCTGACTTCAAATTCTACTATAGAGCTACAGTAATAAAAACAGCTTGGTACTGGCATAAAAACCAACATGTGGACCAATGGAATCGAACTGAAGACCCTAACATTAATTCACACACCTATGAACATATAATTTTTGACAAAGAAGCCAAAAGTGCACAATGGAAAAAAGGAAGCATCTTCAACAAATGGTGCTGGCATAACTGGATGTCAACATGTAGAAGGCTGCAAATAGATCCATATCTGTCACCATGCACAAAACTTAAGTCCAAGTGGATCAAAGACCTCAACATAAATCCAGTTACTCTGAACCTGCTAGAAGAGAAAATAGGAAGTAGTCTTGAACACATTGGCATAGGAGATCACTTCCTAAATATAACAACAGTAGCACAGACACTGAGAGAAACAATCAATCAATGGGATCTCGTAAGACTGAGAAGCTTTTGTAGAGCAAAGGACATGGTCAACAAGACAAAGTGACAGCCTACAGAATTAACTCTTGTTGAACATGCCTCAAACCCAACCAGAGAACAGTTGGTCATCCCTGTAATAGTCATGCCACCACTGTACTACTGGATCTCTGCACCATTTTAAGATGTGAAGAAGAGCTGGAGAGATGGTTCAGTGGTTAAGAGGGATTCCTGCATTCCCAGTGGGCTACAGTTTAGTTCCCACCACCCATGTTGGTGTCTTAAAACCACCTGCTACTCTAGCTCCAGGAGAACTTTATGTCCTCTTCTGGCTTCCATAAGTACCTGCACATGTGCCACACACTCACACAGACACACATACACATAAAATAAACAATCAAAATATTTTTTAAAAGATGAGGAGACAGAGGCAAACACTGCTTGACCTGCTTTTTTTTCTTTTTTTTTAAAGTTTTTATTTTTATTTTGCAATACAGTTCAGTTCTACATATCAGCCACGGATTCCCTTGTTCTCCCCCCTCCAGCCCCCCTCACCTTCCCCCCAGCCCACCCCCCATTCCCACCTCCTCCAGGGCAAAGCCTCCCCCGTGGACTGAGATCAACCTGGTAGACTCAGTCCAGGTAGTTGACCTCCTTTTTTTTCCTGAGATGAGAGGAGTCTCCACATGTAGTTGAGGGTGGTTTCAAACTTGTGATCCTCCTGTCTGAGTGCAGGTGTGTGTTGCCACACCTAGCTCAAATTACTTATAAAATGATATGCTGTTTCTTTTATTTCTGAGGAAATACACATAAGTAAAATTGACTAATTTGATCACTTTTAAGGGTACAATTTATCATCTTGAAATGCATTCACATTGTTTTGTGACCATCACTACCATTTACCTCTAAAAGTTTTTTACCATCCCAAACAAAAGCTCTGTATTTCTTAAATACTAATTTCATTTCCCTAGTAGCCTCTGCTCAACTTTCTGTCTCTATGATTTGAGTATAATCATGTAGTGTTTGCCCTTTTGTGTCTGCTTTATTTCATTTAGTATACTATCTTTCAGGTGCATCTATGTCATAGTACCTATCAGGATTTCATTTCTTTTAAAGACCAGACAATTTCTCCCCTTTTATTAGTTCTATTAGAAGGGGCATACAAACTAATGATGTCATTTCCTTTTCTTTCCTTCTATTTCTGTCTCCCTCCCTCCCTTCCTCCCTCCCTCCCTTCCTTCCTTCTTTCCTTTCTCTTTTGAGACAGGGTGTAGCTAGAGTTTTTCTCTCCAGGTCCCACCAAGACCCGGCAGTCCCGTAGCCCACTTATAAAATAAACATACAGACGCTTATATTATTTAAACTGCTCGGCCATTAGCTCAGGCCTACCATTGTCTAGCTCTTACTTATACTCAGCCCATTTCTGCTAATCTATATGTTGCCACGTGTTCTGTGGCTTTACCTGCTGCCTTTACATGATGTTTCCTGGATGGCAGGCTGGCGTCTCCTCTTCTCTGCCTTCCTGTTCTCTCAATTCTCCTCTCTGCTATTCCTGCCTATACTTCCTGCCTGGCTACTGGCCAATCAGTGTTTTATTTATCAATCAATCAGCCACTTCCCCTTTTTCTTTTTTTTTCAAAAAGGAAGATTTTAACTTTAACATAGTAAAACTACATATAACAAAACAATTATCAAGCAAGAATTACAGTTACAATATTAAAGAAGATATACTATCTATCATATATTTGTGAGTCTAAGGTTTTATATCTAACCCATCTTTTATCATAACTGAGGAAATTATAACATCTAGTCTTCAACCACATCAAAGACCCCAGAAGGATATACTATTACCTGAGAAACAGGAGAAGGATGCAAGCAACTTTCAGGAGTCTTACAGGGTAGACAGAGACAGCTGGCAGCTTAGACAGTCACCTAATGTTCCTTTGTAAAGTTGGGGCATCTGTCTTCAGCCCACTGGCCTAGAGTCTCTCAGTCATTTCTCTCTGTGTCCTGTAGAATGTCTGGCAGTTTCCTTGTGAAGCAGGAACCTAAGGACCATTTTGCCAAGCAAAGTTCAGTGGTCACCTTCCTATGGGTCCTGCATGTACAGGGTTTCTCTGTTTAACAGTCATGGCTATTCTGGATCTCACTCTGTAGACCAGGCTGTCCTTGAACTCACAGAGATCTGCCTGCCTCTGCCTCCCTAGTGCTGGAATTAAAGATGTGTGCCTGCACCTTAGCTTTTTTTTTCTGAATTTTCATGCACATTTTGTTCTTTTAGATCCTTCTCCCCTCATTGTCCACAACCCAGTCCACTAGTCCCCTTTGTTCCTTAGCCCAACACACTCTGCTTTCACATCTCATATATAAACATGTCATTCTGCTTATTGATTTGTCTTGTCTCCACATTTTATTCATTTTGATAAGCAAACGGAGAAAGGACAATGAAAATTAACTTCACCTACTTCATAATTTGTCTAAGGCTTCAACATGAGCAGAGGATGAAACACTTCTGGATGATAAGATGTTCTCTTGGCTTTCTTGAGCATTTGATGTATATCACTGAGACCTTTTGCTGTCTCCAATCTCACTAAGCCTCCTGGAATTTCTCTAAGAAGCTTTCAGGATGAGACATGTGTGACCAAGGACATGGATAGCCAAGAGTTCTTTCTAAGTTAGCAAAGCTATTAGCTTATGTGGTAGCTTGAAAACTCCCCAAGAAGCAGTGGCCAGATTTCCCCACCACCTAGTCAGGTTCCCGCAATCACAAGTCTGCAAGAAAGCTGTCCCAAGAAGTCTGTTGAGATAGCAAGGTTCCTCTTCTCCCTAAAGGGGATAGTCTCTAAAGTCCTGCCAGCTGCCACTAATAGAGCTGAGGGGTGTATATCTTTAAGAGAAGGAGGAAATCCAGAATACAACCCTGGTGTTTCAGGAGAAGCAAGTAATGTAACACATGTAGCACATAATGCAGGCTACATATAATTGTATCTTTGACCAGATAATTCTGTGGTCCTCTGTTATTTTGCATTTTAAAGAGATTTGCCCTCCCAAATACCCTTAAGAAGACTTCATTTTAAAAATCAGTACTGATCATTTTTTTTCCAACACAGGTCTTTCACAGTGGAATTACTTTAATTTAATTGAAAATTGGAGTGTCTTCACACCTCTCAATGACCTTTTAATTTCAGGTTTAATGCATGTTGACCACTTTGAAAGTCAGCCTTTCAAAAAGCTCCTAAATTTAGTAGGAACGTCTACATTATTGGGCAGACGTTATTGAGCAACTAGGTCTCAAAAAATTTCTCTTAACACCCTATAAACTCTTAAGGCTATAGTATCTTCATTGATATACAGCATAAGAAATAATGCCAATTTCAAGATATTAATTCACTAAGAAAAAGAAAGTATTCTTGCTGCATTCCAATTGTGGAAAATCAAGGAGAAAGAAAGCAAACACAGAGTGCTTTAATTAAAGGTTAAGTGTAGTTTCTTTGTGTTGAACTTTCCAGAAGGAGCTATTGAAATATTTGTAATGTGCAGAAATTATATGCATGCAGAATTTTTGCCCTCCTAAATTAGCTCTGTTTTTGCCTTAACATTTTAGTTTCTCTTTCCTACTTTGAATTTGTTTCAAAGAAAAGAGAAGTTTACATGGGATTTTGTAATCTAAGGTTTTATTGTAACAAAAGGAAAATTATACCAATCTTTTAAGGTTGTTCATTTTTGTTGATGTTTATTTTTGTTTGTTTATTTTTATATCCCAAGCAAAGTTTTCCTTCCCTCCTCTCCTCGAAGTTCCTCCTCCTCCCATCTCCCTCTCATCCACTCTTCCTCCTCTGTTTCTTTTCAGATACAGGCGGGCCTCCTATGATTTCAGCTAGCCATGGTGTATCAAGTTGCAGTGAGACTAGATGTCTCCTCTTCTATTAAGGCTGGACAAGGCAATCAGGTAGGAGAAATGGGTCTCCAAAGCAGGCAACACAGTCAGGGATAGCCCCTACTCTCACTTTTAGGAGTCTCACACAAAGACTAAGTTACAAAACTGTAACATATATGCAGAGGGCCTAGGCCAGTCCCATGCAGGCTCCCTCGTTGTTGTTTCAGTCACTGTGAGCCCTATGAGCCCAGATTAGTTGGTTCTGTGGGTTTTCTTGTGGTGTCCTTGAACTCCACTGGCTCCTATAATCCCTCCTCCTGCTCTTTTGCAGGATTTCCTGAACTCCACCTAATGTTTGGCTGTTTTCATCATTTGCTGGGTGAAGCCTTTTTGATGACAGTTGGGCTAGGTACCAATCTATGATTGTAGCAAAATATCATTAGGAATCATTTCATTGACTTTTTTGTCATTTGTATTTGGTTCTCTCCTAGGTCTCTGAGATGCCCTTCCTCTGGGTCCTGGCCCTTAGGGGAGAGCTTCCTCTCAGGATATGGGTCTCTAGTTGGGCCAGTCATTAGCTGGTCACTCCCACAATTTCTGCTTTACCCCCAGCACATCTTGTAGACAGGACAAAGTAGGTTGAAGGGTTCATGGCTGGGTTGGTGTCCCAGTTCCACCACTAGTCTTACCTGGTTACAGGAGATGGCCTGTTCAAGCTCTGTATCCTTCCCATTGCTGGGAGTCACCCTCATAGATTCTTGGGAGTTTCCATTGCTCTATGTTTCTAGCTTGTCCCAGAGATGCCTCCAGATTCTAGGTGTCTCTCCTAGTACTCTCTCACTTCCCTCCCCCCACCAAATCCTTCTTGTTTCCATCCCTACCCTATCTCCAGCCACCAACTTCCACTGGTAATGTCCATTCCATTTCCCCTTCACAGTAATATTCATGCATTTCCCCTTGAGTCCTACTTGCTACCTAGCTTCTCTGGGTCTGTGGATTGAAGCATGATTATCCTTTAATTCACAGGTAATAACCACTTATAAGTGAGTACATACTATGTTTCTCTTTCCAGGTCTGGGTTACCTCACTCAGGATGATGTTAATATTCTGATCTGCCCCTTGAAATCCCACTCCCTTGGCACTGCCCTGTGTCCTGACATAAAAGTCTCATTCTAAGGAAAAACTTCTCCCCGTCCTCTCTCCCTCTTCTGCTTTTTCTCTCATGAGGTATGCACCCTTGACCTCTCTCTCTCTCTCTCTCTCTCTCTCTCTCTCTCTCTCTCTCTCTCTCTCTCTTTCCTATCTTTCTCTTCATCTCTCTATTATAATAAACTCTCCACGTGGATGCAGTGTCTGGGTGGTGAGTTATTGGTAGCTGCCGTCATGCCCACATGGCATGCATCTGCCTAGCCCACCGCTGCATCTGCCCAACATGTTTCCTTGCACAGGCAGGATACCCTTGGGAGTCCCCCCATGCAATAATTCCTGACAGATGATCTTTTCTAGTCCCATCCATTTGCTAACAAATTTCCTGATGTCATTGTTTTTAAACATCTGAGTAATACTTCATTAGGTAAATGTACAACATTTTCTTTACCCATTCTTCAGTTAAGGAACATCTAGGTTGTTTCCAGTTTCTGGCTATTATGAATAAAGTTCCTATGAACATAGCTGAGCAAGTGTACTTGCGATGTGGTGGGGCATCCTTTGGATAACAAGAGTGGTATAGTTGGGTCTTGAGATAGATCAGCTTCCAATGTTCTGAGAAACCACCATATTAATTTCCAAAGTGGCTATACAAGTTTGCACTCCTATGAGTAGTGGAGGAGTGCTTCCTTTGCTCCATGTCCTCTCCAGCATGAGCTGTCACTTGTGTTTTTGATCTTAGCCATTCTGATAAGTGTAAATGGAATCTCAGTGTAGTTTGATTTGCATTTCCCCAACAGCTAAAGATGTTGAACATTTCTTTAAGTGATTCTTGGCCATTTGAGATTCCTCTGTTGAGAATTCTCTGTTTAGATCTGTAACCCATTTTTAATTGGATTGTTTTTTGATATCTAATTTCTTGAGTTCTTTATATATTTTGGAGATCAGCCCTCTGTCAGATGTGGGGTTGGTGAAGATCCTTTCCTTTCTGTGGGATGCTGCATTGTCCTTTGCCTTACAGAATCTTTTCAGTTTCATGAGATCCCATTTGTTAATTGCTGATCTTAGTGCCTGAGATATTGGTGTTCTATTCAGGAAGTTGTCTCCTGTGCCACAGCATTCAAAGCTATTCTCCACTTTCTCTTCTATCAGGTTCAGTGTGTCTGGATTTATGTTGAGGTCTTTGATACATTTGGACTTGAGTTTTGTGCAGGGCAATAGGTATGTATCTATTTGCATTCTTCTACATCCAGTTATGCCAGCACCATTTGTTGAAGATGTTTTTTTCCATTTTATAATTTTGGCTTCTTTGTCAAAAATCAAGTGTCCATAGGTGTGTACATTTAAATCTGGATCTTTGATTCAATTACATCATCAACCCATCTGTTTTTATGCCAATATCAAGCAGTTTTTATTATTATAGCTGTGTTGTAGAGCTTGAAATTAGGGATTGTGATACCTCTGGAAGTTCTTTTACTTTACAGGATTGTTTTAGCTGCCTTTTTTTTTTTTTTTAAAATTTCCATATGAAGTTGGGTATTATTCTTTTAAGGTCTGTAAAGAATTGTGTTGGGATTTTAATGGGGATTGCATTGAATCTGTTGATTGCTTTTGATAAGAAGGCCATTTACTATGCTAATCCAACCCATCTGTGAGTATGGGAGACCTTTCCATATTCTGAGATCATTTTCAACTTCTTTCTTCAAAGACTTGATGTTCTTGTCATACAGGTCTTTCACTTGATTAATAGAGTTACACCAAGATATTCTATGTTGTTTGTGGCTATTGTGAATGGTGCTATTTCCCTGATTCTTTCTCAGTTCATTTATCATTTGTATATAGGTGTGCTACTGATTTTTTAATTTAATTTTGTATTCAGCCACTTGGCTGAAGGTGTGGCTTTCCCCTGTTCTGACTGGTGTGGATTGTGCCTGGGTTGTGGAAGTCCCTGGGGTTGGGGGTAGGTTCCAGCAGTAGGGGAGGAAAAGCTGGGATGGAATGAGCTATGGGAAGGGTCCTTGGGAACCCAATATAGGGAGGGGAACAGCTTCACCAGCAGGTGGGTTATGCACAAGTTTTGACTGGTGTAGCCCATGCCTGAGTGGAAGAGGTCCCCTGTGGTTGGGGGCAGGTTCCAACAGTCGAGCAGGGTAGATGCTGGGATGGTATAGACCGCCAGAAGGGTCCCAGGGAACTCAAAGTTGTTCTTTTTATGATTTTTTTGAAATATGACAGCAATTTAGTCAATTAATTAGCTTGAAAACAAAGTTTCTTATCTTAAAATTCCTGTGATTGCTTTTCTTATGAACTCAAAAAGATAAAGATTGACTTTTTTTTCGAGACAGGGTTTCTCTGCATAGCCCTGGCTGTCCTGGAATTCACTCTGTAGACCAGCCTGGCCTCAAATTCACAGAGATCCACCTGCCTCTGTCTCCCAAGTGCTAGGATTAAAGGCATGCACCACCACTGCCTGTCAAACATGACTTCTTTACAGGACATTAACCTATACTATCTGCTCCCCAGTATTAGATTGGAAAGAAATCAAAGCATATTTTCTACCCAGAATCTTTATGTGATGTATCTAAATAATCTTAACTATCTGTCTTGTGGAAGAATATTTATATGCCACCTACTTTTCTAGCTTCTGTAGCAATAATGGCTTAAGAGATTCCCTAAATGTCCATAAAGCTCAAGGTGATGGGAAATAGAATACAGGTCTAAAAGTTGGAGTGACCAACCTCTCCCTCACATGAATGATTAGTTCCCCAGGCATTGTCAGGGAAGGCTAACCCTTCTTCATTCTTAGGGACATGTGAGAACTTTTAGGCACTAAGAGAAGATTCAATGTAATTTAGCCAAGACTGCCCCCTATCATATCCAACTTCTGAAATGTTTGCTCTTATGACAAGTCCCATACAGTCAGTGGTTCTCAACCTTCCTAATGCTGTGACCCTTTACTACAGTTCCTCATGTTTTGGTAACCCCAACCATAAAATTATTTTCATTGCTATTTTACAACTGTAATTTTGCTACTGTTATGAACTGCAATGTAAATATTTGTGCTTTCTGATGGTCTTAGGTAGTAGCCTTTCATCAGAAAGAGTTGTTTGACCCCCAAAGGGGTTGTGACCTACAGGTTGAGAGCCATTGCATTAAATAATTTTCTGCTCAGTCTGACTTAGTAGATAACAATTCATTCAACCTTGCAGCCCTTATACACCCTGCAGTTAGCCAGTGAAAGGAGGAGAGCTGTCATTATATAGCATGTGTCTCTGGAAACCAAATAAAATCCTATACCTTCACTGAACTCCAGTCTCAGGACACAGAGAAAACTAGCCATCTTGTAGTATATTCATCACAGAACAGATATGTGTTCAAGGCTTGACACAGTTCTCTTAACAAAAATTCAATACTTTTGTATGGAGGTGAATCTGGATTTTGACTCCCCCCCCCTTTTTTTTCCTCCAAAAACAATGTTTTGTGAGTTGGAAAATGGCAACTAGCAACCAGATGAGGCAGAAGAAAACAAGATAGCAGGGGTAAGGCTATTGGAGAACATTGCTCTTTTTGGTATCTGAATGACCTAATGTAGAAGTCAGCATGCAAGGGCTGGGGGCACAGGTCACCAGAACACCTGCCTAGCATCCTCAAAGCCCTGGATTCAATTCCCAGTGTCACAGTGAAAAAGGAAATGAATATGTGACTTTAAGAAACAACACCAGGGCCGGGCAGTGGTGGCGCACGCCTTTAATCCCAGCACTTGGGAGGCAGAGCCAGGCGGATCTCTGTGAGTTCGAGGCCAGCCTGGTCTCCAAAGCGAGTTCCAGGAAAGGCGCAAAGCTACACAGAGAAACCCTGTCTCGAAAAACCAAAAAAAAAAAAGAAACAACACCATGTGGAAGTAGATGCAGAGATCCACAACCAAACACTGGGCCCAGCTCTGGGAGTACAGTTAAAGAGAGAGAGGAAGGATTGTATGTGCCAGGGGGTCAAGGTCATGACAGGGGATCCCATAGAGACAGTTGACCTGAGTTTATGGGAGCTCATGGACTCTAGACCAACAGTTAGGGATCCTGAATGCGACCTACCTAGGCCCTCTACATATGTGTAACAGTTGTGTAGCTTGGTCTGTTTGTGGGGCTCCTAGCAGTGGGATCAGGACCTATCACCGGTGCTTGAGCTGGCTTTTGGGAACCCAATCCCCAAGCTGGGTTGCCTTGCCCAACTTTGATGCAGGGGGAGGAGCTTGGTCCTGCCTCAGTTTGATGTGCCATGCTGTGTTTACTGCCATGGGAGGTCTGCCCCTTTCTGAATGGAGATGGAGGAGGAGTGATGGGGGGAGGGAAGGGTGGATGGGAGGTGGGGGGAGGGAACAGGAGAGGAGGGAGGGGAAACTGTGGTCTGTATGCAAAAAAAATGTTCAATTAAAACAAAAGAAACAACATCACGGAACATAGACTTCAAATTTTCCTCAGAGTTTTTATTATGTGACATTATGATAGAATGTCATTAAGACACAGTTTTGGCAGTCAGGCAATAGGAAATTGTCTGAGTTTCCTATTGTTGCTGCAACAAGTTGCCATAAACGAATTTATTATTATATTTATTATTTTATATCTTGGGAGACTACAGGTCCACAATTAGCCTAACTAGGCTGAAATCGAGGTGTTAGCAGGGGTGGTTCCTTTTTTAGGCTCTCAGAGAAGAATCCGTTCCTTTTCCTTTTCCAGCATTTTGAGGTTACTTAAATTCCTTGGTCTGTGGTCCCTTCCTCCAACTTGAAACCCAGCAACAGTGAGTTGAGTCCTTTTCATGTCATATTGCTCTGACGCATAGCTCCCTTGCTTCCCTCTTCTGAGAATCCTTATGATTACATTGGACCCATCTGGAGAATCTAAACTGCTTTTCCTATCTCAAGATTCCTAATGTAATCACATCTCTTTTGTTGTATAAGAGAACATATTCATTGGTTCTGGCAGTTAGTTTGTAGACATGGTTTGGGGGCCTTATTCTGCCTACTACAGCAACCACACTGTAAATTTCTATGGGATCTGATGAGGATGGCAGTTCAACTAATTAACACTTATCACATTTACTACACCTCCTGGAGTCTCTCAAGTTATCTTTGTTTATTGTGCCAATAGTCCAGTATAAGGCTAGTCTTAGTTTGGAAGAATATGAGAAAACAGAAGCCCAAAGAATTAATTACAGATCTCCAACAGACCTCCAGGTTGAAGAAGGTGGGCTTCCCAGGCTCTGCTCTACATGTTTCTTTTCTTTCTTTCTTTTCTCAAGGAGTTGTGTCCTAGAAAGATGAAAGCACCATATTGAGTGCTGTTGGGTGGTGATCACGGGGTTGGATGAGGAAAGGGAAATGTCATTCTATCTATAGGTAGTAAAATGAATAGTCACATAGTGGCTGAACTCCCAGATCCAGTTCCTCACTTTTACACAAATTACCATCACCACCTCCTTCTCTTCCTCCTCCTCCTTTTGAGAGGGCCTCATTAAATAGCTCAGGCTGGCTTTCACTTTTCTATGTAAGCCAAAATGGACTTGAACTTGCAATCCTCCTGCCTTTATCTCGTAAACACTGAGATTACAGATGTATGCTGTTTCACCTAGCTTCTAGTTCCTTCTAGTCTTTAAGTAGGATAACTATACTGGGCATGCTCCGTTTACGTGTCCTCCATAAGATATTCAAGGCCAACTTTCCCCTTGATGTAGTAACAACTGAGTGAATTTTGAGAACTAGAACTGGTTCTGGGATCAGGTTCTATGGAGTCACACCCAGCTCTTCACCTGTCATTGGCTGTATGATCATAGGAAAAAGCAACAATTTCAGGTGGATGATAAGAATGAGGATGGTGATGATGATGACTAGGTGGATGGTGATATCAGTTGACCCTGCACCAAGTGGCCTGTGCCTACTTCTCCAGCCTCACCTCTGACTGTGTTCTTCCCTTACTGTGCACCAGACACATTTGCCTTCATTCTGACCCTGAAGCAGAACTCTTGCCTCAAGTAGCCACAGTCACCTGTATCTCATTATTCTGTTCTTAGCCCAATTATCTTTTAGCAAATTCTTTAACTGTCTTCTTTAACTGTCCTAATTAGCAGTAGTAGATATTTCCACTTTTCCCAGGCACAACTTACCTTAGCTTTCCTTTTAATCCCTTCGTAGTTAGTTCTATAAAGATCTTAAATTTCCCCCTTTTCTTCGGTATTCAACTTAAAGTACCTTTAGCCAATAGTGTTTTGAAGTCTGTTGCTGTATCTCCAACACCTACATCCCTGGTACATGGCAGGAGCTGGACAACAGCTATGAATGATTATTAGAGTACAGATCTTACTCTAATGTACTCATTTGAAATTTTTGTTTTGTATCAAAATATGTATCTTGAGGTTCATTTCTCTTCTCCTCATGAATTATTCAGTCTCTCTCTGATGTCTCTTTACACTCCCCAACTCTTTCTCTTCTTCATCGCTTATCTTCAAAGCTATGTTGCGGGCTCCTTTTTCCTTCTAAGTACTTAAATTATGATTAAATAGAGTATTCTCAAAGTCCTAGAAAATTAGAAAACCCAAAGAATGAATGATTGCTAGTGAAACATTAGAGGTCATAGGAATCTGCTGTGGGTTCCTTGCCTCACTAATCAAAAATACAACTGGCTTAGTGGATAAGAGCATTTGCTACTCTTGTAAAGGATCCAGCTTCAGCTCCAAGTACTCACTTCAGGTGGCTCACCACTCCAGTAAATCCAGTTCCAGGGGATCTGACATCCTCTTCAGACCTCTGAAGAAAACTGCACTCATCTTCACACACTCTGACAAATACACATAGGCATACACATACTTTTTAAAACCCCGCAAAACCAAAAACACAATTGCTTGAACTCATGAGCAATTCTTAGCACCATACAGTGATCATGCAGAATTGTGTGTGACATGATGGGGAGTCTCTTATCTTTTCATAAAATCATAGAAAAGAGATGGAAACCAACAAAAATAAAGGAAAAGAAGAACCCCAAATGTCCTGGTACACTTCCCTACCTCTCCCAGACTCAGGCTGACCAAGGCCAGCTGATCTGACAGTGGGAAGGAGCCCACCTAGGGTAGGCTGGGACTGGAAGAACATCTTGTTCCTTTCCCTGTCTCCTGGGACTTGTATTTGACAGAAACATTGGGGGTCCTGAGAGTGCTCGATAGGACCAGGCAAGATATCTTGCTGTTTCCTTTGAAAAGAAGAGGAATCCTATGGAGGCAGACAAACCTCAGGGCCATAGAATTTCAAAATCAGAAATTCTCCCATTGTTAATTAAATTATTGGTTATAATAACCCAGTGCTAGATCTAGGAATAGAACTTAGGACTAATGGCCTGTAGCTTTGTATGATAAAAGAAGAGAGATAAACTGCATGAGGCATTTTCTCCTCAACCATCACAATGAAATAACAAACATAAAGCTATTTAAACAGATATTTCAGCCATACTTTATTTTGTATACTTTATATAAAACATTCATCAACATTTTAAGTTATTACAGCTGGAAAAACAGAAACATATATATTTTGGTTTTTCAAGACAGTGTTTCTCTGTGTAGTTTTGATGCCTGTCCTGGATCTCACTCTGTAGACCAGGCTGGCCTCGAACTCACAGAGATCTGCCTGCCTCTGCTTCCTGAGTGCTGGAATTAAAGGCATGTGCCACCACCACCCGGCTAGAAACATATTCTTAACTTTCTGATTTTAAAATAATTTTCTGTGTGTGGGAGGGTATATGGGTATGTTTTTGTACGCTGGTGTCCATGTATGAGAGACAGAGAGACAGAGTGAGAGAGAGACAGACAGACAGACAGAGAGATAGAGACAGAGTCAGAGAGAAAGAGAGAACGCACACCAGAGGGTGATCTCAGGTATAATTCTGCTGTGCTTGTTAATTTTTGCTAACTTGACACAAACTAGAGTCACCTGGAAAGAGGGAATCCCCAAATGAGGAATTGCCTTTATCAGATTGGCCTGTGGTCAAGACTGCGCAGTATTTTCTTGACTAATAATAGATGTGGGAGGGCTCAGGCCACTGTGGGCAGTGCTACCTGTGGACAGGTGGTCCTGGGATGTATAAGGAAGCAAACCTAGTAAGTCATGAAAGGCAAACTAGTGAGCTGCATTCCTTCATGGTTCCTCCCTCTGCTTCATGTTTGAGTTCTTGCCCTGCCTTCTCTCAGTGATGAACTATGATCAGGACCATGTATGCCAAAGAAGGCCTTTCCTCCCCAAGTTGCTTGTAGTCATGGTATTTTATCACAGCAACAGAAAAGTTGACAGAACATCTAGCATTTCTTTTCTTTTTCTTTTTCTTTTTTCTTTTAAGACAAGTTCTCTCACTAGCCTGGGGTTTGCTCATTAGGGTGAGGCTTGCTGACGCATGAGCCCCAGGAATCTGTCTATTTATATGTCCCAAGCACTGGAATTTGATGTGCACACCACCGTGCCTGAGTTTGAAAGTGTGCGTTCTGAGGATTGAGCTCAGGTTCTCAAGCTTGCAAGGCAAATGCTTTACTGAATGAACTATTCCTCCAGACCTGGTATCAAAATTGCTGTCCAGAGAGTAAATGTTTATTCTTCACATCTTTACTCTGAGCTGCTCTAAGTGCTTTTTTTTCACCCCAGTAAATAGTATTTTAAAACAAGTGCTGGCTTATTTATGCACAATAATATAGAGATTGGCACACTTTTGAATGTGAGGCTGCTGTGGGATAGCTTAGAACAGATTTCAGTATTGACAATTGCAATTGGATCTCTCTCTCTCTCTCTCTCTCTCTCTCTCTCTCTCTGTGTGTGTGTGTGTGTGTGTGTGTGTGTGTGTGTGTGTGTGTGTGTGTCAGGGTTTTATATATGTTCCAGGCTAGCCTCAGACTCACTGTGTAGCTTAGACTGGCTTTAAACTCTTGATTCCCCTGCTTTTGCCTTTCAGGTCTCTGTTTCCTAGTATGGTTCTTCCCCTAGACATCTCTTCAAAGATCCAGGTGATGCAGTCTCCTGGGAAGTGGATTCATACTGCTCAGTGCTGTGTCTGTGTTATCTGCAAAATTCAATCCCTTTAAGACCACCTTGAACAACAATTAATAAAATTGGCTTAATAAAATTACTACCTGTTTATTTACTCAGGAAATTGAGCATAAAAAGTCTTTGGGGCATGAATGGTTAAAAAGTCTGTTCCTTCTTGCTTTTACAAGTTGCAAACATCATTTATTTATTTTCCAGGATTTCAGAGGGTGGGAATACTTAGCCTGGTATTAATTTTCAGTATGTCATTCTTTGACGTGTATTCATGTGTGTGTGTGTGTGTGTGTGTGTGTGTGTGTGTGTGTGTGTGTGTGTGTGTGTGTTCATGCATGTGTGTTTTTCACATTGAAAAAACAAAAGATGAGTTCCTTTGTCCACCATGGAAAAAGTGTAACATATAACCCCATCCCTTCCTGAGAGCATGGAAGGCCAAAAGGAGGCAGCTTAGATCAGGGTGGTGAGGAACTTTTGTCATTTGCAGAAGGAAGCATGAGTCACAGCGTGTGACATTTTGGAGGACTGAATCAGAGCTGTCAAGGAAGTGAGTTCTCGGACAATTTAACTTAGAATCACAATGTAATTTAATTTAATGCCTGACTTCATAATCATGTCTTTCTCCAACATGGCTGCAGACATAGACATTCTAATTATTTCCCTTAAAGAACAGTAAGCAATTTAACAGTTGAAGTATTCTAATCCACTTTGAGGCAGCCAGGCCTGAAGATTATAATTAATATATATGTTCTGCAAAAGAGAAAAGAAAATGGTTAAGAGAAAGAGGGAAGATGCTGCTACAAAGTCTAATAATAAATGAACAAGAATGAAGCTAAATTATAGTGTTTGAAAAGTTAAATTATTATGGACAGCTAAGCTTCTTAATAAACATCAGTTTCCTGTTTGTGGCCATATGTACTTGAGAAAAAAATCTTTCCACATTCTTAAATTACTCATGGCTGCAACATTTGGTTCTCTTGTGGAAAGGCTCAATACCCAGTAAAGCTCCAAAATGCTACCAAACACTCAACATACTAGTTCAGAGAATAACAGCTATGACAGTGATTTTGACAATGAAGAGAAATACTGATTTGGGGGTCAGTGCAAGCAGAGCACTGGGTTTGGGCAGTGTTGTGGTTTGCATATGAAATGTCCTCCCATGGGCTCATGTGTTTGAACAGTTGGTGCCAAGCTGCTGGTACTGTTTGGCAAGTTTGCAGAATCATTAGTATATATGGCTTGGCTAGCAGAAGTTGGCCACTGGGGCCTGGACTTGAGGGCTGTCATTGTTGCTCCTGCTGGCTAGGTTATCTGCTTTCTGACCTGCCAAGGCATGAGAAGTGATGGCCACATGCTCCTGCCTCCACAGACTCAGCCATTTTAACATGCCTTCCCTACAATGATAGACTGTTGTCTTAGTTATTTTCTTTGTGTTTGTGATAAAATACTGTGACAGAAGCAACTTAAGGGAGAAAAACCTTATTTTAGCTTGCAATTCTAGGGTACAGTCCATCATAGTGGAAAAGTAGTGGGACCAAGAGCTTGAGGCAGCTGGTTGTATTCTATCCATATCCAGGAACAAAGAGTAATGAAATGCTTGTGCTCAACTAGCTTTCTCTCTGTCTCTCTGTCATATATATATATATATATATATATATATATATATATATATATATGTGTGTGTGTGTGTGTGTGTGTGTGTGTGTGTGTGTGTGTGTGTGTGTGTGTGAATGTATTTTTTCTCTCCTTTTCTTATATAGTTCAATACCAAAGCCCAGGGAATGGTGCTGCCTACTTCTATGGTGACTCTTTCCTCCCCTGTTAGTGTAATGAAGTCATTATATCACAGGCATTGCAACAGCTAGCCTATTCTATGTAAGTCGTTATAGGCATGCCCAGTGGTTTGTTTCCTAGGTGAGGGCAGATCCTATCAAGTTGACATCAATATTAACCATCACAACTGTCTTCCATGAAACTAAGCCAAAGTAAACCCTACCTCCTTCTGCAGCTTCTGCCAGGTATTTTATCACAGCAATGAGAAAATTAACCAAAATAGGTATGGAGCAAGTAGAAGAAATGTTGCCAAGATAACCAGAGGGGATGTGTTTCTAAGACTGCTTAGGAACTATTACTACATGAGTTGGGATAAAATAAATAAAGGATGATTTCAAATTAGAAGCAGAGAGTATAAAGACAAACTTTCATGTTATAATTTCAGGGGCTACTGCTCTCAATCTCTACTGTATCTTGAGAGCTATAAAGAGCATGTTAGCATGGCTTTTTCTTGTGCTTGACTTGCCTCACAGTTAACCACTTGCTGCTTTTGAACTTGGAAAATCTGTCTGGGACAGTTAAGTCCAAAGACCTTAGGAACATATATGTACATAGGAAGAAAGGAAAAAGAAGAATATGCTTCACCTGGAAAAATTTAGGGCACACACACACACACACACACACACACACACACACACACACACACACACACAAACTGTGGCCTTGAAGTCCATTTGGGACAGAAAAGGATGACAAGCTCCCTAGACTTGGTTGCATTATAAACCTGTCCTTATGCAGGTATGAAAATACATTATTACTGTTAGGATTCAAAAGACCCTTTTAAAATTTTCTCTCTGGGACAGGCTTAAATGAGGCCAGGATATGTCCCTGGGACTTTGGATGTTGCTTTTTGTTCCATACAGCATCTGAGGACTTAGAATACCACCCAACCTTCTGAGGTAAAGGCCTCGTTTCAAGCCTCTAGCTTGTCCTAGCAAACCATGAACTTGGAAAAATTCCAGCTTGGACTCCAGTGTGCTGATTGCTAGAAGGAAGACCAAGACAGTAGAGTTGTAGGGATAACTTAATGCCATTAAGTGCTGAGTAAAGCCACAGTGCTCTGAAATTTACCACACACGTTGTAGGGTCTTTCCTCCTTCTAGACTATTCTTCTCCACCTTATCTATAAACTGAGTACAACTCAAAACTGCCTCGTGCTCTTCTTACCTGCTCCCACCACTACTTGAGTTATACCTTCTTTCTGTTCGACTTGAACTATTTTATGTAGGAAACTCTCCAACAGCTTCCACTTTATCCTCTAAATATTTTTATTTTTATTCTTTGGATACATTACATCCTGACCATAATTTCTCTTACCTCTACTCCTCCCAGTCTCCCTCTCCTCTCTCCCTCAAATACACTCCTCCATTTCCTTCAAAAAATAAAAATAAAAGAGCAGATCTTCCAGGGATATCAACCAAACACGGCACAACAAATTACAATAAGACTAGGCACACACCCTCATATCAAGGCTGGATGAGGCAACCCAGCAGGAAGAAAAGGGTTCCAAGCACAGGTAAAACAATCAGAGACACCCCCACTCCTGCTGTTAGGGGGTCCCACAAGAACACCAACCTACACAACTATAATGTATATGCAGAGGACCTAGCTCAGATCCATACAGGGTCCATGATGTCTCTTCAGTCTCTGTGAGTCCCTATGAGCCCTGCTTAGTTGATTCTGTGGGTTTTGTTCTCGTGGTGTCTTTGACCCCTCTGGCTCTTAGAATCCTTCTTCTCTTCTGTGGTGTTCCTCTGGCATCACTTAGCGTTTGACTGTGGATCTCTGCATCTGCTCCTATCAGTTGCAGTATGATGCCTCTCTGATGACAATTTGGCTAGGCACCAATCTATGAATATAACAGAACATCATTAGGAATCATTTCATTGGCTTTTTTTTCTCCTCCAGTCGTATTTGGTTTTATCCTGACTAGCCTCTGGTTTCTGGCCATTCACGCAGTGTTAGGTGTGGAATCCTTCTCATAGCAAGAGGTTAAACTTAGAACAGTCATTGATTGGCCACTCCAACAAGTTCTGCACCACCATTACCTCAGCATATCTTGCAGGTAGGACATATTGTAGGGCGAAGGTTCTGTGACTGATTGATGCTGGGAGCCTTGCCTGATTACAGAAGCTGGCCAGTTTGGGACCTGTATCCCCCGTTAGTAGGAGACTTTGCTACAGTCACTCTCTTAGATTTCATGGAGTTTCCACTGCACTAGGTGTCTACATCACCCCCCAAATCCAGTTGTCTTTCCCAGTACTCTCTCCACCCCAACCCCTGCCTGAACCCTCATGTTCCCATCCCCACGTGCCCCTGGTCCACCCATGAAATCTATTCTTATTGTCCTTTCCCAGGGAGATTCATACATCCCCCCTTGAGCCTAGCCTCTTTGGATCTGTGGATTATAGTATGATTATCCTTTAATTCATGGCTAATGTCCACTTATAAGTGAGTACATACCATGTTTGTCTTTCTGGGTCTGGGTTACCTCACTTAGGATGATTTTTTCTAGTTCCTTCCATTTGCCTGCAAATTTTCTGATGTCATTGTTTTTTTTACTGCTGAATAACAATCCATTATGTAAATGTGCCACATTTTCTTTATCTATTCTTCAGTAGAGGGACATCTAGGTTGCTTCCAGGTTCTGGCTATTATGAATAAAGCTGCTGTGAACATAGTTGAGAATGTGTCCTTGTGATAGGATGGAGCATCCTTTGGGTATCTGCCTAAAAGGAGTAGAGCTGGGTCTTGAGGTAGATCAATTACCAGTTTTCTGAGGACTCTCCTTACTGATTTCTAGAGTGGCTGTACAAGTTTGCACTCCCACCAGCAATGCAGGAGTGTTCCCTTTACTCCACATCTTCACCAGTATGAGATGTCACTTGTGTTTTTGATCTTAGCCATTCTGACAAGTAAGATGGAATTTCAGAGTAGTTTTGATTTTTCTTTTCTTGATTGCTAATGATGTTGAACATGTAAAATTACTCTGTTAAAAATTCTCTGTTTCAATCTGTACCCCATTTTTAAAAACTGGATTATTTGGTTTTTGATGTCTAATTTCTTGAGTTCTTTATATATTTTATATATTAACCCTCTGTTGAATGTGGAGTTGGAAAAATCTTGTCCCATTCTGTACTCTGACATTTTGTCCTATTGACAATGTCCTTTGCCTTATATAATCTTTTGTTTCATAAGGTCCCATTTATTAATTGTTGTTCTTAGTGCTTGCACTATCAGTGTTCTGTTCAGGAAGTTGTCTCCCATGTCAGCGCATTCAAGCCTATTCCCTACATTCTCTTCTATCAGTTCAGTGTATTTATCTTGAGGTCTTCTATTCACTTGGACTATGGATCTATTTGCATTCAACTACATGCTGACATCCAGTTAGACCAGCACCATTTGTTGAAGATGCTTTCTTTCTTCCATTGTGTTTTTCTGGCATCTTTATAAAAAAAAAAAAGATGTCCATAGGTGTGTGAATTTATGTCTGGATCTTTGATTCTTTTATTGTACAACATTGTTTTCACTATCCTGGGTTCTATGGATTATGCTCATTATTAATAATAGCTAGGCAAGAAGAGATTAAACATGAAAGCCAGACTAGGAAAATTCTGGGAAGAAGAAGGGTGGAGTCAGAGTTGCCAGCAGATGCATATAGAAAAACAAAAAATACGGGATAGCCAAAATAATCCTGTACAATAAAGGAACTTCCAGAGACATTACCATCCCTGACTTCAAGCTCTACTATAGAGCTATAGTAATAAAAACAGCTTGGTACTGGCATAAAAACCGACATGTGGACCAATGGAATCGAATTGAAGACCCTGACATTAATCTACATACCTATGAACAGCTGATTTTTGACAAAGAAGCCAAAAGTGTACAATGGAAAAAAGAAAGCATCTTCAACAAATGGTGCTGGCATAACTGGATGTCAACATGTAGAAGAATACAAATAGACCCATAGCTATTGCCATGCAAAAAACCCAAGTCCAAATGGATCAAAAACCTCAACATAGATCCAGTTACACTGAACCTGATAGAAGAGAAAGTGGGAAGTAACCTTGAACACATTGGCACAGGAGACCACTTCCTAAATATAACACCAGTAGCATAGACACTGAGAATAACAATTAATAAATGGGACCTTCTGAAACTGAGAAGCTGACGTAAGGCAAAGGACATGGTCAATAAGACAAAACAGCAGCCTACAGAATGGGAAAAGATCTTTACCAACCCCACATCTGACAGAGGGCTGATCTCCAAAATATATAAAGAATTCAAGAAACTAGAGATCAAAATACCAAATAATCCAATTAAAAAATGGGTTACAGATCTAAACAGAGAATTCTCAACAGAAGAATCTCAAATGGCTGAAACACATTTAAGGAATTGTTTAACATCTTAGCCATCAGGGAAATGCAAATCAAAACATCTCTGAGATATCATCTTACACCTGTCAGAATGGCTAAGACCAAAAACACTGATGACAGTTTATGCTGGAGAGGATGTGGAACAAGGGGGACATGCCTTGATTGCTGGTGGAAATGCAATCTTACATAGTCACTCTGGAAATCTGTATGGTGGTTTCTCAGAAAATTGGGAATCAACCTACCTCAAGAACCAGCAATACCATTCCTGGGCATATACCCAAAAGATGCTCAACCACTCTACAAGGACACTTGCTCAACTATGTTCATAGCACCATTATTTGTAATAGCCAGAACCTGGAAACAACCTAAATGCCCCTCAACAGAAGAATGGATAAAGAAAATGTAGTACATTTACATAATGGAGTATTACTCAGCACTAAAAATACAATGGCATCATGAAATTTGCAGGCAAATGGATGGGACTAGAAAATATCATCCTGGGTGAGGTAACCCAGACTCAGAAAGACAAATACAATATATACTTACTCATAAGTGAATATTAGATGTAAAGCCAAGGATAACCAGGCTATAATCCACAACCTTAGAGAAGCTAGGTAAAAAGTAGGACCCTAAGAGGGACACACATGGATTGCCCCAGGAAGGGGAAATAGTTAAGATCTCCTGGGTAAACTGGGAGGGGGAGTACAGGGGAAGGAATGGGGGCATGGGAACATGAGGGATCAATTGGGGGAGGGACAGAGAGGGAGAGCAACAAAAGAGATATCTTGATAGAGGTAGACATTATGGGATTAGGGAGAAACCTGGTGCTAGGAAAATACCCAGGAACCCACAAAGATGATCCCAGCTAAGACTCCTAGCAACAGTGGAGAGGGTGCCTGAACTAGCCTAACTACTCTTAATCAGATTGGTGACTACCCTAATTGTCATCATAGAACCTACATCCAGTAACTGATAGAAGTAGATGCAGAGACCCACAGGTAAGCAGTGGGCCAAGCTCCTGGAGTTCAGTTGAAGAGAGGGAGGAGGGATTACAGGAGCAAAGTGGCTCAAGATCATGACGCGGAAAACCACAGAGAGAACTGACCTGAGTTAATGGAAGCTCACAGACTCTGGACTAACAGCTGGGGAACCTGCATTGGACCGAACTAGGCCCTGTGAATGCAGGTGACAGTTATATGGCTTGTTCTATTTGTGGTGGCTTGATCTGTTTGTGGGACCCCTGGCAGTGTGACCAGGACTTATCCTGGGTACATAAACTGGCTTTTTGAAGCCCATTCCCTATGGTTGGATACCTTGCTCAGCCTTGATACAGGGGGGAGTGGCTTGGTCCTGCCCCAACTTGATGTGCCAGCCTGTGTTGACTCTCTAACGGAGGTATTACCCCCTATGAGGAGTGGATGAGGGGTGGGGTCTGGAGGAGGTGCGGGGGAGCTAGAGAAGGGGAGGGAGGGGAAACTGTGGTTGGTATGTAAAAGGAAAAAAAATAAATCCTTAAAAAGGAAGTAATATAAAAAAGCCATGTAAAGATGGAAAATACACAGAGAATCTGAATACTATATGTTATTGTGTTTTCTTTGAATTTTTTGACTGATGAGGAAGGAGTAACAGCTGCTAAGAGACATTTGATTATAAATGTTGCTGGATTAATCCAACCTATATATTTTGAAAATATCTTGACTTCAAAATTTAAGTCAAAAGCTATGTTCCTTTGAAGAAGAGGTTATACTTTTATTTCCATAGGAAATGAGAGGTTCTGGATTCATTCGGGGTTAAGAAAAATGAGGTTTGATCAAGATCCCCTGAAATATCTCCAATGGGAACAGATGGCACAGATGATCCAGCATTTCAGAGCATCTCCATTGCAATTTCCTCTGACTTCTGCATCCTGAACAGTTTCAAGGCTGCTGGCCAAGCTGATCCAGCCTCACAGAATACTCCAGTCAGGACTTGACCATAATCCTAAATTTTCTCAGGATCCCCAAAAGATACCCTCCATCAGCAGGAAGTAGTCTAGGGAGCATTGCCCACATTTCCCAAAATGAATTATGAATGTTTGTCATTGTTGAGGAGGATTGCTTACAAGTTCTTATAGATAATTGTAGATGTAACCAACCTTCTTATTAAATAAGAAACACAGAACCAATGCAAAGAAGAAAGCCAAGAGGTCAGAGCTAAGAGCTAAAACCTTACCCTTCCTCCTGCAGTGGTCCTACCTCTCCGAACCAGAGCTACCCCTGTGTTAAAGTCTTTATATAGAGTTCCTGTTCTGCCTTCTCATTGGTTGTAAACCCAACCACATGACCGCCTCGTCACGGCCTGTCTGTATAGGCCTCCAGGTTTTCCATGATTGGTATTGAGATTAAAGGCATGTGTATCCAATAATGGCTGTATCCCTGAACACACAGAGACTTACCCAGCTCTGCCTACCAAGTGCTGGGATTACAAGCGTACGCCACCACTGCCCTGCTTTCCTATGGCTTGCTAATAGCTCTGACCCCCGGGCAACTTTATTTATTAACATACAAATAATTTTTTAATACAAATAAAATATCACCATAGATAATTGTCAAGAGAGAAGCTGAACAAAAGAGATTAGATTCAGGGATCTTGTTCTGAAAAGAAAAAAGGGGGGATATAGAAATGGTAGGATAAAAGGATAGATCATTGAATCTACTTTAATCTAATAAACAACTATTAATCTTACATATTTTACATTGGTATGGATTTTGGTTTATTGATACAAATTTAAAGTTAATTTTGTTATGCTATATGCATATTTCTACTCTTGTTTATGGTGTTATGTTTATGCAGCTCATTTAAAAATGTAATATGTAATTAAGAAATACAGACTAATAGTCATCTATAAAAGCAAACTTATAGTCATGTTAGTTAGGTTTTCATGGTCATACAGAGATATATTTCAGAAAGATAAGTAATTTTCAAATGCATCAAAGACCTACAGAATATAGAATTTAAAATGTTCTTAGAACTTAGACTTTTCTCAACAGTGAGACACGTCTGCTCCTGGCAATATGAATTACTTCAAAGAGGATGATAGGCACTGAAGAAACTCCATATGGAGTTTACTTTCTTTGTGGCAAAAGTTCACCACTGGACAAGAAACTGACCTTGCCTTGACTGCTGACAGTGCTGACAGTATGGTGTGCAAATTGGACAAGCAGGACACAAATGAAAGTTAATGCTGAACTTTACCAAGACATGGTGAGACAGTTCTTCAAAAATCCTGTTTCACAGGAAAGTCTGTCAGATATTCTAGGCCTGTAGGCCAGAGTTGGATGCCCCAATGTTGCAGAGGAACTTTGGGTGACTGTCCAGGCAGTTTGACATCCCTGTCATTAGGTAATATTTCATCCTTCTGGGGCCTTTGATGGAGTTGAAGACTAGATAATTATAATTATAGTTTTCCTTAGTTATGATAAAAGATAAATTAGATACAAACCTTTGGACTCACAAAGATAAGATAGATGATTGAGTATTTAATTTTATCAAATACAAATAGACATTGTAACAGTAATTCTTACTTGATAACTGTTTTGCTGTTATAATTTTACTATGTTAAGGTTAAAACCTTCCTTTTTAATTAGACAAAAAGGGGGAAATGCTGTGGAATATGCACATTGTTAATAATAAAGCTGATTGGCCAATAGCTGGGCAGGAAGAGATTGAGCATGAAAGCCAGACTAGGAGAATTCTGGGAAGAGGAAGGGCACAATTGCCAGTAGACACAGAGGAAGGGAAATGAGAATGACATACCGAGAAATGGTACCAAGCTAAGCAGTTAAACATAGATAAGAATTATGGATTAATTTAAATATAAGAGCTAGTTAGTGCTGTGGGATGGTCTGTATGTCAAGTGTGTTGCTGATTGGTCAATAAATAAATCACTGATTGGCCAGTGGCCAGGCAGGAAGTATAGGCAGGACAAGGAGGAGAATAAAGCTGGGAAGTGGAAGACTGAGTCAGAGACACTGCCAGCCGCCACAATGACAAACAGCATGTGAAGATGCCAGTAAGCCACGAGCCACGTGGCAAGGTATAGATTAATAGAAATGGATTAATTTAAGCTATAAGAACAGTTAGCAAGAAGCCTGCCATGGCCATACAGTTTGTAACCAATATAAGTCTCTGTGTTTACTTGGTCGGGTCTGAGTGGCTGTGGGACTGGCGGGTGAGAGAGATTTGTCCTGACTGTGGGCCAGGCAGGAAAACTCTAGCTACAAGTTAGTAATATGCCTGAGTGATTATTTGGAAGCAGATGTGGGATGGGGTGAGACAGAGAAAAGCCTCCATCTACACCTGGGTTTTTTGTTTTTCCACATGAACTTGGGTATTGTTCTCTCAAGGTCTGTAAAGAATTGTGTTGGAATTTTGATTGGGATCATATTGAATCTGTAGATTGCTTTTAGTAGGATGGCCATTTGTACTATATTAATCCTACTGATCCATGAACATGGAGATCTTGCCATCTTATGATATCTTCTTCAATTTCTTTCTTCAAAAATGAAGATTTTGTCATACAGGTCTTTCACTTGCTTGGTTAGAGTTACCCCAAGATAGTTTATATTGTTTGTGGCTATTGTGAAGGGTGTTGTTTCCATGATTTCTCTCTCAGCCTATTTGTTATTTGTGTATAGGAAGGAGCCTGATTTTTTTTGGTTAATCTTGTATCCAGCCACTTCACTAAAGGTATTTATCAGCTGTAGGAGTTTCTTGATAGAGTTTTTGAGGTCTCTTGTGTGTATACTATCATATCATCTGCAAATAAGTGATACTTTGACTCCTTTCTTTTCCAATTTGTATCCCCTTGATCTTCTTCAGTTGTCTTATTGCTCTAGCTAGAACTTTAGTTACTATATTGAATAGATATGGAGAGAATGGACAGCCTTGTCTTGTTCCTGATTTTAGTAGACTTGCTTTGAGTTTCTCTCCATTTAACTTGATGTTGGTTAAAGGCTTGGTGTAAATTGCCTATTATGTTTAGATATGTCCCTTGTATTCCTAATCTCTCCAAGACTTTTATCATGAAGATGTGTTGAGTTTTGTCAAAGGCTTTTTCAGCATCTAATGAGATGATCATGTAGTTTTTTTTTCCTTCAGTTTGCTTATATAGTGGATTACATTGATTGATTATTGTATGTTGAACCATTGCTGCCTGAAGCCTACTTGGGATGAGCCTACGTGATCATGGTGGATGATCTTTTTGATGTGTTCTTGGATTCTGTTTGTGACTATTTTATTGAGTATTTTTGCAGCTATGTTTTTGAGGGAAATTCATCTATAATTCTCTTTCTTTGTTCAATCTTTGTGTTATTTGGGTATCAAGGTAACTGTGACCTCATAAAATGATTTTGGCAATGTTCCTTCTATTTCTATTTTGTGGAATATTTTGAGGAGAATTGGTACTAGCTGTTCTGTGAAAGTTTGGTATAATTCTGTACTAAATCTATCTTGTCCTGATCTTTTCTTGGTTGGGAGACTTTTGATAACTGCTTCTATTTTCTTGGAGTTATAGGTCTATTTAAATTGTTTATCTTATCTTGATTTGATTTTGGTAAGTGGTACCTATTGAGAAAATTATCCATTTGTTTTAGATTTTCCAATTTTGTGGAGTTCAGGTTTTTGAAATATGACAAAATGATTCATTGGATTTCCTCAGTATCTGTTGTTATGTCCCCCATTTTGTTTCTGGTTTTGATAATTTGGATATTCTATTTCTGTCTTTTAGTTAGTTTGGATATAAATTTGTCTATCTTGCTGACTTTGTCAAAGAACCAACTCTCTGTTTCATTGATTCTTTGAATTGTTCTCTTTGTTTCTATTTTATTGATTTCAGCCCTGAGTTTGATTATTTCCTGACATTTCACCCTCTTGGATGTATCGGCTTCTTTTTGTTCTAGAGCTTTTAGGTTTACTATTAAGTTGCTAGTATCTGATTTATCCATTTTTTTTTCATGTAGGCACTTAGTGCTATGAACTTTCCTCTAAGCACTACTTTCACTATGGCCCTTAAGTTTGGGTATGTTGTGCATTCAATTTCATTGAATTCTAGAAGGTCTTTTCTCTTTCTTATTTCCGTCTTGACCCAGTTATCATTCAGTAGAGTTTCCAGTTTCCATAAGTTTATATGCTTTCTGTTGTTGAAATCCAGTTTTTATCTGTGGTTATCTGATAGGATGCAGGTAATAGACATTATCTCAGAGTAAAGGGTTGGAAAAAGATATTCCAAGCAAGTGGGCCTAAGAAACAAGCTGATGTAGCCATTCTAATATCTAACAAAATAGACTTTAAATGAAAGTTAATCAAAAGACTCAAGGAAGGACTCATCAAAGCAACATCCACCAAGATGATTTTTCAATTCTTAACATGTA
Organism: Peromyscus californicus insignis; assembly: GCF_007827085.1. NCBI lineage: Eukaryota > Metazoa > Chordata > Mammalia > Rodentia > Cricetidae > Peromyscus > Peromyscus californicus. The sequence goes on from NW_026294391.1 coordinate 3,072,487, forward strand.
GGCCCCAAACACAAGGGTACCCACATTTGTAAAGGAAAGACTACTAAAGCTCAAATCACACATTGAACCTCACACATTGATAGTGCGAGACTTCAATACCCAACTCTAACCAATGGACCGATCATCCAGACAAAACCTAAACAGAAATACTGGAGCTAAAAGATGTTATGAACTAAATGGACCTAACAGACATCTAGTGAACATGCTGTGGATGATTGTTTGATAAATAAAACACTGAATGGCCAGTAGCCAGGCAGGAAGTATAGGCGGGACTAGAGAGAGGAGAAAGGAAAGGACAGGAAGGCAGGAAGGGGAGACACCAGTTGCCATCCAGGGAGCATCTTGTAGAGGCAACAGGTAAAGTCACGGAACATGTGGCGACATATAGATTAACAAAAATGGGTTTAGTATAAGAGTAAGAGCTAGACAATGGTAGGCCTGAGCTACTGGCCAAGCAGTTTAAATAATGTAAGAGTCAGTGTGTTTATTTTATAAGTGGGCTCTGGGACTGGCGGGCCTGGGTGGGAGCTGGAGAGAAACTCTCCAGCAAGAACATTTTACCCTGTGGTGATATATTGTTTGTAATCTAAGAAATAAAACTTGCCTGAAGATTAGAGGACAGAGACAGCCACAGAGGTCAGGCAGTGGTGGCACACACCTTTAATCCCAGCACTAGGAAGGTTGAGACAGGAAGTGATATGGCTGCATAGAGAAAGGAATGTAAGGCAAGAGGAGACAGGTACTCTCTCTCTCTCTTTCAGGGTGAGGAGTTGGTGATTAAAGATGTGTGCTACTACCCCTGGCACTTAGTTTCATCTTATCTGGGACAGTTTCTCAGATTTTCTTTGGTTTTGATGACCATGCCAGTTTGAAGAATACTGACCAGATGTTTTGTGGAATGTCTCTCAAGTTGGTTATACAGGGGCATAGGATTTTGGAAGGAAAACCATAGAGGCAAAGTGTCCTTTTTCTCACATTATATCAAGGGCACAAACTACTAAGTGACTTATTGCTTCTGATGTTCACTTTGATTATTTAAGGCAGTGTTTGTGAGGTTTTTCTCCTAGAAAGTTACCTTTAAAAAACTTCCTTCTTTGTTCTGACAATAAATTCACTTGACACCAAAAGAGTGTAGAGTTAAATTCTACCTCCTTATGAGATGAGTCTTGAGAAGGAAGGGGAGTCTATCTAAATTCTTTGGATTTCTATACCAGATATTTGTGTCTTCCATTTATGTCTTTAGCTATTGATTTATATCAGGATTGATTTGTGGGTACTTGTTTTATCCCCTGAGTTCCATCCCAATACTGTATTGTGTGTTTTGTTGTTAAAATCATCCTAGTCTTGGTCACTGGGAACTTTAATGGGGCTCATCTGTCCCTCTGAGCACTTCCTTAATTTCTGGCATTCTATAATGCTCCAGTGTCATCTTGTGTATTTTCTCTCCTAACCCCAGAATCAAGCATTTTTCTAAAAACTCTCAGTTCTTTTGATTTGTTTTTAAAGTTTAAATCAACTGTTAATAATTGTACATAATTATGGGATACGGCATAATGATTCAGAATATTTATGACTTATGTAGTGATTATCATGGCATGTTTAGGTTATCCATCAACTCAAATATTCACATTTGCTATTTCCTTGCCATGAGAACACTGAGAACTTCCTGTTTAGCTATTCGGAATCATACGGCATAATATTGCTAACTATACTTACCCCATTTCTCTGTAATAGAATATGAGAACACTGAGAACTTCCTGTTTAGCTATTTGGAATTATACAGCATAATATTGCTAACTATATTTACCCCATTTCTCTGTAATAGAATATCCAAACTTATTCTATTACCTGTCTGACTTTGGACCTGTTAACAAATCTGCCGCCCACTCTGTTCTGTCTACTTCATGGGATTATTACCTTCAGCCTCCAGAATATTATTAGCAGCCATGATCTGGGCACTGGCTATACTAATTGCTCTTGGGAATATTTACTTTTAGGCTTTCTTAGATAACAGACTTAGGAAATATACATATACACGCTCATACTCACATATGCACTCACACCTGTAATTATTTTTGTATCTCTCCATGTGTTTCTACAGAAAGCTAAATGTGAGTTCAAACTGATGTTTCTGACTCATCCTGTGTGACATGGAGCATTCCATTCTGGTTTTCTACTATTATTTATCTGAAACTTCTCCCACCAACAGTGAGAAACCTAGTTCCTGTAATCCAGTTTATTTAGTCACAGGTACCAGCACACAAGTATGGCAATGTTATTAAAATGATCCATCTGTTCACCCTTGGAGAAGCAACTTTATCAACTAGAATAGTTTAACAGATAGTCCCTTCTGCTTTCAGTCTTACACTGTATTGTGAAAATGTCATTTTACATTACTTAGATCAGCATCTTTTGTCCCCCAAACTCTTCAGCTAGGTAACATGTTACATTTGTAATAATATTAGACTACTTTCCTCACAATCTGTATCTCATTATGGATTCTCTAAGTTCTTAGCTAATTTTAAAAATTTGGACTCATTAAGGTTCACTGTTTGTGCTGCTAAGGTCCCTGTGTCATGACAAATCTACAGCCTGAAAAAAACCCTGTGCTTCCTCTAAACACAGTTACTATGCACCCCAAACTCCTTGGCACACACAAGAAGATAAGCTTCACAAGGATGGGAATTTATGTTTGTTTGATTGTTTACTTGTTCTTTTGAGACACGATCTCACTACATAGCCTTAGATAACCTGGAACTTTTTATCTAGACCAAGCTAGCCTCAAACTCAGAGATGCACCCACTTCTGCTTCCTCAGTATTGAGTTTTAAAGGAATGTGCCACTAAGCCTGGCTGGACAGAAATTTTTGAGTGTTGATTTCCTGTTGTGTTCTAAGTACATAGGAAAGTGAAAGACACATAGCATGTGTTCAATAAATACACTTGTGGAATGAGTGAAAGTCTTTACTCTTATCTTTCTACTCTTCCTTATCACTCACAGTAAACCTTATAAAAGTCAATAGGAACACATTTGTCCCAGTCCTCTGTGCAGGTCCAGGCCAACTTCTCTTCCCAAGAATAGGTTATGCATCCCACCCCCATAGAGTAAGCGCACCATGTGCAGAACTCTACTATTTTCTATAGTTGTTTTCTCAACTTGGTCCATGTTCCTCTGATAGATTTTTTAGCTCTATGGAGATTTTTTATATTCCATCATAGGGAAACTGGAAGAGGAATGGCTGGTTATGTAGAGTTTCTTTAAGTATAGCTTAGCCTTTTTATGCTGTTAAGCAGAAAGTAGTTTTATTTTGCTGTTTGTTTTCATTTATTCTGTTTCCCATAATAAAACAGGGAGACAGCTCATCTATCTATCTATCTATCTATCTATCTATCTATCTATCTATCTATCTATCTGATACACATACATATCAGAGTATGTGCCCATTTGGAGCTAGATAGCCCCCACTTTCTTTGTAATTCCAGAAGTTAAATCTTTAAAAAATTGCAAGAGCTATAAGAATACAGACAAGGATTGCTCTACAAGGTTTGTTCTTTAAGGCATGCTCTTCAAACTTTAGAGTGCATCCAAATCACCTGGAAGGCTTTTAGAAAAACATTGCTGGTCATTAAACTCAAATTATCTGATTTGGTATCTTGGTATGAGATCTATGAATTCATATTTCTAAAAAGTTCCCATGTGATGGGGTGATGGAGCTAATCTGAACATCACATCATTATTTAAAGCAAAAGAAGAAAGGTATTTAAATTAGCAATAAAGGTCTTGACAGAAACCAATGTGACATAAAAATTGTGTAGATAACTGCAAACAAAGATCCTAAGAGGAAAAAAACACATGTACTGTAACCAAATCAAATATTTAAAGAAGCTTATCATCCAACTTAAAAAAGGCTCCTTTGGCCAAAGGCAGGACAACTTGACCTTCAAAAAGGGTAATTATCAGATTCAAATCCATCAAATGTGTTTAAATACAAAAATCCCTAATATTCTAAAGAACTTTTGGTCACCATCAGGATATAATAAAAGGGGAAAATTGTGCATTTATCTTGATTTTAGTACATCAACCCTTTCCCTGTGTAAAAATTATAAAAGAGAGGCAATGTATTTTTATAAAAGTATTTTAAAAGTATTTTAATTCATAAAATGGGGAATAATAGAAATAAGATGTCATTATCTTTTATCTGCTCAGTTACTTAGCCAATCCAAGCACTGAACAGAACAGCAACTAATGTTCTAAAAGAGAGACCCTCATATTTTTGGGACTTTATCAATGAGAGAAGAAAACATCACCTACATGGAGGAAAGCATCAAAATGGACCACGGTTTCAGATTCAGTCAACAGGTGTGATGAGATTTTTGAACAGCATGGTATTTTACTTCACCTCTCAGTACAAATCAGAAATCAGAGATTGAGATTGCATATTGCTTACTGTGCATAACTACTAATTGCAGATGCCACCTCTGGATGAACTGCAACATGTTGATTCTGGTAGTCTCCAAATCAGTTTGGCTTTATCAGGGGAAAATACTATGTCACCATTCCTAACATCTTCCTCTATGATGCTAGAGGAAGGATGCTTCCTTCCTCCAAGGCTAGCCTGATAAAGGGACTTGAGCATTTTTAATTTTGTGAACATATTTCTTTAGTTTAAGAAATCTATAAACATCATACTATCTGCCCTGGACTTGCCATCACCCTTTGTGTGGAGTCTGTATTTTCCTTTCTCTGTGGTTTGGCCTCTGAAGGAGTTTTGCCTACAGGAAGGGGACATTGCTGATAGGGAGACTCAAGAATTTCCTTTGCAATTCTCACATTTCTAAAAGCACATTAATAAATCATCTTCTTAAATACATTGTATTGCTATGAAGTTGTCCTAAGGAAACTGATCCATTCTCAATGGACTGTTAAGCCACAATTAAGGGCTGCCTAAGGTGAGCTTCTGTCCTCAGCCTGTGCCTATGCTCATAGACACTGACTCAAAGCACAGTGGTGAAGTGAAATATATAAGCCTGCAGATATAAGCCTGACTTCACCACTGTGATGGTAACCATTCTAGGTCTCCACTCCCTCATCTGTAAAATGGAGACAATAATAGAACCCATCACAGAGATCAAATAAGTTAAGGAAACAAAAAACCACTGTGAGAGCACCTGGCCCCAGGGTTGGAGAGATGGCTCAGTGGTTAAGAGTGCTTGCTACTCTTGCAGAAGGCCCAAATTTGTTTTCCAGAATACATGATGGGTGGTTCACAATCTCTAGGAGCTCTAATAACCCAGAGGGCAGCTGTACACGCAAGTGCACTACTTGCTCTTCTCCAGCATACATAATTAAAAAAATAAAAATAAATCTGTAGCTAGAGTTTTCCTGCCTGGCCCATGGTCAGGACAAATCTCTGCCACCCACCAGTCCCGCAGCTGCTCAGACCCAACTAAGTAAACACACAGAGACTTATATTGCTAGCAAACTGTACGGCCATGGCAGGCTTCTTGCTAACTGTTCTTATATCTTAAATTAACCCATTTCTATTAATCTATAAGTTGCTATGTGGCTCATGGCTTACCGGTATCTTAACAATGTTGCTTCTCATCCTGGCAGCTGGCAGTGTCTCTCTGACTCATTCTTCCTGTTCCCAGAATTCTCTTTTCTGCTTGTCCTACCTATATTTCCTGCCTGGCTACTGGCCAATCAGCATTTTATTTATACAGAGCGATATCCACAGCATAAATCTTTAAAAAATGAATATATCCACATACATTCCTAAATGCACCTTGTTCAGTCTGCTTCTATGTATGTTTTCAGGGCTGACCATTTGGCATTAGATAGCCAATTGGTATGTTCCTCCTTAGGGAAGACTGTTTCTCCTGCTCTCAACATTCCTTAGTTGCCTGTGTAGGGTTGCTTTGTGTAGGCTTTCCCCCATTCACATTAGTATGTCTATTGTTGTTGTCCTTATTAAGCTCCTGCATAGGCAGTCATGTTGATTGGACATTATGCATGTAGCCACCATTACTAGTAGACACAATCTCACAGCAAACACTTCCTGAGCTTAGGTACAGAAGTGTTTTGTAGATGTATCTGTTGAGACTGGGTTCCACAACTCTGCATTTTGATTGGTTGTGCTTTTCTGTAATGGTCTCTGTCTGTTGCAAAGAGTAGTTTCATTGATGAAGGGGGAGGACTACACTAATCTGTGGGCATAAAGACAATTATAATTTCAAAATAAAAGAAGTAATAAAAAGGGAACAACAAATGAAAAATGCCAGAATGAAACCTAATTCTTTGTAAATTGACAATGAATTTTAAAAATGAAAAAAAAAATGGCTGGGCCACAGAAATGTGCCCAATGAGTATAAACTACTTGGCAGTTGAACATTCTGGTTAATAACAATTACTGCAATCCTGAGAGCCACTCTTGACATTGACTGTAAATATCTTTGCAACTTTTAAGACTAGATTTTTGCCAGCAAACATATTCTTGAAGGATAATTGAACTTGAAGTTTTAAAGTAAAAATAATTTTGTTATTTACATAAACACAGCATACATAAAGAGTGAAATAAAAATTTCTATAAAGCTTGACTATAAAGTTTAAAGCTTGTAAGAAATGTCTCACTGGAAGTATAAGACTCACCTGTAGTTTCTGTTATCGGAGGAGTTTGATTCTGTGAAGACAATGTTATTTTAAAGTCCTTAGGGGCTGCCTTTTTGAAGTCACTACTTCAGATAAGATAGTCAGCTATGAAAAGACTACTTATACTGGAAATGGCTCTCTACATTAACAGAATTAAAGTAGAGTTAATAATCAGAACATCATACATCATAGTGGCTCTATCATATCATTAGTAACTGGTACGAGAAATCTTTTTCCCTCTCATTTTTGTATGTGTGCATGTTTTAGTAGTGTGTGTGTGTGTGTGTGTGTGTGTGTGTGTGTGTGTGTGTGTGTGTGTGTGTGTATGTGTTGTATGCTTGTGAATGTGGAGGCCAGAGGTTGATATCAGTTTCTTCCTGAATAACTAACTCTCCACCTTAAGTATTGAAGCAAGGTTTCTCTTAGGGGATCAGAACTCTGATCTTTGTTTGGGCTTGCAGAGCAACTGCTTTATTTGTTGATCCATCTCTTCAGCCATGGCAAGTTAAATCTTTGAAGCAGTCATGCCCTTGTCTTCTTGGGGTTAGCAAAGTCAAGGGAGAGGCTATCTACATGTGGGCATGGTTAGCAGAGTTAGATAAAAAAAAAAGATGGGTCGATCAGAGAAGAAACATAATCATTGGGCAGAAATAAGACTGGTGTAGCTCAAAACAGCACATGTAGATGTGATCTGTGCTCTTTCTCTGAAGGATGATGCAATTTGTTTTGAGTATAAGAAATGATGCCAGGCGGTGGTGGCACATGCCTTTAATCCCAGCACTCAGGGAGGCAGAGCCCTGTGAGTTCGATGCCAGCCTGGTCTACAGAGCGAGATCCAGGACAGGCACCAAAACAATACAGAGAAACCCTGTCAAAAAAAAAAGGAGGAGGCAAATAAGACTGGAATCATATAGCATAAGCACAAGGAATTCTGGCTATGCTAGCTTTGATTCATGTTCTCTGTCTCTCTCTGTCTCTGTCTCTGTCTCTGTCTCTGTCTCTCTCTCTCTCTCTCTCTCTCTCTCTCTCTCTCTCTCTCTCTCTCTGTGTGTGTGTGTGTGTGTGTGTGTGTATACTTTCTCACTGATCTTCCTTCTTTCTTCTAGATAACCAGTGCCCCCAAGCCTTCTTCCTGTTTCAGCATATCAGAACTCTTCTTGGCCTTAAAACTTTATCCTCCTAAAAGAGCATAGGGCTAATGAAGTTCACCATGGTATATTTATTTTCTATTTTTAATTTTCTTTTTATTTATTCTTTGTATCTTTCACATCATGCCTCCTGATCCCATCCATCTCCCCTGCCTGCTGTGGGATGGTCTGTATGGCAAATGTTTTGCTAATTAGTCAATAAATAAAACACTGATTGGCCATTGGCTAGGCAGGAAGTATAGGTGGGACAAGGAAGAGAATAAAGCTGGGAAGTGGAAGGCTGAGTCAGAGAGACACTGCCAGCTGCCACGATGAGAAACAGCATGTGAAGATGCTGGTAAACCACGAGCCATGTGGCAAGGTATAGATTAATGGAAATGGATTAATTTAAGCTGTAAGAGCAGTTAGCAAGAAGCCTGCCACGGCCATACAGTTTATAACCAATATAAGTCTCTGTGTGTTTACTTGGTTGGGTCTGAGCTGCTGTGGGACTGGCGGGTGAGAGAGATTTGTCCTGACTGTGGGCCAGGCAGGAAAACTCTAGCTACAAATGGCGCCCAACGTGTTGGCAAGAGTTTCCACCTAAAAACTGAGTAAAAAGATTCTAAAACAGAGCTAAAAACAGTTCCTAGTTGTCTCTTTCAAGTTAGCGTCAGCCTGCCAGTTTGAGCTACTGGCGGGTTCCTAGCGTGCATGCTCGACCTGCTGTATGGCGGGAATGAGGCCTCTGCAAGTGGCACATTAAGCTGTGTGGTGGATTTAGCCTTTGCTAGTACAAAACAACAAAAAAAAGAGGTTTCTAGGCTACACTCTGCTTTGATAGAAGCATAGACCCACTATTTCTGAGAGTTGATGCCTCCCAGAGCTGGCAGAAAACATATCACCGCCATGTTGGGAAGCTGAAGTGGGCGGAGCCAGCAGCGCCAGCCCTGTTTCAGGCTTAGAAGGCTGCAGTTCAAAGCAATAGGCTCAAGCTAATATAAAAAAATAAGCCACGTAAAGATGGCTACCACACAGAGAATCTGGATTATGTTCTCTTTGATATTCGTAACTAAAGAAAAACATTTGATTACAAAAGCTGTTGAGTTATGCCAAAATGTATATTTTAAAGGTACCTTGACTTCAAAATTTGGATGTAAGGATATGTTGCTTTGGAAAGGAGGCTCTGCTTTTGTTTCCACAGAAAGCCAGAGGCTATGGATTTGTTCTAGATTAAGACACATCAGGTTTGACCAGCCAAGACCCCCTGAAAGGTCTCCGATGACACCATGGCCCAGATGATCCAACATCCAGAACCGTTTCAAGGCAACTGGCTCAGACGATACACCCTCATGGACTACTCCATAACCCTAAAATATTCTTTGTGTCCCCATAAGATACAGCGCCCCCCTCCAGCAGGAAGTAGTAAGAGAAGCTACGCCCAAATTCCCAAATATACCAAGCTGACTTTGGAGATGTGTAAAGGTTAAAACCTTCCTTTTTAAGAAAAGAAAAGGGGAAGTGCTGTGGGATGGTCTGTATGTCAAATGTGTTGCTGATTGGTCAATGAATAAATCACTGATTGGTCAGTGGCCAGGCAGGAAGTATAGGCGGGACTAACAGAGAGGAGAATTGAGAGAACAGGAAGCTGGGTGAGAGAGACACTGCCAGTCGCCATGATGAGAAACAGCATGTAAAGATGCCGGTAAGCCATGAGCCATGTGGCAAGGTATAGATTAATGGAAATGGATTAATTTAAGCTGTAAGAGCAGTTAGCAAGAAGCCTGCCACGGCCATACAGTTTGTAACCAATATAAGTCTCTGTGTTTACTTGGTCGGGTCTGAGTGTCTGTGGGACTGGCGGGTGAGAGAGATTTGTCCTGACTGTGGGCCAGGCAGGAAAACTCTAGGTACACCTGCCCCTGCCCAATAAAACAAAATAAAACTTAAGAGAAAAAAAGGGGGGGAAGGAAGGGAAAATCTCTTCATGGAAGCTGCAGTGAGAAACAGTGAGCCATGCAGTAAACCCTTTTATCCATACACTTTTACATGCAGGCATTTATTGCAAAGAGTCATTGGTTCTCTGTTACACCATTGACACTGGGCCCTCACTGGGACTCTTCCTGGACATCTGGTTATTGCCCTGTGTTGTGGAGATCCTGCAGCCATAGGTTCCCAGGACTGACCCCAACACCCAGTGCTCCAGCAGATCACAGATGTTGGGGTGGGCCAACTCATAACCCTGGTTTTGGGCCTGGGTATTTGCAGGGTTGGTCAGCCTGCCTGCTCTCCACTGTCTTCACCACCAGGTGAGCTCTTCAGTATCACAGGTGATGCAGGTGTCAGGAGGCAAGGGGAGGAGGGCATCTTTCCCTTACCTATGCTACCACATGGCGGGGCGTGACCTGTTCTCCATTATCACTCCTCAGGGCTAGCTTGCCTATGTTGCTACAAGCAGTCTCAGCTCTATTGTGCTGCCCAGGTGAGGTGTAGGACCCTTTCTCCTTAGCACTTCAGCCAGTGAGGGGTAGGAACAGTTCTCTCTAGTGTTACAGCCAGTGAGGGGCAAAACCAACTCTCTACAGCCCTATCCTTTCTGCCTTCATTAGGGTCATAGACCAAGTCATGGCCCTTCACAGCAGCCCAGACCCAAACATCTGGCCCTGAGTGGCAGTAGGTCTTCTGTGTGAACCCATTCCTCACCACTCTTGCCCCTTCAAATCTGCCTCTCTCCCATGCACATGACTCATTCTGCCCACCTCCCCCCTACACTATACTGCCACCCTGTATTCATTCACTATACTGGTGCCTGATTGCCAGAGGTGCCAGGCAGGCTCTTGTGTAAACTTCTTCCCAACCCAGGTCGAGACCTGGGCCTGGTATATTTCTTAAGAGTAGTTTTTCTCTCTCCTTCCCTCCCTCTCTCCCTCCCTCCCTTCCTTCCTTCCTTCCTTCCTTCCTTCCTTCCTTCCTTCCTTCCTTCTGTCTTTTGTTTTTGCCCTCCTTTTGTAAGACAGAGTCTTACTATGTACCTCTGGCTGGTCTAGAACTCAGTATGGAGACCAGGCTGGCCTTGAACTCACAGAGATCCACCTGCCTCTGCCTCTTGAGTGCTAGGATAAAGGTGTGTATCACCATTTCTGATGGTGAGTAGCTTTTCAAGCTAATGCTTTATTGTGGTATTGAGTCACTAATAAAGAGTAAATCTTGATATTTATAAGAGACCTGCTGCTGTGGAATATTCCTTTTGTACACTGTAAATATTTGTCAGTTGAATTGGTTTAATGAAATGCTGATTGGCCAGTAGCCAGGCAGAATGTATAGGTGGTACGACCAAACTAAAGATGATGGGAAGGAGAAGGGTGGAGTTACCAGAGAGATGCAGAGAAAGCAAGATGAGACTACCTAACTAAGAAAAGGTACCAAGCCACGTGGCTAAACATAGATAAGAATTATGAGCTAATTTAAGTGTAAGAGGTAACTAGTAACAAGCCTGAGCTAAATATTTGTAATTAATATAAGCACCTGTGTGGTAAATTGGGAAGTGGCTACTATGTATTTGGGAACAGGTGGTTGGGACAGAAAACATCTATTTACAAAACTGCTATTATTTAAAGTAATAACTATTTTAGAACTGAAGTAATTTGTCCTTGGATGTATAGCTTGTACATATTGTTCCAGATTCCAAACCTAGGGGTTAGGGCTCTAGAACTGTTGCTCTGAAATCACCTGTGCGTCTTAGATTGCTTGCAGATTAGCAATCATTGACCAGGCTACATCATGTTTTCTTCTTTGGAGTGCACTGTACTTTCAGGTTGGAGGAGCCTGAGTCATCTTGAGTCTCTCTGAACCACTGTCAGTGTTTCTGGAAAGAAAAGAGAGGTTAGGTAGAGACTTTGACCTTTCCCTATAACCCACCTGGAATAGGAACCCCACATCTGAGAGATAAGGGACTTGTACACAAGATGAGTTTTAAGAGGAGGAAGTGAAGCCTGAACTACATAGAGGGCTACAGAAAGAGCAGTAAAATGTGTTGAATGACTGAAGAAAGTGATTAAAAGAAGAAGATTAGTGTGGGAAAATTGAAAACAGGAGAATGTGCTTTTTGAAATTAGTCAAGAACACTAAAAAGAAATCAATCAATCAACAATAACAAAAACTAGACTCAACTGTGGTCTTTATAGTTTTGTTGACCCAAATGGAACTTTCAAATTATTTAATAATCTCTTTTCATTAGCTAATGTGCTTGCTTGCACTTTGCCAAAAATATTTGCATCTGAGTGAATGATCCTCTTTATATCCATGTATGAATTTGATTACACTAGATACCTGAAATAAATGGTGTCATAGACATTTGCCCTTTTATATCTGGCTTATTCACAGGTTCTAATGTATTAGAATTTTATAACTTAATTGTTTATTGTACAAAATAATGAGTTTCATTATGACATTTTCATGTGTATATGTATACACAAGTCATTTTACTTTGTTCATAGTCATCCCTCACTGCACTTTTCATTACTTTTTTGTTGTTTTGTCTTTTTTTTTTTCCCAGAGCTGAGGACCGAACCCAGGGCCTTGCGCTTGCTAGGTAAGCGCTCTACCACTGAGCTAAATCCCCAACCCCACTTTTCATTACTTTTAAAAGTTGCATTACATGGATACACTGCAGTTTGTTTATCCATTCATATCTTGATGAATATTTGGATTACCTCTATCTTTTAGCTATTGTCAATAATGCTGCCATAAATCTTTGTGGATTTTGTCTTAGGAAAGTGGAAAGTTGAACTTAGGGAAGAGAGGCATAGTGGGTCTTTAGGATACTTTCTTACTAGGTCATTGGAGTAAACTTTGCTTGGGTAAATGAACCAGTATTGAATCCAGCCCAAGTTAGTAGAGCTTCACACCTGAGTTTGGTAGCAAAAAATCTGTTGATGAGCAAAGTTACTCAGCATCGCTTGCAAACATTTTTTTAAAATCTCCTGAGGCTCTTAAAAGGAAGAGGGACAGATGAGTTGAAGCAAATCCATTTTATTCCTTTCAGGCAAAGTCTCTCATTGGATCCAGGGCTTACTGTTTCAGGCACCTTGACTAGCCAGCAAGCCTCAGTAATCTTTCTGTCTCCAACATCCTCTTCTAGCTTCTGCATGGGTGCACATAGGTGCATCCCCCACACACACCCTACACACATGCATACATATACAATAACCATAATAAGACATAATTTTGATAGAAAACAAATTTGATAGGAAACTTAGATTCAACATTTTTAGTATATATGTAAGAAGAACAACATGATATTTTAACACATGCACATTATACAAGATGGGTGTTTTATTGTTGTTGTTGTTGAGAATGTTTCTTGATTTGCTGCTCAGATGCAGGTCATGCTAGTCAGAAGAACCAGTAAGAGGCCCACCTGCCTTCTGAACCCTCCCATGTCCTCGGTTCAGATCCCAAAGGACCAACCCACTGCCACCCCTTCCTGCCCCACTGCTCATACCCTCAACTGTGACCCTGCCCCCATGTTGATATCCATTGCTCAGGTATAGGCCCCACCAGTCTGAAGAACAGGTGCAGGCCACACCAACCATTAAAACAGACCACACCAACCATAAGAACAGATAGGCAAACTCACACAGAGAGTCCCTGCTGGACCAGAGACCACAGTGGCCACCAGAACTCTAGATAGATGACCCACCCATGGACCTCCTCCACTCTTTCAGTGTCCCTGACCAACACTATCTCCAATCCCCACTCCCCTCCTCATCACCATGTCCCACCTCCCAACTTGGGTGGAGGCCCTCTGCTAGACCAAAGGCTAGTGGCCAGAAGTCCAGCCCCAACTCAGATGGAGAATCTCTGTTGAACCAGAGGTCACACTGTCTGCCAGAAATCCAGACCACAAAGACAAGAAACAGAAACCAAGAAACAAACCACCCATCCAACAAAGACAAACTCAGAAATCGGCACCTAGACCTATAATCACTTCAAACCCAGATGCCTAGATACCAGTGTAAGAACACAATCAACAATAGTAAGGACAGTATGTCACCACCAGAGCCCAGCTATCATACAACAGCAAGCCCTGAATATTCCAACACAGCAGAAGCACAAGAAAATGACCTTAAAACCAACTTTATGAAGATGATAGAGGTCTGTAAAGAGAAAATGAATAAATTCCTTAAAGAAATCCAGGAAAACACAAACAAACAATTGGAAGAAATGAGGATGTTTCTCAGAATATTGATAGTCTGTTTTCTAAAGTAGGATACACTGCTTAGAATTTAGAGAGTTTCTGTTGAGCTGAATTTTCATAACTTATCCGTAAACAGAAAAGCATAGACAGCTCATTCTGGATTGAATTGTATCTCTTCTCTCCCAATTCATGTGTTGAAGTCCTAGTTCCCAGTAGAAATCAATCTTTTATTTAACTAGAGACAAGAGATGTCTATTGCTTCAAGATCCTCAGACATAAGCTTGGATTAACACATTTATAAGAAAACCTGAAGCTTGAATGTATATTAATTCTGTATGAAAAAAATAGGAAGTTTTCATAAAGCTTGTTTCATGCCAAAATGCAATAGTCGTACCAAGACAAGGCACTTTGTAGTTGAGTTGTCAGGTGTTCTAGCTGCCTTCTTTTTCATGGACGATCATTTTTACTCGGACAAATGACTGCAGACAAATCATGATTATTTGACCAGTGTATTTGGCAGGTATTTTCTTAAAAATCAATGAAGTGTGGCTGTTATTTCAAGGAAAACCACTGACAGGATTTATTGCCAAAGATAAAATTCCAGCTTTCAAGAAGAAATTAGAATTTTGGAAAGTTTGTATGTGCTACCACGAGTCTGCCAGCTTCCCAATACTTAAAGAACTTTTCTGAAGAGATTGGTATTAATACTAAGAAATACGATATAAAAATTTCTTTTTTAAATAATGAAACACATCTATATTGGGAAGATCTATCTAACATGGTGAACTGATATTTTTCAGATGATCAATTTTATAAAACTTTTTAAATGAAATTATACATGAGTAGAAAAAGCCTAAGTACAAGACATATCAGTGAATTTTAGTATGACAGAGAATAAAAAACTTATTGATGTGGTCCTAGTTTCCATTGTGAAACTATTTTTGCATATGAATATTTATGTGGTGTGTGTATGCATGTGTACATGTATGCACATGTGTGGAATCTCAGTGTTAATGTTGGGGAGCTTCCTTAATTGCTCTCACTTTATTTATTGAGAAATGGTCCAAGGATCCATGTGATCTGGCTCCTCTGCACTGGGATCACAGGCAGCTGCTGTGCCTGACCTGGCCTGTACATAGGCTGTGGGATTTGAACTCCAGTCTTCATTCAGGCTTGTAAGGCAAGTGATGTACTTGCTGAGCCATGCCCCAGCACCTGCATCAGCTTTTATGGACTATCATCTGTCACTTTTTGTAGCTGGAGTTTTCTCCAGTCCTGCCTGGCCCACAGTCAGGACAAATCTCTCTCACCCGCCAGTCCCACAGCCGCTCAGACACAACCAAGAAAACACACAGAGACTTATATTACTTATAAACTGTATGGCCGTGGCAGGCTTCTTGCTATCTAGTTCTTACATCTTAAATTAACCTATTTCTATAAATGTATACCTTGCCACATGGCTCGTGGCTTACCAGTATCTTACATGTTGGTACTCATGGCAGCAGCTGGCAGCGTCTCTCTGAGTCAGCCTTCCACTTCCCAGTATTCTCTTCTCTGCTTATCCTGCTTATACTTCCTGCCTGACTACTGGCCAATCAGCATCTTATTTATACAGAGTGATATCCACAGCAACTTTTTGGTATAATTTTTAAAATTTTCTAATTTGCCCTAAGATATTATTAAAAAATATACTTTATTTTTTAATTACATGTTTGTACAAGATGAATTGTTTAAACTTCCACCAACAAATTAAATGAATAGACTACAAAAGTAGATATCAGAATCTAGTTGTATTCTATTAAACCAGACTATTAAAAGATTTGAAAATGTAAAATGTTGCTAATCTTCTCACTAATTCTTTGTTTTGGAAAAATTACTTTTACTAAAATATTTTAGTTATGCTAACTTGTAATTTTCAAAATGAAATTACAAGTTAATATCTTGAATCTTTTAATTTTAATTGTAATATGATAAGTGCTTAATAGTTGTAACTGTTACATTAACCATGCTCATTGGAGTTTTCAGATTTTGTGTCTATAACTGAGTTCTGGACTGCAAAATTCTAGATTTTCTGGTATAACACAAATAAATGTGTCTTAGAGTAAGGTTAAATAACTGCATCAGAAACACATAAGCAGCTTCTTGGAAAATGCAGATTCCTGAGCCTTGCCTTGAATTGACTTGGACTTCTTAAAGGGCCAGCCTGTACTGGCCATATTGTGAAATTTCCAAACAAAACAAAGTTTGACTTGAATAAATTTAAGGCAGTTCACTGGTGATGTGGTCAGTTTTTCCATCTGAAATAATAGATAATCACACTGCACACAGCACCTGTTCTGTTTTGCCAAAGAACCAAACTTCAAGAATTATTGCTTCACTTGTACAAATGCATTGGCGAGAGTTATCCAGACAGCTTTCCTTACAAAACAACTTAGGTGTAGAGAGAAGTTAACATATGTCAGTGGAGTGCATTTGAAAGTTAGCTATGGAGCTGAGCATGCTCTCTCAAGGCTTTTCCTTTTTTTTAATGATCTAGCAGGAAAGTCTTTTGGCTAGCTCTGTGGTAGCCATTTAAGATAAAGCAAAAGGTTGAGGAGCTGGTGCAGTGTGGCTGGATTGAGTACAGAAGAATGGATCTTGGCAACTAAGACATTTCTGAAATGCCACATCTGGATCTCTGGTTTATTTCATGTCTGATTTTTTGCCTCAAACAAGAGGCCAACCATAGAAAACACATAGAGTATGGGGATATAGCCATACCTTTTATTTGTCAGATAGAGTACCAGAAATTTAAAGCATCTTGGCCATAGATATTAATATGCATATGCCTGCACCCTCAAATACACGTATGAGGGGTATTAGGAATTTCAGCATGTAACTTTGAACTATGTCTCCCTCTGGCTTGTCTCCTGGATAAAACCAGATATACTCTTTTGTGAACTATCAAAACAGGCACCTTTCTACAGGCTGCTTGTTGTTGAAATAGATAAGTGATGTCACGGGACATAAGCTAGGAACTAGAAATCTGTTTTGGGTACATGGCACACCCCCTTCTTCCAGTTGATCTTAACTGGTCAAAACTGTTTTCAAAAGGGGTTTGTGAGTTCTATGCAGTATAACACACCAAGTTCTTTGTTGTTTTATCTTTCTGTGAGGCAAAGTATTTGCTTTACAATTCACCTATGTGTTGTAGGAGAAATACAGGGATGCAACATTGATTTGAGCAAAGAAGTCAAAGAAACAGTGTTAAAACAGACACATCCAAAGTGGCCCAAAATATTAGAAGAACAAATTTGATCTGCATAAGCTTAGAATGTCTGTCAGTATAACAGATTGCATTTGTGCATTATTGTTGTGATGCCTGTTTCTCCCCTTAGTCCTTATCCTCTTCTACTGGCTGGGCTTTTGGCCAGAGAATGATATGCTCTGATTGTTCACAACTTTTTTTCTGCCTTCCCATCCATTCTAACTCTTAAGAGATCCTATGTGCTCACCTTCCATCTCAGAACTGCCCATAAGTACCAAAATGTCATTGTTTCTTCCCTCTCAGATAAAACTTCTACTTAAATACCTTGCTCTGGCCCAGACATTTGTTATGATTTATTCCACTTGGCTCTTGCCACAGTTCCATGAGGTAACAATTACCAAGCCTTTTCACAAAGAAATAAAAATAAAAGTCAGAGAACTGAGTTATTTGAAGTTAAAAGAGCTAGTGAATACAAGAGCAAACTATTTTGTGTGCTAAATCAAGTGAACTTCTCATTCTCTGTCACTCCTACAATTTTGCCTTCCCTTCATTTCCAAAGTGGATACAGTAGACTAGTGTAATAATGTAAATAGTCAATACTGATATGTGCTCAATATTTTCCTTAAGGGGGACTTTGTATCTTGAAAGAGAGGTCTTAGAAATGAGAAAGATTCTGCTGGACTTCCCATGGAGTGGGTGGCAGACAATAGTAGTCATATTTGATGTTAGAAAAATCCTCCCTTGATATGTGAAAGTGTACCATGTTCAAAAAGAGCTTAATCTTTCTATCCTTGGGCCATGTCTGGCAAACATAAACCTTTGTTAATCCCAAATGGGGTTATCATACATGCCTGAGTAAGTATCTGTGAAATAGGATGTCCAGTCCAAGGAATGGCATAGCTGGTCATATGGTAGATTTGTTTTTAGGTTTTTCAGAATTCTCCATGCTGATTTCCAGAGTGGCTGCAACAGTTGGCAATTTCACCAACAGTGAATGAAAGTTTAATTTTCCCTCACATCCTCTTCAGCATTTGTTGAAGGTTGTTTTGTTGATCTTTGCCATTATGAGTGGGATAAGATGAAATCTTAGAGTTGTTCTGATTTGCATTTTCCTAATTGCTAGATAAGATGAACAATTTTTGAGATATTTCTTAGCCAGTATTTTTCGTCTTTTGAGAGACTCTTTGTTCAGATCTCAGGACCTTTTTTTTCCTTTCTTTCTTCCTGTATTTATTTTTATTTAGTTTTAAAAATTTCTATGCCATCTTTACCCCAGCACATCTCATAAGAAAGGGCAAATTGCAGGTTGAAGAGTTTGTGGCTGGGTTGGTGTCCCAGTCGCTCCACTGGAAGTTTTGCCTGGTTACAGGAGATGACTGGTTCAGGCTCCTTATGCCCTATTGCTCGGAGTCTTAGGGTCACCCTCATAGATTCCTGAGAGTTTCTATTATACTAGGTTTCTAGCTCATCACAGAGATCCCTTCATTCCAGTTGTCTCTCCCAGTACTCCTTCCCTCCACCCTCCCCAAACCTGATCCTTGTTGTGAGATATTTATACACTGTGTGAAAATGTATTTCTGTGTTTGGTGTAAAAAAAAGTGCTGAACAGCCAATAGCTAGGCAGGAGGAATAAGTGGGACTTCTGGGCAGAGAGAGAACTTTGGGAAAAAGAAGGTGGAGACACCAGCCAGACACGGAAGAAGCAGCATGAGCTGTATGGAGAGATGAGGTAACGAGCTATGCAACAGAATGAAGATTAAAATAAATGAGTTAATTTAAGTGATAAGAGCAAGTGGGACTATGACTAAGCTAAGGCCAAGCTTTCATAATTAATAATAAGTCTCTGTATCATTATTTGGGAGCTGGCTGGCTGGATAGAGGAAGACTCACTAGAGATCTCTCCTGCTCCCATCCTCACTCACCATCTAGATCCCTCCTTTCATCCACCAGTGATATCTATTTTGTTTCCCCTTCACAATGGTGTTTATGCATTCACCTTTGAGCTCTCCTTGTTACCTAGCCTTTCTGAGTCTGTGGATTGTAGCATGGTTATCCTTTACTTTACAGATAATATCCATTTATAAGTGAGTACATACTATGTTTGTCTTTCTGGTCAGGGTTACCATACTCAGGATGATTTTTTTCTAGTTCCATTCATTTGCCTTCAAATTTCCTGATGTCATTGTTTTTAACAGCTGAGTAATACTCCATTGTGTAAATGTACCACATTTTAAAAAAATCTGTTTTTCAGTTAAGGGACATCTAGGTTGTTTCCAGTTTCTGGTTATTATCAATAAAGTTACTATGAATATAGTTGAGCAAGTGTCCTTGTTTTAGAATGCTAGGCCCATTTTTTGAATGGGTAATTTTTTTAGTTCTTTTTTTAACACTATTTTTTTTATTGATCTATTTATTTTACATCCTGGCCACAGCCTACCTTGCATCTTCTCCTCCCACTCCCTCTCCCCTAATCTCCCTCTCCCCAACCCCTCCTCTTCCATCTCCTATGAGATGGTCTCCTGTGAGTATCAATAAAACGTTGCAGTAAGACTAAGCACCTCCCCATGTGTTAAGGCTGGGCAAGGTGACCCAGTATGAGGAGTAGGTTCCCAAAAGCCAGTAAAAGAGTCAGAGACTCTTTATGTATTTCTGGATAGTAATCCTCTGTCAAGCTGGCAAAGACTCCTACTCTATTGTTTTCCTCTTTACCTGATTGTTTCTTTAGCTGTACATAAGCTTTTTAGTTTTATGAAGTCCTACTTGTCAATTTGTTGGCATTAATTCTTGGGCAAATGGAATCCTATGCAGAAAGTCTGTTCCCACAACTATTTTATGTAGGGTACTAACTGTTTTCTTCTATCAGTTTCAGTGTTTAGATCTTGGATTCATTTAGAGTTAGCTTTTGTGTAAGGTGATAGATATGGTTCTAATTTTATTTTCCTGCATGTGAAGTCCAGTTTTCCCAGCATTATTTGTTGAAGATGCTTTCTTTTCTCCAGCTTATGTTTTTGGCATCTTTGTCAAATATTAAATGGATGAAGTTACATGTATTCAGGTTTGGGTCTTTGACTTTGGTCAACTGGTCTACATGTCTGTTTTATGTCAGGACCATATTGTCTTTTGTTACTATGGCTCTGTAATAGATTTTAAGATCTGGAATGGTAATTCCTCTAGCATTTTTCTTGTTTATTCAGGATCGTTTTGGCTACCCCATGTCTTTTGTAGTTCCATATGTGTAGGGGCCCACAGAAGCTCCCTAGTAAGGCCTTACTCAAGGTTAGAAAATCTGAGCTTTTTTTGCCCAGCAGGGCTACATAATAGGATGATTTGGCCAAAGGTGTGGTTACCAGGTGTTTTGAAGGGTCTATACTTGTTGGTACTTTATACCTCAATCTTGAGAGGGGGAAATCTTTTTCTCCTCCCCTTGCTAATGTATAAAAAGCCCATCATGAATAAAGTCAAGGCTGTTGGTCCAAGGCCCTCCTGAAGCTATCCTGTGTCTCTGTCTTTTTCTTCATCTATATTTCTAATACTTCTTCATTCCTCACTCCTCCCCCCAAGAACCCTTTGACAGGTTGGAGCTGGTCTCTGATGTATTTTGCCCAAATGTGGGACTTGGGTACAGAGGATAAAGTGAAGGAACACTGAAGGTTAAGTGGGCAGGCTCGGATAATTAAATGGGGGTGTGGTGATTTTCTTTTTCTGGAGTGAAATGTAAATATAAAGCAGAGTAACAGTAGACAGCTATTTAAAGATATGTTAAATATAGCTAGAGGAGCTAAAGCTAGGCTGCAGCAAGTATCTATCTATCTATCTATCTATCTATCTATCTATCTATCTATCTATCTACCTACCTACCTACCTACCTACCTACCTACTAAGTTAGGTCTAAAGGTGTAATATAAGTAAGTCATAAAAGTTTTGTGAAGTTTGGTTTGAGACATATAGGCTTTATGTATAGGGATATTGTGAAGGCTTAGGCTTAATTGAAGGTAACTTAGGGTAAGAGCAGTTTTCTTGAGCATGAGACCTTGGATGAAGACACATGGAGGAGAGTGGAAGGGCAGCATCTGGGACCAAGCAGCCACTGCAGACTTAGAATTCTGTGAACGAACAGCAGCAGCAGTAACAGGCAGCAGTGAGAGCAGGGGCTGCCCCAGCCCCCCTGAAGACTAGTGGGGCTTAATAGCAGCAGCAGCAGCAGCAGGCACCGAGAGAGCCAGCATGAGCAACAAGGGTCTACACGTTTTCTGCTGTGAAGGAGCCATAGTGAGGAGAGAGCAGTCAGCCAGGGTGCTTGCAAGAGCCAGAACAGACATGGCTAGAGGTTGTGCTCCATGACCTTGACAAGCCAGACGAGAGAAGGCATACAAGCAGTGGCAGAGGCTTCAGATTCACTAGAAGCCAGGCTAGCCCGGGCTCCCAGTAACAGGATGAGGTGGAGCTGTGGAGCTGTGCTGAGGTTGGCATTTAGCCATGCAAACAAAGCAGCACACAGAGGAAAGACACTGGTAAAGCGGTAACAGAACCCAGGGTGCTGAATGGAAATCACAGCTCATAGCAGTGGTAAGGCACCTTGAGCCCGTGCAGCACAAGGCAATTGAAAGCTCTCAGGCCCCAGAACACAGGAGTCTCAGGGCTGGTGGGCTGGAGATGGGAGGTGCAGAAGGACCAGGACTGTAAAAAAAAAAAGCCAAAATGGGACAGAGCTAGCAGCTAAAGCTTCACAGCTTCTGTTTGCCAGTGGCGAACAAATGTGTGGCTCCTTTAAGAGACAGCTTCCTGGTTCATGCTGACTGTATGGTGAGCTCTTTCAAAAGGTCTGCACTGGCCCAGCTATGGTGACACTACCTTCACCCTGGGGCAGATTGCCTAGAGGAAGGCTATTGGCCTCAAAGTACCTCTGTAGCTGAGAGCTAAGTTTCAAAGACTCTTGTTTGAACAGGGCTGTTGCATTTAAGGGAACTGCAACAAATTTTTGGTTGTGGGTCTCTTTGTATTTAGAGCCTTTCCGCTTCAGATTCATTATGACTTGGACAGCTATACAAAGACTTCAGGACAGCTGGTGAGGCAGGCCCTGATCTTGGGTTTTCAGTGGAACATTAAGACTGGTATCAGAACTGACTTTTTGAACTTTTCAGACTTAAGAAATGGGATGAACAGGAGTGGTTCAGTTGGAATGGGACAGTTTTCATTTCACCTGTGCATATATACATTATCAACTGTGATGACTTATGAACTGTTTTGTGTAAAAATGGAACTGTTTTGTGTATTCATTTATACTTTTATTAACTGTAGTGACTCATGAACTGTATTTTGCATTATGGATGTTAACCTGTTAATGTTAGAGAACCATGGTATAATTATAAGAGGTTATGGTTTTTGCCAGAGAATTTAAAAGGCCCTGAGTAGACATTGCAGAATGACTGGGTTGGTAATTGCTAGGCCCTAATTTCATTGGTTAAAGATGGAAGTTCATTTGAAATGCCATGCTGAATATAACTGGATGTGTGTAGACTCTTCTGTTAACAATTACTGATTTAAAAAAGGTTTGAGGCAGCCAAAACTACTATAGGCATCCTGGGCCATTTAAAAAGGTCATTCCATCTTGATAATCCATTACTCATTTCCTGGGAGCTGTGGCAGTTATAGGGAGCAGGTGTATTGCTATGATTATTCCATCTGCTTGCAAGCTCTTAGTGGAAAGCTGATTCAGGGCTGCGAAGAGTTAAGCTCTGTAACCCTCACTTGAGATCTTTATATTATAAAGAAGGGGTAATCTGTGGAGTCCCACAGAGGCTCCCTAGTAAGGTCTTATTCAAGGTAAGAAAGTCTGAGCTTGCTTTGCCCAGCAGGGCTGCACAATAGGATGATTTGGCCAAAGGTGTGGTTACCAGGTGTTTTGAAGGGTCTACACTTGTTGGTACTTTGTACCTTGACCTTGAGAGGGGGAGGTCTTTTTTCTCCTGCCCTTGCTGATGTATAAAAAGCCCATCATGAATAAAGTCAAGGCTGTTGGTCCAGGGCCCTCCTGAAGCTATCCTGTGTCTCTGTCTTTTTCTTCATCTATATTTCTATCTAATACTTCTTCATTCCTCACTCCTCCCCCCAAGAACCCTTTGACATGTCAGAACTGGTCCCTGACACACATGAACTTTAGAATAGTTTTTTTTTTTTATTTTGGTGAAGAATGAGATGGGGATTTTGATTGGGATTGTATTGAATCTGTAAAGAGTTTTGGTAAAATGGTCATTTTTATATTATTAATTCCACTAATCCATGAGAATGGGATGACTTTCCATTTTCTAGTGTCTTTCTTGATCTCTTTGGAGATTTAAAGTTTTCATTGTAGAGGTCTTTCACTTCTTTGTTTGGTTTATTCATATATTTTTTTCTCTGTTGTTGGTTTATAAAAAAGCAATTCATTTGTGCAGCTTGATTTTGTTTACTGCCACATTGCTGAATTCATTTATCTTTTCTAGGTATTTTCTGGTGTAATTTTTTATATCTAATATATAATATCATGTCATCTGTAAATAGGGATAATTTAACTTCTTTACCTATGTGTATACCTTTAATTTCCATCTCTTGCCTCATTGTTCCAGCTTAGAGCACAATATTGAAAGAGTAGTGATATTTGACAGCCTTGCATTGTTCCTGACTTTAGTGGGATTGCTTCAGGTTTGTCTCCATTTAGGGTGAAGTTGGCTGTGAGTTTCTCATATATAGCTTTTATTATGTTGAGATATGTTCACTCTAGCCCTATATTCTCTAGGACTTTTATCATGAAGACATGTTGGATTTTTTTCAAGTCTTTTTCTGCATTTAATTGAGTTGATCATGTCATTTTTGTCTTTAAGTCCATTTATGTGGTTTATTACATTTATTTACTTGAATATGTTGAACCAGCCTTGGATTTCAGGGATAAATTGAATTTGTGCATGGTGTATAATTTTTTAAATGTGTGTTTGTATTTTGTTTGCAAGTATTTTATTGAGCATTTAAAAATATATGTCTAGCAGAGATGTTGAGCTATAGCTTTCTTTTTTTGTTGTGTCTTCACCTGGTTTTGATATTAGAATGATACTGACTTCATAGAAGTGTTTGGAAGTGCTCCTTCTGTTTCTAGTTGTTGACTAGTCTAAGCTAAGAAGGACTGGCTGTAGATCTTCTTTGAAAGTCT
Organism: Peromyscus californicus insignis; assembly: GCF_007827085.1. Taxonomy (NCBI): domain Eukaryota; kingdom Metazoa; phylum Chordata; class Mammalia; order Rodentia; family Cricetidae; genus Peromyscus; species Peromyscus californicus. The sequence goes on from NW_026294391.1 coordinate 3,096,891, forward strand.
GGTTGATTTATGTTTTGAATCCACCTGTGCCTGGACATTTTTAGTTGGTAGGCTCTTTATTAATATTCCAATCTCCTCTTTTGTTATGGGTATGTTTAGGTGTTGAATTCTTCTTGATTTAATTTTGATAGTTTGGCTGAATCTAGAAATTAATCCATTTCTTTTAGGTTCTCTGAATTTAATAGTGTCTGGGTTTTTAAAATATTTCTTTATAATATTCTGAATTTCTTTGTTGTCTGTTTTAATGTTTCTCTGTTCATTTCTAATTATGTTATTTTGGGTCGTTTCTTTATTTCTTTTGTTTAGTTGGACCAAAGTTCTGTCTATCTTGGTTATCTTCTCAAAGAACTAACTCTAAGGTAAGATTCATTGTTTTCTTTGTTTTGTATTGTTTTCTTTGTTTCTGTTTCATTAATTGCTGCTCTGATTATTATTATTTCTTGCAATTAACTAAGTTTGTATTTGTTTTGTTTTTACTTTTATAACCTTGTGAGTTGCATATTTAAGTCATTTATCTGATTTTTTAATGTAAGCAGATTTTTGTCATAGAACTGCTTTCAATGTGTCCCAGATATTTTGTTTTTTCATTTTCATTTAGTTCCAGAAAATTTTTTATTTCTCCCTTGATTTCTCTTTTGATCCATTCATCATTCAGTAATGAGTTGTTTAATCTCTATGAGTTTGTGTATTTACTAGAGATTTATTTGTTGACAACATTAAGTTTCATTGTATTGTGATCAGAGAGGATACAAGGAGTAATTTTAATATTTTATTAAATATATTAATTTATTAAATATAAAATATAAATATAAAAATTGTCTTGTTTCACAGGATATGATCTATTTTAGAGAAGCATCAATATGTTGCTAAGTAGAATGTGCATTCTTTGGTATTTGGGTGGAATATTCTGTAGACATCTGCTAAGTCCATTTGATGTAGTGTCAATTAACTTTGATGTTTCTATGTTTAGGTTTTGTTCAGATGACCTGTATACTTTAACAAAGAGGGACATTAAAATCACCTCTTATTAATGAGTTGATGTTAATCTGTGTCTTTAAATCCAGTATTCCATTTTTTATGAAATTAGATACCTCTGACCTTGATGCATATATGTGTAAGATAGTAATGTCTTCTTGGTTAACTGTTCCCATGATTAGAATGAAGTATCTCTCTTATCCCTTGTGATTAGTTTTAGTTTGAAATCTATTTGGTCAGCTATAAGTATAGTGATCCTTTTTGCTGCCTGGTCTCATTTGATTAGAGTATTTTTACTCATCCTTTTACTGTAAGGCAGTACCTATCTTTAAAGCTAATATATGTTTTTTATAGACAACAGATGTATAGATTTTGTTTCTTGATCCATGTATTCAGACTATCTTTTGATTGGAGAATTGAGGCCATTTAAAGTTATTTTTAAAATATTCATGTTAATGATCATCATCCTGTTGTTAAGTTTTGGTGTTGTTGTTTGAGTTCTCAGTGAAATTTTGTGTTTTAATAATTATGTCTTCATATTTCCACAGTCTCTTGGCTATGCTTATCCCTTTCTTCAGACCAAAATATTGTTTCCTGTATTTTATTCAAGTTTTGTTCATTGAATATAAAAATTTTTATGCTGTTTATATCATGGAAAGTTTTTCTTTCTCACTTAACTGTGGCAGATAGTTTTGCCAGGCACATTAGTCTAGACTGGCCATCATGCTCTTTTAGGACTTGGAATACATTGCTTCCAGCTCTTCTGGATTCTAAGGTTTCCACTGAGAGATCAGCTCTTATTCTGTTTCTCTAACTAGAGGCTACATATGTCAAAACCAACATTTGATTCTGCTTGCTGGTTGATCGTGAAGTGAACAGTTCTTCTCTATAATGTACTCCTGCTACCATGATGTTATGTTCAAGGACATGGGACCAAATACCCATTGATAGATCCTTCTGAAAGCATGAACCACTACATTTTATTACAGTGATGACAAAAAAGTAACTAAAAAATTGGTACCAGAGAAGTGAGTCTTTTCTTTGACTAAACCCAACCATGTCGTTTTAAAGACCATTGGAACTAGCTTTCAGGAAAATGAATTTGGAGGAAATTTGTGAGGGAAGTTTGGGCACATTAAACTGAGATCAGTTGATAATTGTGGTGGGAGTTCAGAAGATGAGAATAGTGATAGAAATGTATTATAGACAGTAAAGGCTACACTCCTGAGATTTTAGCTGAGAAGAGATACTCTAATTAGGAACCGGACAAAAAATAATTCATGTTACATCTGGAAAATAATTTGTCTGTATTTTGTTCATGACTTGACAGTTTGAGGTAGCCTGAGTTTAAAGATGTCACACCAATTAATTTAGTAGAGGAAGTTTTAAAAGACTATAACATTCCTGTTATGACATGGCTGCTTCTGTATATTTTAGCCAGATTCCGCAGTGAGAATCAGGGGCAAAAAGCAGAGCAAAAGGATTTGAGAAACATTCAGTCTCTCCAGAAAAAAGATAGAGTTAAAAGTTATGGACAAGGAAGGACTGGTTGATAAAGACTTTAGCACCATTAAGATGAAGCCCTTGCAAAATACATTGTGGGCATCTCAGGAATTGGCCAGAACCCACTGAAGAGAGACTTCAGGCTGTAAAATTTTAAACTCACTGGGAAGATTTTCCCTTGAGAAAACAGAGTTGCCAGCATGTCATGTGTGTATAGATATCCCTAAGAAAGTGTTTTTCTGGGTTCAGCAATCATATAGATACTCAGAGGCAGCTGTAGTTATGCTCCAAGGGGGTCTGATTATTACTGAAACTGGTGGGAGATCAAAGCATTGTCCATGTGGTACTGCTTTTGCTAGAGTTATAGGGCCATTGAAGTTAAATTCAGATTTTAAAGGAAAGCTTGTGAAGGCAGACAAAATCTGTCAGTGTCAGACATCCCATAGAGAACCCCCGAGAATGCAGGTCTTGAAGCTGTGAGGACAAAGCATAAAGCTACAATGGAGATCCTAGGATCTAGGAGATGGCAGGAACTTGCAACATCTGATGATGAAAGCTGCAGGCAATGAATGGATCCTGTCCAAAGAAGAGATTATGTGTGGTACAAATGGCAAGGCCCATAGGGGTGGAACTCCTTAATCTTCTTGGAGCTCACAGGATACCACATGTCTCAGATGCCAGACATGGAGCTATAGGGTCCCCCCTCCCCAGACATATTTCAGTTTTACTTTGTTCTCCTCCCTCTTCCCTATGCTCCTATTCTTCCATTTTGGAATGGGAATATTACTCTGTACCCTGGTAGATTGGAAATATGCTATTTTCCTTTTGATCTTTACAGTGGCTAAGAGATTGCTTTGAGTCTCAGTAAAGACTTTGAACTTGGGCTTTAAAATAATATTGGTATTCTTAAGACTTTGGATAATAGAAGTTAAACTAAGTACATTTTGCATTATAAAATAGCTATGAGACTCTGGGGTCCAGGGGGAAGAATATCATATTTTGAGTATGAAATGTCTTTCATAGGTTCATGTTTTGAATACTTTGCCCCTGAGCTAGTGACACCATTTGGGGATGTTGGGAAAACCTTGGAAAGCTGTACCTGACTGGAGAAATTATGTCCTTAAGGAAAGGTTTTGGGGATATATTACCCTTAGCTTCTTCCTGTTATACTATTTTCTGGTCAACCAGGAAGTGAACAGCTCACTCTCTTGTTCTCTCTCTCTCTCTCTCTCTCTCTCTCTCTCTCTCTCTCTCTCTTCCAATCTTCTTCTTCCCACACGGTGTTGTGCTCAAGTAGATGAGACAAAGCAACCATGGACTGAACCTTCTGAAGTTTTTGACTAAAATAAATCTAAGTTCAAAAAGACCAACATTTCATTGTAATAACCATGATTATAACCACAGCTAAAAATTAATGCTAATTTTACTTTACAGCAGGTACTATGCTAATCTCTTTTGATGAGCTATTTTATCCAACCCTTATTACAATCTCAGAATTAGTTTTTGTGTTTATACATTTTCACCAAAGAAACATAGACTAAGATTAAGTAATTTGTCAAGGACCACACAGATGAAATGTCTTAGAGTCAGAATTCATGCCTACATAGCAGGGATAGTACTTATCTTATGGACAAAGAAGGCCTCTTTCTGTTGTCTCAAAAAATCTTTACTTTTAAAAACTCCATATTAAGCAGCTAGGACACAGAATCTTGTAATTTTGTCTGCTTTCTTCTGGCAGGAAGTTCATACTGCTTTGCTTTTGCTTTGCTTATAACTGATAATAGAGCAGCTAGAGTCCCAAAGTTATCTTGGGAATTTCTCCTAGTCTTCTTTTTTTTTTTTTTTTTTTTTTAATTTATTTTAATTTATTTTGCAATACAATTCAGTTCTACATATCGGTCACGGATTCCCTTGTTCTCCCCCCTCCCGTCCCCCTCACCTTCCCCCCAACGCCCCCCCCCATTCCCATCTCCTCCAGGGCAAAGCCTTCCCCACAGACTGAGGTCAACCTGGTAGACTCAGTCCAGGTAGGTCTAGTCCCCTCCTCCCAGGCCGAGCCAAACAATCCTGCATAGGCCCCAGGTTTCAAACAGCCAACTCATGCAATGAGCACAAGATCTGGTCCCACTGCCTGGATGCCTCCCAAACAGATCAAGCCAATCAACTGTCTCTCCCATTCGGAGGGCCTGATCCAGTGTGGACCCCTCAGTCCCTGAAAAAAGAAATTGAAGAAGATGTCAGAAAATGGAAAGATCTCCCATGCTCATGGATAGGCAGGACTAACATAGTAAAAATGGCAATCTTACCAAAAGCAATCTACAGATTCAATGCAATCCCCATCAAAATACCAACACAATTCTTCACAGACCTGGAAAGAATAATACTCAAATTCATATGGAAAAACAAAAAACCCAGGATAGCCAAAGGAATCCTGTACAATAACACAACTTCTGGAGGCATCACGATCCCTGACTTCAAGCTCTACTATAGAGCTACAGTAATAAAAACAGCTTGGTACTGGCATAGAAACCGACATGTGGACCAATGGAATCGAATTGAAGACCCTGACATTAATCCGCACACCTATGAACATATAATTTTTGACAAAGAAGCCAAAAGTGCACAATGGAACAAAGAAAGCATCTTCAACAAATGGTGCTGGCAAAACTGGATATCAACATGTAGAAGGCTGCAAATAGATCCATATCTATCACCGTGCACAAAACTTAAGTCCAAGTGGATCAAGGACCTCAACATAAATCCAGCTACTCTGAACCTGCTAGATGAGAAAGTAGGAAGTAGTCTTGAACGCATTGGCATTGGAGACTACTTCCTAAATAGAACACCAGTAGCACAGACTCTGAGACAAACAATCAATCAATGGGACCTTTTGAAACTGAGAAGCTTTTGTAGAGCAAAGGATACGGTCAACAAGGCAAAGCGACAGCCTACAGAATGGGAAAAGATCTTCACCAACCCCACATCTGACAGAGGACTGATATCCAGAATATATAAGGAACTCAAGAAATTAGACATCAAAATGCCCAACAGTCCAATTAAGAAATGGGCTATAGAACTAAACAGAGAATTCTCAACAGAGGAAACTCAAATGGCCGAAAGACATTTAAGGAATTGCTCAACATCCCTAATCATCAGGGAAATGCAAATCAAAACAACTCTGAGATACCACCTTACGCCTGTCAGAATGGCTAAGGTCTCCTAGTCTTCTTTGACTGAAGACCTTAAATGCTAGTTGCTTTGTTTTGCTCATTCCCATGCGCACTTGATTTGGCTAAGTACTTAATCTCAGTGATATAGGAACTCATATGACAATAAGAACACTTTATTTTACATGTACCACATGAAATCTTTCCAACATAAGTTTGGTGTGTGCCAGTAGTTAAATAGAGTAGAAAAGTTAAGTAGATCTTGATTCTCTGCTAAAGTTTAGGTAGAAAAAAATGATTGTCACCTCAGCTGGAAATCACTTAACTCATATATGTGGAAATGTGGCACATGCATGTGTCTGAATAATTTTATGCCTTTTAACAATGCAAATAAAGCTGTTATTCTAGTAGACATCACCCTTTTGTGTTACTTGGGACATTGTGGGAGGAGGTTATGCTCCATTTTTTTTTTGTTATCAACAAGTTAAATTTTTGTAAAAAGAAAAAAGAATACATGATGTGTGTTGGTTTTATTTGGCTGGTAGTAGAAAACAAAGGTGCAATTACAAGATTTTAAAATTTGCAGTTGAATAGGTGACTATAAAATCTCATAGAAATCAACTCAATTAGACATTTGGCTAGAAAACACCATGATCCATCAGCACTGATTAGGCTGGCTTTCTATATTCTGAAGCAACATAGTATGAAAATTATATTCAAAGGCATAAGTTGGAGAAAAAATACTTCCCAAATCAGGAGTGGTCAGGGCAAGTGTATGGGATAGAAAGAAAATTTTTGGATATGGGCCAGAATCAAAGGTAGTCAGGTATCAAGATGGCACCTGTGGTGTTTTGAAAGAAAATGGCCCCCAAAGGGAGTGGCACTATTAGGAGATGTGGCTTTGTTGGAGTAGTTGTGGCTTTGTTGCCTCCAAGTGTATCACTGTGGGGGTACACTTTGAGATCTCAGATATGCTTAAGCCATACCCAGTGTCTCAGATCATTTCTTGTTGCCTGTAGATCAAGATGTAGGACTCTCAGCTCCTTCTCTAGCACCATGTCTACCAGCATGCTGCCTTGCTTTCTGCCATGATGATAATAGACTAAACCTCTGAACTCTAAGTGAGCCACCCCAATTATAAGAGTTGCTGTGGTCATGGTGTCTCTTCACAGCAATAGAAACCCTAAGACAGCTCCATTCTATATTAAAGCACAGACTTCATTTAACCCTGAGTGGTAAAGCATGTGTCCAGAGAAGGTTGTCCAAAGACTCATTATTAGTCACCCCTAATACCTCTGTGGTATCAGGTTATGCTACTGTGCTCTCTAGTTTCTCTGTTTGCTGGGATTGGGCACATAAAGTAAGGTAGAAGATTGGTGAAGAAAGAAAATAATAAGCAAAATAAAATGAAGAAATAAACAAAGGTACAGTGCACCAGGAGAAGAACTGACAGTCAGATAAGTGTAACTCCAGGAGGGAATTAGAAACATCAAGGAAAGTCTGACTTGGGAAGCATATAGAAAAGGCTTTTCATATTCAGTGAATGGAATATGTCATATTTGGTTAGGTTGGCTTGTTACCAAAAATGGGCAACTGAAGAAATCAACAGTATTTGACCTTTAAAATGAGACAACCAGAGCTGAGGTAGGCCAAAAATTGCTGCCATGCAAAGAAGACAAGCAGACACTTCTTCTGCCTTGTAATAGGCCCTGTAGAGAGCCTAGAAACACTTAATATCCCATTTATCAGATGAAGAATGTCACTCATCTCTTCTTTGGGTGAGGTCAACAGAGTTTTCATGGACCTTACTGAAGCATGCAAATTGCAGTCTTCTAAACAAAGCCAGGCTCTCAAGAACACTTGTAGGCAAATATCAGGGTAGGCTCCTGATGGCTATGAATAAAATTAATTACTGGAAGACTAAGGCAGCAACTGGATCTAGAGAAATCTTCCAAAGGTTATAGACAATCCTGAATCCCTTCTATGCCATCACCAGAGGACTGCCAGATGAGGTAATCAGCCAGAACAGAGTATTTCAATTGTATGAGCTCTAAAAGAGGAGTACTAACTACATATGCAACTCCAGAGAGTTATCAAGGTTTACACTTACAACACCAAACAGTGAAAAAGTGATATTTTCAAGAGATCTGGATCCTCAGAATCTATGATGATTTGAGCAACTGGATGATAGGATGTAATCATGGAGTTTACCATTGAATGAGACAGGGGGTCATAAATCTGGATACTATTATAGCTATCGTTTATTGAGAATCTATTTAGGAAATTGAGGTTCAGGGAGTTTAGGGAATCTATCTACTTAAGTTTCACATCTTGTCACTCCTTAGGTTAGTGTCACTCTGAGTTCACTGTGTTTTCTAGTGGATGACCAAAGATAAATTAAAATGTAATAAGAACAAAGTGTGAACAAAATGATTGTGATTTGTGGTCTCTACTACCTTCTCTACTGCAGTGATAAGCTGTTATACACATGGCAACAGCTAGGGGAACATAAAGAAAGGTTCAGGGCATGAGATATGGTCATACATGGTTGGCTTTCTTTTTTCAGAAAAAAGATAGGCAAGATTACTGCAAAGCTATTATCTCGGTTAAAGAGCTGGTAAATTTTGTCTGCACTTGGATCCCCAAAAGAGGGTCAAAGTTGTAAACTTACTGGTGTTTCTTAATATATAAGAACTAGAGAGTTCAGTTATAATTTGTTTTTGAGTTCTTAAGTCCTTCAGGAGCAATGGATCCTGCTAAGGTAGCACTTACTGACTCTTTAAGTTCCTAAGTAGTAGACTGAGGGAGGCCTTAGCATTAGGTGTTCAAAGTCAATGCCAACAAAGGACAAACCTAGGATCTGTGATGAAGAAATGGATTATAGAAATTTGTTATGATTGAAGGCTGAATTATATGTTTTCAAGCTTTTATGTTGTGTTGGTTGGGACAAGAATAGACCTTACATTTTAGGCATTAAATAGACCAAACATAAGATTATCTTATTTCTTTATCCCCAATAAATTCAAATTCCCCAAAGAGTTCCTAGGAAGAATGGTGCCTAAATTGAAAATAACATAAAATCTTGGTACCGAAATGTATATTGACGCTTACTCGAAATTTGCTGCAAATATATGAAGGTGATTTTCCAACTAATTTGCATGCTTGGTTAAAAACAAAAGCAGCTGTGTTGTGGGCTCTGGATATTATTGATAGATATAATGTTTTGGGAACTCTACCATCTCTGAAGAAAATAAATAAACATAGCTAAGTTTTATACCATATATCAGTGTCCATTGTTCACAGCAGTGGTTAAAAACTCACTGAATCATGAACCATCTGTGCAGACTCCAAATTAATTAATCTGTGTCATGTCACAATATTAAAAGATCATATATTTATACACATCTACAAATATATTCCAGGTTGGTGTTAACTTTAATGTAACCTGCAGTGAAATTACTGGCATGAAAGTCTGTTGCTCTATAGGTATGTCTATCTTGTTCTGCATTTGAATACATGTAATTAATATTTTATATGTTCCCCCTTTCTTCCTGTTTCCTTATTTGAATACTTGATCCAATCATTTTTGTGAACTATAGACTTACATCACTTCCTAGAAAGGTGTGATGTTCTTTGAATCCAGACTCTACTCAAGAAGGCTGATTTGATTTGGAACATTGCCCAATGTAAAGAACACGTCTTGTAGAGATTTGAGTGGGGAAACACGCAGTTCTGTTGTACTGGGGTTCTGGCTGAGGTACACAGAAGTCAAGCCAAAATTTAATACAAGGACATTGAAAATGAGAGAGCTGTAGGTGAATTACACACACTCTTCAAATACTGAAAGCAGATTGAGAAACCATAAGCATTTACAGGGGGGAAATTCAAGAGGATCCAACAGAAAGTTGAAGACAAGGCACACTTAAAAGCCAACTTTACTATGCCCTACTGGGATAAGAAAAAGACAAATATTTTTGGGTCTCCATATCTGTGGATTTCACACAACTGCAGATTCAACCAACTGTGGATTGAAAATACCCATTGATCGATTGATTGATTGTAGTGTTAAGCATTGAACCCAGGGTCTACAAATGCCAGATAGGCACTCAACTATGAAACTATATCCTTTGTCCCTGAAAGTGTTATTTTAAAAATTGCATCTGGATTGAGTGTGTAGTGACCTTTTAAAAACTTATATTAGTCATTATAAGTAACATAGAGATACTTTAAGATATATTGGAGGTTGCATATAGGTTCTATGAAAAATACCACACTATTTTGAACAAGAAACTTGAGTATCCATCTGTAGATTCTTGTCTCTACAGCCATCACAGATACCCAAGAACAAGCTAACAAAGGCTTCATATTCAGAACATTGAAAATTCAACAATGAGAAAACCACCCTATCAAAACATTGGCAAAATATTTGAATAAATTCTTTACCAAAGATGATATATGTGGATTTTTTCGTGCTGTTGATTGAACCTACAACCTCTTGCATCCTAGGCAAATTTCCTACTACTGAGCTACATCCCTAGCCCCAAAATAATATATGAATGGTAAATAAGAATGTAGAAATATAGTCAATATCAGCAGTTATCAAGGAAATGCAATTTAAAGTCACAAATCATAAGTTGTCATTTGACAAACAAGATCACTATTTAGTGTTAAAGAGCCCAATTGATCAAGAAAATCTAACAATGATATAAATATGCAGCACCAGAGCAGTTAAACATATAAAGCAAATATGAGTACCCATGGAAAAATGGAGAGCAATATGACAGTAGTGGGGCAATTTGGATACTCAGTTTCCCCAATGGATAGGTAAACCAGACAGGAAATGCATAAGGAAGTACTAGACTTGAACTACACTTTGGGCCAAATGTACCTGACATATGTATGTAGAACTTCCCATTCTATAGTAACAGACTATCAGCTCTCCTTATGCACACATGATACATTCACTGTCATTGTCAGGTATTGGCCATGTAATATTGGTTTGGGTAGGATAAACTCAGAACCCTTCCAACAAATGCTTCTTTGACAGATTCAGAAGACCTGTGTTGCGCCTTCAACATGGATGTTTCTTATAGGTGCATTTAGAAGCTGAGCATGGTGGCTTATAATCTGGACTATACACTGATATCATGTACAAACAAACAAATTGTTTTTATCAGGTCTGAGTCTCAAATCTGGTTTCATGTCTTGTGGTGATATTTTATTTATGCCCTAACAAGTAAAGCTTGCCTGGGGATCTGAGGAAAAAGCCAGCTGCTACATTAAACATAGAGGTCAGGCAGTGGTAGCACACACCTTTAATCCTAGCATTTGGGAGGTAGAGATTCATCCAGATCTCTGTGAGTTCAAGGCCACACTGGGAACAGAGCCAGGCATGGTGGCACACGCCTTTAATCCCAGCACTAGTTAACCACGGAGGTCTGGAGGTCTGTACAGACAGACAGGAGGTAATAGAGCTGGGCAGAAAGAGGAAGGAAGTGATGTAGCTGGGCGGAGAGAGGAAGTAAGATGGCAGGGCACAGAAAGGTATATAGGCGTGAGTATACAGGAAGTAGCTCTCTCTTGGGCTGAGGATTTCTTAGCAGTAAGAACTTGTGGCTGGTTTGTTCTATCCCTCTGACCTTTTGGCTTTCACCCCAATATCTGGCTCTGGGTTTTTTATTAATAAGACCATTTAGCAATTCGAGTTACAATGTCTTATTAGCTATATGATCTTGGGTGTGGCAGTATTTTCTGTCCTACCAGCCAGCTCTCAAATAACCACACAGAGACTTATTATTAACTATAAATACTTGACTAATAGCTTGTTACTAACTAGCTTTTACAACTGAAATTAGCCCTTTTATTATCATTATTATTATTTTTTTTTCAGTTTTTCGAGACAGGGTTTCTCTGTGTAGTTTTGGTGCCTGTCCTGGATCTTACTCTGTAGACCAGGCTGGCCTGGGACTCACAGAGATCTGCCTGGCTCTGCCTCGCAAGTGCTGGAATTAAAGGTGTGCACCACTGCAACCGGCTACCATGTGGCTTGGTACCTTTTTTCAGTATGGCAAGTTCATCTTGCTTCTCTCCATGTCTCCTAGTGACTATACCCTTCATCCCAAAGAGCTCTCTCCTTGTCCACAAGTCCCACCTGACATCTTCCTGCCTATGTATTGATCATTTAGCTCTTTATTAAACCAATGAGAGCAACACATCTTCACAGTGTATAAAAAGATTGTTCCACAACACTTAGGAAATTTAATTTTTTCCCTGAATCATGGTTTTCTAACTTTTTAATATGATTCATAATACCTACTTTATGGCATTAAATGAGGTAATACATACAGAGTTGCTTCTAGGGTATGTGGGAGCCTTGGATCCGGAGTGTGTGTGTGTGTGTGTGTGTGTGTGTGTGTGTGTGTGTGTGTGCACCTTGTGTATATAAATGATCTGATTTTAAAAGTATACTGCAAAGGTGTGTTGGTCCATGGGCTGTGACTGTAGCTCAGTGGCCAAGCACTTGGTTAGTATGTGCAAGATCCTGGGTCTGTTCCCTTGCACTGCAATCAGTCAATGAATACATAAACAAAATAAAACATTTAAAATTGTACTCATTCCTATGGAGCAGTGATTTATTTATTTATTTTTTAAGGAATGGATCTAGCCTTTTGCTGCTGCAGGGGAATCCAGCCTCTAAGGACTGAAGCTCTTTCCCTTTGCCCAGGGCATTTTTCTTTTTCTCCATATTTACACTTTAGCCAGTTGATTTCCATATGTTCAAAACAACCTGAAAAGGCTTCCAAAAATACAACGCCAAGTACAAATTTCTTGATTCATCAGGTACCTCAGTTTTCCAAGTTTCCTGAACCAAGTTTTGCATAGACTTTGTATCCTTGGGAGACTCTGGACAAGATTCACTTAGGGTGACAAGAGAAACAAAGGATATCTTATCTGCTAAACAAAAGATGGATTAGGACTAGGTGCTACTTTCTGGAGCTCGGCCAGGAGTACCCCAGAGGGAATGCTTCCACAGATCCCCCTTTCCTTTATATAAAACTTAATTATCCTGAAAGTTATTCAGCCTCACAGCATGCACAGCCTTTTTCCTTTCTGTCTTACAATCTTGTGTAAGTAAACCAAAACGCATTTTAATGCCAACCAAGTTATTATTGCTAGAACAAGAGCAATACCCGGAACAGTGATTTATTGAAGAGACTTTATAATAATGCTTTGGAAAATGGTACTTGCATATTTGTTTCACCTTTAATTGGTGCATATGAACTTTTCATAGTGTTTAAGTTCTGGTTTTCCTTGTCCAGAGGCCACTCTTTACACTCTTTATGTATGTTCTTTATTAATTGTGCCTTTCCTGAACAACTTCCTACTTCCCATAATCAATATGTACACGTGCTTTGGCTCTTTGAAACCTATTGGGCTGGAGTGATACATAGCTTCTTGCTACTGCAGGTTCCCAACACTATGTGTTTAGTTCTATCACTACTTATAAGGCTTCATCATGCAGGCAGCACCTGTGAGAACTGACTTCCAATTTCTCCCTTAGGCATTGTTGCTATAATTTGTCCCTTTTTATGGCCACAAATACGTGTCTCAAGATATGTGGGAAAATGTAAGTACAATATAAATGTGAAGCAACATAGTGTCAACAAAGATTTATGTGAACTCTTCCGGCTTTATTCCTCCATTCTTATAGTAGTGCGATATCTTTTAATTTTAATGACATCCCTTCCTTCCATGCACTGATGGCAGACAGAAGGATAAGCATGAATTTTTGTAGGCTGATTGGGAACTATTCATGAACAGAATATATACCACCTATTCAGTATTGCTTAAGACTTCCAAGAAGATGTAGTTTATTACTAGAGTACTTGACTAGCAAGCATGAGGCCCTGGGTTCCCTAGCCAGCTCTGGGAAAAAGAAAAGAGAACATAATATCAGCATATCAATATATTGAAGGTAAGAAAAGATAATGATCAGAAATGTCCTTTGGCATTGCAGAGCAAAAGGTTAAAAAGCCCTTAGAGGACATAAGATGACTGTCTGACACTTGGCACAAAACCTATGAAGAGGGTTTTGTGACTACTTTTGGATAGCTTTGAGAATGTTCATAGGCTAAAGCATATCTGCCACCACTCTTAATATCTTCATTCACTATAAATGGGAGGTGACACTGTGGTCAGAATACAGATGGGTAAGATGCACAAGCTCATGTAGAGTTCAAGGCCACATGTAAGTGGTAATCATTAGTATCCCTAGAACTCTGAACTTGTCAGGACCATTGTGGTGGTCCATTCTTGCTACTGAAGGCTCATAATACCATAGATTTAATTCTATCACAACTTATGAGACTTTACCATGTATAGGGCACTTGTGAATACCAGCTTCCAATTGCTGTGTTAAAAACTGGTACATATTTTAAAAATATGAAAGATTGTATAGACCAGCAGGAGTAAATTATTTGCTAGGCATCTCTTGGAACTTAAAGCCAAGCTGTGAGATCCCAACACAACCTTAAGGCACAAATCCCAATGTTATCTTCAACTGGTGTGCTAGGTAAGCCGAGACTAATGGAGAGAAACTGGGGCTAGGGATCATGTAGGTCCTAGTTCAGGCTCACAGTTCTCTGTTCAGAATGCACTTCCATCTCTGAATGGTCCCAGTTATCAGAGTGAGACTTTAAGAGAATTTAATGCAGTAATGCAGTTCAAAACATGGGACCTGCTGAAATGCTCTGCGTTCTCTAGGATAGTAATGAACAAATACCTGATGATTGCATTTAGGGATCATATAGATAATGCAAGATTTTCTTTCCATTTCAAGATTTTTTTACTAAATCACACCTGCAAATATGCTTTCTTCACAAAAATGTCATGTTTACAGATCCCAGAGATGAGCTCCTGATAGCCTAGTAAGGCATTATTCAATTTAATACACTTTATTAGCTTATAGAATTACATATACATATATGTGTATACACACATAAAACTAGAATATCAATTTATAAATTTGTAAGAGAAATAACAATATTTCATAGACTCTGGTTGGTATTATCTTGTTGGTAGTTCTCCTACAGAAACTCAGAATTGCTGCTGGGTGAACCTGGAAAAAGCAAGAAGTGGAGGAAGTGGGCTTTATTCCAAATGATACTGTCTGGAGCCCAGTGTGGTTTTCTCTGGTACAGGATTAACTATTTAAGTAGTCCAAATGTACAGATCATCTCTCAGATTCTCTTTACTGCAAATAGGGCTGGAAATGCATGAACAGATGTCTGTGTGATATACTGAGCATGAACACAAAAAGTTTCCTTAGGAAGATTACCCAAGTGCTACTGCTCATGGTACCCAGAAGAGAGGTCTAATGGTGTTTCATAGGAGGTAAGGTATGAAACATAGGAATGGCGAGATATTTTCAACTCCATCTTTAAGCAAAGGAGCAATTACCTCCATCAGGGATCCAAAATGTCACATTTCTGATAATAGACTAGCCTCTAGCCAAGAAGGTACTGAATAGTGTTGCAAGAAGTCCGAGAGAAATAAGTGACAAATCAATAAATGAGTGAAGAACAGGAACTTTAGCATATGTCGTCCCCTTAGGGTAATCGAAAGCCCATATTTTGTAAAGCTTTTTGCCTGGAGGGCTTCTTTATAGAAAGTTTATGTAAACACATTTAAAAACTTCTTATTGAGAAGCTTTGTTTAATGGAAGAGCAGATACTCAAGCTGGCTCTGGGTGACTGAGAACCGAGAGCTGAACAAGCACAGCTGCCAACTGTGTGTTAATGAGCCATGAAGGGACAAATGAGCAGAATGAGGTGGAGACAGGTAAAAGAGGCTAGAAAATTGCCCATGTATTCAAGGGCTTCCATTTGGGGAGCAAATGGGATTTACTGCACTTAGCTTTAATCATGCTTTGTTGGCCAGATGCTCACTTCTCTTCTTTGCCAATTCAGTAGTGATGTGACATCTACTGAGAGGAAAGTCAGCTCTCACCTCTCCCGCCATGAAAGCTGCTTCAGTTTCTCAGCCCTTACACTTCCTTCCTTTTGTTAATGTATTTTGACTAAAGGAGACATTTGACCAAAGAGTTTATACAATTTATTATATTGTTATGTAGTTTTATTTAATTGTTTAAGTATCTCTTCTCCAAGTTGTATCTAAATTTCTGATATCTAGTGGTATGACACAACACCCCTCACCCCGCATATACATGCACGTATTCATAATAGGGCTTGAAATACAGAAAGTGCTCGAGATTGTCTCAAATTACCTGAGTGTAAAGAAGACATATTTAACAAAATTCTCTTTACTGTAAGCAACATTATCTTCAGTATAGTGAAAGTAAATTTGATTTGTAAAACCTTTATTAGCATGTAGCATTTTGTAGCTATTAAAAATAAAGAACTGAATTATTCGAACAGACAAAAATTATAATTGACATTTTTCACTGGTATGTTGGCAAAGACTTAAATATTACAGTCACATAATATTTCTCTTTCAGGAAAATTGGCTGTATATACATCAGCAAATTAGTGGCAACAGAGATGGTTAATCTGATCGTGAAAATAACTATACTATGTAATTTTGACAATTTGAGGGTACTCATTAAATAAGATTCTGCATTTAATAATATGTTTTATATTTTCAACAACAGCATGCTTTCTTTCTTATGAAGGCATATTCTATGAACATGGTGTTAATGGATCTGACATTTAAAATGAGATTCCTTAGTCAAACACGACTTAAAACAAAAATCTTAGTACTTTTTATAAATTAAGTACATTTTGATTCACCAAAGGAAATTTGTTTTGTCATGTTTGTCAAATTATTTCAAATCATGGACTTTGAGAAGCAGAGCATCTAAGAAATGAATATATATGCACTGATTTCATACAGGCTACAAGATAAAGGACTAAAATCTCTGAACTTTCGATAACCTGAGTTGGTATTTCACATTGTTTAGTTACTTACTTCCTTGCTTGTTTATTTGATAAATAATCCCAGCTTATTTGACTTATCTATTATGAAATAATCATAGTTTCCACAGTAACAACTTTCAACTATCCTTCTTACACCAGCTATTCTTCCATGAAGAGGGGTCATTTATTCCTCTACCCTCAGAATCTGGAATGGGACTGTGACTCATTTTTCACTAGTAGAATGTGGTGGATATTATGCTGGGTGACTTATAAGAAGGCCTGCTGCTCTACATATACTATTTTAGTCAGTGTTCTATTGCTTAGAACAGACACTATGACCACAGCAACTCTTATAAAAGTAAGCATTTAACTTGGGATTGATTTGAGTTTCAGAGGTTAAGTCCATTATTGTCATGGCGGAGAGCAGGATGCAGGCAGACATGGTGCTGGAAAAGGAGCTAAGAGTTCTACATCTGGGTCAACAGGCAGCAGGAAGAGAGAGCTGCTGAGTCTGGCTTGGGCTTCTGAAATCTCAAAGCCCACCCCCAGTGACACACTTTCTTCAACAAGGCCACACGTGTTCCAATAATATTTCTACTTCCTAAACATTCAAATATATGATCCTATGGGTACATTCTTATTTAAACTACCATATTTCACCCCCTGGTCCCCATATGCTTGTAGCAATATCATAATGCAAAAATGCATTCAGTCCAACTTCAAATGTCCCTATAGTCTGTAACAGTCTCAACACTGTTTAAAAGTCCAAAGTCAAAAGTTTCTTTTGAGACTCGTGGCAATCTCTTAACAGTAACCCCCTGTAAAATCAAAATCCAAAAACAGATCACATACTTCCAACATACAAGGGCACAGAAAATGTGTTATCATTCCAAAAGGGAGGGAAGAGAACATAGTAAGGAAATACTGGAACAAAGCAAGACCTGAAACTGTCAGGACAGCTCCTAATTCTGCATATCTATGTCTGATACCAAATGCCCTTCAGATCTCCAGCTTCTTTCAGCTTTGTTGACTGCAACACACTTCTTTCTCTTGGGCTGGTTCCACTTCCTGTTAGCAGCTCTCCTTGGAAGGTATCTCATGACTCTGGCATCTTTAACATCTTGGGATCTCCAAGGAAACCCAGACTTCACCTTCATAGCTTCATGGAATAGCCTCTCTGGGCCTTCATTTAGGGACACTCCTGACATTTGCCTGGCCTCAGAGGCTTTCCTTAGTCATAGAGGGAGATTCCACAATCCTTTCTTTTTATCCTTGAGTCTAAAGCCCAAACCACATGGCCAAAGCTGCCAAGTTCTTCTGCTTTCTGGGGCTAGAACTTGGCCCCCTAGTTCAAGTACATTTCCACCAGCTTTTTGTTTTCAATAGTTTCTTTCCTTTGGTGCTTAAGCTTTTCTGTAATTCCTTTTCACAAGTTGGAAGCTTAGCTGGGTGGGGTCTTGCCTTGAGATTACCACTCCCTTTATTTCATTTAGCCTCAGGCTTCTCATTAAACTTTTTATGTCCTTGAGCACTAGATTTAGCCCCATTAAACTTGCTGGTGCTCCTTTTATCCTCAAACTTTATGTTTTGTATTTATCTTTATCCAGCTTGTTCCTTTGCAGATCTGCATAAGAGTGATTGCTAATAACCACACAACACAATCTGTGTCTTAATATCACCTTTGCCAACACCATTAATCTAAAGTGCTTCAACTTAGCTTTAGGTAGATTTTTTTTTGGATAAGAGCAGAAATTAGCCACATTCTTGACCAAAATATCATAAGAACAGTCTCTAAGCCACTTACTAACATTCTTCTCCTCTGAAACCTCTTGAACTGGGTCCTCATAATCTACATTACTTTCAGCACTGTTACTATGGCCCATTAGGTGTGGCTTTAAGCATTCAACTGCTAACTCAAAGTTACAAAGTCCACATTTTCCAACAAGCAGCATGATCAGGTCTGTCACAGCAATACACTACTCCTGGCACCAACTTCTGTCTTAGTCATTGTTCTATGAAGAGACAACATGACAACAGCAATTTTTTTCTTTTTTTAGAAATTTATTTTATTTCCTAGCTGCAGTTTTCCCTTCTTCCTCTCCTCCCAGTCCCTCTCCCCATCCTCTCTCTGTTCCTACTCCACAATGCACTCTTCCTCTGTTTCTGTTTACGAAAGGGCAGGTCTCTCATGAGTATCAACAAAATATGGCATATCAAGTTACAGTAAGACTAAGCACCTCCCCATGCATTAAGGCTGGACAAGGTGACCCAGGATGAAGAGTAGGGACCAAAAAGCCTGTAAAAGAGTCAGAGATAGCCTCTGCTCCCATAGTTAGAAGTTCCACAAGAGGACCAAGCTGCCCAACTGTAACATAAATACAGAGGTGTGGTGGTATTTTACTTGTACTGAAATGTGATTTTAATTGTATGTTAATAAATAAAGTTGTCTGGGGGTCAGAGCTATTAGAGCCATAGCAAGTACGTGGCGGCGGTGGCGCACGCCTTTAAGGACCTGGAGGGCGGTACATTCAGGCAGTGACGAGGCAGTCACATGTTTGGGTTTACAACCAATGAGAAGGCAGAACAGGAAGACTTTAAAGACATACACACAGGAAGTAGGTCCTTTCGGAGAGCTCTCTTGGCTGGAGAGGATCCCTGAATCAGGAAGGGTGAGGCTCTTAGCTCTGACCTCTTGGCTTTCTTCTCTTAATTGGCTCTGTGTTTCTTATTTAATAAGACCGTTGGTTACATCTACATTTGGCGCCCAACGTGGGGCTACGGTTCTTGCGTGTTCTCTCTCTCTCTCTCTCTCTCTCTCTCTCTCTCTCTGGATTCACACCTCAGACACTAGGTGGCTGTTTTGAAATTCCCTTGGATTTATACTGTTCTACAAGGACTTGGTAAGTCACTTAACATATCCAATATTTTAAAGGAAACTATTTAAAAGAGAAATTTTTTTCCACATTTTAAAAAAAATGGGTTTTCTGTGTTCATTGGAAGAAAATTGGGTTTTGTTTGCAATTTTAGACAGTCTGACGATGAGAAAAAGCATGTGAAGATGCCGGTAAGCCACGAGCCATGTGGCAAGGTATAGATGTATGGAAATGGATTAATTTAAGCTATAAGAACAGTTAGCAAGAAGCCTGCCATGGCCATACAGTTTGAAACCAATATAAGTCTCTGTGTTTACTTGGTCGGGTCTGAGAGACTGTGGGACTGGCAGGTGAGAGAGATTTGTACTGACTGTGGGCCAGGCAGGAAAACTCAAGCTACAAATGGCGTCCAACGTGGTGGTGTTTCCACCTAAAAACTGAGAAAAAAGATTCTAAAACGGAGCTAAAAATAGTTCCTAATTGTCTCTCTCAAATGAGCGGCAGCTGCCGGTTTGAGCTACTGGTGGGTTCCTAGCGTGTGCCCTTGACCTGCAGTATGGCGGGAATGAGGCCTCTGCAAGTGTCACATTAAGCTGCATGGTGGATTTAGACTTTGCTAGTACAAAACAAAAAAAGAGATTTCTGGGCTACACACTGCTTGGATAAAAGCATAGAGACCCACGATAGCTTCCAGAGCTGGCGGTAAACATACCGTACCACCGCCATGTTGGGAAGCAGAGGTGGGCGGAGCCAGCAGCCACAGCTGCTGCAGTTTAAGGCAATAGTTTCACAATAAGACAGATTCAGATGTAATAGTTTACAATGTGTGTAAAAGATACGTAGGCTTGAAAGAGACAAAAAAGGTGATATAGAGTTATAGAAACAAATACATAGTTTTAAAAAATAAAGTCTTTAAAGAGACAGTAAAGTTAATATAAAAAATAAGCCACGTGAAGATGAATATTACACAGAGAATCTGGATTGTGTTGTCTTTGGGATTTTTAACTGCAGAAAAACATTTGATTGTAAAAGCTGTTGAGTTATGCCAAAATGTATATTTTAAAGATACCTTGACTTCAAAATTTGGATATAAGGATATGTTGCCTTGGAAAGGAATCTCTGCTTTTGTTCCCACAGAAAGCCAAAGGCTATGGATTTGTTCCAGATTAAGATACATCAGGTTTGACCAGCCAAGACCTCCTGAAAGGTCTCCGATGACACCATGGCCCAGATGATCCATCATCCAGAACGATTTGAAGGCAACTGGCTCAGACGATACACCCTCATGGACTATTCTATAATTCTAAAATTTTCTTTGTATCCCCATAAGATACAGCGCCCCCCTCCAGCAGGAAGTAGTAAGAGAAGCTACGCCCAAATTCCCAAATTATATGTAACTTTACTTTGTTAAGGTTAAAACCTTCCTTTTTGAAAAAAAAAAGGGGGGGGAAGTGCTGTGGGATGTTCTGTATGGCAAATGTGTTGCTAATTAGTCAATAAATAAAACACTGATTGGCCATTGGCTAGGCAGGAAGTGTAGGCGGGACAAGGAGGAGAATAAAGCTGGGAAGTGGAAGGCTGAGGCAGAGAGCCACTGCCAGCCACCACGATGAGAAACAGCATGTGAAGATGCCGGTAAGCCACGAGCCATGTGGCAAGGTATAGATGTATGGAAATGGATTAATTTAAGCTATAAGAACAGTTAGCAAGAATCCTGCCACGGCTATACAGTTTGAAACCAATATAAGTCTCTGTGTTTACTTGGTCGGGTCTGAGAGACTGTGGGACTGGCAGGTGAGAGAGATTTGTACTGACTGTGGGCCAGGCAGGAAAACTCAAGCTACACAGAGGGCCTACATCAGCCCCATGCAGGCTCCGTGGTTGTCAGTTCAGTCTCTGTGAACCACTATGAGCCCAGATTAGTTGATTCTGTGAGTTTTCTTGTGGTGTCCTTGAGCCTTCTGGCTTCTACTGGATCCTTTCTCCCCCTCTTCTGCAGGATTCCCAGAACTCCACCTAATGTTTGGCTGTGGGTCTGCATCTGTTTCCATCAGTTGCTGGGTGAAGCCTCTCTGATGACAATTGAGCTAGGCACCAATCTGGTCACAGAAGATGGCCAGATCAGGCTATGTATCTGCTATTACTAAGAGTCTGAACTAGGGCCTTCCTTGTAGATTTCTGGGAGATTACCTTGCACTAGTTTTTTACCTGACCCTGAAATGCAACCCATCTTTCCAGTTGTTTCCTTCAGTACTCTTCTCCAAATTCCCCTCCCTTGCAACTTGATCACTCATGTTCCCATTCCAACCTGTCCTTAGTCCACTCACAAAATCTCTTCTATTTCCCCTTACCAAGGAGATCTGGGTGGCCCCACCATGAACCCTCCTTGTTACCTAGCCTCTCTGGAGATGGACCACAGCAACTCTTATAAAAGAAAGTATTTAATTGGGGCTTGCTTACAGTTTCATAGGTTTAGTCCATAATCACCATGATGGGGAGCATGGCAGCACACAGGCAGATCTGGTGCTAGAGAAGGAACTGAGAGTTCTACATCTGGATCTGCAGGCAACAAGAAAAAAAGTGAGCTGCTGGGCCTGGCTTGGGCTTCGAAAGTTCAAAGCCCACCCCTCAGTGACACACTTTCTCCAACAATGACACACCTACTCCAACAATATTTCCACTCCCTAAACATTCAAATATATGAGTCTATGGGGTTCATATTATTCAAAGCCTATGGGGCTCCGCCTGTTCAAACTACCACATACACTGTAAGCAGGATGGGTACAGTTATCATATAATGAGTTCATCTAGCTTGATTCCTCCATTCTGTGAAGTAGTTGAGGTATGTGTGTTATCTTTCCATACCTGTGGCCAAAATAACTGATAGAACAACTTAAAGAGGAAAACTATTCATTTTGACTCATAGTTTCATAAGTATTTGTTCATGGTTGACTAGATCTATTACTTTGGGCTCAAATGAGGCTGAACATCATGGTGGTTGGAGTGCATGAGGAAGAGGAGGAGAAGAAGAATGAAGAGCAACAAGAGCAGGAGGAGGAGAAAGTTGCTCACTTTATGGCCAATAAGAAGCAGACAACGATATAGAGAAAAGTGTGAGACAAGATATAGCCCTTAATAACATGCCTCTAGTGACCTACTTCCTCCAGCTAGGCTTTACCTTAAAAAGTTTCTAGAAATTCTCAAAATAATTGTGTCATGTGGGACCCAAGCCTTCAAAACACACACACACACACACACACACACACACACACACACACACACACACATATATATATATTTTGGAGGAAACATTTCATATTTAAACCATAGCACTAGGACAGCCATGGGGACATGTTCCATATGGAAACAGGGATACCTAGATAAAGACAGCTATTTCAGATCTTCAGTCATTGGCATGTAAGTGATAAAGTCACTTCAGACATTCCAACTCCAGCAGATGTGATATCAAAAATAATCATATTACCTAGCTAATAGCTAAAGCCTTCTGGATCTAGAACAGTCAAAACAGGTTCCTCTACCTATTCAAGTTACTTTAGCTTAGACCTTCCTTAGTTATTGTGGAACATAGAAGACTCATCCCCATTGTTCCCCAGCCCACAAATTTGTGAAAAATTTTTTGTATTATCAAAGTTTAACTTGTTACACAGCAAAAGGCAACTGAACAGTTTCACTGAAATATGCAGAACTGTTACTGGGGCTGGAGAGATGGCTCAGCCATTAAGGATGCTTGCTGTTCTTCCAGAGGATTCAAGTTCCACTCCCATCACTCAGTGTCTAGAAGCTCACAACTGCCTGACACTCCAGCTTCCAGGGATCTGATACCCTCTTCTGGCCTCCATAAGGACATGCACACATAATGGGCCACATACTTACACATACACAGAGACATAAAGATAAGTAAAACTTTAATAAATGATTAGTTCAATTGTTACTTTTACCATAAAGTATATGCTTATTAATGTTGGTTTTCTTTTGTTTTTGCCTTTTAAAGTTTTCCATTTTGTCATATACACATCCAAGACTGCCAAAGTCTTATAAAGATCCTAATATTGATTAAAAAATTTTAAACATGTAGAAGAAAATTTGTGACTCAAAAATATCTGAGATACCAAAAATATACATAGCAAAAATTTACGTGGAAAAAGTTCCATTTCATTTTAAAATTTTAAGATAAATTTAACTGCATATTTTATCTTATAACACAATATTATGGGATATATAGATATAGAAATAGTAAAATGATTATTATAGTGAAAGAAGTTAACTCATATATCATATCACATAACTGATTTGTTTTCTTGTAAGAGCAATTAAAGTCTACTTAATGAAAATCCTTAATGAAACACAATTTTATTGACTGTAGTTCTCATGTGATACATTAAATCTCTAGACTTATTTATCTTATAAATTTGCTATGTGGTACTCTATGCTTACTTCTTCATTTCTTCCCCTCCTCACTTCCTCTGGAAACCATTGTTTAGCTCATTTGTTGTTTAGCTTATTTGAAATAGAGTCTCAAGATGCAGCTCAAGCTGGTCTCCAACTGATAATCTTCCTGCCTCAGCCTTCCAAGAACTGAGATTATAGATGTATATCAACATTCCCAACTGTCACTATTTTATTTTC
Organism: Peromyscus californicus insignis; assembly: GCF_007827085.1. NCBI lineage: Eukaryota > Metazoa > Chordata > Mammalia > Rodentia > Cricetidae > Peromyscus > Peromyscus californicus. Next base: position 3,120,990 of record NW_026294391.1, read on the forward strand.
TATCTCTGTGTGTTTCAAACATTATTTTTAGACTCCATTTATAAGAAAAGTCTAATGTTGATTGTATAAGTTTTTTTAATGAGAGAAATGGGAATAAGGGGGGCTCTAATTCGGGGGGGGGGGAGGTTGATAAATACGGAAGGAAAGAAGAAAATAAAACAATAGTAAGGATACCTGAAAAAATTATAAGGAATCATACTATTAACTATCTATCTCAAAACCCTATAATACATGTAAGTTTGTATATAAATATACATATAAAGTTTAAATGGCCTGATAATGCTCTCTCAAAGAGCCAAAGACAATCTAACAAAAGCTACAACACCAGACCCAAGAAGCACTCTTTTCAATTGCTAGTAAAGATTGTCCAAGAGACTCCTAAAGTATTAAAGGTTATTGCTAATGCCCCTGTCTCCCTCCCCAAAGATGAAAGGTAAGTTCTTATTGTTGAAGACAACGTCCACTTTAGACACAGGGCCCAGAGGCCCCTGAGCTGAAACTAAGCTGAAATCATAGTTTTCATAATACCAGAAAGTGCCATGTAAGCTTCCAAAGAATTGAAGCAGCCAAAAGTCTCAAAAAAGAAAATACAAACCAAAAAAAAAAGTGGGAAATTGTGCCTAGTACTGGGAATGTACCCAACTACTCAGGGTTAGTGAAATCCTGGGTCTTGGTGGAGAACCTACAACTACCACTTTACTAAACCATCATAACCCCTAACTACATTCCAAGTATTTGTCCTTATGCCCACAGACAGGTGTAGTCCCCATCCCACACTGAGGTAACTTGTCTTTGCAACAGATGGAGACCATTACAGAAAACCACAACCAATCAAAATGCAGAGTTGTGGAGCCCAGTACCAAAGAACACATCTATAATACAACTCCCAAACCCAAGGCTCAGGAATTGTTACAGAAGAAGGAGTTACAGAAGAAGGGGTGGAAAGACTGTAAGATCAGGGAGTTTGCTGTGAGACTGTCTCTTAGGAATGTCAGAAGTTAGACCCATAAATTCTCAGCAACACAGTAGGCCTGGACAAGACCCAGGCTTTGTCCTTGAGCTGCTATGGAGGCTGGCTGGCCTAGCACATACTGACTGTGGGGGCTGGCTCAGTGCCCAGGCTTGGGGTGTGCCCTATCTCCCTGTCCCTGCTGGCAGGAGCATCAGGGATTTATTGTCTTTTGTTCATGGTCTTCTCAGAAACTGCTTGTTCAGTCTCAGGAAACTGAAACTGAGGCCTGGTCTCTGAGAGAAGACTGGGCAGCCTGCTATGGTGTCTGCTTGGTCCTTTCACATTGCTGGAATAGATCCACCTTAGTCATACTGCACTATGTTTATTATATATCACAGTGTGGAGTCTGATAATGTTTTAGCTAACATATCACATCTGTATTAATAAGATTGCCCTAGAATTTTCTGTTTGATATTATGCTTCTTCCTATAATTTATTATGCTTCTGTATTTGTCTTTTGTGCTGATTGAAATAACCTGAAAAACTGTTCTTTGTTTGTTTTTTGAGACAAGGTTTCTCTGTGTAGCAGTCCTGGCTGTCCTGGAACTCACTCTGTAGACTAGGCTGGCCTCGAACTCATAGACATCTATCTGCCTGCCTCTGCCTCTCCAGTGCTGGGATTAAAGGCGTGCACTACCACACCCAGCTGGAAAATTCTTATATCTTCTCTTGTGAGAAGAGTTTTTAAATTAGTGGTCTAGGCATTAGTCAATTTTAGTGATTATATTTTCTATGATTGAATGCGTCTCTCCCTAAAGGGCACATATTGGAAATATAATTCCCCATCCAAAATTATTAGGTGGGGCCTGATGAGAGGTATTTCTTATAAATATTCTCATTACAGAGCACAAAATCACTGGTGCATCTTCTTTGGGATTTGAATATTTTATATAAATCTTGAAGTATATGGGCAAAATACATCCATGAATTATTAACAGTCATACATCACATCCAATGGCCTACTTAACATGTGAGTTTCAAAGTCAACTCATGTTTAATAGTATGGCCATGTGCTTTCTCTTTAACATCTGACTCTCTTTCAGTGCTTCTCACTTTTAGGCAAATGGCCCCACCAAATTTAACACAACAGAAACTCATGTATAATCTCTGGTACTCAATATTTTAACAAGCACGGCATTTTTTCCTCCTGTTCCTGTCCATTTCCATCCACTTATTCTGTTTTTACCTTACCTAAGATACAATAATTCTTTTCCTACACTGTTATAATTGTCTCCTATGGTGATATTTTATTTGTATTAAAATGTTATTTGTATGTTAATAAATAAAGTTGCCCGGGGGTCAGAGCTATTAGCAAGCCATAGGAAAGCAGGGCAGTGGTGGCATACGCTTGTAATCCCAGCACTTGGTAGGCAGAGCTGGGTAAGTCTCTGTGTGTTCAGGGATACAGCCATTATTGGATACACATGCCTTTAATCTCAATACCAAACATGGAAAACCTGGAGGCCTATACAGACAGGCCGTGACGAGGCGGTCATGTGGTTGGGTTTACAACCAATGAGAAGGCAGAACAGGAACTCTATATAAAGACTTTAACACAGGGGTAGCTCTGGTTCGGAGAGGTAGGACCACCGCAGGAGGAAGGGTAAGGTTTTAGCTCTTAGCTCTTAGCTCTGACCTCTTGGCTTTCTTCTTTGCATTGGTTCTGTGTTTCTTATTTAATAAGAAAGTTGGTTACATCTACAGTCTCCTGAAAGGTTTCTCTGAATCTAGTTGGCTTGCATCCAATTTATTTGCCTAAATCTGTGCAGTATAATCATTAAATGGCAGTTTGGTAACCCATTATTTTGGGTTTAGGGATATACAAATGAAAATAACATGGTTTGCAAGATCCTAGTGATCTGACACTTAGCTTTCCTTCTAGCTATTTTCTCTCTTATTTCCTGTAGTCCAGCTGTGCCAATGATTTTGGTGCTTTCAATTCCCTTAGCATTTCCAGAGGCCTATTACATAGCCTGTTCATTGTTGAGAACATTGTTTCCTTTTTCCACATACTTCAGACCTCTCGCCAAATTTTCAGTTTCTGAGCAAATCCACATAGAAATGCTTTTCACATCAAAGTGTTAGCCAGAAGAAGGCTCCAGGGTAGAAAGGAAGATATATGCAGGATCTTTTTTATATCTCAGTGCTTCATAGCTTCATAGCTTCATAGCTTCATAGCTCATGTGTGTGTGTGTGTGTGTGTGTGTGTGTGTGTGTGTGTGTGTGTATGTGTGTGTGTGTATGTGTGTGTGTATGCATCTCATAAGTTACTCAGAGATCAAAGATGTATACTTATAAACACATCTTCATTTCAACATCATGACCAAGCTCTGGTTGACAACTGACTTGACTTTGAAATAATGAAAAAAACTCAGTCCCTTCATTGTTCCCTTTGGCCCTGGGATCAAGGAGTTGCTATTTGTGCAGGCTCTGGAGAGTAGAAACAAAGAAGCTCACTCTTTCTGTGTTTGTGGCTACTCAACTCCGGTAGCTGATGATTAGTTGTAAATTTAGAACTAACCAAATTTGTGTTGGACAAATATACTATTCTCCCCAATCTAATATTTAGTGCTTACATATTTTCTCCTATTCACAAAACTGTGACAGACTCTAACTGTTGCTCAACTTGGGATTTTAGAAGTAACTTGTTAAAGCTCCTGAGCAATTCTGACTGATTGATATTCTGTTTCATCAAACTTACCATTTCCGTGACGGTTTATGTCTTAGACTTCTCCTGAATTCTTTCTACAGTTTAATATTTAAATTTCCATTTATGGGACGATATTTTGCTAAGTGAAACTCTATTTAGATAAGTCACATGAGCCACATTGCTAAGTTGTGACTACAGCTTCATTTGTTGCAGAACTGCCCAAGGCAGGAAAATAAATGACAGCAATCTTTTCCAGAAATGAGAGAATGGAGCAAAATCCTTAGATTCATTAAATGTTAGCAGTCAATCATTTATGTTGGGGGACTTATTTCATGATGAAAACATACTGTTAGTAAGGCTAAAACCATCCCAAAAGTTCTGGGAGGATATGGACAGAATGAAAGTGATAGTGTTAACCTACTGTAGGTTCCCAGCACCTGTGTGTCATTGTATAATAAGTAATATCCATATTAGTTGCTTGGTTTACTACTTCAGTAAGTACTATAAGCAATACATTTATAGCTATATAAAATGCTTTAATGCTGGGTGTAGTGGTACATGCCTTTCGTTCCAGTACTCAGGAGGCAGAGTCAGGCAGATCTCTGAGTTCAAGGCTAGCTTGGTCTATGTAGTAAGTTCCAGGCCAGTCAGGGTTACAGAGTGAGGCCCTATCTCAAAACCTAAAAGAAATACTTTTAAGGTTAAGTTGGTTAAGTTGTATCTCTGTTATATCTGTCTCCATTTTCTTTCATTTTTAAAGCAATTGGTGAATCTATACATGTACCTATGGTTTCTGTAACATGAATCTAGTGTGTGGAAGATGACATTAAGTATTTAGATGTAAAGCTATCTTTGGGACAGTTAATAAGTGAGTCATTCACAACACATGCACTTTATTACAGTCATGATGTATGTGTCATCTTCTGATTGAATGGCTTGACTGAAGTCAACTGTGAACTTGCTTTTCTACATCTACTGAAACATTCAGGCCAGAGTCCTCAGTTCTTACAAACACATACAAGTATGCCTACAACATGGCATCTAAAATATAAGCTGCTGTAAGCATGAAAGTAGATTACCAGCTTCTTGTAGTGTAGGGATTTCTGGGTGGGACACAAATTGGTTTCTGCTGGCTAAGGTATAGAGCTTAAATCCACAGGCTGGAATCACTTTCAGCTTGAAAAGGTGTTATCAGAATTTGGCAGGAGAGAGTAAGAAATCATGGACAGAGTATTCTCAAAAGTGGTTTTTTGTTTGCCAAGTCATCACACACAGGTAAAGGTAATAGAAACATATTTTCCCTGAAGGTAAGCTTTTGCTACCAATAGCAACAGAGAAAACAAGACTGGAGTGGAGTCATTGAGATAAATAAAGAAACACAGGTAATCACAATGCCACTGGAAGCAGATTGTGCCAAGCTTCAGGTTACAGGTATGATTTTCTGTGAGGCCAGAAAGGGTGTATCATTGCTTCATATGCCAGTTCTGAGGACAGCTTTTAGAAACTAGGAAGAATGTCCTTTATAGATTTAAATTTCACCCTGGCCATGAAGTTGCTTTTGGTTTTATGCTGATTTACCCAGAATATGAAAAAAAAGACCAGTAGACTCTCTGAAGAGTTTATAATAAATCAGACGATGGAAAAGATTGGATTGTGATTTCTGTCCATTCTCCTTGAATGAGGAATTGAATGAGTCCTCTGTCTTTCAGGCACTGAAGGTCAGGCTAGACCAGCAATGACATTACCAGGAAATGAGTAATAGAATCATCAAGGGACTAATTTCTGGAGGCCTAAAGAAAATTCTCATCTAGAACCTGTAGGTGGGGTTTCCCCCACAAAAGGTTTCAGGGAGTTCCAGAGGCATGTGCACACTTGAAACGAAAGTAGTCATCCAATGCAAGCTTGCTCTTAAGGTTCTGCCAAGCTCTTTCAGCTCTCACCTCAGATTTCCCCACACAGTGTGGCTTGTCCTTTACATTTCTTCTCTCTTACTGTTTCTTCTCTTCCTTCCTTCCCATTCTAAAGCTGTCCATCCATAATCTTAGTGCCCACACACAAACCTCCCAATTATTATGAAAGGATTACTTAGAATGCTCCTTTCCTGGAAATCATGAAAAGTGATAATTACCCATGTTCTCTATAAGAACACACCCAAGCTATAGCCAAGGAGAGTTAATACAAATTACGGCTGCAAAGAGAACTTTTATAATTCATTAAAATCATGTAATCTGTTTATGATAGCTTAGATGTTGAAATAAAATTAAGTGATTTGGCTCATTCATTCAAAAACTTTAGTATATTTCTACTATATGCCAGATATGATGCAAATATGACAATTCTATAATACTAGTCACTTCCTACAAATATTTTATGGTTTCATTAAGGAGATAGTTAAGAAAACATTAATTATTATATAGTGATAGAAAGACCATGAAATTGTATATTCAGTTTGTGTGCCATGGGTGGTTAAGTCAGGTTGCTATGAGTTGGGTGCCACCTCCTGTAGTCTTGAATGAAAAGTTATGGTTAATGATGAGGACTGGAGAGATAGCTCATTCAGTAAAGTACTTGCCTTGTATAATCATGGGTGCCTGAGTTAGAGCTCATGTTTACATAAAAAGCTGAATGTGACGACACACACTTATCCCAGTGCTGTGAAAGCTCATGGGCCAGCCATCTTGGTCTACTTCACAAGTTCCAGGGCAGTGAGAGACCCTAGAAAATGTGAAAGACACTTGAGAAATGACACCTTACATTGTCCTTTGGCCTCTAACATGCATATGCGCACACAAAAAATAATGAGGAGGCTATATATTCCTCCCTGCTCCATCTCTTTGTCTTTCTCCTTCCTAGTTTAGCTATCTTTTGAATTGTTCAGTGTTTATCTTTCCCACTTGATTATAAGCTACATGAAGGATTGTTCTCTTTAGGTCTATTACTCAGTACAGTGCCTCAAGCATAGGAAGAATAGAAAAAATGCTGTATGAGTCAGTAGTTAAAGAGATGTTGAATTCAAACACATGATGCAAAAATTAGCCAGGAAACTGCAAGAAACACAGTGCAAAATATATGCAGAATGAAGCGGGAACTGAAACTAGAGGGCTGAGCAGAGGCTTTTAAATCTAGTATTTGTGCTTCCCTAGGGACTATGAACATTATTAAAGGCCATCAGATGCTGTTATTGATGTGTGTGCATGTATGTGTGATTATGCACATGTATGTACTGGTGCACATGTACTTGTATATGATTGCATACAGAGGCCAAAGATCAACATCTGATGTTTTCCTCTATCACTCTCCACCCTATTTTTTGAGACACGGTCTTACAATGAACCTAGGGTTCATGAATTGGCTAAGATGACTGGCCAATGGACTCCAGCAATACACCTGTCTCCTCTCCAGTAGTGGAGTACAGACATGTGTGTACATGCTTAGCTTTTACATGGATGCTGGGGATCTGAACTCAGGTCCTCATATTTGTGGGGCAGGTGTGTTGCTGCCTGAGCCATCTCCACTGTCTACCATTGCAAACTTTAAACAGAAATGAAAGACTTAGACTTGTTTCATTGGAAGACCATCGTTTTGGTATTGGGGAGGGAGAATGACAAGAGCAAGCCTTTGTTACATTTGGCAGGCTGTCTGCAATGTTCAGCGAGAGCACACGCAAAGTAGCATCAGAGGGACAGAGATAAAGGTTTTTAGAAATACTGACAAATGAAAATTCAAGGGACCTGGACTTCACTGAATGTTGGTGACTGTGTGATGAGTGCAAGCTGCTGAGAGACATATGACAGAAGGCTCAAGCAACAATGGCTTGGTTTTCTTATCTATAACCAGCTCAAATGCCTTTGGGCCTCCCTACATTTCTCTGATCAACAGCAGATATGTGTGTGTCTCCTGCACAAGGGTGATTTGAAGGACTCAAAATTTTGCTGAGAACGATGCATTTTTGAGGATAGTGAGTAGGGTTTTTTCCTCTCCCTGACAACAATATATTCTACCCCCCCTTTTTTTAGCATCACCATTTCTCTAACTCTCCAACACTAACTCGGCATCCTATAACTCAGTTCAATTTTTACATTAACTACCCAGAGCTAGCTTCAGACTCCAGAGATTTAAGAGCCCACTTCCATGTAAATATCCTTACTTTAAATTTCAGTGCTGGAGCATTGGGTATGCAGTGTACCCACACTTCTAACTTGGTAGCAAAGTCTGAGATTCCTATGACTTTCCTTCCTAAGTGTTATGATTTGCTTAACAATGCACAGAACTCAAGAAAATGCTATACTTACTATTCTAGTTTTTTCTAAAGGATGCAAATGAACAGGCAGATGAAGAGATATATAAGATGAGGTCTATAAGGGATCTCTGAAGCCTTTATCATCATTGAATTGAGATGTCCTTCTAGCATGTGATTGTGTGTGACAACTCAGAAGCTTTCCAAATACCTTTATTTAGGGGAGTTTTCAAAAAAAAATTACTTATTTTACATCCCGACATCAGTTTTTCCTCTTTCCTCTCCTCCCAGTTCCTAACCCCTCCCCACTTTCACTCAGCACCCCCCCCCCATCCACTTCTCCTCTATTTCTATTCAGAAAAGTGCAGGCCTCTGTTTAGGAGATTTTTGTAGTTGTTTCATTAAGTAGACATGATTATTAAATCACTGGTCATGGTGATTAATTATAATTAATCAATTAAAAATTAATGAAATACCATTTCTTATCCCCTTCCTCATGGTTTAGGGTAAAGCTGAAAATTCCAAGCTTCTAATCAACTATGGGCTTTTCTTGTGACCAAGCCCCATTTTGAAAGTATTTAGGGCTCACCAAGATTCATGCTATTAGAAAAACAGACACTCTTGAGGCGGGAGAGATGGCTCTGTAGTTAAGAGTGCTTACGGCTCTGGCAAAAGAACTGGGTTTAGTTCCTAGCACCCACATGGCAGTTCACAACACTCATAATTCTAATTCTATGGGGTCTAGCACCCTTTTCTAGCCTCTTCATGCTCCTGCAGGGGCATGATGTACATATGTGTACACACACACACACACACAAACTTGTAAAAGACACTATTACTGCTTCTATCACTTTGGAAATGCTACGCGGTTTCTAGCTCTGTGCTAGGAATGGAGACCAAAAATCAAATATATATTTCTTATTTAATAACGCAGCCCAGAAGAGCAATGTGAGTCTATGTAGTGGTTCTGTAAATCTAAGACTTAGAGCCTCATTGCACCCCATCAGCTGCAGCTAATCCAACTACCTCAATACTGGGGGTCACTTTTCTTCCCAGGTAACTGGAAACAGAAGACTCTTAAAGAGATACTTTTGGGGGAAAAGTGAGTTAATCATTTTTAAAGACTTCCTTTCCTCAAGTTTCCCTTTGAGGTTTCATTTTGGGTGATATTTTTGTTTCTCAAAACCGCAACAAATTCAAAGGTTGCTCTGATGGGAAAAGAAAAAATTCTACCAATGATGGAATTTTTTTTTGCCATATCTGGGCCAACCTCTGTATAGATAGTGATGCTTAGTATTTATACACTGTGTTCAAGCCAAGCCTTGACCTTGAGATTTTCCAAGCAATGTAGAGAAAATTGATGAATTATCATTCTCTTGCAAGGTGTGATGAGAAAGCCCTGAGGAGAGAAGCTACTGAGAGTTTAAAACTCAAGCTAATGTGTTTCCCTAATGTAACGAAGCTCAAATAATCATCAAAAGCCACCTTCTAAAGCTCATTACACATCAGTCTGATTATATAAGCAAAAGAGTGACCATTCCCCATTCTGAAGCTATTTAGGGCCCACCAAGAGTTATCTCATTAGAGCAAAAGACACTTGAAACTGTAGTGCTGATACAGTGGTTAAGAACAGTTTTTTTGGAGCCCACTACCCATGACATGGGACACCTCGTGCAGCCGTGAGGCAGGGGAAAGGGCTTGGACTTGCCTCTATTGGATGTGCCTCCCCATGGGAGGCCTTGCCTTATTGTGGAGGGGAGTGGGGGGTGGGTTGATGGGGAGGCTAGGGGGCGGGAGGAAGGAAGAGGGGGATCTTTGATTGGTGTGTAAAATGAATGAAAAATTTTCTTAATAAAAAAAATAAATTCTCCAGTAATTATGGAAGGATTAAAAAAAGAACACTTCCTGCTCTTGAAGAGGATCGGAGTTCACATCCTACCACCCACATGGCAGCTCACAACCACCTCTAACTCCAGTTCCATGGAATCCAACATACTTTTGTGACTTCTTCAGGCATTGCACACACATAGTGCAGCATATATGCATACAAGCATAAGCATTTTATTTCTTTTGGGCATGTCCCCAGTTTCTCCCCTTCTTTTACTCTTCTGCTTCCTTCCCAGTTCTTAAGGAAGAATCAATACATTCATTATTTGGAGTTAAGTTTTATTGCTCATTTCTCAAAAGAACATAAATATTTCAGTAAATGTCTATGTCTTCATTCAGAAACATGAATCTACAATGTTAGAATTTGGGGAAAAGATAGAAGAGATGCTTCCTGATATCCTTAGGTTCATCCCCACAGGCAAACACCAATTCTACCCACCCACTTCATTCCTGAAAAGAATGATTCTGGTACTTGATGCAGGAGGGGATGTATATACCATCAATTGTAGATCAAAACCCATTAAGGTCATATCACACAATCACCCCATTCTTTAGCTCTACTGGATGGAATTTGTGTTTACTGCTAGGTTAATGAGCAGACTTACCACACAGAGTTTAGAGATCATCAGTGTAATGTCACAGATGATCTCAAACGTCTCCAGCTCTAAAATACAGAGAACTGTATGAATTATAAAAGTGAGGTTCCTATCAAATTGTACCTGTGACCTGGGAATAAAATTAACAGAACGAAAGAAGCTTAAGTTTACTTATTTATATTCAACTAGTTTTCCATGTTAAATTACTGCACTATAACATTATAAAATCCACTGCATAATAAGTTTATGAAATATAGAGTAAATCTTCCAAGTAATTCTGGATTCTCTTCCCACAGTCAACACAGTCAAACTGTTCTTTTCCTATCATTAGATTTTTTAAATCTAATTTTTATTGTGATTTGTATTAAATTTATCCTTTGATGATTTCATGTATGTTTATAATGTATTCTGGTTACTCTACCCACCTCCATCTTTTCCAAACTCCCTCCCACTTCTGTAACCTCTCCCCTCTCTTGTAAGTCATTTTCCCTTACTCATGTCTTTTTGTTTTGTTTTGTAACCTACTGAGCTTACCCAGGGCTACCTGTGGCCATAGGTTTAAAACTGTGGAAGCCTGGTGGGCTCATCTGTGAGTGCAAAACTAAGGACAATGAATGACTGACCTCCAGAATCCATAGGTAGCCAATAACTCAGCAAGGAGGAATAGAGACCCATAAGCTGCTCATAATCCATGATTAAGTGTCGACAGGTCCAGTCTTGTGGGGGAAGATGCAGCTCCTGTGAGATCATGATTGCAAAGGCTGTATCATGTTTAGAAGCCAATATCTCACACTTTTTCTGTCTTCTGGCTTCTAGATTCTTTCTCCTTCAGTGTTCCTGAGCCTTAGCAGAGTACTCAAGCATTACTTTTCTTTTTTTTTTTTAAAAAAAAAATTATCTTTATCAGGTTTAGTAATACTGGCTTTGTAGAAGGAGTTTGAACTGTTATTTGTATTTCTGTTAGGTGGGATAATTTGAGAAGCATTGGTTGTAGTTCTACTTTAAAGGTCTGGTAAACTCTACTGTGAATCCATCTGGAACTAGGATTTTTTTTTTTAGTCTAGTGATTTTTTTCTTTATTACTGTTTCGATCTCCTTGCTTGTTTAATGGATCTGTTTAAATTGTTTACCTAATATTGGTTACATTTTGGTAGGTCATATACTTCTATAAATTGATACTTTATTTTAGCTCTTGTTTTAACTTTGGTGGCTCATATAGATCTAGAAAATCATCCTTTTCTTTCAGGTTTATTTGATGTCTCTCTGTGTATCTGTAATTTTATTAATTGGTCCTTCTCTTTTTCTTTTGGTTAATTTGGCTAAGGGTTTGTTAATCTTTTTTATCTTTTCAAAGTACCAGTTCTCTGTTTCACTGAATTTTTTTAGCATCCATTTTATTAATTTTTGCCCTAGTTTTTATTGTTTCTTCCTATCTACTGCTCTTGGGTTTATTTTTTCCCCATTCTTCAGATTCTTGAAGTGCATCATAACATTAATTTGGGGCTTTTCTGATTTTTTCAGTTATGCATATGATGATTATCTTTATTGAGAAAAATGAGATGAAATGAAATTACAATCATCTAGGAAAATTCAGGCTATAAGGTCAGCAGGGTCAAAATGTTGCAAAATATTTCTCTTCTAGCCAACTTTAAGTACCTCTTGTGTTAGAATTGATAAATGATCTGATTAGTGGAGATATTCTCATCTTCAAAAGGTCCTCAGATGTATTAGATGCCAAAGCATCTAAGGAAAAGTTAGTATTGCTTACATTGTATTTTAAACTTGTTCTAAGTGATGATCTGAAGCAAGGGATCTTTAAAGACATTGCCTTGCCATGCTGCTAATAGAATCTTTATGTTGTATACCAGAAATGTCAAATAACTTTGATGTGTGAAGACTTGGACATTTACTCAAAGCAGTATTAAATGATGGGTTAATGTGTCTGTACCTCCCAACTAGAGGATAGAAGGGAGAGTATTCTAGAAGGTTCTAGGGATACAACATGCAAGGATTTGATTGGGAAGTTACTTAATTTATACTTAGCTATTGGTTCAATCGGTGCTAGTGGACTCTGTGTCTCAGGGAGCAGCTGTGGTCTCAGAGGGTGGGCTTGTGGATTCTGTCTCAGGGAGCAGCTGAGGTCTCTGAAGGTGGGTGAGTTTGGGGGGCTGGGGCTTGTAAGTTACAGTTTGGTGAGGAATTGTGGTAGTCCAGCCTCCCTGCAGGAGTCCAGCCTGCTAGTCTGAAACTGAGACTGCAATGGGTGGTGGTATGGGGGCGCAGGGTTGTGCCCCTGGGCCCAAAGCCTAGAGGCTGGCTAGGAGAACAAAGATTCACTTCTTGGTCCAATGGGTGCTGGCGGACTCTGTCCTGATTCCATTTCTTAGCAGTGACCATGGATAAGAAAATAGCTATGGGGTTCTTTGGATATACAACCAACACTGGTATGGCTGGGTACTATGGTAGTTCCAATTTTGGTTTTTAAGGGATCTTTCATGCTGAATCTAATAGAGGATGCACCTCTTTCTCCATATCCTCACTAGCAGTTGTTGTCATTTTTTTCTTGTTGATAGCTGTTAGAATCTGGGTGAAATGGAATCTCAAAACTATTTTAATTTTCATTTCCCTTGTGCCTAAGGATGCTGAACACATTTTCAAAAAGTGTTTGATCATTTATATTTCTTCTTTTGAGAACCATCCATTTAGTTCACTAACCCAATTATTGATTGAATAATTTGAATTTTTGTAATTCTTTATAAATTGTAGATATCAGTCCAGTATTTAATGTATAATGGGTAAAGATTATATATTTAATACCTCCATTTAGTTTATTTTTATAGTATGTATCCTGTTAAAATTTGATTTTTACTTTTAAAAATAGTATTTTTATCAATTTTCAGAACTTCATATGATGTATTTTTACCATATTCACCACACTTCCCAACCTCTCCCACATACACTCCATCCACTTTCACCTTTCTACACACCCAACTTCAAGTCTTCTTTTTAAAAAAATCCCACTGAGTCCAATTCGTGCTGCCTAAATACTCTGGAGTATGGCTCACCTACTTTGGGGTTACACCATTGACAAAGACTAACTCTCCCTTTCCAAGCAGCTACCAAATGCCTGGGATTGTGGCTGGCTTGTGAGTGCTGCTCAGTTCATATGTGCAACTGCCCCTACTGAGTCTGAAAAACGCTGTTTCCTGGAAGTTATTCACCACATCTAGATATTACAATCTTTGAGGTAAGTTTGTGATAGCTGTATATCATTTTTAAAATTGACATATAGGCAGCATAATATTATGAATCAGAATTCGTAGAATATTGTTTTTTTTTTTTTTACTGGTAGTTGAGTTCTTTTCAAACCAGTTATATTAACCATAGGCACTTTTACAGTCAGTTAAAAATGAGAAAACTGATAACAGAAATGTATGTAATCTGTCCTTAGGCAGAAGTGCATGTGTCAGGTGAATTTTTATTCTGTGCCAATGCTTCATTAATAGAGTCCATATTATTTCATATAGCATATAGTTTCTAAAAGTTCATCAATGTGCTTGGTATGTCTTGTCAAAGATACAGCTATGTGCTTGGCATAATACTTTTTAGAAAAAAAAAAAAACACTTCCAGCTCCTCTTCTGTTTGTAATGAATAACAAATTATAAAATCTTAAGGAAACATTGGAATGTAGTTAATTGCAATTGTCAGATAAGTTTGGGTGATTTTTTTTGAAGAGAAGAATCCAAGGAAATGTGACTGTTGAGCATCCTGAAACTCTTTTTCCCCCCACAAAACAGCTTTAGCCTTTTTTAAACTTTTACTGATTCTTTGCAGATTTTACATCATGCATTCCCATCTTGCCCTTCTCCCCACCCCTCTCACCATGTATCTGCCCTTTGCCCTTGCAACTTACCCCCAAAGAGCCAAGATTTAAAACAAGATCAAAACCCAAAACAAACAAACCAAAACCAAAACCAAAACCAACAACAACAACAACAACAACAACAACAACAAAAACAGAAAAGAAACAAACAACTGTTGTGGGATATTTTGATCAAATTCTGATGCTCCTGAGACTCCCAATAAAGTTTGCTTTGAATCAGAGGGCAGAGCTAGCTACTAACTAACCAAAAATTAGCCATACAGATTTTGGAGGACCAAGGACAGATAGAGACACCGGAAGTAGTAGGGTGGGACTTAAAGAAATGGAGAGGGTAGGGAGAAAGGGAGGAAGGGGAGGTCACTGATCACCTCTCTGCTGCTTCTCTGATAATTCACGTTCTTACCTTGATATCTGACTCCCAAGTTTTTATTGATAAAGAATAATTAGATAAATGCTTCAAACAACCAAAATCAAAACAAAACAAAAAAGAGAAGAATCTCATCATGGAAGCTGTAGTGTGGCCCAGTGTATCATACAGTTCACCCTTTAGTCCTTTCATCTTCATTTGCAAGTGTTCATTGCCATGAGTCATTGGTCTAGTTCGAGGACTCTTGTCTCTGCTACACCATCAATAATGGTCTCTCACTGGGGTTCCTCTTGGATATTCTCTTGTCCTGTGTCATGGAGGTCCTGCAGTTTTGGATCTGTAGGTTTGTTCCTTTCACATGCTCCAACAGTTCATAGATTGGTTGGAGTGGGCCAACTTATAACCCTTGTTCTGGGCCTGGGTGATAGTTGGGCTGGTCAGCCCACCAGCTTTCCCCAGTTGTCACTACCTGGGTGAATTCTCCAGCACTGCCTCAGCCAGTCCTGAATTTTTTTTCCTGATGATTGATGGCTTAAGGACAGATTTTGGAAGATCTGCCAGGAGGCAGACTATAAACTGATCCTTTTGGAAGGATCTGAGGCTATAAGCTGATTTTTGGCTTAAGAGACATCCTTACTACTGTAAATTTATTTGTATGGATTTTAGCCGCTTTCAGATCCATCTGTCTCCCAAGGCAGTTTGAGAATGAGTGGGTGGAGTTAAGGTGGGTTAGGGCTAAAGTCAGTAGAAGCCACCCAAGCCCACCCATTTGAGCCCGCCCACTGCCGGCAGAAGTCAGACAGCAAAGGTTGCACGTGGCAGAGGGAGAAATGGGGAGGGAGAAGGGTTTAGAGCTTTAGCAGAAAGCTTGGGGATAAAGTAAGTCTTTTATTTGCCCGTTCACGGGCAGAAGTTCCCATGACACTGTTATGCAGCCAGGTTTACTATCCGCCAATGTAAGTGGTAAATGTACCCGCTGCTTTGTCCCATGGCTGTAGCCAAGAGAAAAATAAAAAATTAAAATAACAAACTGGGATCAGACTCCAATCTCGGGTGTCCCTGAGGAGTGAAGAGAGATCTATGAATCAGCTCAAGTTCCCCATCCTCTTCATCAAGGGATGGTAAGGGCTGCAGCTATGCTACAGTTGGTTCACAGTGGACCCAAGACAGCATTTACCCCCTCGTCAGGAGCAAAATGTGCCTGCCGTTGCCAGCACAGCCTGAGGACAACCCCCAGGGTGTCCATCACAAAGAATATAGCTCAGACTACAGCAGCAAGAATGGCGGACTCACTCACTGTGGTGAAGAATCATGGTGGTAGCAGTAATGGTAGCTGTGTGGGGGTCCAGCGGAGATGAGGGATGTGTGCACGCTTGTGGTCTTGTGGTTTTGATGGGTGGGGGAGGAGGCGGCAAGTGGCAGCGGTCACAACAGGTCCTCGGTGGTCTATCTGAGTCTGAATTTTATCAAATGTTGGTTAAGTAACGGCACGTGGCTGGCTGCTGCCTGCGGCAGCCATGCTGACAGAGGAGAGTGATGGAAGAGTCACGAGCCATGGTTACCTTTCTAGAGCTTTATTGGGGGAGAGAGAGAGAGAGAGAGAGAGAGAGAGAGAGAGAGAGAGAGAGAGATCACGCAGAGGGGGAGAATACAGAATGAAGGAGTGTGGAAAGAGAGCACACAGAGGGCATGCCCACTTTTTAGGCTGGGATGCTGTTGAAGGCAGGTGACATAATTAAGGACACAATCCTTACAACCATGGCCCCAGGTGGCAGCACCAGGGTTTTTGATGTAACATCTGTGGTAATATTTTATTTGTGCTCTAATAAATAAAGCTTGCATAGAGATCAGAAGAAAAAGCCAGCCACTATATTAAACATAGAGGTCAGGCAGTGTTAGCACAGGCCTTTAATCCTAGCATTTGAGAGGCAGAGATTCATTCGGATCTCTGTGAGTTCAAGGCCACACTGGGAAGAGAGCCAGGCATGGAGGCACATACACACCTTTAATCCCAGTGCTAGTTAACCAAGAGGTCTGAAGGTCTGTACAGACAGACAGGATATGATAGAGCTGGGAAGAAAGAGGAAAGTGATGTAGCTTGGTAGAGAGAGAAAGTAAGATGGTAGGGCACAGAAAGGTTTGTAGACATGAGTATACAGGAGGTAGCTCTCTCTTTGGCTGAGGATTTCCTAGCAGTAAGAACGTAGCTGGCTTCTTTCTGCTTCTTTGATCTCTCAGCTTTCACCCCAATATCTGGCTCTGGGATTTTTATTAAGAAGACCATTTAGTGATTCGAGTTACAATGTCTTATTAGCTATATGATCTTGGGAGTGGCAGAATTTTTCTGTCCCACCATCCAGTGCCCAAATAACCACATAGATACTTATTAATAATTAATTAATAATTAATAATTAATTGTTATAATAATTATTATAATAGTTAATTAATTATAAATACATCCACTAGGGCAGGCAGTGAAGACAAATGTCTCTGACAATCTTCCAGGCAAGTAAGACAAGTATCTAGAAGTGTCAGGGACCAAACATGGACCATGGAAAAGTACTAGCTAGGCCAGAGAACAAGCCCCTGCCCTAAACCAGATGCCCCCAAAGATAAAGAACAGGTCAAGTAGGTCAGGTAGCATAGCAACAGAACAATGGGCCCTGACCAGTGACCTTACCACCTAGCACAACACCCTCACGATTGCACGTCTCCCTTCACCTGCACGTACGGCACATTGTGCACCCCTTCCCTCCTTCCTGCCCCCTCCCCCTCCCATGCTATATGAGCCTTGCTGAGGAGAATAAAATTTGCAGCTTGATCAGAACCCTGTCTTGCTGTCTTCTTTCGTGTTTTCCCATCCCTTTCATTCTCTCCCACAGGTGGGTCGCCCCGGTTGACACTCTACTAGCCGAGGCATAGAAGCAGTACAATTTAGGAGAATTCTCCTGAATTCTCCATGGGTAGGCTGACTGAATTTGGTGGAAACTAATTTAGCTCTCTTAAACACTTCTAAGATTCTACTGTGTGTATACCAGGACTTTTGATGAACTTTCAAGGTAGAGTCAACTTTAAACATCATCAATGACTCAGTCTTACCCATGATAAATTGTTATTGGTTTAAGAGTAGGAATATTAAAAGCCATGACTGGTGGTACATGTCTGTAATTCCAGTATTTGGGAGTCTGAGAAGTTTGAGCTACTCTGGGTTACATAGAGTACCAGGCTAGCTTAGGCTCCATAATGAGACTTTGTCTCAAAAAACAAAACAAGCAAAATAGTAGTTGGCATTTTATCTTATTCACATTTTAGAAAAATGACAACTTTATTGGGCTATAGTCCACATAGCATGATATTTAACATTTAAAAATATGGTTTATTAGTGGCCGGGCGGTGGTGGTGCACACCTTTAATCCCAGCACTCAGGAGGCAGAGGCAGGTGAATCTCTGAGTTCAAGGCCAGCCTGGTTTACAAAGTGAATTCCAGGACAGGCTCCAAAAGCTACACAGAGAAACCTTGTCTCAAAAAACCAAAAACACCCCATATATATATAATATGTATATATTATATGTATAGTTTATTTATTTAAAAATATTTTATTAGTTTTTTGAGAATTTTGTGCAAGTGTTTTTATCATATTCACCCTCCCAACTCTTCCCAGAGTAATACCCCCTCCCCTACCAAACCAGCTTTGTGTCCACTTTTTAAAACTGTAAACTCATCAAGACCAATTTGTGCTGTCCAGATATTCTTGGATGAGTGGCCTTCCACTAGAGTGTGGTTGACTTAACAGGGATGACATTCTTAGAGAGAATTGACTGTCCTTCTCTCACTAGCTATCAATTGCCAATAGCTCCTAGGCTACCTTGTGGGGAGGGGACTTTGTTCTCAACTATTCTCTTCATACTGTGATTTGGTTTGGCTTGGGCTTACACAGGTCTTGTGCATGCTGTCATAACTTTGGTCAGTTTATATGTGCAGCTGCCCTGCTATGTCCAAAACAGAAAGGGGTTGGTTAGTCTCATTATATTTAATGGGTGATGGTGCTCTGCATGCTGTGAATGTGTTGTTCCCATTGATTGATAAATAAAATGCTGATTGGCTAGTAGCCAGGCAAGAAATATAGGTGGGATAAACAGACAAGGAGAATTCTGGGAAGAGGAAGGCTGAGTCAGGAGTCACCAGCCAGACACAAAGGAAGCAAGATGTGAAGACAGAACTGAGTAAAGGTACCAAACCACATGGTTAAACATAAATAAGAATTATGGGTTAATTTAAGTGTAAGAGCTAGTCAATAATAAGCCTGAGCTAATGGCCAAGCAATTTTAATTAATATAAGCTTCTGAGTGATTATTTTATAAGCAGCTGTGGGGTCTGTGGGACTGGGCAGGACCAGAGAAAACTTCAGCTACAGATGTTCATACCACCACTGCATCATTGGGCATATCTTGTCAAGCCTGCCATTACTGTAACATGCAGGGATAACAGCTAGGTAAGAATGGTGATTATGTTTCTCCTCTGGTTGCATGCATAGCACCTTCCTGCACTACCAATATAGATAAAGCTTCCAGGTGAGTACCAGTTTGATTTCCCTATGATCTATGACTAAAGTGTGGTGTCTTCAGCAATAATGTTTTATAGTAAAGCTTTGGAGGGTAACAAATACCAATAGCATTGACAATATCTTATAATATTTGGGCACCTAAGGGGTCTTCATTGTCCTAACACTCCAAAAGAAGTAACCCATTTCTAGTACTGGGCTTTTTACTTGTTAGTCTATGGTGTCTAATAGAGGTAATATTTCCCATTATAGAGTAACTCCATTCGAACTCTTTGTATGTACACAGGCACACACACACACACACACACACACACACACACACACACACACACACACAATACACACACACTCTTATGGAAGCTTCTACAGCAGTAGGTTTTCATATAACTTTTTTTGAAAGGCCTTTAATGCCATTTATCCCTCCCCACATTCCCTCCTATATCCTGCCCTCCCCTTCCCCATCCCAGTTTAATACTTTCTGTTCCATTAATGCCATTTACCCTTTATACAAGTGTCTTCACATTTTAAAGTATGCAATTCAGAGTTACATTTGTGATTATCTATACTCAGTCCATATTTGTGACATTTTGCGTCTGTTTTTTTTTCATTTATCATGTATTCTCAAGTTCCATTCATTATGTAGCATGTATCAGAACTTTATTCCTCTTTGTGGGTAAATAATATTCATGTATCAGATTTTGTGAGGACAGATGCTTCATTTCTTTTGAGTTCATAACTCAGGGCTATATTGCTGAGTTATATGATAACTTTAGTTATTTGAGGACTAACCAAACTGCTTGCAAAGGCATCTTACCTTGGTTTTGATTTACATTTCCCTAATTACTAATTGCTAGCATTCAGATCCACACCTTGGAAACCCACCCAGCATTCTGACAGCATCATCTCTTTTTTTTTTTTTTTTTTTTGGTTTTTCGAGACAGGGTTTCTCTGTGTAGCTTTGGAGCCTGTCCTGGAACTCACTCTGTAGCCCAGGCTGGCCTCGAACTCACAGAGATCCACCTGCCTCTGCCTCCCGAGTGCTAGGATTAAAGGCGTGCGCCACCTTTGCCCTGAGACAGCATCATCTTATGTAAACTCCTCTTTAAAAGAAAACCCCTTCTTTCTCTTCCTTCCTCTCTCACCATGTGGTAGCGCACACCTCCTCTTTTCCTTTTCTTCCCTTTTCTCTTTCCTTTCCTCTTCTCTCCTCAGACCCTGCCTGATTTCTCTTTCTTCCCTTGTCCCTACTCCCCTTAATAAAACTTTCCATGTGGATGTGTGTCTGCATGGTGTGAGTGACTTTCTGTCGTGACCCATTGGCCACAGCCTGCAGTGTCTGCATGCCTCCCTGACCCGCTGTGAGGCACCTTGTGGTGAGAGAGAGAGAGAGAGAGAGAGAGAGAGAGAGAGAAGTGAGAGCGGTTTTCTCTTAAAGAGCACCTTAGGTAAGGTGACATTATCAGGACACTGGGTGGGTTCCCTAGGGGCAGGTCTGAATGCTAACACTAATGATGTTGAACACAGGTTTATTGGCTAGTTCTTTACCCTTTTTTGGGAATGTCTTTTTGGAGTATTTGCTCATGCTTTAATTGATGTAATTGTCCTTAATTGTCCTGTAATTTTTCATTGAGTTCTAAGAGTGATTGCTTTATTCTATATATTATTTTAAAATATTTTTTCTATTATATGTCAAGCCTATATCAGATATATTATTTTTGACAATTCTGGGCTATTTTTTGCTTTCATTTTAGTTTCCATGGAAGCATAGAAACTTTTAATTTGGCAGGAACAGCTGAGAGCAGGAAATACATCTCAAGCAAGAAACAGAGCACACTTGTAATATGTGTATGTTTTGAAACTACATAGCCCACCTTCAGTGTATACTTCTTCCAGTAAGGCCACACCTCCCAAACCCACCCAAACAAGGCTACCTACTGGGACAAAGTACTCCCATGCCTGAGATTATGGAGGACATCTCATTGAAATCATCACAATTTCCTGCCAGAGACTGCTTTAGTAGGAGGTAGGGGTGGGGTTGGATGGGGATGTTCAGGTTCCAAAGAGGATGTGTGGAGTCATTGAAGGACATGATCTGAAGATGAACCAGGGTGGCTTCCAGCAGTGTTTAATTGAAAAAGACAAAAAAGAAAAAAGAAAAAGACTACACCTTGTATACTCTATATTTGCACAAAGATTGAACAGGAGAAAGGGGCATGTGAGCTTGGGTGTGGCTTGAGATCAGGGGTTGAAGAAGCTAGCATTGACCTTGAAAATAGTCACCAGTCATATGTTAATGTAACAGCCACAAGTTCCTCTTGCCATAGATAAGGAGAATAACTGCTTTATCAAGCAGGAATTTTCCTCAAGCCCCCAAGGGAATGAAAACCCTTATCCAAATGCCTGATTTTGGGGAAAGGACTTCTAGGGAGCAGATACTACACTACAATTTCTTAGTCACTATATGGGCCTGTTACCCTCATAATGCTCCCCAAAAGTGAATGTCCTGATGTCTTCTTCTTTTCCCATTATACTGTACCATTCTGATTTTTCTGTATTTTTTTTTTTTTACAGAGAATAAACTCTTGCCCTTAATGGCCTCAGGCTCTGGATCTAGGCATTTCATCCTTGGGATCAGGTGTGTCTAGTAAATCTCTAACTTTCCTATCCTTGGTGTAATTAGGAAGACACAATGTAATTCCTGGTTCTGAGGTGGCAAGGATTTTTTTTCCAAAGAATTATTTTGTTTAGTTTATCGAGGCTACCATTGTACACATTTTTTATCCTTTACCATGGCATACACAAAATTTCCCAAAGGGAAAGGCATTAATAGTGAGAACCACTAAAAATGAAAGTAAATGGTGCTGGAGAAGTGTGGTCTGCAATGTTGAAATGCTGGAACTTTATTAAGCAGCAATGGTTGTCATGCATTCCATGACAGTTTCCTTTTAAGAGTTCTATGGAATAGATTATATTTAGGTCTATGATCCCTTTCAAGTTAATTTCATTTAAATACACACAAATATGTTTATAGAAGCTTTCTTCATAATGTTAAGACATAAAAGTAATCAAAATGTCAATCAGTAGGTAACTGAATAATAAGTTATGATCTATCCAGACAAGAAAATATTCAGCACTAAAAGTAAGTGAGCTCTCAAAGCATGAAAGTAATGTGGAGGGACTTTAAATGTACATTACTAAGTAAAAGGAATCAATCAGATAAAGATACACACACACACACACACACACACACACACACACACACACACACACCAATTATATATTAATCATTCCAAGTGCTGGCATTCTGGTCCACCCCTTGGGGACCCGCCCTGCATCCTGATGTAAATCCTCTTTAAGGAAAATATTTTCCCTGTTGGTTATTTGCTGCGCTCTTACCCTGCGAGGAAATGTCACAAAACTCGACAGAATCCACTAACAAGAGTTTTATTAAGATAAGGTAAAGAGACAGAGGTGCACAGGCCTGTGGAAAGACACGTGAGTAAAGATGGAGCCGGGAATCATGGCACCGACTTATAAAGGCTGGGCCGTGGCCTGCGCACACAGGCTCATATGGCTATTCCACGCATGTGCGTAGATCACATGGTTGTGCTGCGCGCTTTATGCAATCACGCAAAGCCACAGGGTCCTGGTCATGTGAGACATTTTGACCCTGAAATGGTTAGGCAGAGGTGACTAAATTCCACTGGGCATGCGCAACTATGCCCAACTGTTGGGGCGTGTTGTGAATCCATATCACTCCCTTCTTCTTCCTTCCTCTTCCTCCTTTTTTGACCATGAGGTGTGTATACCACCACTTTCCCTCTTTCTCTGACTCTTTCTTCTTCTCTCCCTCTTTACCTCTCTATCTCTCTGTTACGATAAACTTTCCATGTGGATGCTGTGCCTGCATAGTATGAGTGACTTTCCATGCACTGCAGTACGCCACTGCATCTGCATGGCCTGTCTCCCTCACCAGTGTGGTACCTTGGCCCAACTCGCTAGGCCTCCTGTGTGCCATATCATTACATTGGTGCTCCATGACTTGGCGGGTTCTCCCACTGCTTTCTACTGCCTACCAGCAGTCTGAGAAACTCTGGGACCCTATACCGTCTAACACCATCACTTTTCCAACTGGAGGACCACTAGGACTCTATTCTTTTGGCAAGATTTTCCCCGTCCCTTTTGGCCATTTTCCATGAGTGAGGATTTGTCTCCTCCAGACCATGGTCTCTCACCTCTTGAACCTAGTACCGGCAACAACATGTCTTGGGCTTTCAGCCCTCCAGCCCCTGTTCTTATGCAATGGCATATGGCAACAGCTTGTGCCCACTCACTCCATGACCCATAGCCTTTGGATGATGATCCACTGGCTATCTTGAGGTGTTATCAGTCCTCACTGCCCCTCTGGGATGCTGGTGGTCAGTCTATTGGACCCTCCTCCTCACTGTGGAAAATGTGCCTACCACCTAGCCTCTATCCCAGCTTTAGCCTGTTGGAGTCCTTCCTCATCTCCCCTCCCTCATGCTCCTCCAGTCTCTGCCAAAGTAGTTACATCATCACCTGTCGCCAGATCCCTTCACCCTCATGCTTTTGCTCTTAAACTGTTCTCTCTCTATCTGTTCCCTGTTTCCCACTCTTCTTGCTCCTCCTGCCACTGCTGCTGGCACTGCTCAGGGTGAGTCACTTGGAGCTGAGCCCCTCCCCCATCTGGCAACCCACCCTCCCTTTGCTGCTGCGGTTGCTGCTGCTACTCGGGAGACCCAGGATACCTCCCTTATCTTCTGCTTCTTCCTGGCTTTCTCCCACCTGCTGTCTCTCAGTCTATTCCTGCAGTCCTGTAAATTCTTATCTCTGGCTTTTTAAGTTGGTCAGCTGACAGTTTTCTGAGAAATTTTGTATGTCATTCTGTTAAAAAGTTTATTTCGTATGTGCGGATGGAAATGTGTTATTGAGGTGACCACATGAATGTGTTTCTGACTGACTTTTGAATGCTTGAGTTTATGTGTCCCATATATGTTCCATATGTCTTGAAGGAAAAAAAAAGAAAACCCACGTGAACACATGGTCAGGCACCAGAGGGTGATCACATGGTCAAGCAGGCATCATCTTGGCTAAGGTCAACAAGGGACAGGTCATATGACCTCACTGCCTTCTTTACCAAGGGCAGCAAAATGTCACTTCCTGTCAGTGGCTTAAGCATGGGCAGGGTGCCTGGCACTCAAGCTGTTTGTGCAGGGTTGGGGGGTGGGGAGAGGTCAGAAAAGCTTCTGCCTTGAGCCACACATTGTTTTATGGGGTGGAGGACTCAAGCCTCCTGTCACAGCCTGGCATTCCTTCCTCCATGGCTGCTTGAGTACTCATGTGGGCAGGGCCTGGAGACTATCCTCTCCCCTTCCAGGATCTCAGGCATCAGCAGAGCCACATGCCAACTTGCCAACTCATTTTATAGATAAAAAAAAATCAAGCCTTACTTTTCCTAAATCTACTAGGTCTCTTGACACAAATAAATGATTTAAATGCTTCAGATTACTTTCCCCTTCTATGATATTGTTATATTAAGATTTCAAAAGTTCAAATTTTACCATTAATAGAATTCTGATACTGTTTGGGTCACAAGCTCAGGATTTAAATTTTTTGTTGGTTGTCTTTTAAATATAAACTTAAACTTCTCATCAGGCCAAAGACATCTCTGTCCAATCTTTACCTGGCTCTCTCTAAATAAAAATGCACATACCTTTTAACCCAAATCTGTAATTTTGCTAGGACTCAAAGGTATGAGCCTAGATACCCATTATCTGTACCTGCTTTTCTATGATTTAGATTTCAATACTGATTGATAATACTAATGTATCTAAAACTTATGTCCTTTTATAAAATAAGAATTCATATAAGCCTCAGAGGATCAAAAGAAGCCATTGGATCTACTTCACAGAGGTCAAAAGAACTCAAGATAAGTACAACGGTACAGCTGAATGCATTTAATATTGCTTGTGTGTATATGATTTCAGGGCTGACTATTTGATATTGGATAACTACAGGCAGCTTGCCTATAATTCTTTGTGTCAAAAAGCATCTTGATGTAAATATTAGTACTGTACCTTTTACAGAGACCTAGAGAATGTAAGCAACTTTTGCAAGATCACAGAACTAGCATGTTCTAGAGCACATCTGCCTTTGTTGAGATTTGAGGAGTATTTTCATATTCTTTACAGACTTATAGTGATTCAAAGGATAGAATATGTTGCTTAATTATAGCTAAAACTGGTTGGTCAGAGGTTCAGGGGATAACAAAACTGTTTCCCTGATATGGTAGCCTTGCTAAACAAAATAATTCTTTGGAAAAAAATCCTCACCACCTCAGAACCAGCAATTCCATTGTGTCTTCCTAATTACAACGAGAACAGGAAAGTTAGAGATTTACTAGACACATCTGATCCTAAGGACAAAATGCCTAGATTCAGAGTCTGAGGCCATTAAGGTCATATGTTTGATAGATAAGATAATTGATAAACAAGATATATATATTTTATGATGGAGTTTCTGGTCTCCCAAGTGGGTCCTTTTCTCACAGGGTCCTTTTCTCATAGTTGGGCCACACCCTGACTCACAAGCCCCTTTTCTCCTATTCTGTTTGGCCCTGGGATCTTTCCCCTGTCACTCTTCTTTGCCTTCTCAGGAGATAGTAAGTCCTAGTATTATGAAAGCTGCTAATATATTGGAGACTTAGGGAATACTAGTTGATAGTCATTCATACCTAATGGACAAACAGTCTTCAAATGCTCAGAGATCTGCAGAATATGGCACTTAAAATGTTTAATTTAAAAGCTTTTCATGATAGAGAGAGACACTGTGTCTGCATGGCATGAGTGACTTTCCATGAGCCACAGCCTGCTGCCGTGTCTGCATGGCATGTCTCTCTGCTTCAGTAGGTTTTCCATTTGGCTAGCAGACACATCCAAGTGTCAATTACTGACTGCAATCTGCTCGAAATGACCGTGAGCTCCAGACTTGCTGAAGGCTGATGTACTCTCTCCCATAGCTGCCTCCATCTGAAACCAGGTACAGGGTTGTTATCTGACAGAACTGTAGAGACAAGAAACAATTACATTTTCCTGATATTTTGTTGCTTGCCACAAACTGACTGGACAGCCACAAGTATGCCTGTGGAGACTCTTAACTACCTGAAAAAAAAGGGGGGCACCAGGGAGAAGAGACAGAGGTACAAATGTCCAGTGATTTCTTTCAATATCATCCATCATAAAAACTGAGTGAGGTCTAAACAGAGGCCAGTAGTGTGACCACAGAAGAGGCAGGAAGTAAGTAATCTAGCTCTACCTTAAAAGGCACATTATATATAGTAGACCACAGAGTCCTTTAAAGTCAGTAAAGTATGCAGTTGAAAGTATTTATTTACTTAGAATTGGAATAAAACAGTGAAAATAACACTGATTTAAGCATTGATGCATGGTAGGTCAAGTCTACTTAGCCTAATATGTGACTGTAGACAGATTTTATTCTTTGTAGCCTGTAATTAACTGCTACATCCAAAATGTTGCCAACAAAATATCCTTTGTGGAGCCCCAATATTCACCTTTCTCTTCTTCCTGACTGTAGGGGCTGTGTAACCAGCCACATCCTCATGCTCTTGCTGCTCTGCCATGATGGACTGGATCTCCTTGAAACATAAACCAAAATAAATCCTTCTTCCCTTACATTGAGTCTGTTATATATTTTGTCATAGCAATGAGAAAACTAATACAGAAAATTTGTATTGAGATATAGAGCCATTTTGTGATAAAACTGACCTTGTGACTCTTAGACCTTTTGAAATGGCTTGTGGGAGGAATGGGGAAAAATTGGGAATCTCAGATAAGAGAAGCCCTAGAATACTCTAAGTAGTATGTAATGGGCTATTCTTTCTATTAAACTGATTTTAATTTTATTATTTATATATCTATATGTGTGTGTATAGGTGTGCATTTGCAACAGTGTGTGTGTGTGTGTGTGTGTGTGTGTGTGTGTGTGTGAAAGGACAACTTTGCTGTGTCAGTTCTCTCCTTAACCTCTACATGGATTCCTGGGATTGAATGCAAATTGACATGTTTTCATAGCAAGTGTTTTTGCTCACTGAGTCTTCTTATCTACCCCACAGATAGGCCATTCTTATAGGAACCTAGAAGATCAGAATGCTTAGAGAGATGTATTGATTGGAGACTTACCTCATGAGGCTTCTAAGGGGAGCAATAAATCTATTGGGAACTGTGCTAGAGGCCCTTTGTGTTACATTCAGACAAAGAACAAAGAATCTAGCTGCATTTTATGCATGTCCTGGATTTTTTAGTGAGGCTGAGTTAAAAATTAGTAGACTAAGTTGTTGAGCAGAAGAAATTTCAAGACAGTGTAACATGTAGGCTTTGTCATAGTAACTGTTTGGTGTTCTTAAGCTGGTTCTATGAGAGAGAGAGAGAGAGAGAGAGAGAGAGAGAGAGAGAGAGAGAGAGAGAGAGAGAGAGAGAGAGAGAGAGAGAAGGAAGATATAGAAAACTGTGCAGTTTGGTTAGGAAGGGATTGTGAAGATAAGGCAGCTGTTATTGATAAAGAGGAAATAATTCGCTTTGCACTTGTGCAGCAAGAAGGGAGCTCTAAGTGGAAGACCCCATATATTGAATGCTCCAACTTGTAAAAATACAATTTCATTTGAAATGAGAGAACCTGATTGGAGAAAAAAACCACTTAAGGAAGTACATTCTTAGCTTCAGATGCCAAGGCTAAGTAAGACCACTACAATTGTGGTAGAAAAAGGGGGAGATGCAGATTACATCTTGTGCTGCAGAATTTAGTTGCATTGTCCACATGATGTTGGTTTTTCAGGCATGCAAAATGCAAGAGTGAGTGGGTCATGGATATTTGTACCAAGGTTCTGGAAGTCTGCTGAGTCTGTGCTGTATGTGGCAGGATCAGATTCCCTGTAAGGAGGCTCTGAGAGGCAAATGCACATTATTAAGAGTGAAGCCCAAATTTCAATGCAGACCTCAGGATGTTGGAGATGCCAAGATTATGGGACATTTTCTGAGGAAAGCTTCAGGCATGGAAGGAAACTGGATCATGAGAGACTGTCTGCTACAGTCAGCAGAACTATAGAGTTTGAGCTGCTTAAGTCCACTGGAGCCCAGATGATATCATTAGGAGTTCCAGATTTTGGAAATAGAGCTACAGGTTTTGATGTTTGTCTTGCTTGGTTTTGTCCTGATCTTTTCTTATTTTATCCTTATTCCTCCACTTTGGAATGGGAATATTTATTCTGTGCCATTGTATGGTGACAGTGTTATGAATTATAGTGGGGGGGGGGGACCACCAATTGTATACCACGTGTTCAGGAAAACATGCTAGACAGATGCAATGGCTGGCTGGGCTGATGCACACAATGTGGGCAGTGGTGGGGGTGACCAGTAATTCACAACCCAGATGCTGCATCCATGTGGAGAGTTTATTATAATAGAGAGATGAAGAGAAAGATAGGAAAGAGAGAGAGAGAGAGAGAGAGAGAGAGAGAGAGAGAGAGAGAGAGAGAGAGAGAGAAAACGAGGGTGTGCACCTCATGGGAGGAAAATGGAAGAAAGAGAGAGGAAGGGATGGAGTTTTTCCATAGAATGAGTCTTTTATGTCAGGATGCAGGGCAGCGCCAAAGAGTGGAATTTCAAGGGGTGGATCAGAATATTAACATTCCTCTGTTTTGATTATTATAAAAAGAGGTGAGTTGTAGAGCAAGTGGAGAAACAAGGGTGCTGAATTCTCAAGGCTACTTCAAGCTGACAAGGGGTGAAGTGGGTGGGGGGAACTGGGAGTCACACACAGTGGAAGATCTCAGGAACATTCCTTGAGGGAGCTGGGGAGGCAAGCTGTAGCGGTGGTGTTCTAGGAGCTTGCGGGGAAATGGCACTCCAAATCAGGAGTATAGAAGCTATGGCATCTGCTATTTCTCTGGAGGTCAGGCAGAAACAATGAATCTACAAAGTATGCTCAAAAAAAGGTGGGGTCAGAAATGGGCTCTGGAGATTGTTTTCATCAGACCAGATATCTTGATGCAGTAGCAGAACTTTGCCCAGGGACTTGTAGGTATCTGTAATATAGCTGGAGTAAATTTTTTAACAGAAAACTTATTAATGAGCTATCAAGGTGATTGTAGTCTTGGGTCACCAAACACCAACAGATCTGAGGAGGATAAATTTAAAAATAGTGAGACAGCTTTCCTATCTTCATACAACAAACAAACCAGGACATACTGAGAGTAGTCAATAGTAAAAAGTTACATTGAAATTTGTTCTCTGAGTTTATCTGATCTGGTAACAAGGTAAAATATGTCTAGACCTAGTAGTAGCCCTAGGAGAGGAGGACCTGTGAATTTTATATAGAGAACTGAGAAAGCAGCTGAAGCAAAGTGGTCACATAGGGACGGGGGCAGAAAGGGCTTAAAGCCCAAAAGACACATGGCACCAGTGAGCAAACAAGATGAATCTGATTTCCAGCATCCCAGAGGGTCAACGAGGAACAAATGGACCATCATAACAAAAACTATGGGCCTTGGAATTGAGTGGGCATAAGCTGTCTCCATATGCCGTCACACAGATATGGGGGCTGAAGGGCTTAAAGCCCAAAAGACACGTAGTACAACGACAAATTGAATACTCACTTGTGGGAAAATGGCCAGAAGAGACGGGAGGAATCTTACCAATCTGATAGGGTTAAGAATCCCCGGCGATGCTGCAGTTGGAAAAATAGTTGGTGGTGGTACAGGGTCCCAGAGGTTGTCAGACAGTGGGATTGCCTGGTGATGTTGGATACCAATGTTATAAATTATTTCATGGGGAAACATGCTGGGCAGATGCAGCAGGGCGGGGGGGGGGGGCAGGAAGGCAGTGGTATGTGGAAAGTTATTTACACCCATGCGCTGCATCCGAATGGAAATGGTTTATTATAATAGGAAATAAAGAGACAGAAAGAGAAAGAGAGTTGTGCACACCTCATGGCAAGGAAGGGAGAGAGTGGAAGGGGGGGGAGAGGTGGTGCATACCTTGTGAGAGGAAAAGTAGATGAGAGAGAGGAAGGGGATGAGTTTTTCCTTAGAATGAGGCTTTTACGTCAGGACACAGGGCGGCACCAAGGGGTGAGATTTCAAGGGTGGATCAGAATATTAACTGACAGTATATAAATTTTTAAAAATTTTAACAAGGCCATACAACTAAGAGTTTTTTCAAGTCTTGGGAGACACTCGATTTTGGGCTTTAGCACAGTGTTAGGATGTGTCATAGTTAGCTCCAGCTGTCAATTTGATATAAACTTAGAGTCACTGGGGAAGCAGAAACCTTGTCTGAAGGATTTCCCAAATCAGAGTGGTCTGAGGCCATGTCTATGAAGTATTCTCTTAGTTTCTAATTTATGTAGGTGGGTGCTGTGGGATGGTCTGTATGTCAAGTGTGTTGCTGATTGGTCAATAAATAAATCACTGATTGGCCAGTGGCCAGGCAGGAAGTATAGGTGGGACAAGGAGGAGAATAAAGTTGGGAAGTGGAAGGCTGAGAGAGAGACACTGCCAGCTACCACGATGACAAACAGCATGTGAAGATGCCGGTAAGCCATGAGCCATGTGGCAAGGTATAGATTTATAGAAATGGATTAATTTAAGCTGTAAGAACAGTTAGCAAGAAGCCTGCCACGGCCATACAGTTTGTAAGCAATATAAGTCTCTGTGTTTACTTGGTCGGGTCTGAGAGGCTGTGGGACTGGCAGGTGAGAGAGATTTGTCCTGACTGTGGGCCAGGCAGGAAAACTCTAGCTACAGGTGGGTTCAGCCCACTGTGGGTAGTGATATCCCTAGGCAAGTGGACCTGGTTGTATAAGAAATAACATCTGAGCAAGCCAGGGGAAGAAAGCCAATAAGTAATGTTCATCTGTGGTTTCTGATGAAAGCTTCTGCCTTGAGTTTCTGTCCTGGCTTCCCTAGATGATGGATTGTAACTTGTAAGTCAAAGAAACCCTTTCTACTCCAAGTTGATTTATGACTGTAAGATTGTGAGGCCTTTTGAAGTTAGAATGAATGTGTTTTGCATTATGAAATAGCCATGAGACAAAGGGGAAATGGCTATATTTGTTGAGTGCTGTGTTTGGGTATCAGGTTGACAAACAGTGGATTTTTATGGTTAATTTAAATTGTCACTGGTTGGATTGAGAGATACCTAGGGTATTAATGTGGCACATGTTTAGTTTGTCTGTGAAGAGAAATTTAACCAAAAAGAGAAGGCTCTCTTTATGGACAGCACTATCTCATAGGTCTGTGGATCTGGACTGAATAAAAAATTGAAAAGGAAAAAATAAATAAATGAGCATCAGCATTCATCTCTGTCTACTTTCTGATGTCAGACACAATGTGATCATCTGACTCACACTCATGCCACCATGCCTTATTACCATGATGTGTTATGCTCAGATCACAGGGACCCCTAAAAGACCACCACGGTGACCAAATCCTGTATGTAAAAGCAAAGAGCCTTTATTTCATGCTCAGAGCATGGTCTCTCTATCTGTCCTACCCAGGGGTGAGAGCAGAGAGCCCTGAGCCCAGAGGGGTAGGGTTTTTATCATAGCAGAGGTTGAGGTGAGGGGATTTCTAGGGTTCAGGACCATGATTAGCTGACATTTGTCTAGCGGTATCAGCAAAAAGGAAAAATAGGTGTGTGATAAGCTCAGGGACAATCTGGTGATCTTATCTAATGTTAACGATTGAAATGTTTGGGATGTCAGGTACTTTCCCTTTCCTGGCCTATCCCTGGGTGGTGTCAGCTTATGGCTTTTCCTGGACCTGGGTGTTGCCTGCCAGTAAGCCTGTCACAGCAGCTGCATGGTCAAGCTATTTTGGGGCCTGCCACAGATGAACTGTATCCTCTCTTAAATCGTGAGCCCAAATGGATCCTTTTTCCTTTAAGTTGTTTCTGTCAGGCATTTTTGTCACAGTAAGGAGAAAAAAGAAACTACCACAGCCTGAGACTTAGCCAATGAAATTTGAGCCAAACTATTATCTCACCATTCAAGCCTGACTCCTCCTAAGGGACCTTTCCTTTCCTTTTCTTGTCTGCTAGCTGAATTGTGCAGAGTGACAGGATCAAGTCCAATTAGGCCACAGTAGAACAACCCTGAGTACCCACTTGGAGGGTAACTTCCCAGGAACCATCAGTTGCATGAAGAAATCAATTTATGTTGTATTGTCATCAAAATTTTGAGGTTGTTGGTCACAGTTTTTCTTTGATTAAATCATTTTCTTACCTGTGGTCCTTCCTTTTGATAGTATTGTAAATTCTTTTTATCTTTTGGGAAAAAAGGAACAAAAATCCTTCATGAAAAGTAAAAATAGAAACAACAACTTTCTCCTCTGGTAAGAGCAAAAGGAAGAAAATTATTACTTCAGGGAATTGTACTCCTCTTCATTTTATTCTCTAAGCTTAACAACCCATTTTTTTTGAAGTAGCAAGGAAGAAAGGGAGGGGAAGGGAAGGAAGGATGGAGAGAGGAGTGAGAGACTATCAAGAAAAGAAAGAAGGAGAGAAGGAGGAAAGAAAACATTGAAGGTCTTTTGCAAACTCCTTTTCAAAAGACTTTCTAGGAGGATGAGGATAACAGTCAGTAGGTCAGTAGTAGAATACTTTCTTAGTGTGCATAGCCCTGGGTTCAATGCTCATTACCATAAAACAAAACATTTTCCTTCATTGAAAATATATTTAAGGAAAATGTATTTGCTCTTTTTTTATTCTTTTTTTTTTTTGCTTTTATTGAAAATAGATTTTTTTTGTCACATGATATATCCTGATTATGGTTTCCTCTCCCTGTACTGCTCCTAGCTCCTCTCCACCCTCCTCCTCCATCTGGATCCACCCCCTTGTTGTGCTATCTTTTTATTAGAAAACAGACTTCTAAGGAATAATAATAAAATAAAATATAATAAGATAAAGAACTAATACACCAGAATAGAACAAAACAAACAAGGAAAAGAGCCCACAAGAGGCACAAGAAACAGAGATCCACTCATTTGCACACCCAGGAATCCCATAAAAACACCAAACTGGAACTCATAAGAGATATGCAAAGGACCTGTGGAGTTAAAAAAGAGAGAAGAAAAAAATAAGATAAAAGGTAATAAGATAATTTAAAAAAAAAAGCCCTAACACGACATTATGGGACTAGGAAACTTCAAATATGCCACTGAATTTATTTTCTGTTGGCCATCTACTTCAGGATATATAGCTTACCCTTAAAAGTAGTATGTTTCCCCAGTAAGACTCCCTGGGGGAAACTAAATTTTCATTTGCAAGTGGTTATAAATAGGAGCTAGCTTCTGGGTTAGGAATAGGGGCAGGTGTCCACTGCTACCTTCAGCTCTAGGACCCCATCTAGTGCTGACCTGTGCAGGCCCTATGTATGCTGCCTCAGTGTCTGTGACTTCATATGTGTATTGGACTTGTTGATTTAGTGACTCTTGTTTTCTCAATGTCCTCCATCTCCTCTGGCTCTTACACTCTTTCTATCTCCTCTTCCACAGCATTCCCTGAGCCCTGAGAAGAGGCATCTGATGGAGACATCCCATTAGAGCTTAGTGTTCCAAGGTCTCTCACTCTCCACATAATGTCTGGCTGTGAGTCTTTGTATCTGTTCCTATCTGCTGCAGGAAGAAGCTTCTCTGATGATGACTGAGCAAGGCACTGATCTATGGGTATAATAGAATGTCATTAGGAGATATTTTATTACTATTTGCTTTTGCCTTGTTGGAAAAGTAGTATTAGGTTTTACCCTAGGTCTCTGGGCTATTTAGTCTCATGTTGTTAGTCACCCAAGCAGTGTTGTGTTTGGGTTCCATCTTGTAGAGTTGGCCTTAAGTTAAATCAGATATTGTTTGGTGACTTGCACAAGGTTTGAACCACCATTGCACTAGCATATCTTGCAAGCAGGACACCATTTTAAAATTTTGTGGGTGGGTTGGTGTTTATGTTTCTCCTTTGGTAGCAAGCAGAGACCTTCCTGTACCAAAGACTCTAGAATGTAGGGGTAAAGGCTCTAGGTAGGTACCAGCTCAGCTTCTGCATGTTCAAGAGTTGTACAGGTGTTGTTTTCAGCAATAGGACCTACCCATGAGCTTGTGGAAAGCAACCTATAGTCTTGGTAACAGACTGAGTTGTTTGGATGTACTCATGAGTTCCTTTGGCCAACAACTCAATTAGATTTAACCCAGTCCCATTACTAGAAGCTTCACTTGTTGACAAGAGATGCCAGTTGGGGCTCTGTCTCCCTACTATTTGGCAATTTCATTGATTGCCTTCATATGTGCATACATTTTAGGAAGCTTCTACTGTATTAGGTTTCCATACCACCTCTCAAACAGCCCTAAATTTTAGCTGTCTCTCCTCATATTTCCTCCTTCATCTGCCTCTTCCCCCTCCCCTCCCCACTTTATTCTCCTGTTCCAGCCCCTATCCATCTATGACTATCTATTTTGTTTTCCTTTCTTAGGAGATCTAACTGTCCCCTTCTCCTAGCACCCTTCTCTATACCTACCTTCTGTGGTTCTATGGATTATAGCTTGGTTATCATTGATTTAACAGCTTGCATCCCAATATAAGTGAATATATACCATATTAGATTTTCTGGATCTGGGTTACCTCACTCAGGGTGGTTTTTTTCTAGTTCTATCCATTAACCAGCAAATTTTATGATATAATTTTTTAAATGACTGAGTAATTTCCTTTGTGTAAATGTACCACATTTTCTTTATCCATTCTTCAGTTGAGGGACACCTAGGTTGTTTCCAATTCCTGGCTATTATGAATAGAGCACCAATGAACATTGTTAAGCAAATGATAGGATGAAGTGTTCTTTGGGTATATGCTCAACAGTGGTATTAGCTGGATCATGAGGTAGGTTGACTTTCAGCTCCCTGAGGAACCACCACACTGGTTTCCACAGTGGGTGTACAAGTTTGCACTTCCATCAGCAGTGGATGCATGTGCTCCTTACTCCACATCCTTGCTAGCATGAGCTGTCACTGATTTTATTGATCTTAGCCATTCTGACAGGTATAAAATGAAATCTCAAAATAGTTTTGATTTGCATTTCCCTGATGACTAAGGATGTTGAACATGTCTTTAAGTGTTTCTCGCCCATTTGAGTTTCCTCTTTTGAGAATTCTCTGTTTATATCTGTACTATAACTCTAGCACAGTTTTAGGCCAGGGATGGTGATACCTCCAGCAGTTCATTTAGGATTACCTTTAGCTATCCTGTTTTTGTTTTTGTTTGTTTTGTGTGTGTTTCCATATGAAGCTGAAGATTATCCTTTCAAGATCTACAAAAAAATTGTGTTCAAATTTTACTGGGATTGTATTGACTGTGTAGACTGTTTGTGATAGGATGGTCACCTTTACTATATTAATCATACAGATCCACGAACTTGGAGTACTTGTCATTTGTATATAATTATTTGTTCAGAGCTTTTCTGGTATCATCTAGGTTGTGAGCTCCAGTAGGGCAAACAATATCCTAGTTTGTCTTATTTTGTAGGTTGTGCTTTGCCTGGTGCTTTTCATGGAAGTGGCTAGTTAAAATGTTCAGTAAATAATTGTACTCAAGAAATTCACACTATACAGACTTATGACTTTTTTAAAAATGGCAACTTACAGCAATTGTGAGAATGTGATGCTTCCCCTCCCACACCTTCCTTCTAGCTGAGCACATATCTTTTCTTCTCTAGCCCTAATATACTCAGTTGGTCTAACCAGTGTTGTAAAATAAGCAGCCAATTCATAGAAAAATACAGAAGCACTGTTTGATTCACTCATCACCTAAATTGCATTAGTAAGTTTCATTGTGGAACTCCACTCAGGACTTGATAGAAACACTCTTCCCAGATATGGTGACATCCAGCTGTAGTGAATGGCACCAGAAATCCTGTTTAGTCTGAGGTATAGAAGGCCATTTCACGTGAGGAAGCTGCTTGGGTAACCTTAAGAGCAAAGATGACAAAGATGAAAGCAGAGCATCTCTTTGGTGTCTAACTTTCCTAAAACTCAGTGTTTATTCCTCTTGGTAGTGGAAATTTTCCTTTTTTTTTCTATTTTTTTTTTGGGGGGGGGAGGTAGTTTTTCTTTTCTATTATATTTAAAACAATTTTAAGTTTTAACTATGTTTTGATCACATTCTTCCCCTCCCCAAGTAAATAAAGAACTACGCTTTTGGTCCATCTTCCTTTTCTCTGCCATTCATGTGGAACTATTCCAAGAAATTCTTGTATCAAAGAAAGTTTGTCATATGTATTTTGGTAATTAAAAACAGGCAAGGGAATTTAATTTCTCTTGATTTTTTTTTCTAGGGCAAAATTCAGTACTTTCCAACTCTCTGGAAATTCCCTAGATTGACAGTTGTTAAGGGTTAGGTTTTTTTCAGTCCTCATGGCATGTCCACATTCTTTACTCTCTATAAGGTTATTATTTTCTATTCACTTTGTTTAGAGGAGCTGTTAGATCTTGAACTAACAGGAAATCTTGTGTTTTCCCCCCTACAAACCCAAGCAAATCCTTTGGGGCAATTTCTTCCCTTGTTGGATCCCTACATGATGTTGCAAATATTTGGGTCACGGGGGGAATCTTTTTAGTTAGAGCCTTGGTTCATATCAAACCAACGCATTTTAAAAAACTTGTGTAGTTTCCAGTCTCCTTTGCTGGGTTTTCACAAGAAAGAATAGGTACAGGATGAGGTGATAACTAGAATGAAGTGAGCATGCACATGCACATGCTTGTGTAACAGGAACAGTAGATGCCCAACAGATGCTAGTTCTTACTATTACCATCCTGATTTTATTGTTATTTCATTAGCCACATGTAATTAAGGTCTCCCTTCCAAAACACCTAAAGCAAAACTGGAAGTCTTTGGTCTCAGAGAAGTGGTATTGGCCCCAAATTAGACTGAATGATAGATTATCTCCTAAGCCTACCTCTTTCCTCTGTGTTCATAACTAAGCATCTGCCAATACAATAGGGAAATATGCAAGCAAGAATGTTAAGTATTCTCCCTCACAGCTGAGGACATCTGGGTGCAACATCAAAATTCGACCTCACACTTGGAGTTTGACCTGAAAACAGAAAAATTTAAAGTTTAGATTAGATGAATAATTGTATACTTTGTTTTTATATGTTCCTAAGTTTCACAAACAACTGTTGCAAAAATATAATCAGTAGATTTAATTTTATTTGTCTTTTCTATAAGAAATTTTATGCAACAGTTTTTTAAAATAAAAAGTTGTTTTCACAAAAGAAACACAGAAACTACTCATTTGTTAGTATTCAACCTTTAGTGAAATCACAGTGGAGGGGAAAATAAAGAACTCTCTGTGTTTTTCCATGAAAATGAACTGAAAGAAATAGTTAAGTGATGAATATAAAATAAAGTACTTTCTTTTTAACACACACCCCTCCAGGTTTATAAACAATTAATACCACTTCACACCTATTTAAAAGCTTAGTTAAACAGACATCATTTTACCCATTAATATCAATAGGTAAACTGAGAAAATAAGTAATTTACCTTTCTATGGTCAACTCCATTACTAGATTACACTGAATTTTAAAACTCTTATCAATACTTGAACAACAATAAGAAAAAGAAATATATCTCTCCTATGGTGCAAACCAAACAGAGGTCAAAAGAGGGTTTTCACTTGTTCTAGTCCTCTGCATTGCATATAGTATATATGGGAGTTCTTTAAATATTTATAAGAATTAAATAACATTCTTGAGTTAGCAGTGCTTACCTCTTCATTTCATGAATATTCTTTGGCAGGAAAAGAAATGAAGCCTGTTAAATATAGAAAGGAGATAC
The DNA here is from genome assembly GCF_007827085.1 of Peromyscus californicus insignis. Classification (NCBI taxonomy): domain Eukaryota; kingdom Metazoa; phylum Chordata; class Mammalia; order Rodentia; family Cricetidae; genus Peromyscus; species Peromyscus californicus. Next base: position 3,159,096 of record NW_026294391.1, read on the forward strand.
AAATTCTATTTTCAAAGTACTGTTTATTTTTAAGAGCCTGGATTATGCTAGGACTGGGCAAACCAGATTACAAAAATAAATTTATCTCACTGCCTTCTTCTATCCATTTAAGATTATTATGCTTACCCTATGAGTAACAGTCATACATCTCCTGTATCTTCCATACCTTCCCATTATGGCAGGAGCTCCCACCATAATCAAAATAAATCCCTTTGTACTACTTCTTTCATTGCAAATGATACCCTAGATACATACCGGAAACCTTTGGACCAAATCAAGGAACTCTTAGAAACATGCTTCCATACCTGTGATGTGAGTATATTCCTCAACAAACCAATGCATCTTCAAGAAGTCTGGAGCTTTCAATAGGCAGACTGGTAATTTTTAACCAAAAGGGAGGATCGGTATATTACATAATCATATTCATCTCGATAGATAGATAGATAGATAGATAGATAGATAGATAGTGTGTGTTCCTATTCTAAGACATAGAGCTCCTAAACCCCTTATAATTTTATGAGTGATGAAGGTGATAAGAGTATTTTTTTTTCTGACATCATCTTATTGTTCAGTCCAGGATGATTTCAAACTCATGATCATCATGCCTCAAGTTCTTAAGTGCTGGGATCATAAGCTGTGCCACCATACCTGCCTTTAGCAGTATTTTTTGTTATAACATTTGATCTTGGTACCTGGATCTTGACATGAAAACTTCTAGACTCTGTGGAATTAGGAGAATCTCTTGTATGCTAATAATATGACTAATGACTGGAGTTCCCTAGTCTCCGGATGGGAACTGATCACCAGAAAAAAAGCTAAAGGATTGGAAGTTTCAGACCCGCTTTTCAACTTGAGGGGGAGAAAGAAAGAGCTTGATTTTAAAAGGATCACCAATTACCAATGATTTGGTTAACCCTGCTTATGTTAATGAAGCGACTATATAAACTCCAGACAACAGAGTTCAGAGAATTTCAAAGTTGTTGAACACATCCAAGTTCTGGAAAAGGCGGGGAGTCCTGCACCCTTCTTACTGCTCCTCATCTGTCTCTTTATCTGGCAGCTCCTTTGCAATAACCTTTAGTATAAACCAGTAAATAAAAATCTTTCTCCAAACTGTCAGAGATAAGGAGAGAGTCTATGTAAATTCCCAATTGATAGCTAGTTGATCAGAAGGAAAAGTATCAATGGGAGCCAAGAGATGGTGGTCCACACCTTTAAGCCCAATACTCCAGAGGCATAATTTAGAGCTTGAGGCCAGCCTGGTCTATAGAGCATGTTCCAGGACAGCGATGGCTACACAGAAAAACCCTGTCTTGAAAAACCAAACCAAACCAACCAACCAAACAAACAAACAAATAAAAAATCAGTGGGGACTTGTGATTGGTATATGAGAGTGAAAGTAGATTATTAAAACCAAACCTTTGCCTGTGGGGTCAGAAAGAATGGTAGGACATTCCTCGTGTAAAGAGTTAGAAAACTGCATGCTGTAGCAAAGCCCTGGCCCCACCCCAAACATTTGATACCACAATTTTCTACTTAAATTTTTTCTTTTAGATATATATTTTAATAATACACACACACACACACACACACACACACACACAAACACACACACACATATACTTTTTGGCTTTTATTTTGGTTTTCTAGAAGTATTTTAAATATTTTTTTCTTTTATTCTTTTTTTTCCCTGACACAGAGTTTCAGGCAAGTTTCCAGCTGTCTTAGAACTTTTTTTGTAGACCAGACTAGCCTCAAACTCACAGAGATTCACCTACCTCTGCCTCCATGAATGCTGGGATAAAAGGTGAACCACCACATCCAGCTTATTTTCCCCTTTTAGAGGAAAATGAACGTGTGATGAGATGATGTGAGGGCAATAGAGTTTTAGTTGTACAAAGCATCTTCTATTGTTTTAGTACCTAGCATAGCCATGAATACTCACCAGATAGCCTCACTCACTGTGATAGCCTTATCTCCTGCCTGTCATTCTAGAGACAGGGAAACAGACAATTAAACTCATAATAAGTTATTAACAAACTACCCAGCCAAATATTCTTCAAAGTACAGTCCTTATTTTTCTTATTTTCAGCACATCTGTCTGGAGCTCTGATTAAAAGGGCAGATTCCTACTCCACATTTGCCAAAGCAGAAGTGCCATTATGGAGTCAAGGAATTTGCATTTTAACCAAATTCCAGGAAATTTCCATTTATAGGAACATTTTAAAATTGCTCTGTCAAAGTGTCAATGACTGCCAAGAGATTTAACCCAACATTGTCAGTGACAGTTTGAGGTGGTCCCTACTTAAGGAACCTCCACTCAGCTAAAGCCAGGTTATTGACTTTACTGAAGCAATTCAAGTGAGCAGTTAGTTTATTGAGTAAAGAAAAGAGATAGCACATGATTCAGCTTTAGATGTTGTTAGTGTGTGTGTGTGTGTGTGTGTGTGTGTGTGTGTGTGTGTGTGTGTGTGAGAGAGAGAGAGAGAGAGAGAGAGAGAGAGAGAGAGAGAGAGAGAACGAGCGAGAGAAAGAGACAGAGATACAGAGATGACAGAGAATAGCATATACCTACAGCATTGATGTAGGCTTCTTGAGAGCAAGTCATCTTAACAGATCTTAACAATAGCCATATGTGATTTTATGGCTTTTGACGTTATATTGCTCAAAGCATGTAACATATAAATAGGTTCAAAGACGAAGGAAAGTTTAAAAACTAAGTCAAAAGTATGAGCCACTTTACTTATTTCTCTTAAAGAACTTTGTTTTTGCAAAGAAAATTGTAAGGTCTTTGTTTTGAGATGCATTAGTCAGATTTAGGGACGAGAAAGGAGTGCTGATAAACTCAAAGGTCATATTCTGGCCTGAAGTAAGTATAACTCTCATTTATTTTTTAACATCCATGTTTGAGGTCTCTCTTGGGAAAAAAGAATATTGTCTCTGAGTCAATTTTGAAATTTCTTTTTTCTTTCCCCTCCTCTCCCCTCCCTTCCCTTCCCCTCTCTTCCCTTTCCTTTCCTTTTATCAAATGGCATTTTACTAAATACTCTAAACTGAAGACAAGATTATGTCAAGCTTGGAACATACATTACATTTAATTTTAGTTTTAGCTTGCTAGAAGCCACTAAAAGATTTCTACATAAAGGAATATGACACTCTACTCATGAGAAAACACCTGAAAACCTTAAATGGATGGGCATCTGACAAAATAACTGATCAAAACCCCTCAAAAGTGTCAAGGTCATAAAAGATAAGGAAAGAGTCAGAGGTTTATTTATTTATTTAATTTATACTTATTTGTTTTTTTGAGATCATAATATAATTACATCATTTACCTCTTACCTTTTCTTCCTCCAAGACTTACCATATATCCTTCCTTGCTCTCTTTCAATTTCATGACCTCTCTTCTCATTGTTGTTATATGCATATATGTATAAATATATATATTCATAAGTGCATGAATACAACCTGCTTAGTTTATATTATGTTATTCGTATCTATGTTTTCAGGGCTGACCATTTGGTATTGGATAAAATGTTGGTGGCCTCCTCCTTATGTCTGCATTGCTATACCCATAAAGCCTCACCAACATGGCTGCCTAAACATGAGCTGAACAAGGACAACAACAGTAGGCATGCTAAAGTAGATGGGGGAAAAACTCATGAGGTCTCAACCTTACATAAAGAACTATAGGCAAGTAAGGAATGCTAAGAGCAGGAGGGATTTTTATAGATTATAAGAGATGAAATTGAACAGAAATAACAAGCAAATGTGATGTGTGATCCTGGCTAGGTTCCTAGAACAAGAAAAGGACAGTTTAAAAAAAAACTATTGAAATTAGAACAAGTTTAGTTAAGAATATTGTACTAATGTAAAATTCCTGTTTTTTGATAAGGGTACTACAAGTTTATAAGGTTACATAAGGTACTAACAATTAGTGAAAACAGAATGAGGGGAAGGATATATTCATACCATTTCTTTGACCTTTCTGTCAGATAAACTCCAAAGGGTTACACAAATATCACTGAGGCTGCTATAGGAATAAGAACTAGTAGGGAGTGCAAAGGTGAAGAGGATGGATGGACTAGTACATATCAGCAACATCGGTGGCAGATGGTGGTGGTTACTTAAGTATAATAACTAACAGAGGGAGATTTGATGGTAGAAAAGTGAACTCTGTCAGCTATACCTCCATGTTTCTATTTGAGGCTTCTAGTCTAAAAGATTCATAAATTGAGCAATAATGTTCTTATGACTTGAGTTTGAATGTTCTCCATAGGCTTATGTATTTCAACATTTGCTCCCAAACTAGTGACATTCTTTTGGGGGTTGTAGAACCTTTGGGATGTATAGCCTAGAGAGAGGAAGTAGATCACAGGGGTGGGTTCTAGGCTCCTTCCTAACATACTTTTTGATCTCAGTCTGCACTCATGTGAAGAACTTTGGCCACATACTCCTTTTTTATACTATAATTTGATTACAGTATTTCTCTATTTCTCTTTTTCCCATATGTCCTTTGCCATTCTCCTTCAAATTCATGTATTTAAAAAAACTAATTGTTATTGTATGCATATATGTATATATAAATAGATATATATTCCTAAATGTAACTTGTTGAGTCTGTAAAATGTTATTTGTATGTATGTTTTCAGGACTGACCATTTGGCATTGGACAACCAATTGGTATGTTCTTCCCTAGGGAAGGCTACCTCTCCCATTCTCAGCTTTCCTCAGTTGCCTACAGTCTTTTGTGTAAGGTTTAGGTGAGGCTTCACGGGCTTTTCCCTATCCACTTTGGCATGTCCATTGGTGTTGTCCCTGTTCAGCTAATGATTGGGCACTCATACTGGTGATACTTCATGGGTGTAGATTCTGACATTTCTAATAGACACAACCTCAGAGCAAAGTCGCTGGTCCTCTGGCTGTTACAGTCTTTCTGCCCCCTCTTCTGCAATGTTCCCTAAGCCTTAGTTGGGGGAGTGTTTTATAGATGCATCCATTGGGATTTGGCTCCACAACTTTGCATTTTGATTGGTTGTCGTGTTCTGTAAATGGTCTCTGTGTTTTGCAAAGAGAAGTTTCCTTTATGAGGGACAAAGAGTATACTTATCTGGGGGTATAAGGACAAGTGTTTAGATTATTGTTAGGGATTATGCTGGTTTAGTAAAGTGGCAGTTGTAGGTTCTCCAAGATCTGTGAGTTTATAAGCACTGAGTAGTTAGATAGATTTCCAGCATCAGGCATAGTCTCCCTCTTGTTGAGCAGGTCTTAAGTCTAATTAGAGAACTGTTGGTTATGGTTAAGATATGCGTGCCTCTACTGCATCTTTAGGGTTAACATGCCAAGCTGGTTATTGATGTGGTTCCTAGGTGTCATAGCTGGGTAGGAGTGTTGGTTACCTTCCTTCTTTGGAAGCTTGCATGGCACTTTCTAGTACCACGAAAGCTAGTCTTAAGGAAAGCTGGACACATACTCTTGATGTCAGAATTCCTCCTCCATGCTTTTTCTGCCTGGGTGGACCTGTGACACCATGAACCAAAGTAGATGTTCCTTCCATTAAGTTGCTTCTGTCAGGCATTTTGTCACACTGGTAAGGGGAGGAACAAATATAGAAAATTGTTACTGAGAAGTGGGGTTTTGTTATGACAAAACTGACCATGTGAGTCCTGTGCTACTACAGGTGTGAGAGGGTATCTAAAACACAAAATTCAAATGAGAACCAGATACTTGTAATATAATGTTCAAAGTATTCAAGTTTCAGTTGAAAAAAATCACTTGGCATACTAGGTCCTGGGAAGATCTCAAACTCCATAAAAAGACAGCCAAAAGGTGCCAACACCAAAAAGGGATAAGCTGTTATAATATGTAACAATGATTTTAATGTTCCAATCATAAAAATGCTTCAGTGACTCACTAATAATGAGAAATTATGAATATATATGAACAACAGGGGAAACCCTGGAAAGTTTTAGCAAGTAGATGAAACATCTTAGCAAAAATATAGAAAATATACAGAAGAACAAAAATGAAGCAAAGATATAAAAGATATGAAGAACTAAATGAATATTTTAGAGGTAAAGATATAACAACTGAAATAAAACACTCAATAGATGCATTCCACAGGAGAATGGCCAGCAGGACAGATGAAAGAATCAGAGAACTTGGAGCTAGAAAAGAGAAATTATTTAATTTGAGCAACAAAGAGAAAATGAACTGAAAAACAAGCTGCAGCATCTAAGATGTGTGCAACTTTCATGTCGAGTCTTAAAAGTAGAAAAAAGGTTTAGCAGAAAAAGTATTTAAAGAAATAAATGCTGAAAATCCCCCAAAGTTAGAAAAAAAATAAAAGAAAAAACTTAATCCCAAAGGCTACAGATTCATGAAGATGATCAAACTCCAAACAGGATGAATGCAAAGGATTTTATGTTCAGACATATCATAGTTACATATCTATAAATAAGAGGCAAATAAAAAGTCTTGAAAGCAACTGGAGGCAAATGAAAAAAATTCTTCTGAGAGGGAAGCAATTTCAATAACTGTATATTCTCACAAAACACAGTAGAGATCAGGAAGTGGCACAACATATTTTAAGTGCTGAAAGAGAATGTCAACTGGAAGTTTGTGTCTAGTGAAAATATTCTGCAGGAACAAAAAGAAAGACATTTTAAGATGGTAGAAACTAGGAAATTTTTATTGCCAGAAAATTCTACCCCCAAATAATTGCTAAAGGAAGTTATCTTACAGAATTTCCTTCCCTTCCTGAGTTTTCTAAATGGTGCTTGAAATTTGAATAACATTATAATGGCCACTAATGCGGCTTTCAATACTAAATATTTAAAGGACAGTAAAGGGCTTTAAAAGATGATATTTTGGTATTTCACTTAAACTGATGAAAAGTTGACACTAGTACAGAAATACATTATTTACATGTACCATGAAACCTATAACAACCAGTAAAAGTGTCAAACAAAGATATTAACACAAAAGCACTGTAGATAAGTGAAATGGAACTCTAAGCTATGCTGTGGGATGTTCTGTATGTTAAATGTGTTGCTCTGATTGGTTAATAAATAAAACACTGATTGGCCAGTAACCAGGCAGGAAGTATAGGCAGGACAAGGAGAGAAGAGAATTCTGGGAGGTGGAAGGCTGAGGCAGAGAGACGCTGCCAGCCGCTGCCATGACAAGTGAGATGTAAGGTACCAGTAAGCCACGAGCCATGTGGCAACTTATAGATTAATATAAATGGGTTAATTTAAGGTATAAGAACAGCTAGCTAGAAGCCTGCCATAGCCATACAGTTGGTAAGCAATATAAGTCTCTGTGTGTTTACTTGGTTGGGTCTGAGTGGCTGCGGGACTGGTGGGTGAGAGAGATTTATCCTGATCATTGGTCAGGCAGGAAAAGTTCATCTACAAAGCTATGTTTTAAGTAAAATGCAGGAAAATGAAAACAGCAAAACAAAAGAAAAAGCCCAGAACACAAAAACTAAAATGACAGACTTAAGTTTTAACATACCAATAATTATAGCAAATAGAAGTTGCCTGAATGCATCAATTGTAGGAAAACATTTATTGAGTGGATAATGCAAACAGCAACCAAAAGAGGGTGGGATTGGCTGGAGTTATGCAAGATAAAGTAGACTTGGGAACAAAGGAAGTTACCAGAGACACAGAGGAACACTATATAATGATAAGAGGGTTAACCCAGTCCTTCATCCTAATTGTGTAGACCCCAAACATAAAAGCTCCAGAATATGAGATGCAAGCATTGCAAGAAGAAATATGTGAACCCATGATTATAGTCAGTTTTGAAGAAGCAAGCAAACAAAATCCTAGAACTGATGTTAAATTTAAATATTGATGCCTCCACTCTAATACTGTGAGCAAAGCAAGATGAGTATTCTTTCCTCTACTCTTCAACATAGTACTACAAGTTCTAAGAACTACAATGATTTAAGAAAGGAAATCAAATTCCAAAAGAAAAAAAAAGAATAAAACTACCCCTCTTTTTCATATAAATGACATAATGGTCTATATCAGAAAGCCCCAAATCAACTGAAAGCCAAAAACAGAAAGACCTCCTTACTCCTAGAATTAATAGATGGTTTTAATAACTCTAGGCAATGCAAGATTACCATATGAAATCATTTTCTAGATATCAACAATGAATATGTGAAAATAAATTCAAAATAAAGTACATACAATTGTTAAAAGAAAGCCCCTTTGTGTTACATGTAAATCTACAGAACATGACTATGTGCTGAAAACTATAAAATGCAGAATTAACAAATAGAAGAGTAAAACTGAACAGAGAAGTCAGAACCATCCCCCCACAAGTATGGCCCAGTTTTTTGTTTGTTTGTTTGTTTGTTGTTTTTGTAAAGAAAAGCTGCAAAAGCAGTTCAACAACAAGAACAGAAAAAGATCTTTTCAACAAATAATGCTGCTGAAAACAATGGACCTTGGCCCAAGGATCATGCCTTAGGTAAAAATGCAAAAACTACTTCCAAGAAGACTATAATATAAACTATAATTGTAACCCCATTACTAGATAATAAGAAAGAAACTAAAAGTTTTAAATCTAGGCAAAGAGGGCTTAAATTAGATGACGAAGATTAAGAAAAAGAAAATTCGATAAATTAGTTTTCATTGAAGTTAAAATATTCTGTTCCATAAGAGAACTTGTTAAGAGCACTAAACAAAAAGCTACACACTAAATTATAAATTTTTATAAATTTCATTTCTGACAACAAATCAGTATCTAGAATATTTTAAAGTCTCCAAATCAATAAACAAAGCCCAATTGGTATGGCAAGAAAACTGATTTTGTCAAATTGGATATATGGGTGGCAAATAAATACATGCAAAGAAATTCAAGGGCTAGGAAGTTGACTTAGTCAATAAAGTCTTTGAAATTAATTGGAAGTGTAGCATGAATCTTAGAGAGTCTTATTAATAAAATCAAACCTGAGGCAAGTTATTGGTGTGAAATGCTGGATGGTCAGAGAGACAGAACAAGCCACAGCTATCTCACCTCACCAGATCCTCAGCTGGTCTTGTTTCCTCAGACGGGAAGCTTCTGTGTTCTCATCCCAATGGCTCTCAGGTGAACTGCTGCTGGAAAGCCTGAAGCTTAACCAGCTAAATGCTTAACCAGCCAAATGCTTCCAGTTTCTGATCCTCATGCCTTATAAACCTTTCTGCTTTCTACCACCACTCCCTGGGATTAAAGGCTGCTTTCTGGGATTAAAGGCGTGAGTCACCATGCCTGGCTGTTTCCAATGCGGCCTTGAACTCACAGAGATCCAGAGGGATTTCTGTCTCTGGAATGCTAGGATTAAAGGCGTGTGCTAACATTTTCTAGCCTAAGTATCTTGTGGCTTTTCTGTTCTCTGACCCCAGATAAGTTTATTAAGGTACACAATATTTTGGGGAACACAATACCACCACAAGGAAGACCTATGGTAATCACCAGCACCTACATAAAAGCCAGGAATGGCAGCACATGCTTGTAGTTCCAGAACTGGAGAGTTCAAGACGTAAGGCTCCCTGGGGCTTGCTGGCTAGCTGGTCTTCAGGAAAAAGATACTGTCTCAAAATATAGTAGAAAGTAGCTGAGGAAGGTATCAAACATCCACTTCTCACCTCCATATGCACACATGCATGCATACATACTCACATGAACCCACACAAATGCACATACACACATGCACACACACACACACACACACACACACACACACACACACACACACACACACAGAGAGAGAGAGAGAGAGAGAGAGAGAGAGAGAGAGAGAGAGAGAGAGAGATTTAACATCACTACTGTCTTAATCAATGTTCTATTGCTGTGAAGAGACACCATGACCACAGCAACTCTTATAAAGGAACAGATTTAATTGGGACTGGCTTACAGTTTCAGAGGCCTAGTCTTTATCATCATGGCAGGGAGCACAGCAGCACACAGGCAGATAGGGTGCTGGAGAGTTCTACATCTGGATTCACAGGCAACAGAAAAAGAGAGCCACTGAGGCTAGCTTGAGATTTTGAAACCTCAAAGCTTACCCCCATTGACACACTTCCTCCAACAAGGCTACACCTACTCCAACAAGGCCACATCTCCTAACCTTTCCCAAGTAGTGTCATTTCCTGATGACTAAGCATTCATACACATGAGCCTATAGGGGCCAATCTTATTCAAAAACCACCACACTACCTTTAAAGGAAATGCAATTAAGATCATAAGAGCTGTTCTTAACATCTATTAAAAAAGCTAAGATAGTAGAAATTCCAAAATCTAAAGCAAATATAAAGAAACTAGATCCTTTATACTTGGCTAGCAAGAATACAAAGTTATAAAGCCATTGTAGAAAATAGCCTGGCAATTTCTTAGTTAAACATGAATTTACTATGTAATTCAGCAAACAATAAATTTATATATATAAAGATTGTACTATTGTTATATTCCTGTTTTTGATAATGTACTATATATGTGTCCAAGGAGAAACTAAATGAAGGTTACATAAGACCCCTTTACATTACAACTACCTATCAATCAGCAGTTATCTGAATATAAAAAGTAAAAACTATTAAAAAATCAGAAATCATCTTATTTTATAAGATATAGAAAACCAAATAATTTTTAACTTACTTACTGTCTTACAATGCCCTTCTGAATTTATTCTATATGTTAGTTTTCTTTGTTTCTTTTTAAAAAAGGAAGACTATTTATTTGTATGTATGTGAATACTTGTGTGAATTTATATATACCACATATATTCAGGTGCTGTTGGAGGCCAGAAGAGAGCATCAGACCCCCCAGAAGTGGAGTTACCTGTGGTTGTGAGCTGCCTGATGTGGGTGTTGGGGACTATACTCTTCTGCAAGATCAGAGAGTGTTCTTTACTGTTGAGCCATCTGTTCAACTCCTCTGTGTTGGTTTCGTTGACCAATATCATAGAAATAAAAGTATAGACATAGACAAGTGGATTTTTAGGTTTGAGTACTATTCTGGAACCATAACTAGTGGAGTGTTAGTGAATATTAAACAATGATATTTGTTGGGCAAAGAGGCCCTGATTTGAGATGTTTACCTGTTTCCACATTGTAAATACTTGCACTGTGGCCAATGTCAATTTACCAATGTGATTTTCAATTGGTATGTGACATATCTGAAACGTAATAATCACCTCTAGTAAACTGATATTAATTAACTGCAACATGATAATGAATGTTGGATGAAGGCTGTTTATATGTTTTTCTGTAAACTTTAAAAAGTAAGATTTATTTTATTTTTAATTATATGTATGAGTGTGTGTCTATGTGTGGTTATGTGCATGAGTTTGGGTGACTGAGAAGGAGAGAAAATGGCATGACATCTGAAGTTATAGATGGTTGTGAGCCACATGATGTGGGTACTAGGAACTGAACTCTGGCCCTTGCAAGAACATCATGTGCTCTTAACCACTAAGCCATATCTCCAGCCCCTCTGCATTCAATCAAAATACTAATATTTAGTTGCTCTTAGTATTTATTCCTTTTCTTTAAAACTTAAGCTTCATTACAAAAATAAATCTGTGATACCAGTTCCTGGTAAGTGTATTTGGATTAAGATAATAAAGTATTCATATGGCAGATCTTCTTAGATTTAACAATTGTAAAAATCTAAATTAAAAAACTTTCCTTTGCTTTTATCAGGTGCTCAAATAACTGTGTGAAATAGGGAACATCAAAGCAAAGTTCATTATCGGAACCATTGAAATCTACCCACACATTGACTGAGTACCATTCAGTACCAGAGATCTATTATATTGAGGGCTAATTTCAGGAGATGGATGTTCTATACCCCTTTCATTAGCACCAGGAGTCTTTTGCTTAGACAAAAGATTTTTTAAGTATGCTGGCTAGTTAGAGTCTCCACAATTATAATGAGTTAAAATCAGATTTACCTAAAATTCTAAAGGTGAAACAATGCTGCCCAGCATGGAACTTTATTTCTGAAAAGGACTTTACAGGCCAGTACCCCTACCATATAATTGATGTTCCCACTGGGTATAATTGTATTGTATTAGCCCTCCCTAGGGAGGCCATGGCAGAATATATGTGATGGTATTAGTTGAATGCTAGATAAAAGGCTGGACATAGAGCATTTGGTCCCTGAGTTCTATTGGCAGCTCTTAGTGATCATAGATTTCATTGACAGCAATTCTTTGGAGATAGCTTCATCCTTCAGCAGCTTAAAGAGCAATGATCTGGGGGACTTGGGTTCCAACCCTGGCATCACCATTTTCTAGTCATCTAACAGAGCTACATTAGAAATGCCCTCAGATCTGCATTTTTAAATGTAAAAGTGGCAGCTTCTCAGTCTGTACTCTTGCTCACCCCCAGGACTATTGCAAGGGACATGTAAGGAAATACGTATGAGAACTTGTGTCACCTGACGTGTGCTCCATTTCTGTAATTATTAATATCTTACTTTTTTCCGACACCTTCTTCAATTTCTTTCTTCAGGGACTTTAAGTTCTTGTCATACAGGTCCTTCGCTTGCTTAGTTAGAGTTACCTCAAGGTTATTTTATATCATTTGTGGCTATTGTAAAGGGTGATGTTTCTCTGATTTCTTTCTCAGCCCATTTGTCATTTGTATATAGGAGGGCTACTGATTTTTTTTTGAGTTAATCTTGTGTCCTGCTACATTGCTGAAGGTGTTTATAAGCTGTATGAGTTCCTTGGTAAAATTTTTGGGTTCACTTATGTATACTATCATGTCATCTGCAAATAGGGAAAGCTTGACTTCTTCCTTTCCAATTTGTATCCCCTTGATCTCCTTGTGTTCTCTTATTGCTCTGGCTAGAACTTCAAGTACTATATTGAATAAGTATGGGGAGAGCGGACAGCCTTGTCTCGTTCCTGACTTTAGTGGAATCGCTTTGAGTTTCTCTCCATTTAATTTGATGTTGGCTGTTGGCTTGCTGTAAATTGCCTTTATTATGTTTAGGTACATTACCTGTATTTCTGATCTTTCCAAGACCTTTATCATGAAGGGGTGTTGAATTTTGTCAAAGGCCTTTTCAGCATCTAGTGAGATGATCATGTGGTTTTTTTTCTTTCAGTTTGTTTATATGGTGTATTACATTGACAGACTTTCATATGTTGAACCACCCTTGCATCCATGGGATGAAGTCTACTTGATCATGGGGATAATTGTTTGATGTGTTCTTGGAGTCTGTTTGCCAATATTTTATTGAGTATTTTTGCATCAATGTTCATGAGGGAGATCGGTCTGTAGTTCTCTTTCTTTGTTGCATCTTTGTTTGGCTTGGGAATCAGGGTAATTGTAGCTTCATAGAAGGAGTTTGGTAACTTTCCTTCTGTTTCTATTGTATGGGACAATTTAAAGATTATTGGTATTATCTTTTCTTTGAAGATCTGGTAGAATTCTAGGTTGAAACCATCTGGTCCTAGGCTTTGTTTTGGTTGGGAGCCTTTTAATGACTGATTCTATTTCCTTAGGGGTTATTGGTCTATTTAAATAGTTTATCTGGTCTTGATTTAACTTAGGTATGTGGTACCTATCCAGAAAATTATCCATTTCTTTTAGATTTTCCAGTTTTGTGGATTAGAGGTTTTTGAAGTATGACTTGATGATTCTCTGGATTTCCTCGATGTTAGTTGTTATGTCTCCCTTTTCATTTCTGATTTTGCTAATTTGGATGATCTCTCTCTGCCGTTTGGTTAGTTTGGATAAGGGCTTGTCTATCTTGTTGATTTTTTCAAAGAACTAACTCTTTGTTTTATTGATTCTTTGTATTGTTCTCTTTGTTTCTATTTTATTGATTTTCACTCTCAACTTGATTATTTCCTGGCGTCTATTCCTCCTGGGTGACTTTGCTTCTTCTTGTTCTAGAGCTTTCAGGTGTGCTGTTAAGTCACTAGTGTGAGATTTCTCCAACTTCTTTATGTGGGCATTTAGTGCTATGAATTTCGTCTTAGCACTGCTTTCATATGTGGTATATTCATTTTCATTGATCTTTCATATGTGGTATATTCATTTTCATTGATCTCTAGGAAGTCTTTAATTTCTTTATTTCTTCCTTGACCCATTGGTGATTCAGTCTAGCATTATTCAGCTTCCATGTGAATGTAGACATTAATCTGCACACTTATGAACATACGATTTTCAACAAAGTAGCCAAAACTGTACACTGGAAAAAAGAAAGCATCTTCAACAAATGGTGCTGGCATAACTGGATGTCAACAAGTGAAGACTGCAAATAGATCCATATCTGTCACCGTGCATAAGACTTAAGTCCAAGTGGATCAAAGACCTCAACATAAATCCAGTTACTCTGAACCTGATAGAAGAGAAAGTAGGAAGTAGTCTTGAATGCATTGGCACCAGAGATCACTTCCTAAATATAACACCAGTAGCACAGACACTGAGAGAAACAATTAATAAGTGGGACCTCTTGAAACTGAGAAGCTTTTGTAGGACAAAAGACATGGTCAATAAGACAAAGCGACAGCCTACAGAATGGGAAAAGATCTTCACCAACTCCACATCTGACAGAGAGCTGATATCCAGGATATATAAAGAACTCAAGAAATTAGACATCAAAATACCCAACAGTCCAATCAAGAAATGGGCTATAGAACTAAACAGAGAATTCTCAACAGAAGAAGCTCAAATGGCTGAAAGACATTTAAGGAATTGCTCAACATCCTTAGTCATCAGGGAAATGCAAATCAAAACAACTCTGAGATACCACCTTACACCTGTCAGAATGGCTAAGATCAAAAACACTGAAGACACCTTATGTTGGAGAGGATGTGGAGCAAGGGGAACACTCATACACTGTTGGTGGGAATGCAAAACTTGTACAGCCACTTTGGAAATCAATATGGCGCTTTCTTAGAAAATTGGGATTTAATTTCCCTCAAGACCTAGCCATACCACTCTTGGGCATATACCCAAGGAATGCTCAATCATACCACAAAGACACATGCTCAACTATGTTCATAGAAGCATTGTTTGTAATAGCCAGAACCTGGAAACAACCTAGATGCCCTTCAGCTGAAGAATGGATAAATAAAATGTGGTACATATACACAATGGAATACTACTCAACAGAGAAAAACAATGACATCATGAGGTTTGCAGGCAAATGGATGGATCTAGAAAAAAATCATCCTGAGTGAGGTAACCCAGACTCAGAAAGACAAACATGGTATGTACTCACTCATAAGTGGATACTAGATGTAAAGCAAAGGATAATCAGACTGCTACTCACAACTCCAGGGAGGCTACCTAGAAAAGAGGACCCTAAGAAAGATACAGGGATCACCCAGCAACAGAGAAATGGATGAGATCTATATGAGCAAACTGGGGATGATGGGGGAGGCAGTAATAGAGGGCAAGGGGGAAAGAGCTTAGGGAAGTGGGAGGTCCCAGCTGGATCAGGAAGAGAGTGGGAGAACAAGGAAAGAGATACCATGATAAATGAAGACCCCATGGGAATAGGAAGAAGCAGAGTGTTAGAGAGGTTTCCAGAAATCCACAAAGATACCTCCACTATAGAATACTGGCAATGGTCCAGAGAGTGCCTGAGCTGACCTACTCTGGTGATCTGATGGCTGAACACCCTGTCATGATAGAACTCGCATCCAGTGAATGATGGAAGCAGATGCAGAGATCCATGGCCAAACCCCTGGTGGAGCTCCAGGAGTCCAATGGATGAGAGAGAGGAGGGATTATATGAACAAGAAATATCGAGACCATGATTGTAAAAAGCACAGGGACAAATAGCCAAACTAGCGGAAATACATGAACAGTGCAGTGAACCAGTATCTGAGGAGCCCCCATGGAACTGGACCAGGCCCTCTGGATAAGTGAGACAGTTGATTAGCTTGAACTGTTTAGGAGGCCCCCAGGCAGTGGGACCAGGACCTGTCCTTGGTGCATGAGCTGGCTTTTTGGAACCTAGGGCCTATGCTGAGTTACTTTGCTCAGCCTTGGTGCAGGGAGGAGGGGACTGGACCTGCCTCAACTGAGTCTACCAGTCTGGGCTGACTCCCCGGGGGGATCTTGCCTTGGAGGAGGTGGAAACAGGGGGGGGTTTGGGGGGGGAAGCTGGGGGGTGGGAGGAGGGAGGACAGGGTCATCTGTGGCTGATATGTAAAATTAAATTAATTATAAAATAAAAATATTTAAAAAAAATATATCAAACAAAACTAACTAACTAACTAACTAAATAAATAAATAAATAAATATTTCACAATGGAGTTTTCTATCAATGTCATCTGTGCTGAGCAACTTTGACTGGTCCCTGTGTATAAAACTGTTCTGTCTGTTCTCTATTCCCAATGTTAGAATACAATTTCTAGGAGGTAGAACAATAGTGTAATATCATTTGTTGCTGACTTATTGTGTATTAAATCTCATCTGACAGACACTATCTCTCAATTCATATTTATCAAATGAATGACTGAATAAATAAAATAGTGTTATTTAATTTGGTTGAGTGTTCATAAGCCTTTCATAATGCATACACTATCATTTCAATCTCTTAAATGCAAATGTAACCAATTTAGGGAACTGGCAGGATTTGATACTTTACAAGTAATGACCACCTTTATCTCACCATCAATATCTTCTCTAAAGAATAAATGGAGAAAAGAGCAGCTTACTATTGCTATTAATGTTTTTCATTGGCCACTGAATATTTTCTGTCTTGTTAAACATTGAAACACTGACTCTCCCATGAAATGTACTGGCAGCATGTACCACAATAAACTCTACTTCAGATGACAACTTTATTGGCCAATATCTCTTATTATATTATCCCATCTCATCTCCTGCTTCCAGAAAGCTGCCCACATTCTGCTTTCTTACAGTGTACCTTTGCTTAGCAGGTAGTCTTTTGGAGTGGGGTCCCTTCAAGAATCTCCTTCATGGTAAGGACAGGATTTTACTTTACCAGAAGGTGGCCGTGTGGTTTGGCCCAATATTGACACTTCTTCTTGGCATCAATTGAGTAGTCTACACCCTAGTCAATTGGCATCAATTTTCACATGCATTTCTCAACTCCTGAGGACACTTCAGTGTCCATCAGTTGTGTGCTGTTACATGCAAACTTGACAGGTCAACACACTTCTGAACGTAATAGGCTGAAACAGCAACTGCTTTATTTGCTCAAATTTTTGTGGGGCAGTGATTCAGAATGGGCTAAAATGGATTTTCTGATACTCTGGCCAATGGTAGCTTCTACAGCTGTCATTTGATGGGTCAACTGTAATTAAGCAGTCCAAGATGGTCTTGCTTGCACATCTGAAGGTGATTTTAGATGCCAACTGCACAAAACAGCCAAGTGACCCCTAATCTTTCAGGAGTTTAGCTCAGGCTTCATCCTATGGTGTAGCATTCCAAGAATGGAAGGCCCGACTGCTCTAGGGAAGACTGAGAGAATGCTATAACCAGAAAGAACATTCATATAGCTAATTGAGTGATAGGGGAACAGGACTGTACAAGCCTTTTGAGAAGTACAGTTCCATGTTGGGGCAGTATTGTTTTATCTTTAGAATTTTAAGCCTCTGCTTCTGTTATAGTTTCTTATTCCTCATGTATGAAAGAAGAACACCCAATTAATCTCAGAGTCAGTACAGGAACAGTCTGTAAGGAACTATATAGGCAGAAGTTTCTCTGGTCCTGCCTGGCCCCATGGTCTAGACAAATCCCTCCCACCATGGTCCCAGAGCCACTTATAAAATAATTACTCAGAGGATTAATATTAGTTACAAATTGTTTGTTCTATGCCTCAGGATTTTTGCTAGCCAGCTCTTATAACTTAAATTAACCCATTTCTAGTAATCTGTATGTTGCCATGTGGCCGTGACATTACCGGTCTTCTGGCATCTTGTTGCTCCTTCAGCGGCAGACTGGTGTCTCCTCTGACTCCACCCTTCCTCATCTCTGTCCTCAGTTTGAATGTACCACCTAACCTTATTCTGCCTCACCATTGGACAAACAGCTTTATTTATTAACTAATGAGAGCAACATACATTCACAGCATACAGAAAGACATCTCACAGCATAACAAGATGGTGTTCACAGTGACTTCAGGTGTAGCTTGAAATGGGCTGTAACAGAAACATTCAAAGCACAGAAATCATCAAATGCCACAAATTAGTTCCACTCACACTTCTAGAGAGCAAATATATAAACATTTCTAAGCATGCTACTGTTAAATCACTCTAGATTTCTTGGTACCATCTGAAGACTGTTGAGAGGGCACATAACTGATAGACTGTTCTCCAATTTTCCGCCTTATCACATCTTATAGGAGTTGGGGTAGAGCTATGCTTTATGGAAGGCCTACCTTCATTCTCTGTCATTCTGGACTTACTGTCAGTTCATCTTATTCCACATCCTCTCACATGCCCTGTTTTTTCCTGATTTGGACAAATATATTTGATTTATTTTTATTTAAGTAACCCATGCTGAAAGGTATACAATCCATATATCCTACATTCCCTAAGTCCTATTCTTGAAACTATCCAAAGAAACAGAGTGCTCTACATCTAAGCTTGGAGCTATGCTATCAGCATACATGGTTGTCTATGCTATTTTTTGTAAAGCAGAGCTTGCTTTTCTACTTTCTCTCAAAATGGGCTGAAGGATATGACTCATTGCTTCACCTGGCCACCCCCTGCTTTAGCCATAGGATGTAATTTCCTGGTGCTTAGTGACAATTGCTTCTACTAAGCACTGAGAAGGTCTTCTCCCACAGACCTGTGATACCTGTAGCACATCAAATTTTGTATTTTGTTCTGGACACTAAAAACACACAGAGAGGATGAAGGGACAAAGCAAGATGGCAAAACACTCTCTCTAGTGACCACACCTCCCTGGAAGAAACTTTGATTTGAACAACTATCCACACAACAAAAATATCTCCACAACATATGAGGAAACTAGGAAAAAGAATAATAACATTAAAAAGATCTTTGAAGACAGTAGGAAGAGCAGTTTTAAATCACTATGTTATCTCTTCTCCCAGGTAGCATCATGCATGTAGATACTGATTCCTTGGGGACAAGAAAGGCAAGTGAGTACAAGGTTTTGTCCTGTACTAGGAGTCTAGGTCTGCTTCAGTAAATCACAGAATAAACAAGACTCTCAAGTCTTATCGAACTTGAGAAGATTCAAATAATATCCTATCAAATCCCCTTTTCTGGCCACAATGTTATAGATCTAGAAGTCAGCAGCAGAGGAACATTAGAAAATTAGTAACTAAACAGAATAAGAAAAAAACCCAGGTCAATAAAGAAATTAAAATAGACTTTAGAAAATTTCTAATGGAAATGCAAAACCTACCCAAACCTACGGGATACAGGAAAGGCAATTCTCAAAGAGAAATGTATAGCAATAAATACCCCCACAAACACAAATCACCAATTACCAATGTAACAATGTACATTATAATTGGAAAAAAGTCCAATTAAAATAAATTGTACCCTCTATTATTTTTTAATTTCTTTCCTAGTGATAAAAGTCCTGAATCTCTATTGAGTGCAACATATTGAAATTTTAATAAAGAGTTCAGGCGATCCCTCACCAAAAAAAAGAAAGAAAGAGAAATTGGAAAAAACAATAAATGACACCCACAGTCAGTAGGAACACAGAAATTATGAAATCAAAGAAGAAATAAATTAGAGACTTGAAAGTCAATAGGAAACATCAGTGAAACTGAGGTGGCTTTCTGAAGAAGTATGTAAAAGCAACATCTTTAGTGATACTAGTACTATAAAATTAATGAACAAGGTTGCTAATGGGGATGCTCTTATAGACCATCCAGGGAAATGTAGGGCAGTTAAGTCACTATGGAAAACATTAGAGAGACTTCTCAAAAAGCTGAAACTAGGAATGTGGTATGGTCTTGCTATAGCTCTCCTAGGCCTATAAAGGAACTAAGTTAGTACAATACAGAGTAACCTGCACACTGATGTTTAGTGTGTCACTATTAACAATAGCTAAATTACGGAATCAACCTAGGTGTCCATCAATATATGAAAGTGGTACATAATACAAATTTTGTTTACCAATAAAGAAGAAATCAATTGTCACATTCAAGGAAAAACATTCAAATGAATAAAATCAGAAATGAAAATAGAGACATTACAATTAATACTGTAGGAATAGCAAAAGTTATGAGATTGTTATGAACATTTCCTAATAAGTTGGACAACCTAGAAAAAAATGTATTAATTCTTTGATGCACACACAACCTACCTTCCAAGACTGAATTATGAAGAAATAGAACATATGATTATACCAAGAATGGGTGAGGAGACTGAATCAGTTATAAACAGTCTCCCATCAAAGGAAAGGTCAGGAAATAGTTAATGAAGTAAACAAACATCCTAGAAAACGGGAAAAAAATATTTTCTAGCCATACGTTTTTACTGAGAATCAATATCTAGAATATACAAAGAATACAAAAACTAAACAACAAGAAAAAAGGGCTAAAGATAAAATAAAAATGACCAATAACAAAAATCTTTAATTTCATTAGACATCAGAAAAAATATAAATCCATCTTACTCTAGTCAGAATGGTAGTCATTAAGGAAACAAATAACAGAACTAGTCAGATGACTCAGTAAATAAATGCACTTGCTGCTTTTTTTCCAGAAAAGCCTGAGGACCTATGTTGGCAGCCTGGAACACCTATTAAAAAGCCAGATGAAGCAGTATAAGCATCTGTAACCCCAGCATGCCTCTACAGGGAGATGGAAAGTAGATACAGGAAAGTTGGTGGAAGCACAAAAGCCAAGCAGCCTGGAGAATGCAGTGCCAATGCAGCAGAAACAAGAGACCCTGTCTTAACAAATCAGAAGGCAATAACCCAGTTCTGAAAATTATCCTTTTACTTCTACATGTGTACACACACACCACCACTACCACCACCACCACCACCACCACCACCACCACCACCACCACCAGGTCAAATAAAAAACTATGAGTCAATTTCCCTGATGAATATTGTTGGACCCCAAAGTTTAGGGTCTCAAGTGGGCACCCCAAGAACCCAGACTCCAGTCCAGTTGATGCAACAGCATGAGGATTTTATTGAGGCTTCTGTACAGAAGGGCAAACTCTGCTCCTAAGAGTAAGAGTCGCATCTTACTGCAGCCACATGGGGGTTTTTAAAGGAAAAACCCACAAAAGCCATAAGATTACAATTCCCATACAATTTCATTTCACAAGATCATGGTCTGGTCACAGAGTGATCACAGAGGGGGTACAGTTACGTCAGCATGTACATTCTTCCCGAAACCTCAAAGGGGGTATCAGGGCAGGAGTGGAGTTTACACAAAGGTCACAGTGGTCCTTCCTGGAACACCTGCAACTATCCCAGTCACAGTTGAGCACATCTCTTAACAGAAGTCTTTTTACATTGTTACATTGTGGCAGGGGTGATTGAGTAGTGGCTGAGTCAGGTTGCCCTTGGAACTAGTTTTCTTTTTAGTTCCTTATTTCCTGGGGCTTGTGGTGTAAGCCTGAAGGGTTAGGGTCTTTCAATATAAATACAAAAGTGAACAAAGGTAACAAGGTGAATTCAGTAGCACATTTAAAAGATCACTCACCTTGAGCAAGTGGGATTCAGATCTGGCAGATAAGAATAATTGAATTGGCCATGTCCCAGGCCCTGACTTGGACAAAGGACCCCTGCTTGACCAGAGGTCATGCTGGCCTTCAAACTCCAGGTAGGCCACCCACTCACAAACACCTCAACTCTCAGTGTCTGACCACCATATCCCCAATCATCCTTCCCCTCATTATCACTGTATTCCAGCCACCAACTTGGACAGAGGTCCTGTGCCTGACCAGAGGTCACCCTACCTACCAGAAGTCTGCCCCAACTCAAGTGGAGAGCCTCTACTCAACCACAGGCCATTCCAGCCAGAGGAAACAGAAACCAAGGAACAAAATACCCACCCAACAAAGACAAACTCAGAATTTGGCACCTAAATCTATAATCATCTCCAACATAGATGCCTAGAAACAAGCATAAGAAAATAATAAACAATAGCCAAAGCAGTATGTCAACACCAGAGCCCAACTAGCCTACTACATCAAGTCCTGAATACTCTACCATAGCTGAAGTACAAGCAAAAGACTTTAAAATCAACTTTATGAAGATGACAGAGCTCCTTAAAGAATAAGTGAATAAACTCCTTAAAGAAATCGAGGAAAAGATAAACAAAAAAATCAGAGCAAATGAATGAATCCCTTAAAGAAAGCCAAGAAAAAAACTAGCAATTGAAGGAAATGAGTAAAACTGTTCAAGACCTAAAAATGGAAATAGAAACAATAAAGAAAATACAAACTGAGAGAATTATGGAAATGAAAAACATAGTTAAGCAAAGAGGAACTACAGAGACAAGCTTCACCAACAGAATATAAGAGATGAAAGAAAGAATCTCAGGCATTGAGATATGATAGAAAAAATAGATACATCAGTCAAAAAAATGCTAACTCTAAAAAATTCCTGACACAAAACACCCAGGATATCTGTGACACTATGAAAAAATCAAACCTAAGATTAATAGGAATAGAAGAAAGAGAAGATTCTCAGCTCAAAGACCCAGAAAATATTTTTAACAAAATCACAGAAGAAAAATTTCCTAACCTTAAGAAAAACATGCCTATAAAAGTATAAGAAGCTTACAGAATGGTAAATAGATTGGATCAGAAAAGAAAGTCCCCCTGCCACATAATAATCAAAACATTGAACACAGAGAACAAAGAAAGAATATTAAAAGTTGAAAGAAAAAAAGGCCAAATAACATATAAAGGCAGACCTATGAGAATTATACCTGACTTCTCAATGGAGAATCTAAAGGCCAGAAGGGCCTAGCCAAATGTCCTGCAGACACTAAGGAGGCCACAGATGCCAGTCCAGACTACTATATCCAGCCAAACTTTCAATCACCATAGATGGAGAAAACGAGATATTCCATAATAAAGTCAAATTTAAGCAATATCTCTACAAATCCAGCCCTACAGAAGGTACTAGAAGGAAAACTTCAATTCAAGGAGGTTAACCACACCCATGAAAACACAGGACATAAATAATCTCATACCAGCAAAACCAAAAGAACAGATGCCCTCTCTTCCTCCCTCCCTCCCTCCCTCCCTCCCTCCCTCCCTCCCTCCCTCCCTCTCTTCCTCCCTAAAACAAGAACAAAAAAAAACCCCAGGGATTAACAATCATTGGTCATTTATCTCTCTCAAATTAATGGTCTTAATTCCCCAATAAAAAGACATAGACTAACAGAATGGATGTGAAAACAGGATCCATCCTTCTGCTGCATACAAGAAACATACCTCAATATCAAAGACAGACATTATCTCAGAGTAAAGAGTAGAAAAAGATTTTCCAAGCAAATGGATCCAAGAAACAAGGTGATGTAGCCATTCCACAATCTAACAAAATAGACTTCAAACCAAAACTAATAAAAAGAGACAGAAAAGTATACTTCACACTCATCAAAGGAAAAAATCCACCAAGATGATCTTTCAGTTCTTAACAACCATGACCCATATGCAGGGGTAACCATGTTTTTAAAAGAAACATTACTAGAGCTTAAATCAAGCATTGACCCTCACACATTGATAGTGGGAGACTTCAATACCCCACTCTCACCAATGGACAGGTCATCCTGACAAAAACTAAACAGAGAAATACTAGAGCTAACAGACATTGTGACCCAAATGGTATCAACAGAACATTTCACCCAAACACAAAAGAATATACCTTCTTCTCAGCACCTCATAGAACATTCTCTAAAATTTGCCACATACTTGTTCATGAAGCAAGTCACAGCAGATACAAGAAAATTGAAATAACCCCCTATATCCTATCAGACCACTGTAATAATACAGTGTGCAGGATGCCATGGTGGGTTTTAGAGCCAAGGTGCCCCGTGGTGGGTGAGACATGCAGATGGTGGAAAGTTACTCACATGGCAGATGCAACGTCCACATGGCAGGTTTATTTTGGAGTTTGAGGAGAGGGGAGAGAAATGGAGGGAAGGAGAAAAGAAAGAGGCAGAGAAAGATAGAGACAGGGAGAGAGAGAGAGAGAAAGAGAGAGGTGCACACTACCTCTAGTGAGAGGAGAGAGCAGGAAGGAGTTTTTTCCTCTTAAGGGGTCTTTAATGTAAGATAATGTCAAAGAGCGTGTCAGAATACTAACAACCACCATGGATTAAAGCTGGATTTCAACAACAGAAAGTGTACAAACTCATGGAAATTGAACAACTCTGCACTGAATGACTAGCAGGTCAAGGGCAAAATAAAGAAAAAATAAAGACTTCCTAGAATTCAATAGAAATGAATGCACAACATAGCCAAACCTATGGGACAAAATGAAAGTAGTGCTAAGAGGCAAGTTCATAGCACCAAGTGCCTACTTAAAGAAATTGGAGAAATCTCATCCTAGCAACTTATCAGCACACCTAAACTCACTAGAACAAAAAGAAGCAAGGTCACTTATGAGGAGTAGACAGCAGGAAATAATCAAAGTGAGGGTTGGAAATCAATGAAATAGAAACAAAGAGAACAGTACAAAGAACCAATGAAACAAAGAGTTGGTTCCTTGAGAAAATCAACAAAATAGACAAACTCTCATGCAAACTAACTAAAAGACAGAGAGACTATTCAAATTGACAAAATTAAAAATAAAAAGGGGGAAAAACAACATATACCAAGGAATCAAAAAAATTAATTAGGTTATACTTTGAATACTTGTACTCCACAAAATTGGAAAATAAAAAAATGAATAATTTTCTCCATAGATATTATTTTACCAAGTTAAATCAAGATCAGATAAGCCAGGTAGTGGTGGTACACACCTTTAATTCCAGTACTCAGGAGGCAGAGGCAGGCAGATTGCTATGAGTTTGAGGCTAGCCTGGTCTACAGAGCTAGTTCCAGGACAGCCAAGGCTACACAAAGACATTCTTTCTTAGAAAACAAACAAACAAGCAGATCAGATAAACAGTTTAAATAGGTCTATAATCCATAAGGAAATAGAAGCAGTCATTAAAAGTCTCCCAACCAAAAAAAAAAAAAAAAAGCCCAGGGCCAGCATAGAATTTTACCATATTTTCAAAGAAGCACTAACACAAATACTCCTCAAAATATTTCACAAAATAAAGCAGAAGAAACATTGCCAAGTTCATTTCATGAGGCCAGAGTCATTCTGATACCCAAACCACACAAAGACTCAACAAAGAAAGAATTATAGGCCATGAACATGCAAAAACACTCACAAACCTAATCCAAAAACATATCAAAAAGATCATCCACTATGATTAAGTAGGCTTCATCCCTGAGATGCAGGGATGGTTCAACATAAGAATATCAGTAAATAAAATCCACCATATAAACAAACTAAGGAAAAACCTACTTGATCATCTCAATAGATGCTGAAAGAGCCTTTGAAAAAATCCAACACCACTTCATGATAAAAGTCTTGGAGAGAGTAGGGATACAAGGAACATAGCTCAACATACTAAAGGCAACTTAAAGCAAACCTATACCCAACCTCAAATTAAATGGAGAGAAACACAAAGCAATTCCACTAAAATCAGGAACAAGACAAGGCTGTCCACTCTCTTCATAGCTATTCAATATAGTACTTGAGGTTCTAGCTAGAGCAATGAGAGAAGTAGAGGAGATCGAGCAGATACAAATTAGAAAGGAATAAGTCAAAATATTATTCAAGGATGATCTGATAGTATATGTAAGAGACACCAAAAATTCTACCAGGGAACTCCTATAGCTGATAAACACCTTCATTAAAATGTCTGGATTCAAGATTAACTAAAAAAAATCAGTTTATATATAGCCTTCCTATATACACTTGACAAAAAGACTGAGAAATAAATCAGGGAAACAACACTGATGGGAACCATAAGCCTAAATGACCCTTGACACACATGGTGCCATATTTGGGCTTCTCTCCTCCTGTTTCTTAGATCTAGGCCTTAAAGTCTCCATAGCACCAGAACCTCTTCTCACAAATACCAGAACCTCTTCTCAGAAATCAGGTGACCAAGCTGCAGTTAGGCAATTAGGCAGTTAGGCAAGAGTAGATAGATAACCCCCAGAACAACATTCCCTGCTAGCTGAACAACCCATGATTAAAATCTCCTCCCTGCTTGCACCTTCCTTTGCCCCCTTCCTATATATGCCTTAAGAGTAAAATAAAATTTTGGGGCATGATCAGACATCCTGTCTTGCTCTCATTCTTTGTGTCTCTTGTCCATCTCATTTGCCAGCCCTTCCTTCAGGTCCCCATTGAAGACCCCACTGGCCGGGGCACACAATAGCCACAAATAGTATACAATATTTTATGGGTAGCTCTAACCAAACAAATCAAAGATTTGTATGATAAAAACTTCAAGTTTTTAAAGAAAGAAATTGAAGAAGGTATTAGAAGATGGAAAGATCTACCATGTTCATGGCTCCATAGAATTAACTTAGTAAAAATGGCCATCCTACCAAAAGCAATCCACAGATTCAATGCAATCCCCATCAAAATTTCAACACAATCCTTTGCAAACCTTGAAAGGACAATACTCAGCTTTATATGGAAAAACAAAAATCCCAGGGTAGCTAAAATAATCCTGAACAATAAGAGAATATCCTGAGGTATCACCATTCTTGATATCAAGCTATACTACAGAGCTATAGCAATAAAAACCACATTTTATTGGCATAACAATAGACACATTGGTCAATGGAATCAAATGAAAGAAGACCCAGATATAATTCCATACGTATATGGACACTTGATTTTTTATAAAGAAGCCAGAAATACAAAATAGTAAAAGAAAGCTTCTTCAACAAATGGTGCTAGTCTAACTGGATGCCAGCATGTAGAAGAATGCAAATAGATCCATATCTATCACCCTGCACAAAACTTCAGTCCAAGTGAACCAAAGACCTCATTATAAAACCAGACACACTGGACCTGATAGAAGAGAAAGTGTGGAATAGCTTGAACACATTGGCACAGGACACAACTTCCTGAACAGAACACTGATAGGGCAGGTACTAAAATCATCAATCAATAGATGGGAACTGTGAAACTGAAAAGCTTCGGTAAGGCAAAGAACACCATCAATTAGGACAAGACAGCAGCCTACAGAATTGGAAAAGATTTTCACCAACTTCACATCTAACAGAGGGCTCATATCCAAAATATATGTATGGAACTCAGGACACTAGACACCAACAAACCAAATACAAAATGTGGCACAGACCTAAACAGAATTCTCAACAGAGGAATCTCAAATGGCTGAGAAACACTTAAAGGTTCAACACCCTTAGCCATTAGGGAAATGCAAATCAAAACTACTTTGAGATTTCGTCTTGCATCTGTGAGAATGGCTAAGATCTATTACACAAGCGACAGCCTGTGGTCAAATCATCCCATAATGAAGCCCTGCTCCGATTATCGGACCCTGAGTAAGTTCTCACTAGGAAACCTCTGTGGGTCTCCACAGCTCCCCCTTCTTAATAATATAAAGTGACAGTGCAGAGCTTGACTCTATGCAGCTCTGAATCAGCTTTCCATAAGAGTTTGCAAGTAGCTGGAATTACCACAGCAATACTCCTTCTCCCTATGACTGGTACAGCTCCCAGTAAGGAAGTAGAGGATGATAAAGATAGAATGACCTTTTAAAATGGGTCTAAGATGCCTACAGCAGTCTTAGTTGCACCAACCCCTTTTTAAAATCTATGAACTCCTGATGCAACCGCATCAAATAAACCAGTAAACTCCTGATGCAACCGCATCAAATAAACCAGTAAACTCCTGATGCAACCACATCAAATTTAAAGACTTCTTAGCATCATCATTAACATTAAAACAGGTTAACATAATTCTAACATAAATATTAGTATACATAATTACAATTCTCACAAACTTACATCCAAAAGCAAACTCTCAATATAACTATTTACACTTTACAAACTTTAGCAAACATCCAAAAGCAATTTGTTAATAGAACTTTTTACATTTCTTGTTAACAAAAAATAAGGTACATTAATACAAGTTAACATTAGTCTACTCAAGGGAAAAGTAATTTTTTTTTTCAAAATTAAAGAGTCTGAGGAATATTAACTCCTCCTTTTCTATATAATTTGAGCCTGGGTAGAAAAAACAAACTTCTCTATTCCTACAGCAAACAGTTCCATTTTTACACAAAAGTTTCATTTCTACACACACAGTTCATGGGTCACATCAATTAATAAAGCATATATGCATACACAAAACAGTTCATAAGTTATTGCAGTTAATAGAGTTGTAGGTGAAATAAAAATTGTCCCATTGTAATTGAATCACTCCTGTCCATCCAATTTCTTAAGTCTGAAAAATTCAAAAAGACAGTTCTCATACCAGTCTTAATGTTCCATTGAAAGCTTCAAATCAGGGACAGGCTTGTCAGCTGCCCTGAAGTCTTTGCACAACTGTCCAAGTCATAAAGACTCTGAAACAAGCAGCTCCAAATATGAGTCCCATAACCAAAACTTTTTGCAGTTCCCCTGAATGCAACAATTCAGTTCAAACACCAGTCTCTGAAACTTCACTTTCAGTTACAGTAGCATTTTATGGAAGTCTTCCCCTAGGAACTCTGCCTTAGGGAGAAGGTGACTGTCACAGTATCTGAGCTGTTGCAGAACTCTTCAAAAACATTCTCTGTGCAGCCAGCAAACAGAAGCTGCACAGCTTTTTTACAGTCCCAGTCCTGAGGCCTGAGGACTCTCAATCACTTCGCACTGCAGGAGCTCAAGGGAGGAAACCTGGCCACTTCTAGCTGCAGCTTCATTGGGTCCCATTACCTGCTCCACCAGCAGCCCCATTCTTAGCACCCCAGTCCTGGAAGCCTCTGTGCACTGCCCTGCTTGCATGGCTGAATGCTGACCTCAGGACAGCCACACTGTTTTGCTTCACTATGTCCCTGGGAGCCCAGGCTGGCCTGAGTTTCAGTGTCTCTGCTGTTCAGCCTGGAGCACTGCTGCTGCATGATGCTGCTAGGGACTCAGATTCTGTACATTTCATTGCAGGGAAGATTTCAAAACCTTCACTGCTCTCTCCACACCAAGGCTCATCCTACCCCAGTCGTTTCCACCATTTCCACTGTTCCACCCTTGGAGATGCAGCCTGGTCTCTGCAGGGTGTCCCCTGTTCACCACTGCTCATGGTAGTCAGGCCTACCTCTGTGTCCCCCAAGGCACACACACAGACTCAAAGCACCTATTTCCTGGCCCTCTTAGTGTGTGCTCCATGGGCATCTTTCTCTGGAGGCTTTGTCAAGCAACAGTAAAGGTGCCCCTCACTCTCCCTCCAGCTGCCCACTGACAGACCTGCTCCAGTAACTGAGATCTAAAGTCTCTGCTGCACTCTCCAAACTACTGTCGCTGCCTGCCATTTGCTTATCCTGAAGAGTTTCTGCTGGGCTCAAGGTTGAGTGTAGCCTCCAGCCATGTCTCTCAGGTTGGCTGACTTCATTCTCCTGCCACAGCTCTTTTGTGGCAGAAAGCATGTAGAACCCCTCCTCCCACACTGGTTCTTGGTGTCTGCTGCCTCTGAGATGATGTCCCAAGGGTCTCAGCCACTGATGCCTGGCTGGGGCAGTCGCTCACATCCTTGCTTTCTGAAGTCAGTAGTTTTAAAAGTGGCTTTTCATTCTTGGACTGCTGGGTTCGCGATGTCTGCTCAGTCCCCAAAGCTGCTTTGTGTGTCCCAGGTCCCATCTGTGCTGGGGAAAAGCTACTCTACTCTAAATTACTTTATATTAAACCTTCACCATATTCCTAGACTTTAAGCCTATATTCTCCACCTTCATCAAAACTTTTTTACCCTTTAAACCTAATTTACTAGAGAGAGAGAGAGAGAGAGAGAGAGAGAGAGAGAGAGAGAGAGAGAGAGAGAGAAACAGAGACAGAGACAGATACTTGCTGCAGCCTAACTTTAACTACTTTCTTCAGCTTAACTTTAACCACTCTGCTTTATATTTACAATTTTACTCTTGAAGATTAGAATATCACCACCTTCTTTAATTCATTACCAGGAATCCCCCCCACACACACACACACATGCGGTGTTCCTACTCTTTATCCTCCATACCTAAGCTGCACATTCAGGGTGCCATCTGTGGGAGTCTGGGAGAGACCAGCTTTGACCTACCCCCACCTTTTGAAGGGTTCTTAGGTGGAGGAGAAAGGAATTAAGAAATGATACATAAAAAGAGAGAATGAGAATGAGAAGAAAGACAGAAACACAGGATAGCTTTCAGGAGGGCCTGGATCAATACCCAACAGCCTCGAGGCTTTATTCACAAGGGCATTTTATAATATGCCAAGGGGAGGAGCAAAAGACCTCCCCCTTGCCAGATCAAAGCACACTGTACAGCCAAGTGTAGACCATTCCAAACACCTGGTAACCACGCCCATGGTCAAATCATCCCATTAGGTAGTCCTGATGGGTAAAGCAAGCTCAGATTCTCTGACCCTGAGTAAGTTCTCACTAGGAAACCTCTGTGGGTCTCCACATCCTATAACATTCATGACACTATTGTACCCATTGGCTGATTTTGCCATGCTGACATTATTCTTGTTCACAGGGTTCAAAGCTGTGTAAAGCTCTTGGCATCTTTCTCCCTAGCAACCTGCATAACACCTTCTAGTACTGAGAAAGCAAGTCAGCATGGAGTAAAGAAGTTTTCTGGTCAGTACCAAGTTGATTTCTCCATGTTCTGTGACCAATGTGTGTGATACACTGTTAGTGGGGGTATACAAATGGGTGCACCCACTATGGAAATCAGTATTGGTGGATTCTCAGGAAACTAGACTTAGATCTATTATGTAACTCAACTATATCACTGCTGTCTATATAACCAAAGGATTTTATTTCCTGCTACAGAGATATATACTCACATGTTCATAGATGTTCTATTCACAATAGCAGGACACGAAAATAGCTTAGATATTCATCAACTGATGAATGAATAATGAAAATGTGCTACATACATATAATGGAAATTTATTCATCTGTAAAGAAAAATGAAACTTGCAAGTAAATGGATGGTACTGGAAAACATCCTGAGTGAGCTAACTCAGATCCAGAAAGGCAAATGTCACATGCTTTCACTCGTATATGAATCCTAACATCAAAGCTTTAAATTTATGTTTGTCTTGGAATACCAATAGAATTCAGTAAACTAGAAAGGGACCATTGGTAGGGAGAAGGAAGAAAGATCTTAAGGTAGGGGTGTGTGTTAGTTAGGGTTTCTATTCCTGTGATGAAACAACATGACCAAAAGCAAGTTTGGGAGGGGGGTGTTATTTGGCTTATATTTCCATATTGCTATTCATCATTGAAGGAAGTCAGGATAGGAACTCAAACAGGGCAGGAACCTGGAGGTCATGGAGGGGTGCTGATCACTGGCTTGTTCCCCATGGCTTACTCAACCTGCTTTCTTATAGAACCTGGGACCACCAGCCCAGAAATGGTCCCACATACAATGGGTTGGGCCCTCTCATATCAATTACTAATTAAGAAAATGCCCTACAGTTTTGCCTGTAGCCTGATCATACTGGAGACATTTTCTTAATTGAGACTCATTCCACTCTGATGACTCTAGCCTGTGTCAAGTTGACATAAAACTAGCTATCACAGAGGGATAGTAGGACACAGAAAATATGAAAGGGCAAAGGAGGAGTAATTTAGATGGAGGTTTAAAGTGGGGAGATGGATGGGAAGATAAGAGTGGGGTGGGGGCTGGAGAGAGCTTGAGAATGTTTGAAAAAGCCATATGGAAATCTACTATTTTATAAGCACCCTAAATATATAGATGTATCTTTATATGAAAGAGTTTAATTTGAATTAGCATACACAGAGAGTATGTGAACCCCAGAAGACATATATTGCCCAATAAAATGTTTAGTGCCAGGTGTGGGATAACTCCCCTCATGTTGTTGTTAAAGACATCCCATTAGTTTTTGAGACAAGGCCTTTAACCAAACCTTGAGCTCACTGGTTGGCTAGGCTGGCCAGAGAGTTTCAGGGATCTGTCTGTCTCTGCCTCATCCATGTTGGACTTGTAGTCATCTGGTACTGCATCTGGAGTTTATGAAGATTTTGGTGATCTGAACTCAGGTCCTCAGGCTTGTATGGAAGGCTCTTTACCCACATTCCCAAATCCCAAAAAATATTTTAAACACCTTTGAAGTATGCTTCTTCACAACACACAGATTTAATGTGGTCAGTGGCAACAGAGGGCATAGATTACATAGAACTTCTAAGTCATGTGAGAATCCAGAAGAAGATAGCACTATTCCTGAAGAAAACTTCCTGACATCTTGATTTGGGGCTTCCTAAGCTCTACAACTAATGGGAAAATAATAAGAAATTATAAAAAAAAATCTAAAGGGCACAAGAAAAAAATATCAAATGAGAAGCAATACAGCAGAGGGACACAAAACCACTATTCCAGATGATAGGGCTTGCTTGTAAAACAGAAAGTTCTTAAAATAAGAAACGGTGAAACTCTTGAATCTCTACTCCATAAGTAATAATTGCTGAGTGATGGGCATGAGGAACATGGTGTTGCTTTCAAAAATGACTACAAAAGAGTAAGAAATGTTAGGGACAAAAAGTGTAAGAAAGGATATTAATTCCCCCAAAATTTAAAATACAAATTTGTAGAGATAGGAGATAAAAGTAAATTAATCACTAATCACTAGTATTTTCATGCCTGTTGTAAAATACTGTATATTAGCAAATTTCATGTGATGTTTAAGCTTATTGGGAGTGAGGACTCCTTCCATTTATTCAGATTCAAAAGTGTGGAGATGACAGGAAGGTCCTGTGTCCCTGGCATGCAATGCCCAGCAGGACTTTCATGCCTGCTCAACTACATGGGAACCAAACAGTAAGAATACCAGCCTCTCTAAAATAGGATAAGGAAGAGCATCCAAAGCAAGAGAGTACTGCTAGAGTCACACAGGAAGCAAGATTACATACAAATAGCATTGAATTTAGTTAAGTATCACATATTTCAAATGTCCTCCAAAATTCTCTGTTCGGGGTCAAGCTAGTTCCCAACTCTGTGGCAGGGAGACAGAAAAACAGCAAATACCTAAGAGTATTCGAAACTTTGAACCCTTGAGAATGGCCAGGAGAAAACCATTTCTGATAGCTGTTACTGTTGTTTACTAAGAGGTGGGAAGTAACTGGGAGGAGTAGATGGAGAGGAAACCAAAATCAGGATATACTGTATGAGAGAATAATCTATTTTCAATAATTTTAAAAAAAAAGAATGCCTTTGGTGGAAAGGAGAAACTCAAAGCTCACTCATGGGGATAGCATCTGCTCAGCCTTGAAATTTCTCAACCTAGAACTCCAGTGTGGATGTTTTAATAGTGTTTCCCCAATCACCTTTTCTGGATGTTATAAGCACTTTATTTGATGACAGTACTTTTTTCTTGCTTCCCAATTAGACTAATTCAATCATTTCTGCTGGATGTTGTAAACTCTGGGTTTGATGGTGTTTTGTTATTTGCTGCTTTTGTCTATCTGATGTCTATCAATTATTCTGTTACTTTTGCTTGTTAAATACCTAATAAACATAACAACTTGAAACTAAAAATACAGTTACCATATGGAACAACCACTAAGGATATTACACCTTTGAAAATGCAGGCCCACTCTACACCAGTATTAATGTTTTCTTTATTTCAATGCCTACACTGCTACCCCTGTTTTTATGGATTGAACTGATTCTTTCCATCACTGGAACTATAATAAATGTCTCCAGACAGGATGAATAAATAAGTCTCTTCCTTCTGCTACATCTCATGCAGACGTGTCAAGTAGACATTTCTACTATGAAGCATGTTTCTTTTGCCAAATCTCTGGAGAAATGACTCTTGGATTTAAAATATTGTCCCTATGAATAGCATCTTAGTATGTCTCAGATAACAGGTTCGCTGTCAAGAAAACAACAAACAGCTGAATACAGTAAAATTAAAAGCTGACCTTAGCTTATTGCTTAAAATTTATCTCCTCTTTCTTACCTTCATGTACTTACAGAACATCTGCTATATGCCAAGAACTGCATTAAGTATTGGAATTAGAAAGACATAGGAGACAGTCACTGGCCATATACAAAGAAAACAAGTACCAAGATGGGCATGTAGGTACAAGGAAAGAGCTTGTTCATGAGTTGAAGCCCAACCTAGGCTATGCAGTGCATTCTAAGAAGTCAGCCAGAACCACAAAGTAAAACTCAGTTTCTATCAAATAGACAAACATCACAAAGCAAACAAACATCAAAGACAAAGGAATACTTTGGGAAGTGAATGAATTTTTGAAGAAAGCTTGTCATTCTAAGACAGGATCCTGCTTTTTCCTTAAAACTTTAAAGAAGAGCTTGTGTACTCCAGAATTCATGTGTTGAAATCCTAATACCTGGTGTGACTGTATTTGGAGTAAGAAAATAATTAAGTTTGAATGAATTCATCATAAGGTTAGCATCCTATAGGATTAGCACCATTATAAAAGGAGAAGCCAAAGACCTTGCTCTCTTCTATCTCACGTGAGGATACAGCAAGAAAGTAATGGTCTGCAGGTCACAAAGAGCACTATTTCTGAAGAAAATTGGCTGGCATCTTGGCTTTGGCCTTCTTTGGTTCTACAACTGCAAGAAAACAATTTTATGTTGTTTAAGTCACACATTTTTTGATATTTTTTATGACAGTACAACCTACCACACTCTATTGCAGAAATAGTCAAAATTATATTTAATTACAAAGAGAAGATGCCCATTTAAAATCAATAGTAGCATAAAAGGTAAGGTAGTAGAGAAGATCAGACATTGGTCAATGGAATAGAACAGAATGAAGAAGTAGACTTGATTACATATCTTGTAAAGGAAGCATACAAAACTGTATGGTTTGGATAAAGATTGGCAATTCAGAACTATAATTTATGGGTGCACTTCACAGAATTCATCAAAATAAATTTTCAATACCTTAACAAGTTACACAAGTATGTGTAGTTGAAAAGGTATTATATTTGAAGAGGGAGATAACAGTACAACTTAAAAGCATTAGAGGAA
Organism: Peromyscus californicus insignis; assembly: GCF_007827085.1. Lineage (NCBI taxonomy): Eukaryota > Metazoa > Chordata > Mammalia > Rodentia > Cricetidae > Peromyscus > Peromyscus californicus. The sequence continues at coordinate 3,194,295 of NW_026294391.1, forward strand.
ATAAAAAACATAAGCAACTGTAAAGACATCAAAAGCACTATTTTGACAAACTAAACACATATCAGGAAATGTAGTCAGGAGAATTTTTGAAGTAATTATTTTCAGGACTGTTACTACTAAAAGAAGACATAGAAAGTATCTAAAATATCCAAAATATATAAAGAACTCAAGAAACTAGATATCAGTAAGACAAATAACCCAATTAAAAATGGGGTACAGGTCTAAACAGAGAATTTTCAAAAGAGGAAACTCAAATGGCTGAGAAAGAATTAAAAGAATGTTCAATGTCTTTAGCTATCAGGGAAATGTAAATGAAAACTACTTTGAGATTTCATCTTACACCTCTCACAATGGTCAAGATGAACAAAACAAGTGACAGCTCATGCTGGTGAGGAAGTGGAGTAAAGGAAACACTCATCCATTGCTGGTGGAACTGAAAACTGTACAGCAACTATGGAAAGCAGTGTGGCAGTGCCTTGGGAAGCTGGGAATAGAGCTACCACAAGATCTAGCTTTACCACTTTTGGCCATATACCCAAAGGGTGCTCTATCTTACAACAAAGACACTTGCTAAACCATGTTCACTGTTCTCTATTCATAATATCCAGAAACCAGAAACAACCTAGATGTCCCTCAACAAAATAATGGATAAAGAAAATGTGGTACATTTATACAATGGAGTAATACTAAGCTGTTAAAAAAATACATCCTGAAATTTGCAAGCAAATGGTTGGAACTAGAAAAAACAATCCTGAGTAAGGTATCCTAGACCCAAAAAGACAAATATGACATGTGTTTTCTTATATGTGGTTATTAGTTGTTAAGTCAATGATAACCAAACTATAATCTATAGAACCACAGAGGTTAGATATCGAGTAATGGCTAAGGAGGGACAGATAGCTCTCCCTAGGAAAAGGAAATAGGATAGACAGTTATGGATGGATGGGGGCAGGGCTCAGAACAAGAAAATCAAGTGGGATGGGAGAGGGGACATGGGGTTGTAGAATAAAATACTTAGGAGAGACAGCTAAAATTAAAGCCATTTGAGGGGTAGCATGGAAACCTAATGCAGTAGAAACTTCCTAAAATAGGTACAGATATGAAGGCAATCTAAATGAAATTACCAGATAATGGATGAGATGGAGTCCCAACAGGCCATCTCTTGTCACCAACAAAACTTCCAGTATCAGCATAGTGTTACATCTAATTGAGTTATTGGCCAAAGGGGTCTCATGGGACTCCCCAAACAATTCAGGCTGTTGCCAAGATTATAGGTTGCTTTCCACAAACTGACAGCAAAGCCCCATTGCTGAAGACAACACCTACATAATTCATTCAACGTAGAGATGTTGAGCTGGTGCCTACATAAAGCCTTCATGCAGTATCTATGATACAGGAAGGTACTCTGCAGGCTACCAAAAGAGAAATATAAACACCAAGACAGTTCCAAACCCTTTGAATTACAATTCCATCCTGCCTATAAGATATGCTAGGGAAATGGTGACACAAAGCTTGTAGGAGCAACCATCCAGTAACTGATTTGACTTAAGGCCAACTCCATGAGATGGAACCCAGAAGTATTTGGGTGACCAAGAATTTGAGACTAGATAGACCAGGAACCTGGGGTAAAACCAAATACTACTGGTCTAAAAAAGAAAAAAAATGTAGTGATAAAATTAATCCTAATTACATTCTACTATACTCATAGATCAGTGCCTTAGTCAGCCATCATCAGAGAAGCTTTCTCCTGCAACATATGGGAACAAATACAGAGACCCACAGCCTGACAGTGTTCAGACTGAGAGACCTTGGAACACAGTCCGAATGGGATGTCTCCCTCAAATTCCTCCCTTTAGAGCTCAGGGAACCCTGTAGAAGAGGAGGCAGAGTGGAAGAGTCAGAGGGGGTGGAGGACAACAAGAAAATGAGACAATCTAAATAACCATGAGCAAAGCTCATATAAACTCACAGAGATTGAGGCAGCATTACACATGGCCTGCACAGGTCTTCACCAGGTCCTCTGTGGATATATTAAGGCTTCCAGTTCAGTGTTTTTATGGGATTCCTGAGTGTGCAAACAAGTGGGTCTCTGACTCTTTCTCCTCTTCTTGGGCTCTTTTCTGTTTGCTGATTTGCCTTGTCCAACTTTGATATGATAGGCTTTTTTTTTAAACAGGAAATATGGTTTTAATAAAACTGTTTGGATTGTACATAGCACATAGCATGGGGCTTTAGAGTTTACAACATATTCTCACAGACATCAGTTGCTCATAGCTAGCACAAAAAACAAGGAACTGAGACCCAACAGTTAATTAACCGTATTCTCATTCTATCTCTCTTGTTCTTCCCCCAAACTTGCTTTTGTTTACAAATGTTTCCCCTATATAAATTATGTTGTTCAGGCCTAGAGAAAATGATAACTCTAACCTAAAACATATTAAAATTTCCTACAGCTTTCCATTGCTTCTTATTCTCAATTTCAAGAAACTTGGTGGGAGAGTTTTGAAGTATCGTTTGCTGATGGTGGGCTCTTGAGCTGGCTTAGTTTATCAAGAAGAAAATGGGGGCCAGGCAGTGGTGGCACACGCCTTTAATCCCAGCACTCAGGAGGCAGAGCCAGGCAGATCTCTGTGAGTTCGAGGCCAGCCTGGGCTACCAAGTGAGTTCCAGGATAGGCGCAAAGCTACACAGAGAAACCCTGTCTCGAAAAACCAAAAAAAGAAAAGAAAAGAAAATGGAAATAAGGTAGTTATTACTGGGCAAAGATGAATTCTAAAAAAAGTTATTCATTTATTTGAAAGAAATGTATTGAGAATTTAGTAAAAATCAGTCACTTAACTGTGTTAGGAATTCAGTAACTTATATAACAGTTAAGAGACCCTGTCAAGGAAGTTTAGATAGCAATTTCTTTTTTTTTATTTTTATTTTGGCAATCTTACCAAAAGCAATCTACAGATTCAATGCAATCCCCATCAAAATACCAACACAATTCTTCACAGACCTGGAAAGAACAATACTCAACTTCATATGGAAAAACAAAAAACCCACGATAGCCAAAACAATCCTGTACAATAACACAACCTCTGGAGGCATCACAATCCCTGACTTCAAGCTCTACTATAGAGCTACAGTAATAAAAACAGCTTGGTACTGGCATTAAAACCGACATGTGGACCAATGGAATCGAATTGAAGACCCTGACATTAATCTGCACACCTATGAACATATAATTTTTGACAAAGAAGCCAAAAGTGCACAATGGAAAAAAGAAAGCATCTTCAACAAATGGTGCTGGCATAACTGGATATCAACATGTAGAAGGCTGCAAATAGATCCATATCTGTCAGAGTGCACAAAACTTAAGTCCAAGTGGATCAAAGACCTCAACATAAATGCAGCTACTCTGAACCTGCTAGAAGAGAAAGTAGGAAGTACTCTTGAATGCATTGGCATAGGAGATCACTTCCTAAATAGAACACCAGTAGCACAGACACTGAGAGAAACAATCAATCAATGGGACCTCTTGAAACTGAGAAGCTTTTGTAGAACAAAGGATATGGTCAACAAGGCAAAGAGACAGCCTACAGAATGGGAAAAGGTCTTCACCAACCCCACATCTGACAGAGAGCTGATATCCAGAATATATAAGGAACTCAAGAAATTAGACATCAAAATGCCCAACTGTCCAATTAAGAAATGGGCTATAGAACTAAACAGAGAATTCTCAACAAAGGAAACTCAAATGGCTGAAAGACATTTAAGGAATTGTTCAACATCCCTAATCATCAGGGAAATGCAAATCAAAACAACTCTGAGATACCACCTTATACCTGTCAGAATGGCTAAGATCAAAAACACTGAAGACACCTTATGCTGGAGAGGATGTGGAGCTAGGGAAACTCTCCTCCACTGCTGGTGGGAATGCAAGCTTGTACAACCACTTTGGAAATCAATTTGGCGCTTTCTTAGAAAATTGGGAATCAATCTCCCCCAAGATCCAGCTATACCACTCTTGGGCATATACCCAAGGAATGCTCAATCATGCCACAAGAGCACTTGCTCAGCTATGTTCATATCAGCATTGTTTGTAATAGCCAGAACCTGAAAACAACCTAGATGTCCTTCAACTGAAGAATCGATAAATAAATGTGGTACATATACACAATGGAATACTACTCAGCAGAGAAAAACAATGGCATCATGAGGTTTGCAGACAAATGGATGGATCTAGAAAAAATCATCCTGAGTGAGGTAACCCAGACTCAGAAAGACAAACATGGTATGTACTCACTCATAGGAGGATACTAGATGTGGAACAAGAATGACTGGACTGCTACTCACATCACCAGGGAGGCTACCTGGAAAACAGGACCCCAAGAAAGACACGGGGATCGCCCAATGACGGAGAAATGGAAGAGATCTACATGAACAGCCTGGACATGAGTGGGGGTAATGAAGGGCGAGGGTCGAGGGAAAGAGAGCTTGGAGGAGTGGGAGATCCCAGATGGATCAACAACAGAGAGGGAGAACAAGGAATAGGAGACCATGGTAAATGAAGACTACATGAGAATAGGAAGAAGCTTTTTAAAATCTTTATATTTTATTTTGTTATATGTAAAAAATGAATGAATGAGTGAATGGATGAATAAAAACCTATCCAATAGAGTAAATGTTAACAACTGAACTGTCATTTGTATCTGTTTGGAGAGGGAATGTCAGTTTTCTGCAATGGAGTGACACTGGGTATATCAACTATTCCAGGGCTGGCCTTGTGTTCAGAAGTAATTGACCAATATATAATGGATTCCACGATTTTTGTGTGCTTTTAATTGGTCACAGTTTGGTGTTTGTTTGTTTTTCTTTTTGAGTGTTGTTTAGTTTTTTCTTCATTTTGTTGTTGTATTCTGTTGGGTTGTAGAGAAAGAACTTACAATTGGGTTGGTAGGGATCAGGATAGCATCTGTAGGGATTGGAGGGGGTGGAGAACATGATCAAATATGTTTTAATTTCAATACTGTTTTAAATAATAAAAAAGAAATTGCAAAAACGTATCCAAAAGTACAACATTCATTGATCAATAGATAAATGGAAAAAAGAAATTTTACTTCTTCAGTAAATGTATAGAAAATTAATTATCCATTTCTGGTTGTAACTTAAGACCTGCAAACAAAAATCAAATAGGACATACCATCAGGTACTAAATACTATCTACTAAATGAATAAAATGTACCACAGTAGACATCATATGCTATTGAAGGACAGCAGAGCAGAACGTGCAGCTTTGGAATATTCTTGATGCTGGTGGATATTGTTTGGATATACTGTCCTTAAAAAGCAATTTGGCCAGAGGGATTTTCAGCTTACTGTAAAAATGTTTATATCTACTAGGAATTTATCCTAAGGAAATAATCCAGAAAGAAAGAAAATGCCATACATATGAAGACTGTTTTGACCAAATTTTCCTAATGTTGAAAATTAAGAAGCAATTTGGCTATGGTAGGCTCAAAGAAATTATAGCATACCCAATTGACAGACTATCAAGCATTGACTTGTAATATTGAAAAATATATTTTCATAATAAGATCTATAGATAGTAAGCAAATGATTTCCATTCATGAATATGCATTTATTGCAACTATGTGAAAATATACAGCTGTGGATAAAGACTGAAAGACAGTTGACAGAGTTGAAAATAAATATTGATTGAGGATGGTGAGATGTAGGTATTTTATCACCATTTTTTTTGCCAAATTTCCTGAAAAGTTTTCATTCTATCTTTAAGTGGACAAAGAAATACAACGTAATTGGCCTCATTAGTATAATATTGTAAGTATTCTATCTGTGAAAAGAAGAAACTATGACAAATGGCAGCAGGGAAGAGTGGTAACCAGAAATGTTTTGATTGACACAAATAACCAAGGGAATATGGATGCTTAGACTATGTGTGGGTCCAGATCTGTAGCCATAGAAAACAGAAACAAAGCATTGAAATTGCTCCTTGTAATAATATATATATACTCCCCCCAATTTTTCTCAAGTTGAGAATGCTCTGAATCGTGGGTTGAATTAAATGGCACAATGATTGTCATTTTTCTTCCTCTCCGTGAAAAGAAAGATACTCTCAAATGAAAGTAGCTTTATGGCTCTAAAGAAACAGTTCAAGAACCAACACAATAGTGTTATTACCTGGTATTGTGAAGGGGTCCCAAAATAGCTTGATCACACAGCAGCCATGACAGGCTTAGGGGCCTAGACATAGCTTCTGAGACAGACTTACTGACAGGCAATACCCAGATGCAGAAAAAGCCTCAAGCTGATACCACCCAGGGATCTACCCAGGGATGAGGAAATACCTAACATTCTAACCATTAGATAAGGTGGCCAGATGTCCTTGAGTCTAGCACACACCTATTTTTGTTTTACAGATACAGCTAGACAAATGTCAGCCAATCAGGGTCCTGAACCCTGAAAATCCCCTCACCACAACCTCTGCTGATGGGTTCACAACACGCCCCCATGGTTGGGCGTGTTTGCGCATGCCCGGCGGACCTGGACACTTCCGCATAGCCAGTTCCAGGTCAAAATAGCCATTTCTGGTTCAAGGCATCTCACGTGACCAGGATCCATGACTTTGCCTGGTTGCATAAGAGCGCACAATGCAGCCATGTGATCTGCACAGGCGTGGAGTAGTTACATCGACCTGTGTACGCTCATACGCCACCCAGCCTTTATAAGCCCGGTGCCATATTTCCAGCTTTCTCTTCCTCTTCTTCTCTACACACGTGTCTTTTCCACAGGCCTGGGCACTCGTCTGTCCCTTTCATCTTAATAAAGCTCTTGTTAGCAGATTCTGTCGTGTTTTGTGACATTTCCTCGCAGGGTAAGAGCACCGCAAAATAACTAACATCTGCTATGATAAAAATCCCACCCTGCCTGGGCTCAGGGCTCTCTGCTCTCACCGCTGCATCGGACAGACAGAGGGATTGAGCCCTGGAGCTTGAAATAAAGGCTCTTTGCTTTTACATACGGAATTCGGTCTCCGTGGTGGTCTTTTGGCAGTCCCGAGTTCTGGGCATAACAGTATCTCGGTATCTGGGCTTAGGAAGATTGTGATTCTAGGTGATTTGCTTAGTCCCCAGGGAATTGGGGGTGGGGTGGAGAGTGAAGAGAGGACAAAGCAGGTAGTCTGCCACAGAGCTGGGGATGAGACTGGGGCATTGGATATGGAAGAGAGGCGGGAGAGTGAAGATCTTCAGTTATCCTACTTGTTTCCCTGGCCTGTGTGTTTGCAGGGAATGCCTGCTGGTTGTGGAGGCTGAGATAAGGGAATGAGTGGTGGGGAGGAAGGTTGGCAGAGAAGGTCAATGTGATCTGTTGGAGATAGGGGTTAGAGAGGAAAGGGAAGACCACAGCAGGTGTTCTGCTACAGAGCTGGAGATGAGACTGGGGGAGTGTGGATTTGGAGGAATGGGGGCAGAGGTCTGAAGTTGGCCTACCTGCTTCCCTTGGGGTAGTGGCCTGTGGGCTTCTGGGGAATGCTGCCTGGAGTTGGGGCTGGAATAAGGCAATGAGTGGTGGGAAGGAAGTTTGGAAAGATCTGTGTGATCCACCTGAGATGAGGGCAGGTAGGAAAGGGAGGCTGCAGCAGGTGGCAATGTGACTGGGGGATTGAATTTGGAGGCATGGAGGCATCTGCAATTGCCTACTTGATTCCCTGGCCTGTGGGTTCAAGAAAACAAGGCCTTCTAAATCAACAAGATAGGATTGAGACACATATGAACTCCCAGAGACTGAGGCAGCATATGCAGAGCCTGAACGGGTCTGCACCGGTTGAGGTCCTAGAGCTAAAAGAAGTGACACATGCCCTCATCCCTAATCCAGAACCAATCTCCAATTTGATAACACTTGCAAATGAAAATTTAGTTTCACTGGGAAAATAAACTTCTCTTAAGAGTAGGCTTCATGCTCAGAAGTAGATGGTCAACAGAAAACAAACGCAAAGGCATCTTTGGAGATTCCTTGTCTTGCAATGTAACACCAGAGCTCCTTCTTTTTTAAAATTTACCTTATTATTTTTATTTTATTTATTGTGGCTGATATATTGTGTATCTCAATAAACTTATCTGAGGGTCAGAGAACAGAACAGCCACTAGATTAGACATAGAGGCCAAAAAATGGTGGCGCACACCTTTAATCCCAGCACTTGAGATCTCATGTCTTGCTTGAGAAAGACACATGCCTTTAATCCCAGGAAGTGATGGCAGGAAGCAGAAAGGTATATAAGGCATGAGGACCAGGAACTAGAGGCTTTTTAAGCTTTTAGCTTTTTAGCAGCAGTTCAGCTGAGGTCAATTTGGATGAGGATGAGTATTCAGAGGCTTCCAGTTTGAGGAAACAGGATTGGCTGAGAAGTTGGTGAGGTGAGGTTAGCTGTGGTTTATTCTGTCTCTCTGATCTCTCAGCTATCACTGCAATATCTGGCTCCTAAGTTTTTTTATTTAAAGAGACTATTTAGAAGCTTGTGTTGCAATTTATATATAATTTTCTTCTCACTTTTTACTGTACAAATTCTTTGCACTTGCATTATGGCTTCCAGTTTAGTGCTTTATAGGACTCTTGAATGTGCAAAGGAATGGGTCTCTGTTTCTTGGATTCTTTTTCTTCCTTTTGTTTTGTCCAGTTCTGATGTGTTAGTTTTTGTTTTATCATATCACATTACAATATAATCCCATAGAAGCCTGTTTCTTTTCTTTATTTATTAAGAGATTTTCTACTCATTTTACATACCAACCACAGCTCCCTCTGTCCTCCCTCTTCCCACCTCTTTGTTTTCTAATGAGAGATAGAAAGGAGTTAGATCCAGATAAGGGAGGATGGGCAGGAACTGGAAGAAATAGAGGAAGGGGAAGCCATAATCAGGATATACTATATGAGAAAACATCTATTTTCAATAAGAGGAAAATACAAATTATCAAAGTGAACAAATCTTGCATAGTCTACTACATTAAACTCTTTGAGTTTCACTATTTTGCAAAGAAAAAAATCCCCAAATCTAGTAATCAAAATGACTTTTCCACATTTTGATTTTATAAGAAGTGATGTTGTAATTTTTAAGAGACCATAGGTGTTTTAGTAATGATCTCAATATCCAATCAAATGTCACAGTTCCTTTCAGCTGTGTACATCATCTAAGGAAGAGCCAGCCTGGGCCAGAGGATATAATAATATTGTAATATTTTGCCTTATTTCACATAGTGGAAATAGATTGGACATTGTTGTTACAATATCTGGCATTTTAACAGATATTGCAGGACACCTGGGAGTGTTCTGAGCAGCATTTATAAATTTTGAGGGGACAGAAATAATCCATTTTCTGGAAAGTACTCACAAACATACAATGGGCCAGTCTTCTTAATGATGTGTTAAGGAAGTGGCTGCAAAGGCCTACTGCTGCTTGCCAGACTGAGAGGGCAGTGGCCTCTTTTGTTTCCCTCCTCCTGTTGCTGTGGATGGGAGCAGCACCTCTTACATGCTAGGCAAATGTTCTACCTCTGAGTGACCCGAGTAGGCCCTTCACCTTTCAAGGAGAAAGAATGCCCCTGCTTACTGTGTCACTAGTATTTTCTCCTCTACTTCCCTTTAGGCTCTGACTTCTCTGTGTAGCTATAGAGTATCTCCCTCCAAAACTGAGCATGGGAATAAATGTCCCCCCTGCTCTAGGGACCAGTCAACCTAAAGAGGAGTCTACTTTCTTATCTCATATTAGGATGGATTGAGTGACTTATTGATTTAGATAAGGACTTGTTGTGTAGCCAAGGCCTTGATCTCATGATCATCCTGCCTCTGCCTCCCCAGTGCTGGGATTATAGTTGAACACCATCATGCTTGGCTAGTCTATATATTTATTATCCACCTCAAGGCCTTGATCTCATGATCATCCTGCCTCTGCCTCCCCAGTGCTGGGATTATAGTTGTACACCATCATGCTTGGCTAGTCTATATATTTATTATCCACCTCTTAAAACCCCATCCATTTTGTCCAGTTAAAGTGTTTATGATACTTTCACTTATAAATATTTAGTGAATGTCAGTAATTATTACAAAAAATTATAATATTAAGGGACAAAAGTTATAGTCTTTATGAATAGCAACTCATCTTATAAAATGAAATATTCTTCCTACTTTTAGATTTCTTTTAGAAATAATTTATTGTCAATCCTGAATCTACATTTGGCCTCCAAAACAAATTCTCAAATGGCAAGGTTCTTTTGAATATTTGAAAGCAGATATAATAATTATATCTAAAAATCACAAGGGTGAGAATATTAATTTGAATGCTGGCTATATTTTCACTATAGAAATAGTAATGATAGTTATAAGGACACTTTCTCACACAATGCCACCCACTACCCCCAGGCTAATAGCCATGTGATAGTTCTTAAAAAACAGTTGGTATCAATTGTTAGTTCAGAATATTCAGGCTTAGACTTGTTCTTAAATCTTTAGCATACATTTATCAACACTTAAACTCAAACCATACAGTAATGGGCATGTGTGACACTACCTGCTTTATTTGGAACACAAAGTCATACACATCCCCACTTGCAATGTCTGCATTTTCTGTACTAAACTAGACTGTAAAGCCCATCCATATTTTATTGAAAATATTAAAGATATTCAATATTTTTAGTCAAGCAGTTCAACACAACACATGGTATTTAATATGCTGACATTATGGAAATGGCCCTTCTAAGTTAGATTTCCAAGTGAAAAGGATATCTGTAAAACTTTCCTTCTTGATCTCTCACAGAGACTAGAAGAAATGAGAAGACAATAAGGTGTTTTTCTCTGGATTTATCACAGAATTTATTCCAAATATTTGACTAAACTTGTGATAATTTTAAATTGGGAATGTTTTGATTTTGTTTCTATTTTTTAGTTGAAAATAGATTTCTTTTCATACAATATATTCTGATGGTGATTTCCCTTTCCCCAACTCCTCCCAGATCCTCCCCAACCTCCACTCCTATCCAAATCCACACCCTTTCTTTTTCTCTCTCCTTAAAATACAGACACCTAGAAAAATAAGATAAAATAAAAACACACAAATAAGAATAGGACAAAACAAACAAACAAACAAATGGAAGAGAAAGAGCCAAGGAAAAGGTACAAGAAACACATAGATGCAGTGATACACATATTTTACAGGTTTTTGTGCACATATTCTGGTTTTGTGTTTTTTTATGGACTTATGATTTTTTTTTTTTTTTTTGGTTTTTCGAGACAGGGATTCTCTGTGTAACTTTGCGCCTTTCCTGGAAATCACTCGGTAGACCAGGTGGGCCTGGAACTCACAGAGATCCACCTGCCTCTGCCTCCTGAATGCTGGGATTAAAGGCATATGCCACCACCGCCTGGCAGACTTATGATTTTTTTAATAGTAAAAAAAAAAAAAAAAACTACAGGTATTTTGTTTGTATGGATAATGTGTTCAGTGATTAAAGAATTCATTTGTTTGGCATGAGATTCTCTTTTGCCTACTGATTGTCTTGTATCCTGCACCAGGCTGATATCTGAACACATTCCATTTGATCTGCTTTTCAGATATTACACAGGATGAGAAAGTGTGATTTTTTTTTGTATAACTTTTTGTTTCCTGAATTAGTTGATTTTTAGTTAGCAAGACACCCATGAAAATCAAATTGTAAGAAGGAAAGGTTATAGTTCATAATGCAGAGATTTTAGTCCATGCTTATATGGTTCCATTGCCTTTGGACCTGTGGTTGTGCAGCACACTATAGTGGGCACCCAGAGTGGAGGAAACTGTAGAAGTAACCATCTTATTAAATAAGAAACACAGAGCCAATGTAAAGATAAAAGCCCAAGAGATCAGAGCTAAGAGCCTTACCCTTCCTGCTTCAGCGATCCTCTTCAGCCAAGAAAGACCTATTTCCTGTGTGTTTGTCTTTATATAGACTTTCTGTTCTGCCTTCTCATTGGTTGTAAACCCAACCACATGACCGCCTTGCCACTGCCTGTCTTTACAGACCTCCAGGTCTTCTATGGTTGGTATTGAGATTAAAGGCATGTGTCTCCAATGCTGGTTGTATCTTTGACCACACAGAGATCTACCTAGCTCTGCCTACCAAGTGTTGGGATTAAAGGCATGCACCATGAATGCCCAGCTCTGCTATGGCTTGCTATTAGCTCTGACCCCCAGGCAACTTTATTTATTAACATACAAATAAAATCACATTTCAGTACAAATAAAATATCACCATAGGAAACTGCTTATCTCATGGACACTGAGAAATATACAGAAGAAGATATTTGTGTTCCATAATCCCATCCTATGTGAACATTCCTAGTGACCTGAAACCTATGAGACACCATCTCCTAAAGGCTCCATCATCTTATAATGCCACATTCTGTGACCCAAACCATTGGAGGACACTTATCTAAACTATAAATTTTGGCCATTTGTCTTGATAAAATTTTATGCTTCATAATGTAAGCCCCCCACCCCCTCTTTGCACAGAGTTGCAAGTTGCTCACATTTTGCCTCATCTATTTTTCTGTGTTTCTCTTTCTGTTTTTTCTCTCACTCTCAGTCTCTCTACCCCATTCCCATTATTTTTCTTTATTAGTCAGGGTTCTCCAGAAGAACAGAACTAAGAAATTTTTAAAGAGAAATTCTGCTTACACAATAAGGACTGTGTAGTCCAGAAATGGTTGATTGTACACTGGGGAAGTAGAGAACTCACTCACAAAGAAAAGGGGCTTGCTTCCATATACATTGACTTCCTCTTCAAACCTTTTCCACTTGGGCCCTCAGCCTGTTGGATGGTGTAACCCCATGCAAGGCATGTCTGTCCTCTTCAGTTGCTGTCCTACATATCAATAATTTCTGGTGCCACAGAGGTATACTTGGCTACCCTTAGATTCCATTTCATTCAGGTAAACTGATGAAAATTTACTTGGATGAAATTTTTCTAATCACAGTAAAACAATCTTAAATCAGAAAATCAATGCTAATATAATGTTGTTACTTAATCTACATTCCTCATTCAAATATCACAGTTGTTCCAATAATGACCTTCAGTGCTACTTTTGTTTGTTTTGAAATCCTGATTATATTCTGTGTTGCACATTGCTTTTGGTCATTGTGTCCTCTTAGTCACCTTTGGTCTGTAATAGTTCCTCAGCATGCTTTGGTCTGTTGTCTCTGTGTCATATTGCAGAGTACATGCCAGTTCATTTATAGGCTGTCCAAAACATTGGTCAGAATGTCTGCCAGTAATGTTGGATTAGAGAGGCAGATGTTAATTTTGGTCACAATTTTGGTGATGTTAGACTTTGACTATTCAGTTAAATTGCCATCTTGCAGGTTTGTCAACTTTAAAGTCATCATTTTTTCTCTTTGGAGAAAAAAATAATTTTGAAAACATATTTTGAAGCTGTGTAAGTGGCCTATTCCTCATCAAAATTTCAACAAATTGGGAATTCTAAATGGCCTTTAAAATTGGAATCCAATTTTGAGTATGGAGAATGGCTATTTCATTTTAAAATATGCTTTTATTTTTAACACACACATGGTGATTGTACATAATTATGGGGTACAGTGTGACATTTCAATACATGTGTACAATGTGTAATGATCAAATCAGGGTAATTAGTGTATCTATTACCTCAGGCATATAATTATTGAGTGATAGAAACATTCAAAATCTTCTCTCCTAGCTAATTAAAACTATTCAATTAACTATTATTATATACTGCTCTATTACTGTGCTTTAGATGATTATGTTGTTTTTACTATCCAACTGCTCCTCTGTATCCACTAACCATCTTCAATTTCTCTGTGTATTTTAGTAGCTACTAGTCTACTCTTTACTGCTTTGTGTTGAACTTTGTATGGTATTTGTCTTTCCTTTCCATTTGTGTTGTTATCAATTAAATAATTTCATTCCTTCTTATAAGTAAGTAATATTCCATTATTTATATGTACCACAAATTCTTTATTCATTCATCCGTCTGTAGGCACATAGCATAATCCTGTAAGCTGGCTATTGTGAAGAGTACTGCAGTAAACATGTGAATAAAGGTGTCTTTCCAGCATACTAATTTCATGTGGATATTGTGGCACATGTCTGTAATCTTAACATTCAAGAGGCTGAGACAGGAGTATCATGAGTTTAAGGGCAGTCTCTGTAGGGCCCTGGCCCCCCACCTTGCTTGCTGACCTCGACCAGATGCCCTCCTTATGCTGATTCCCTGCCGGTTTCCTTCTTACTGAGTGCTCACCGGAGGCTCTTTGTTTGTGTATCCTGCATTTGGTGTAAACAGCTTAGATGGAAGAATGTAGAACATTGGGTAGCAAACTTCTGCCCTCCAGGGTTCCTCCATTGTGCTGTAAGCCTGTATTTAAGGTTTCCTCCCTCCTTCAATAAATGGCATTCGGCATTCTGCTGTGGCAAATGACTCACTGTTTCTTGTCTCTATTTTTTAATCCACAGCCCCTTGCCCAGACATGGTGAATGGGTGGTGGTAGCGTGGGCACTACTGCAACAAATGGAGTTTCTACTGAGATCTGAGAAAGAAGGGATGTCACTGATGGACACCCGAAAGGTAAGGCTGGCCAGCATTTTAAAGAAAAAAGAAAAGGTAAGGGTGAATTGTCATGGGTGCAAATAGGGTACCACTGCAGTTAAGAAAGGGCTAAAGATTTTAAATAAAAAAGGAAATCTTCCCAATAGAGAAGAGGGAAGGAAAGGAAATTTCCCATTAGAAAAGGGAGAAAAATTTTAATCAAGTAAAAAGAATTTTCCCGGTAAAAAGAGGAAAAATTTTGAAACTAGGCCTAAAGATTGGGGCCCTGTAGAGGAAGGATGAGCAAAAGAGAAAAGTCTCTTCCCAGTGGTAATGGAGAAAGGAAAGACTCTCTAATTTTAGAATTTTCAGGGTAGCTGAAACTCTGAGCTCTTTCTGCCTGCCAGCACAGAGTGGCAGCATCTGAATTACAAAGAATCAGCAGGTAGGCCTCACTGTTGCTGGATGGACAAGCTAGCAAGACCAGAGGTTCAAGTTTTGTTGTCTGTTTGCTTATTTTGGTTTAAATGTTTTTTATTTTTCCCTCAGAGTGGGAATATTTCAATATTTAGGATCCCTTCATGGGAAATGTTTTCCTGTTTTTCCCTTCTGGTGGGAATAACTCATTATTAGGTAATACCTTCATGGAAGTAAGAGAAAGTTTAAATTGAAATGCATGTGTGCAGGCCTGCACAGTGAACAAAGGGGCATGCTGCAGCAGTGCGCAAGATGGCCCGGAACAGCGGGTGGGCAGGTATACACAGGTGGGAGGTGTAGCTGCGAGGCCAACAAGGAGAAGAGAAGCAGGCGGGCAAGCAAGAAGAGGCCAGGAGAGGGACTAGCGCTAAAAGTTTAAACGGGCCCAACTTCTGGTGAAAAGTGGTTTCGGTCAGGACATGGAATGCTAAGTCAATGCTGTTTGAATAAAGGATGTTCTGTTCTTTTGATTGTCTTAATAAATGTATGGATGAATGTTTGATTTTCATGGTAGATAAACTAGAGGAACAGGATTCATAATTTTGAACTATATATTAGGTATGCTCTTGTCTGTTGATCATTACTGGAAATTTGGCTCTGCTCTTTAAGTTGCTTTCTAGAATTCTATAGAAAATGGATTGGGTTGTTAGCTTATTAAATAATATTGCTAAGATAAACCCATAAAAAATAATCTCTTATTGATAAAGAGGTTACAAAATTATTTTTCCAGTAAATAAAGTACAGATAAATTGTTTGGTCCACATTGTTAATAATTGGCTATTTGTGCTAATGTGTTACTTGAAATCTATAAAAACGGATCCTCTTTTTAAGATTTTATAAAAATACTCAAAAGTATTACCTAAAGTTACCTCTTCAAATCCTATAGAGATTGTATTTAATGCTTTTATAATTGGCATATGTAAAAGGGACCATGGAAATAGAAGCTGGTGATAGAATTGCTCAATTATTATTGCTTTCATATTTTAAATGCAAAATGGTGCCGATATATAGAACTGGAGGCTTTGGAAGTACAGGAAAAAAGGTGTTTTGACAGACATTTATCAATGATAAACAGCCTAAATTAAAAATAAAATTATATGGTATTGAGATTGGAAGATTATTGGATTCCAGTGCTGGATATATCTATAATTTCACAAGAATCCTGAGATCCCAATTGGCCCCTTAAAAATTCCACCTCTAACATACAAGGTATTGGCACAGCTCAGATGCCATTACAGAGCAGGCTACTCTTAAATTGGAAGGATGACGAAGGTCATATAGGAACTTTTCAACCCTTTGTGCTACCTGACATTCCAATGAACTTGTGGGGACAGGATGTGTTATATGGTATGGGAGCTGTGCTTACTACACAGTCTGTACAACAGATGTTGAAGAGTCAGGGCTACTGCCCCGGCAGAGGCTTAGGGAAAATGTTGCAAGGAGATCCACTACCTGTGGCAGACAAAAGCTGTGTCACTAGATGTCCTGGAGATACTAGAGGATTAGGGTCTTTTCCATAGGGGTCACTGCACAGCAGCCTTCAATAATACAACCAATAAAAATCACTTGGAAAAGTGATGACCTTGTATGAATGGAACAGTGGCCCCTTACTAAAGAAAAATTGGAGGCTGCGAACACTTTAGTTAAGGAGCAATTAGATGCTGGACATATCATTCCTTCCACTTCACCTTGGAACACACCTATATTTCTTATTAAAAAGAAGTCAGGAAAATGGAGACTATTACAGGATCTTAGAGCTGTAAATAAAACCGTGCTTCTCATGGGAGCAACACAGCCTGGCTTGCCAGCCCCTGTGGCAATTCCTAAACATTGATATTTAATTGTGATTGACTATATTTTATGACTGCTAAAGATTAAAAAACTTGTTTTTGATGCCTTTTCTAAATTACAAGAGGTTCTTAGCCTGGCTAATTTACAAATAGCCCCCAAAAAGTACAAGTATCTTTTCCCTATCATTATTTAGGTCATGAATATTTTGTTTTACTCATTCACCCACTGGAGTGTTTTGGCAAACAAGTCCTATTCTATGGGTACATTCCCCAGCTTCTCCAGCAAAAACTATTACTCCTTATCCTCAGGTTGCTGCTCAGATTATGTTTAAGGGAATTAAGATCAGTGTTCAAACCTTTGGTAAGGAGCCAGATATTGTGGTGACCCCATACACCCAGTCTCAAATAGCATGGTTGCAAGCTAATGATAATGATTGGACCATATTGACATGCTCTCTGCAGGGTCAGTTTGATACTCACTACCCCTCCAATGATGTGTGTCAATTTTTTAAATTGCATCCTGTTATATTTCCCAAGATAGTACAGATGACTCCTATTCCTCAGGCCCATGTGGTATTTACTGATGGCACTTCACGTGGTTTTGCTGTGGTGGTTTCTGGTAACATAGTGAAGAGAATGAAAGTCCAGGGCACTTCTGCCCAGATGGCAGAGGTACAGGCACTGTTGCTTGCTTTACAAATGCTTTCTGATGAGAGTGTAAATATTTATACTGGTAGCCAATATGTGGCACATGCCATTATGCCTTTGAATATTTATTGCAAGTGCAAGGACTCATATGGTCCTGCTCACATAACCTTTATGTGGGCCATATTAGAGCTCATACTCAATTGCCTGGACCTCTAAGCGAAGGTAATCAGAAGGCTGATGCCATTACTTGTATAGCTGTCACATTAATTTGTTCTGCCTTTGAAAAGGCTACTCAGTTGCATCAACATTATCATCTTAATGCTGGATCTCTTCACCATCATACGGGCATAACTCGGGAATGAGCCATCCAGATAGTTAAATCATGTCCTATTTGTGTTGAATTTTTACCTGTTCCTCATTTGGGAGTTAATCCCTGAGAACTTTTACCTAATCATGTGTGGCAGATGGATGTCACACATGTGCCTTGCTTTGGAAAATTACAATATGTCCATGTGTCTATTGATACATATTCTTCTCTAATTTTTGCTTCTGCCCATTCAGGGGAAAAGGTTAAGGATGTAAAGAATCATTATCTTCATGCGTTTGCTTATATGGGAATGCCAAAATGCATAAAGACTGATATTGGTCTCGCCTACAGCAGTACAGGATTTTCAAAATTCTGCCAAAATTTTTCTACTGTTAATAAGACTGGTATTCCTTATAATCCTCAAGAACAGGCTATAGTAGAATGCTGCCATCATACCTTAAAAACATATTTTGCTAAAGTAAAAAGGAGGGAGCTAGGGATTCATCTCTCCTCTCCACATTCTATTCTTTCCCTTGTTTTATATATTTTAAATTTTTTATCAGTGGATTCTACTGGAGTATCCACTGCAGATAAGCACTGGAGGGCTCCTGTTGCAAATCATCCTCTGGTGTGATGGAAGGATCTTTCTACTGGCACTTGGAGGGGACCTGATCTGGTGTTGGTATGGGCCTGGGGATCTGTTTGTGTCTTTCCACAGGACAGTGAGGTGCCTTTTTGGGTTCCTGAGTGCTGTGTGTGCCCTGTGGCTGCTGCTGAATCCCAACATGGCAGAGACCTATTGAACCTTCGTGAAAAACTCTCCCCTTCTGATGCCAATGGGGATTGAGAGCCTAATACGGCCAGCCTTGGCAAGCATTAATGTAAGGCTAGGAACTGTAGCCATGTGTTCGGATTCTTCAGAAGGTAATGTATGGTAACTTTTTTCAAAAATGTTGAGAATGTGTCACCCAGACACCTTGGAGATTAAGGATAACTCTGAAGGTCACTGACCTTCATTTGTTAACAATAGCATGCCAGCTAAGCCTTTTTCATTTTTGCAATTCTCTTCAAACTGGTGTAGTACCTACTTTTCAGGAGTGGCTCTGTGCAACTTTTATTGGCCTCCTGAAATTCATCTAGCCTCTTTTGAAGTTACCTTAAAATTTGTGAGCCTGAATGTAGCCATTATGAGACCATTAGTTCTGCTCCTTGTTTGACATCTGTTTTTTTTTTCTTTATGGTTCTTAGTTGTTCTTTTGCAGAGCTGCCAGCTTAAGTCATGCTGGGATCAAGAAAAATGGGCCTTGGTGGTTCGTGTTCCTGGAGCTGCATCCATGCCAGTGGACCATGGCAGTTAGACACAGATGATGCTCACACACTCCAGAAGAGAATCTGACATCGCTGTTGCCCTTGTTGCTGTTATAGCGGTGGTGGCCACTGCTGCTACTGTTTCTGGGATTGCTATTTCATAATTGGTTACTACAGCTAGCACAATGGAGACCCTGGCAGCAAAAGTAGCTACCACAGTTAATTAATCTTTCATTCTATTGGGCATGATAAATTTAATTCAAGAGTTATATACATTTCAATTGGCTTTGAAAGTTGTAAAATTAATAAAACTCAAGTTCCACTTGCCTATGGGATACCACCTTACAAGGACTCCAATTTGCAGTAAGGCTCGTTAAGGAAGGGAATGATTCAATTGCCTTTAACCTACCGGCTATGGGTACGTTAGGACTTCTGTTGGTCTTTCTGTGTTGCACAGATTGCAAGCCTAGTGCCATTTTGAGATCTTTGGCAGCAGTTAACTCTACAGCTCACGTGGTTCAGTCTGTATGATAATGAGTATGCAGAGATGGGTAATGCCTTGGGGGTGGTTACCAACCTAAGGCAGAGCACCTGTGTGGCCTGGGCAGGTGTCTCCATGATGGGTCAGGTGACCTGCTGACGTCCCATGCAACCTAAGTCAGAAGCTCATTTTTTAGTAAAAAGGGGGGACCTGTAGGGCCCTGGCCCCCCAATGTGAGTAGCTGCCACCTTGCTTGCTGACCTCGACCAGATGTCCTCCCTATGCTGATTCCCTGCTGGTTTCCTTCTTACTGAATGCTCACCGGAGGTTCTTTGTTCATGTATCCTGCATTTGGTGTAAACAGCTTAGATGCAAGAATGTAGAACATTGGGTAGCAAACTTCTGCCCTCTGGGAATCCTCCATTGTGCTATAAGCCTGTATTTAAGGTTTCCTCCCTCCTTCAATAAATGGCATTCGGCATTCTGCTGTGGCGAATGACTCACTGTTTCTTGTCTCTATTTTTTAATCCACAGCCCCTTGCCCAGACATGGTGAATGGGTGGTGGTAGCACGGGCTCTACTGCAAGAAGTCTCAGCTGGGATATATATTGAGGCACTCCTTAAAACAAAACAAAACACTCAACTAACTAAAAGATCAATTTAAACCCTGGAACTTACATATTCAGTGATGTGATTGCTTTTGAAGACCCTCTGTACTGCTTTGCATAATAGCCACAGCAATTTACATTCCTACCACAATGGATGTGGGCTTTCCTTTCTCTGTATAAAGTGGCCTTTTCTATATCCCATCAGTAATAATACTTCTCACACTTTGTTTTAGTCTTCTCCTTTCCTTCCCTGTAATTCAACCTCTCAGCCTACCTGCTTGTTTCCTTTTATTCATTACCTCTGTTTTCTTATTATACAGGAGTTTGTGCCTTTTGCCTAATTTGTACCTATTCTGAGTATTGCCTCCTATCCACAATACCTAGCATGTGTCAGGCAAGATATTTTGTGAAAACTTAATGTGCAACATTTACCTCACATTTTTTTCTCTAGAGTTTCCAGTCTTAGGAAGAAGTTGAGAAAAATCATTAAGTAAATATTTATATGGTCCCCCCATAACAAACAAGTACAAATAGTATATTGTCATTATTTCTTTCTCTTGCTTGGTATTAGGCCATTTTGCTCCAAGTACTTCTTCATTATTAAGATGATTCCTCAATAAAAGCTAAGGAGAATCCATTTATCTCTGTCTTTAAAATGACAGATTTTTTTTAATCACCTCACTTCTAAGTGATCATCCTAAGGAAAAGTAGCAGTAATTACACATCTTCATGTGTCCAGTCCATATTGTGATTGTTTAAAAATATATCCCAAATAATTTGATATTTTTCCCTTTAAGGGACAGATCCTATTTACATTCTATTGTTTTTAATAAACACAATAAGGTGACAACAAGTGACTTTGGAGTCTGAATCTTCCTCTTTATATCTAAGCTTGTTCATTCTGAAGATAGCTGTCTTGTGTTGGGGGAACTGTCAAGTGTCTACAAAGAGGGCTTAAAACCATAAAGCTTTCATAAGGTCCAAAAGCTTAGTTGCTCAAGGGTTTGCCTAGTGTGATGACTCTTCTTGGTTGTCACCTTGTCTATATCTGGAATTAACTAAAACCCCAAAATGGAGTGGCATACCAGTAAGGAATTTTTGCTTAATTTGAAGTGGGAAAAGTTACTTCTAATCCAGATCTTTGAGGTAGGAATACACACCTTTAATATAAATCTTTTGAGCTAGGAAAACTCATCTCTAATCTGGCCACACCCTCTGTTGGAAGAAAGAAGCATTTACTCTTTACCTGTGTGGTAATTTGAATATAATCGCTCCCATAAGATCATAGGGAGTGGCACTATTAGGAGGTGTAGCTTTGTTGGAGTATGTATGGCCTTGTTGGAGGAAGTGTGCCACTGTGGGGCAGGCTTTGAGGTCTCCTTCAAGTTTACTCCATGTGGCACATAGTTGCTTTCACTGCCTATGAATCAAGTTGTAGAACTCTCAGCTCATTCTTCAGCACCATGTCTTCATGCATGCTACTATGACACTTGGCAATGATAATAATGGACTAAACCTCTTAACTACAGCTAGCCCCAACTAAATATTTTCCTTTATAAGAGTTGCTATGGTCATGGTGTCTCTTCACAGCAATAGAAACCCTAATGAACACAGAGGTTGATACCAGGAACTGGAGTATTGTTGTGACAGACCTGACCATGCTTTTGTTTGAAGGAATATGGACTTTGGGGCTGTGGACTGGAAAAACAGTTGAATACTTTAAATGTTGCTTAATTGTCCATACTAGTAGGAGCATGGAAGACAATGCTGCTGAGCATGATTTGATGAACTGTAAGGACCTCGTTCAAGAGATTTCAGAGGAGAATGATAATGCTATATGGCCAAGAGATCATTCTTGTGATAGTTTGGTGAAGAGTGTGACTGCTTTTTGTCCTTGTCAGAAGACTCTGCCTGGGGCTAAGGTTTGGATTAATTCCACTGGCAGAGGAAATCTCAAAACAGCTTAGTATAGACTCTGTAGTATGGATATTAGTGGTAACTCAAATGAAGATATATAATGAAAAGGAGCAATCTGAGAAAGGAAAAATAAAAAATGTACAATTTGAGGAGAAAAGGAGCACCAGGAAGTGGAATAGTGATAAATCCTGTGTTTAAGGAGATAAAAATAAAGAAATGGAATAAAGGGAGTGATGACCTCAGGGCAATATCCCACCCAGTTAAGTTTCCAACTTGTGAAAAGGAACTAAAGAAAAATTTAGAGCCAGGTGTGGTGGTGCATGCCTTTAATGCCAGCATACCTGAGGCAGAGGTAGGCAGATCTCTGAGTTTGAGGCTAGCCTGGTCTACAGTTCCAGTTTCAGGACAAGTAAGCTTAGGCAGCAAAAACAAAGTTGGTGAAGATGTAATTGAACAATAGGGCTGTGTTCCAGCCCCAGTAAGCAGCAAAACTTGGCAGCTTTGGTCACATAGTTCTGGTTTTAAAAATAGAAGAAAGGGATTATGGAATTTGCCTCTGTGAATTAGGAAAGCCACTGAGGCCAGACATGTCAGGGGTATCCCTAAATGGAGTCCTAGAGAGGCCATTGCATGAAGCTCTGAAGGTGAAGCCTGGATTGCCATGGAGACCACAAGATGTTGGAGACACCAGAGCCATAGCATAGCTGCTGAGGAAAGCTGCTAACAGGTAGTGGAACCAGCCCAAGAGATAGAAGTATGTTGCAGTCAGCAAAGCTGAAAGGAGTTGGAGATCTGAAGAGTGTTTTGACATCAAACATGGAGATGTAGAGTTTGGAGTTTGCCCAGCTGGTTTTTGGTCTTGCTTTGGTTCAGTATTTCCTCACCATGCTCCCTTCCCTACATTTTGGAATGGTAATGTGTGTCTTGTGCCATTATATCTTGGAAGTATGTGATCGCATGTGATCTGTTTTTTTTTTATTTTGATTTTACACGGGATTACAGTTAAGTGATTGCATGAATCTCAGAAGAGACTTTGAACTTTGGACTTTAAAACATTGTTGAGACTGTGATAGACTCTGGGATCTTTTGAAGTTGAACTAAATGTATTTTACAATACGATATTGTCACTTATGGGGACCAGGGAATGGAATGTGGTAGTTTGAATGTAATTGGCCCCCATCATCTCATAGGGAGTGGTATAATTAAGATGTGTGGCTTTAACATAGCAGGATACAAGATCAACTAAAAAAAATCAGTAGCCCTCCTATATACAATTGACAAACAGGCTGAGAAGGAAATCAGAGATATGTCACCATTTACAATAGCCACAAATGATATAAAATACCTTGGGTAACACTAACGAAGCAAGTGAAGGACCTATATGACAAGAACTTTAAGTCCCTGAAAAAAGAAATTGAAGAAGATGTCAGAAAATGGAAAGATCTCCCATGCTCATGCATAGGCAGCATTAAAACAGTAAAAATGGCAATCTTACCAAAAGCAATCTACAGATTCAATGTAATCCCCACCAAAATACCAACACAATTCTTCACAGACCTGGAAAGAATAATACTCAACTTCATATGGAAAAACAAAAAACCCAGGATAGCCAAAACAATCCTGTACAATAAAACAACCTCTGGAGGCATCATGATCCCTGACTTCAAGCTCTACTATAGAGCTACAGTAATAAAAACAGCTTGGTACTGGCATAAAAACTGACATGTGGACCAATGGAATCGAATTGAAGACCTTGACATTAATCTGCACGCCTATAAACATTTAATTTTTGACAAAGAAGCCAAAACTGTACAATGGAAAACAGAAAGCATCTTCAACAAATGGTGCTGGCATAACTGGATATCAACATGTAGAAGGCTGCAAATAGATCCATATCTGTCAGAGTGCACAAAACTTAGGTCCAAGTGGATCAAAGACCTCAACATAAATCCAGCTACTCTGAACCTGCTAGAAGAGAAAGTAGGAATGAATGCATTGGCATAGGAGATCACTTCCTAAATAGAACACCAGTAGCACAGACACTGAGAGAAACAATCAATCAATGGGACCTCTTGAAACTGAGAAGCTTTTGTAGAGCAAAGGATACGGTCAACAAAGCAAAACGACAGCCTACAGAATGGGAAAAGGTCTTCACCAACCCCACATCTCACAGAGGACTGATATCCAGAATATATAAGGAACTCAAGAAATTAGATATCAAAATGCCCAACAGTCCAATTAAGAAATGGGCTATAGAACTAAATAGAGAATTTTCAACAGAGGAAACTCAAATGGCTGAAAGACATTTAAGGAATTGTTCAACATCCCTAATCATCAGGGAAATGCAAATCAAAACAACTCTGAGATACCACCTTATACCTGTCAGAATGGCTAAGATAAAAAATACTGAAGACACCTTATGCTGGAGAGGATGTGGAGCTAGGGGAACTCTCCTCCACTGCTGGTGGGAATGCAAGCTTGTACAACCACTTTGGAAATCAATATGGCGCTTTCTTAGAAAATTGGGAATCAATCTCCCCCAAGATCCAGCTATACCACTCTTGCTCAATCATACCACAAGGGCACTTGCTCAGCAATGTTCATATCAGCATTGTTTGTAATAGCCAGAACGTGGAAACAACCTAGATGCCCTTCAACTGAAGAATAGATAAACAAAATGTGGTACATATACACAATGGAATACTACTCAGCAGAGAAAAACAATGACATCATGGGTTTTGCAGGCAAATGGATGGATCTAGAAAAAATCATCCTGAGTGAGGTAACCCAGACTCAGAAACACAAACATGGTATGTACTCACTCATAGGAGGATACTAGATGTGGAACAAGGATGACTGGACTGCTACTCACAACTCCAGGGAGGCTACCTAGAAAATAGGACCCCAAGAAAGACACAGGGATTGCCCAATGACAGAGAAATGGATGAGATCTACATGAACAACATGGACATGATTGGGGGTAATGAAGGGTAAGGATTGAGAGAAAGAGAGCTTAGGGGAGCGGGAGATCCCAGCTGGATCAAGAACAGAGAGGGAGAACAAGGAATAAAAGACCATGATAAATGAAGACCACATGAGAATAGGAAGAAGCAAAGTACTAGAGAGGCCCATAGAAATCCACAAAGATACCCCCACAACAGACTACTGACAATGGTTGAGAGACAGTCCGAATTGACCTACTCTGGTGATAGGATGGCCAAACACCCTAATTATCATGCTAGAAACCCCATCCAATGACTGAGGGAACCGGATGCAGAGATCCACAGCCAGGTCCCAGGTGGAGCTCCAGGAGTCCAATTGGCGAGAAAGAGGAGGGTTTGTATGAGCGAGAATTGTTGAGACCAAGGTTGGAAAAAGCACAGGGACAAATAGCCAAACAAATGGAAACACATGAAGTATGAACCAATAGCTGAAGAGCCCCCAACTGGATCAGGCCCTCTGGATAAGTGAGACAGTTGATTAGCTTGATCTGTTTGGGAGGCATCCAGGCAGTGGGACTGGGTCCTGTACTCAGTGTATGAGTTGGCTGTTGACACCTGGGGCTTATACAGGGACACTTGGTTCAGCCTGGAAGGAGGGGACTGGACCTGCCTGGACTGAATCTACCAGGTTGAACTCAATCCTCAGGGGATTCTTTGTCTTGGAGGAGATGGGAATGGGGGGTGAGCTGGGGGGAAGGCGGTGGGGGAGAAGGAGGGGGGAGAACAAGAGAATCCTTGGCTGATATGTAGAATTAAATTAAATTATATATAAAAAAAAGAAGTGTGGTTTTGTTGGTCTTGTTTGAGGAAGTGTGTCACTTTAGGGGTGGGCTTTGAGGTCTCCTGTTCTCAAGGTATACCCAGTGTCTCAGTTACTTTCCATTGCTTATTGATCAAGATGTAGAACTTTTAGCTGCTTTTCTAGCATCACATCTGCCTTCATGTCACCATGTCCCACCATGATAATAATGGACTAAACCTCTGAACTATAAGCCACTCCAATTAAATATTTTCTTTTATAAGAGTTGTCATGGTCATGTCTCTTCACAGCAACAGAAACCCTAACTAAGACAACCTGCTTGCCCTCACCTTGCTAGCAAATTCATTCACTGGTATTAGAGCCTACTTCTCTGGGGAATACAGTATATATTGAAGACCAGCTGAGAAATCTAGCCTTGTGAAGTGAGAAAGTACTGGATTACTGGACCTTCAGTTCATAGGCAGCCATCATTAGATAAGCTGGACCACAGAAGTGTAAGACATTCTATTAAATCCTCTTTCTAAATATTCCTTTTATAAGTTCTATTACTCTAGAGCAGTGGATCTCAACATTCCTAATACTGTGACCCTTTAATAAAGTTCATCATGCTGTGGTGACCCAACAAAATAAAATTACTTTCATTGCTACTTTATAACTGTAATATTGTTACTGTTATGAATTATAATGTAAATATCTGTTTTCTGATGGTTTTAGGCAACCCCATGTGAAAGGATCATTAGACCCCAAAAGGGTCACTACCCATAGTTGAAAAATACTGCTCTAGAGAACCCCAACTAATACACATAGCTTGTAAAAGACCTTAGGTTCAATTCTTCATGCCATACATGTACAAACACAAGAAAAGGATCTCCACTCAAAGGAATGAGCTCTCCAGTCAATGGCCATGTGAGTGAATCTGTGAATACAT
The DNA here is from genome assembly GCF_007827085.1 of Peromyscus californicus insignis. Lineage (NCBI taxonomy): Eukaryota > Metazoa > Chordata > Mammalia > Rodentia > Cricetidae > Peromyscus > Peromyscus californicus. The sequence continues at coordinate 3,221,110 of NW_026294391.1, forward strand.
CTTTTATCCCTATGCAAGATATTAGATGATAGTAGTCCTTAATACCATCTTGACTTCAGTCATGTGAAAGATGCTGAGTTAAAGCCATCCAAATTCTTGCACACAAAACCTCATGATAACTGTTTGTGGTTTTAAGCCACAATGTAGCAGCAATAGAGAACTAATACCATATTTAATCAGTGTCACATTTAGCTATTGTTTTAAAAACAAGAAACACTGTACCTTTGCAATATGGCTGTCACATCTTGTTGGTATCTTTTAGAGTAGAATGGTTCCCCATTTACATATTTTTATAACATTAACTTATTGAAGAGCCCAGGGCAGTCCCTTCATTTTGTCTGTTGGATTTTTCTGACCTCTTGGGTATTGGTGAAATTATTAAGGCCACTCCACGTAGTTAAAAGGAGATTTATTTAATGGCATAACTTATAAATTAAGGAATAGGTAGGTTGCGGAGTCTGGGGAAGGTGTATCACAGTCCAGCGGTGTTCTCTGGAGCTCTGCTCGGTTCACCTCCACTATCCAGGGTCCCGCAACAGAGAGAGCGCCCGCCGATCCAGCTCTCGGGTCCCCCGGCGCCTCCCTTGGCCCCGCCTTGTAGGCATGACAGTTGCCGAAGTCTCAATGGGGGTTGGAACTTCCAGATCAAAGCTGGAATGGCTACCCACTACATTTCCCCCTTTTTGTCTAAATAAGAAAGCTCTAACCTAATACAAGACTATATACAAAGGAATGGTTATCAAATATTGTCCAGGAATAATGAGGGATAAAGACCTAGATAAGATGGAAGTACAACCAATGCAAACAATATCAAGCAAGAAACACATACTAAAGTCCAGAGAAGTATAGAGCATAGGTAAATGGCATGTTACAAAGATCATTCCAAAAGGTGTCCTATCCTAAAGAACCTGAATCTAATACTTAATATGTTCTATCTACTAAGTTGTAACTATAACTGCTAGTCTTCAATCCCATCAAAGACCTGAGAAGGAATATAATGGTACCTGAGAAATGGTAGATGGATGCAAGCAACTTTCGGGAATCTTGCGAGAGTAGACGGAGACAGCTGGCAGCCTGGACAGTCACCTAATGTTTCTCAGCATTGTTGGTGCATTCAAATTGGCTACAGGCCTAACGTATCTGACAGACCATTTTCAGAAGCAGGAATTCTGAAAGACCATCTTACCCTGTCTTGGCAGAGTACAGTGGTCGCTTTCCTTGTGTCCCGCTTGTCCAGAAAGGATAGCATTGCATTAGTACTGTCAGCCGTCGAAGCAAGGGCAGTTCTTTGCCCAGTAGGCCATTTTGTGCCAAGAAGACAAACTTCCAAATGGAAATGTCTTAGAAGCCCAACATTCTCTCGGGATCAAATTGGTGCAGCCAGGAGCAATTATGTCTCACATCAACAGAATTCTAAGTTATTTAAATGCCATATTCTCTAGGTCTATGAAGTGTTTGAAGATTACCTGTCCATCTGACCTATGTATCTGTAAATCTGGATAACCTAACTAACGTAACTATAGAGATGACAAGCATAGGTGACTATAAATCTATAAGTCTTATCTACCGAAATAACCTAAGGACTAAGGCTTCACGTAAACAAGGTAAACAGTCTATAAGCAACTGTATGGTAAAGAACAATGACTTCAAAATTGTGACAATACACAAGATGTTATAACAGAGGTAGGAGTATATAGTGCGATATGCAATATGACAATAATCTTAAATATATATCAATATACCGAATATCCTAAACAGAAGTAGAACCTACATAAAGTATGACAGATATAAATTTACATTTGTATCAATATACAAGTATTTCAAATAAGAGTAGAAATATATGTACATTATAACAAATATAGTTCCGTATTTGTATCAATATACAAATTATCTTAAACAGGAATATAAAAATAGTTTACATTTGTATCAACATATAAGAACCCATAACAGTGCAAATTACAGTGCAAATTATTTAAGGCTACTATTTTACTAAATTTGTTTACTAGTATACATAATAATCTACCATAATATCTTATACCTATCCATTCCATTTCTTCTTTTCTTTTTTTTTTTTTTTGGAATACTGAGTTTAATATTTCCTTCCACCCCCAACCCTATAACCATCATCCATAACCCTGAGAATTATGAAACCTAAGGGAGAAGGGGCGTCGTTTTCTTAGAATTGCTTCCTGCTGTTTAGGGGGTGATGTTATCTCTGTTGGGTACTGTGAGAAAGCTCAGATAGTTAAATCTCAGTTAGACTAACTGTAGGTTCTGCAGTAAGTCTTAGAGTAATGGGTAAGATTGTCTGAAATTCCGGTAAGAAGTGTAGTATGATGATGATTACCATGGCATCATTCTGGATTGGGTAGAGTTGTTGTTGGGGCCCCATCTTCCTTCTGGAGACTTCTGAGATTGCTATTAGAAAAACTTATTTGTTATCAAAATGGAAGATTTGGATTTAAAGAGGACATAGCATGTAAGAAAGGATTCTGAGAAATCAAGAGTAAGCATGCAGAGAATTAGAATCTAGAAGACAATGGTCCCTTTTATTGGTTTCCTTCTATCCCACACCAGAGGGCTCTTCTGATATGGAACTGAAGAATCTCTCAAACTTTTCTTTTAGCAATGTGCTTGGGTTTAGAGAAGTAGTGAGCCAATTCCATCTCCAAAGCCAGCTTGGCTTATAATTGAATTGGAACCACAACTTTTCTAGATTGATATAGAGATAGATGTTAGACAGTGAGATTTTACCGTGTGTAGATTGGCACCAATAGATTCTTTCTTTCTGCTGTAAACATCTGGATATCCAAGGCCTTATGATTTTTGGAAGATGGGTATTTCCATTATCCTGGAAAGACAAAAACAGAACCCTACCCCAACCTTGACTGTTAAATTTTTCTTACAACTTGTAGAGATGTCACATTGGTGGATGATCTTTTACTTCACCTCATCAAGGGGTTTTTCCTGTTCAAATCAAATTTTTATTAATTTTGTTGGTATCCATAGCTTCTCTTCTCCTGCAGAAACAAAGGCAAAACCCCTTCCCCAACGTAGAACATATCCAGGTTTCCATTCTGAGGTCAGCACATCCTTGAAATAAACCGGTTGGTTTAGCTCAGGAGTTTTGTCTGTCGTCCAATGTCTCTCTGCAGCTGTTGTTCCTTTCTCATCAGCATTGAGAAAATTCAAGGTTAATAAAGCACTATGCAATCTATTTCTAGGAGTCATTGTTACCTGTCACTGTTTATTTAGCATATCCTTTAAAGTTCGATCAGATCTTTCTATGACTGCTTGGCCTGTGGGATTGTGTGGTATACCTGTAACATGCTTTATATTGTAATAAGCAAAGAATTGTCTCATTTTATTGGAGACATATGCTGGGGCATTGTCTGTCTTAATTTGTACAGGTATTCCCATGATGGCCATAACTTCTAATAGGTGTGTAATCACAGAATCAGCCTTTTCAGAAATCATAGGAGTTGCCCATTGAAATCCTGAATAGGTGTCAATGGTATGATGTACATACTTTAATCTTCCAAATTCTGCAAAATGAAACACATCCATCTGCCAAATTTCATTTCTTTGTATACCTTTTGGATTGCTCCCTGCAGGTAATGGAAGTTGGTTATAGATGGAACAAGTAGGACATTTTTTCACAATATCCTTAGCCTGTTGCCAAGTGATAGAGAAATCCTTCTTCAAACCTTTGCTATTTGCATGGCATTTCTTATGAAATTCTGAAGCTTCTAGCACATTACCTATTAGTAACTGATCAATCTCATCATTACCTTGTGCTAGAGGTCCTGGCAGACCTGTATGGGATCTGATATGTGTTATATATATAGGATGTTCCCTTTTTCTGATGATTTCCTGCAATTGTATGAATAATGAAGTTAATTCTGTATTATCAGGAATAAATTCAGCAGTTTCAATATGTAAAACAACTCTCTCTGCATATTGAGAGTCAGTGACTATATTGAGGGGTTCTGTGAAGTCCTTCAGTACCATAAGAATGGCATACAGTTCTGCCTTTTGTACAGAGCTGTATGGACTTTGTACCACTTTACTTAGGTCTCCTGATTTATATCCTGCTTTCCCTGATTTATTTGCATCAGTATAGAATGTGAGGACTCCAGAAATTGGCTTTTGTCGTACAATGTGAGGAAGGACCCATTCGGTCTTCTTTATGAATTCTATTCTCTTGCTTTTGGGATAGTGGTTGTTAATCTCTCCCAAAAAGTTACTGCAGGCTCTCTGCCAGTATTCATTATCTTTCCATAGTGATGAAATTTCTTCATTAGTTAAAGGTACTACAATTTCTGCTGGGTCCATTCCTGTCAACTGGCGAAGTCTTAGTTTACCTTTTTGAATCAAATCAGAGATCTTTTCTATATAAGTCTTTAATTTCTTATTTGGTTTACGTGGTAGGAATATCCATTCCAATATAATATCCTCCCTCTGCATCAAAATACCTGTTGGAGAATGTCTGGAGGGGAATATGAGAAGAATGCATTTAAGTTCTGGATCCACACGATCCACATGTGCTTCTCGAATTGTCTTTTCTACTGGAGCCAATTCCTTCTCAGCTTTGGCTGATAATTCTCTTGGACTATTTAATTCTTTGTCCCCTTCTAGAGTATTAGCCAAATTTTGTAGTCCCTCTTTGGGTATTCCCATGATACCCAGTAAGTTGGAAATGCTTCCTAATAACTTTTGAAAATCATTAAGAGTCTTCAATCGATCTCTCCTTAGCTGTACCTTTTGGGGTCTAATTTTTTGTAGCTCTATCTTATATCCTAAGTAGTTAATAGAATCTCAGTCGGTAGAGCATGGGACTCTTAATCCCAGGGTCGTGGGTTCGTGCCCCACGTTGGGCGCCAGATATTGGTGAAATTATTAAGGCCACTCCACGTAGTTAAAAGGAGATTTATTTAATGGCGTAACTTACAAATTAAGGAATAGGTAGGTCGCGGAGTCTGGGGAAGGTATATCACAGTCCAGCGGTGTTCTCTGGAGCTCTGCTCGTTCACCTCCACTATCCAGGGTCCCGCAACAGAGAGAGCGCCCGCCGATCCAGCTCTCGGTCCCCCGGCGCCTCCCTTGGCCCCACCTTGTAGGCGTGACAGTTGCCGAAGTCTCAATGGAGGTTGGAACTTCCAGATCAAAGCTGGAATGGCTACCCACTACACTTGGGCTCATTTAATTTATTCTTTCTCTACCACCTGTATTGTTTAAATTAGAGACTCATTGAGATTAAAATTAAACATATTTGGTAAGAATATTTCTTGAGAGTTCATAAGTAATTGCACAGTGTTTTAATACAGGCATATAGTACCAGTACTCTGGAAACTAAAACAGGAGGATCCCAAGTTTGAGGCCAACTTGTGTTGCATACACTATGTTAAAAAATGATAATATTGTGTACTTTACATTAAATCGTGTAAGGGATGATATACCAAATTGTGTCCCTGTTGGTTATACTGAGTTTGATTATTTAGTTAAGATGCCTAGCATCAGGTCCTTCCATTATAAATATAGGTTTCTATTTTTCAATATGTGAGAAACCTGTAGTTGATGCTTTGCCATTGTATGAATGGCCTATCTCTTATTGAATGTTTGCCTGACTTTTTAAATGTCTGTTGGTGTTCTTTATCTGAACTAATTATTACTTGGAAGACATGAAATGGTGGTTTTTTGTAATTACATAATTTCTTCCATAGTTATTAAGTGTATTTTTTAATCTATAGAAGAGCTGTCTTTCCTCTTTTCCTTGCTCCTTCTCTTCCTGCCTTCCTCTCTTTAGAATCCTTATGTGCTTAGATACTTTTCTTGCCTTAAAGGAAAAGTTCACAGGGTAATACCCCTAGAGAAAGAACTACAGACAACCAATGATTGCTGGAAGAAAGTGAATTAGCCTTTCCCTGGGGATGAGCCCTTTTATTGGTTGTCCAATGCAGAGTGGTCAGCCTTGAAACAGTATACATACAAACAACAACAACGGACTCAATAATATATAGATAACATATATACATACACATACATATATCAATATGTAATAAATATAGTCAAAGAGAAAGAGGATATTAACTTTTGAGAGTGGGGGACATGAGGTATTCAAGGGAGGTTAGCTGGGAGGGGCCAGAAGGAAGAAAGTGGGGAAAATGATGTAATTCTATTTCAATTAAAAGCATTTAAGATATATATTAAATAAAAAATTTCCTTACAAAGGAAAAAAGTGTGCCTTAGCCTGAACAACTAACCCCCAAACATTTTGAAACCCTTAATAATTATGCATAATTAATTATTATAAAATATTTGAATAAAAGTCAGTTATTCTGATGGATGTCATGGCAGGAACACAAGCAGGGAAGGAACCTGGAGGCAGGAGCTGATGTAGAAGCCATGCCTGAGTGTTTCTTACTGACTTGCTCCTCATAGCTTGCTCAGCCTGCTTTCTTATAGAACCCAGAACCACTAACTTAGGGATGGCACCACCTACAATGTGCTGGGCCCTCCCACATCAATCACTGATTAAGAAAATGCCCTACAGCATTGCCTACAGCCAGATCTTATGGTGGCATTTTCTCAGTTGAGGTTTCCCCCTTTCAGATGACTCTAGCTTGGTCAAGTTGACACTAAAAGTAGCCAGCAAAATTGTCCCTTTGTCTGCTTGACACACAACACATCACTTATTAAGACATAACTTTTCCTTTCTTGTTATGCCCTAGATCTCATATTAACATTACAATGTAAAGCATAATATGAACTTGAGTTACACAGTCTTTAAAAATTCAAACATTTAAAAGTTCCCCAACATCCTGAAGCAGCTAGCTTGATAGGATGGTGGAATGGCCTTTTGAAGACACATTTACAGAACCAATTAGGTGACAGTAGCCTAGAGGATGTAGCCAGAGAAAGACTCTTCAGATAGGAGTGGATGTTTTGAATCACCATATATTGTTCAGTTTCTCCCATAGTCAGTATTCAAAGGTCCAGGAATCAAGAGTTAGAAAAGGAAATGGTTCCATTCACTATCATCCTTAGTGATCCACTAGGAAAATTTTGCTTCCTGGTCCTGTAACTTTAAGTTCTGCAGGCCTAGAAATTTTGGTTCCAGATAAGACAGTATTCTTGCCAGTAGCCACAACAAACATGCCACTGAACTGGAAACTCAGACTTCCCCCTGGCCACTTTTGGCTTATTCTAAGAAAGGAATAACAGTGGTAGGTGGGGTGATGGATCTAGTTTACCATGGGGAAATTGGATTGCTTCTCCACAATGGAGGTGAGAAGGCTTATGTCTGGAGTGCAAGAGATCCTTCAGGCGCTACCATGTCATGTGATTAAAGTCAACTACAACAGCCCAATCCAGGTAGGATGATAAAGGGCATAGACTCTTCAGAAATGAAGACATGGGTCACTCTTCCAGGAAAAGAATCAAGACCTGCTGAGGTACTTGCTGAGGGTAGAGAAAATACAGAATGGGTAATAGAGGAAGGTAGTAATAAATACCAGGCTAAGTAGGCACTTGGAAGGGAGATATAAAGTGTAGTCCATGAGGAGGTATACTACTCCACTAAAGATGTTAATGAGCTTCATAATTCATTCAAGAAGAAGTCTGAAGAATATGTGTGGGAATGGATTTTTAGGTGTGGGATAATGGTGGAAGGAACATAAAACTGGACCAGATGAGTTTATTGATGTGCATCCACTGATTGAAGAATCTAAGTTTAATATGGAAGCTCTCACAGTTAAAAAAGGGTGTCTAAAGTTTATTTGACTGGCTGGCTGAAGCATTTGTCAAATGATGACATACTGAAAAGGAGATGGAGGAAAAAGGATCTGTTATCCCTTGGCTTAGTGCTGATGAAGGAATTTTAAACCTAGGGGGAATTATGATGCTAAAGTGGGTACACTGTATAAAACCTAATCCTCCACAATGGGAAGGCAGAAGACATGCTATTCACTAATCCTAGAAGACACAAAATGGAGAGAGCAGCACCAGAACACTGGGTGTATAAAGATAAAACTAGGTATTCAATAATTTACTGTTAATAAATCATAAATTTATTTTAACACAAATCTGGTTTATCAAAGATTTTTATCACTTATTAAAGAGAAAAGCAAATTGACATAAAAATGAGAAGGATGTGCTTATTTATTTGAAAATAAATTATTTTTGGTTGACTGCTTAATGCTGCAGAAGTAGAACATCTTCATAGTTGATTGGCATTTTGATTTTTTGATGGTCAATATTGAGGATGCTGCTTTGCATAAATTCATAGTATAAAATAGCAGAAGCAAGTTTAAAAATTGTTAGAAATTCTGTTCTAATCCCAAGCCAAACTTAATAAAAATATTCTTATGAAACTCAAGTCAGAACCTCAAACAATTTTAAAAAGCAAACATTTTAACATGTTATAATCCAAAGATATACTAATTTGATCCTTATGTTTTGAGGAATGGTGGTAGGAGAATATGAAGTCTTCTTTCAAAGATTAAACAATTATGCTCCCATAAGAGTGAAAAGCTTTATATGTGCAGGGTAAACATGGCAATTCATAGATACAATTGTCTTGAATATGAACTGAGATATTTTTCATTCAGTGCTCATTTTCATTGCAAGATGCGACCATACGAACAATGAAAAGTGTGTATGCCGTGGTTTCAGAACCAAGGTAGCAGTGAAGTTTCACAATGCAACATGGGTGAGTGCTGCCAGAAATACCTTAGATTAATTACATATTTGATTTTATTCTCAAAATTCTGGTTATTGCATGTTCAGAAACCTTTTATTATTGCCAAATCTTTCACAATTACTGTATTCAGTCACCCCAGCCAAGATGGGTTTGTGACCTGGTGTAAGGAGCTAAGCTAGGATGTTCAATAGTCCAGGCATTTTCAGCTTAACATACATTAAAACTATAGTGAAATTATAGGAATGTAGCTCCATTGTAAGGAATGGAACATCTGTATATGCACGTGTATAGATCATTATTTCCTACTTTTTCCATATGCAAAATTTAGGAAACCATCTAAACTATTCTGTGTCTTAATCTTTAACTTATATCAGTAATCCCTCCATATTTTTTCATCCAATTGCTCTCATTCTTCATGGTTGAATAGTACTAACTGTGCCCAGTTCATTTCTTTATTAACAGACATGCATCATTTTAAACCTTATTAGTATTATGAACAACACATGACTAACAGACCTATACATAAATCATTTTATTTTATGGAGTTGTGTGTTCAGCATTGCTTAGCAAAAGAATAAATACATTTTAAGTTTTGTTCAGTATTGCCAAATTCACTTCCAAAAGGATTGTGCCATTTACACTGCCCACCAGCAGTACATGAGAGCATATGTTTCTGCCCAGCCTTGCCAATGGGGTGTTTAGTGGAACATTTCATTTTTGTCAGTTTGATAAGTATAAAATACCTCTGAGTGACGGTAGCTTGCATTTCTATTATGAGTGATTTTTAGACAGATTCCCATATGTTTATGGGCCATTTCACTTTTAAAATCTTTTTTCACATTTCCCTAGTGGGCTTTGGTATTTTTCCTCTCAAGTTTTGATGGCACTTTATATATAGCTCTCCATTTGTGATTGAAAGGATTTTTTGTTTTACTTTGTCAGTTTTTCCAACCTTATCATATTTTTAGGCAAAAAAAATTCCGACTTGATTAAGGAAATAATTGTCAAATACAAATTGTATATATTTAAGGTATATAATTGGTTGTTTTTAAATTTACATGTACATTCTGAAATGATTAACACAACAAGACAATCAGTCCATCCATCATTTCATGTCATTACTATTTTGTTTTATTGTTTTTCTTTTAGAGAGATAACATCCACCTTCTTAGTAAATTTCAATTGCATGGTCCAGGACTGGTAAATATCATGTTATGCACTAAATTTCCAGATTTCCAGATCTTATTTGTTGTGCATACCTAAAGCTTTCTACCTTTGATCAACATTTCCCCATTGTTCCTGCCCTCCAGCCCTGGAAACCATCATCCTATTTCAAGAAAATGTTATTTTTGTTTTTATGTAAATTTATTGAACTTTGTTCTTTTCATTGCTTCTTGATTTTAAGCCACAGTTAGATTTTCTATACTTTCATATTATGAACATTTTGCACATTTTTTGCAGTAGTAGTTTTTTTTTTTTTTTTTTTTTTTTTTTTTTTTTTTTTTTTTGGTTTTTCGAGACAGGGTTTCTCTGTGTAGCTTTGCGCCTTTCCTGGAACTCACTTGGTAGTCCAGGCTGGCCTCGAACTCACAGAGATCCGCCTGGCTCTGCCTCCCGAGTGCTGGGATTAAAGGCGTGCGCCACCACCGCCCGGCCAGCAGTAGTAGTTTTGTTTTGTTCTTTTGAGTGTGTGTGTGTGTGTGTGTGTGTGTGTGTGTGTGTGTGTTAAGACAAGGTCTCACCGTGTAGTTCAGGCTGGACTATAAGTCACCATGTAGACTAAGGTGGTCTCAAACTCATAGCCTGCCTTGGTTTCCCGAGTGCTAGGAATAAAGGCCACTATTCCTGACTCATGCCTTCTTTTAGTACTTAATGATTGCACATATATTTTCATTTAAAAATACTTTTAAATTTTTTCTTCTCAAAAATGTCTAACTAAACAATCTTCTCTGTCTTAAGCTGAGTTCTCAGAAACACACCCTACCCTAAGGCATCATAGGAATGTGGCTCATTTAAAAGGTTTTTCAGCTTCTTTTTTTTTTTAGTAAATGCCTATTAACACAGAGACCCATGACTGGTCAACATGCAGAGAATAAGAGCCTGTACAGTACTCTGCTCTAAATGGGACATCTGTATCATGCCCCTCTCCCTCCCAGGCTCAGAGACTATTGCAGAAGAGGGGGGCAGAAATATTCTAAGAGCAAGAGGTAGTAGACATTTATAGTCAAGCGATGTTTGCTGGACATGCCAGGGCCACTACACAATGAACTCATAGTGGCTGTGACTACATGCACAAGATGTGCACAGGATCAAGCCAACCAAAATCCAGCATGGATGAAGAGGAGCTCCTGAAGTCTGACTCCCAGCTAAAGAGCTATTGGCAGTTGTAGGCTGCTGGAGGAAGCACAATCAATTTTCTTCAGGGTTGTAGTTCCTAAGAAGTTATCCATACTCCAGTAGATAAGTCTTACACCATGCACATAGTAGAGTGAATGGGTTTAAAAAGAGCACATGAAGTTGAGAGTAAAGAGTAGTAGGGAGAATATGTGAGGATTAGAGATGAGAAAATGTATTGTGAATTTAATCAAAGCACACTATATGCATATATGAAATTCTCAAACAATAAAAACATACAAAATAAATTAAAAGTGTTTAAAGAGAGACTAAAGAGTAGGAAACCATGACGAAGAAAAGGTCAAACCAGAGTACAATTTCAAGTATATCTAATAAAGGGAGGATGCAGCCTGAGCACTTGGGTGAATGCTGGCATGTAAGTCATGCATCCACATTGGTTGAACTTCAGGCAAGGAAGCTGAGCTGACACATCCATCAGTCTCTAGTGAAATGCTGTCTCAAGGCAAAGAGCAGTCATCATGAGAGTGGTTTGGCATGTGGTCTTTGGAGGCAAATTCACACCCGAACCAGGAGAGGGGTATGCAAAACAGGAAAGAGCTGGGGGAAGCTAAGTACCAATAACACTCTCACTGGAGCTGGCAAAGAACATAGAAAGCAGAATTCAGTCAGAGGAGGATGACTGGTGGTGGGAGGGAAGGAGAGAAAAAAAGAATCATTTTGTGTCTGCAGTCTTCTTGTTTCCTGCCTTCAGAGAGCAAACCTTTGCTAAAGTATTTCTGTTTACTTTATAGTGAAGTTCTGGGGGCAGATGTTTGCCTAGACTCAACTGCTCTTGACCTCGTGATTCTCTTGTCATTTCTCTGAAGGTACATAAAAACCTCCTGTCCGTTTTCCTTCTGCAACTCTGAAAGCAGGCCTCTGATACCAAGAGGACTCTTTAAGAATGTGGCTAGATCTCAGATTTGCATGGATCCATAAGGTCTCCCCCTCTATCATTACAGGTGCTTTTCTACATTAAAGTACTTCTGGTACTTTTTTATGTCCTCTCATTTCAATCCTGTTTAGTGGTTAAGGGACTTAGATCTTAAAATGAAACAAAATACCCTTTTTTAGATATGTGACTTAAAAGGAGTTTCAAAATGTAATCAGTGCCAATTTATTCACATACAAAAGAGAAATGACACCTACATTGCAGAGTAAGTGCAGTGATTAAATTCAATATAGTAAACTGGATGTGTATCATGATTATCACCCATCATTTCATTTCAGTTCCTAACACTGTTGATTTTTTCCAGCCATTTCCTCAGAAACCCTTGCTCCCTAGTGAATAACTTTTCTTATGCCCTCAACCACTTCACAGGATTCCATCTGCACACTCTTCTCAGAACATACCTTTCCTGCAATGCCTGTGAATGAGACTATTTTTTCTCTTATCTCTTCTCTTCTTTTCTTCTCTTTCTTTTTTCTTCTCTTCTCTTCTCTCCTCTCCTCTCCTCCTCCTCTTCTTCTTCTTCTTTTTCTTCTCTCTCTCTCTCTCTCTCTCTCTCTCTCTCTCTCTCTCTCTCTCTCTCTCTCTCTCTCTCTCTCCCTTCCTTCCTTTCAACACCAGTGTAGTTGGATTGGGTTTCCCAGATCTTCATTACAACTGGAAGACTATCATTCCCCTCTAGCCTGGAGCAAGAAATACTCCACCATTAAGATCTGTGCTAGCTGTATATACTCCATTTAATCCTTCTTATATTTGTCTTTGGAGTGCCTATCTCTTCCTCTTTTATTTTCCATCAAAAATTATGATAGCAGCTTACTGTTTCTCTTTATGTACTGCACTCATGCCACATAGGTAATGTTTGTATCTAAACAAATTTTCAAAAGCAACAACAAATCATCAGGACCAGATTCTATACCTGAAATTTCCTAGGTGATCCCTCACCATATCATGATATTGCTCAGAGTCTCTCTGCCTCTGAACTTCTATTCTATTTATTATTTATTTTTATTACATTTGTGTGTGTGTGTGTGTGTGTGTGTGTGTGTGCATGCCTGTGTAAGTCAGATGACAAGTTAACATGAGGAAATCATTTTCCCTCTACTATGTACTAGGGGTCACTCAGGTGACTCAGGCTTGACAGTGGGCATCTTTACCCACTGAACCTGAACTAATATTTTAATGCATCTTTCCAAGTATTATATCCTATCTTTTCAGTCTTTTCTCCCCATTAATTTTCATACAGAAATACCCCAAAGCCATTTTATTCTCTGTTCATTAGACTGGTTTGGATTTGATTCTTCTCCATGCAAATTAGCCCCCCCTCCACTACACTCAACCATGATACTGCTGCCACATCTCTTCTACAGTGATAAATTCCATCATCTGCCTTTGTTGCTTCTGCCTTGGCTACTGGATGCTGAGGGAACAAACCACATTCTTGAATGGATTAAAGCCACCATATCTTTGATCTCCTCTCTCTCTCTCTCTCTCTCTCTCTCTCTCTCTCTCTCTCTCTCTCTCTCTCTCTCATGTGTGTATGTGTGTGTTTCTTTGAATCTTCTTCTTATGGAAAAATTTTCATAGTTTTATATAAAATATATTCTGATTATGGTTCTCTTCCCCATCTCCTCCCAGATCCTCCCTACCACACCATTCACCCTTTCTTTCCCTCCTCTCTCTTTTCGGAAAAGAAACAGGCAAACCAACCAACCAATCATAATTAAAGAAAAAACACAAGAAACGCACACACACACATACACACACACACACACACACACACACACACACACACACACACACACTCCATAAGACCACAAAATCAGAATCTATGATGTATACAAGTAAAGGGTCAGTGAGACAAAAAAAATACCCAAACAAGATAATATGAGACAAAAAGTCTACAGAAATATCATTGAGTTAATTTTGTGTTGGGCATCTACTGCTGGGCATAAGGGCTATCCTTCAGTGTGGTTAATATACCCAGTGAGACTCGATTGGAGGGAGCAAAATTTTCATTTACAATCCCTTGTCAATTGGATATGGTTTCTGGCCTAGGGATCGTGGCCTGTGTCCACTCTCAGTACTGGGATTCCAACTGGCTTAAACTTGTGCATGCCTTGTTCATGCCACAGTCTTTGTGGATTCGTATGTGCATCAGTCCTATTGTGTCTCTTTATGCTAAAGGAAACAGTAATAGGCTGTGAAGGCCTTATCATGTCTCCTGCTCAAGATAATCCATAACATCTCTTATACCTACAGATTCAGGGCATTAGCCTCTATATTACTGATTATTTCTCCTGCATTTTCTCCTTTTGAGGTCTTTTTCTATTCTTCTAAATCTTCTAACAGTACATATTCTACTGTTGTTCTAATCCTATCTTACTTTGTCTTTTCATATCTATGATAATAAAATAAATAAATAAATAAATAAATAAATAAATAAATAAGCCTTCTTGACATTTTATGTCTGTACTTCAATTTACCCTAATCCACAATCCTAATCCTAATCCATAATCCACATAGGCTATCTTTTCCAAGGTCACCAGTGGCTTTATTGATTGCCAAGTCTGTTGATGTCTTTTTCATACTTATTAATGAATAGTCTGTACAGAAAATGCTTTATTGAATGTGTTTTATCCCTATGTTTCTCCTCTACCATTCCTGATAACCTGCTTTCTTCATTATCTGTCCCACCCTTATTATATTATTCTTATATACCCCTTGAAGTTATTTTTTCTAAGGCTCTGTTCCCACGGTGGTAGTTTTGGGAGTTTGTGAGACCTTTAGGAGGTATATCCCTGCAAGGGCTTAAGGGACACTGTTAGCCCTCTGTCTTTCTTTGCTTCATGGGCCATGATATGATGGTTACCTCCATGCTATTGTCATCTGGTGTCCCTCAGCAGAAGCCCAAAGCAATGGGGACACTTGGTTGTCAACTAGAACCTCCAGAAACATGAGCTAAATTGGGGCTTCCACTTTTTCACTTATAAGCTCTTTTCACCTGAGAATTTTTTGTGACCTAAGTGTGTGTGTGTATATATATATATGTATTTCCAACATTTCCTGTCAATAAATCACAATTTGTAAAAAAAAAACATTTCTTTAGTGTACATATAATTTTTCACTTATTGAAGGAAAAGCAATTCACATACTATTATGATGTTCTTTATTTTTACACATAGAATTAAGTTTTGGTTGAATATTTGATGCTACAGAAGGTAGAACTTCTTTGTAGATGAATTTCTAAATGGTCTTACTAAATTTAAAAAAACACAGAGCCAGATATAGGGGTGAAAACCTGAGAGATCAGGGAAATAGGGAAAGCCACAGCTAACCATATCTCACCAACTCTGCAGCTTTCAAAGATGAGCTACTTCCTGTCTACCCATGCTTATATGTTTTGCCATCTGATTTGCTCTCTCTGTCCAGCTACATCTGTTTGTACCTGAGACAATGTTTATATGATAACCAACCCTAATTCTATGCCACATGGCAGCCATGAATGCGTGAGACAGAATAGAGTAAGCAGGGAAGAAAATTGAATCATATACAAAAGTTATACAAGGCCCGAGAGAAGCCTTCATGGATTTCTTACAAAGGCTATCTTCAGCTGTAAATAGAATGATACCAAATTCAGAAGCTAGACAGATAATAATTGAATCTTTGGCTTTTGAGAATGCAAATGCAGCATACAAGAGGGTGATCAGACCTTTAAAGGACAGATCTGTACCCTTGGAAGATTGGATCAGGGACACAATTAATATTGAGTCTCATGACCATGATAATGCGTGGATAGAAGAGGTGATATCAAAAGCTTTGAGAAAAAATAATAATGTCACCTGAAAATGGAGTGTAAACGTGGTATTTCTAGAAACAATGGTTCTTCAAGGAACAATGGCAATAGGACGTCCCTCCCTTCTGGATTATGCAGAAAGTGTGGTAAAGGCAAACACTGGACTAATGAATGTAGATCAACAAGGGACAGACAAGGTAATCCTTTGCCTTTGTCATCAGGAAACTTCCTGAGGGGCCTCTCGCTAGGCCCCCATGGCAAATTCAGTTCAGTCTTTTCCTGCCATTGCAGAAGGAACCTCTTCCCAGAGCAATTAAATAACCAAATGCCTATTGTAAAAAACCATACTGCTTGGGGTGATAGAACAGCTATAGCAGAGAGAACAGAAAATTCAGGAGAAATCATAAAGTGAATTTTTTGGTAAACTTCTATAAATGAACAAAGACCAAAATTAAAAATACAAATAAATGGCATTCTTTTGGAAGGTTTGGTAGACACAGATGCAGACATCACAATAATTGCACCAGAATCCTGGCATTCAAATTGGCTTCTTCAGGTTCACCTGTTAGGGATTGGAACATTATCTCAAGTGAAACAGAGTGCAAGATGGCTACAATGTATAGGGCCAGAAGGACAGAGAGGAAAACTAAAGCAATTTGTGGTTAATATAGCTATGAATTTATCTATTACAACAATAGAATACCCAGATTAACATTCCTCCAACCTCAGAAACAAACTATAAACTAACACATGTTTCTGAGAGAAATATTAGGAGATATTATAAAGATCAGTCACCAGTCATCCAGATTTTACAAGAACAGGGCAGGCACAACAACTGCTGATCTTTCAAAGACACCAATATCTTTACATTTAAAATGGTTAACAGACAAGCCTGTATGGGTTCAGTAATGGCCTTTAACAACAGAGAAACTGCGGGCTTTAGAAGAGCTGGTAAAAGGGCAGTTAAATGCTCAGCATATTGAAGAATCAACTAGCCCTTGGAATTCTCCTGTATTTGTTATTAAAAAAAAAAAACAGGTAAATGGAAAATGGTAACAGACCTAAGAGCAATAAACAATGTAATTCAGCCAATGGGCTCTCTACAATCTGGAATTCCCTTGCCTACTCTGTTACCTAAAGGATGGCCTCTTATAGGTATCAATTTGAAAAACTGTTTCTTCTCAATATCTTTACGAGAAAAAGACAGAGAAAAATTTGCCTTTTAGGTGCCTACTTAAAATAATTCTCAGTGGTTAAGAGATATCAGTGGAGGGTTCTCCCACAAGGAATGTTAAATAGCCCAACCCTGTGCCAATATTTTGTATGAAAGCCATTGGAAGTAATGCATAACAATTTCCTAAATCTGTAATTATCATTATATGGATGATATTTTACTAGCTGACTCAAATGCAGATAACTTAGAAAGAATGCTTGAAGAAGTAAAGAAACTTTTGCCTTGTTGGGATTACAAATTGCTCCTGAAAAGATACAAAGAGGAGATTCTATTAATTATTTAGGATATAAAATAGGTCTACAAAATATTAGACCCCAAAAGGTGCAAGTTAGAGGAGGTTGATTACGGACTCTTGATGACTTTCAAAGATTATTCGTAGACATTTCCCATCTGTGGACTGTTGTTGGGGTAAAAAATGATGAGCAATTTGTTCAAAACCTTAGAAAGTGACAAGGAATTAAATAGTCCAAGAACTGAAAGTGAGAGAGAATTGGCCTTGGTGGAAAAGAAAGTACAGGAAGGACATGTGGATTGTTTGGATCCAAAGCTTGATTGCATTTTGGTTATTTTACCCTCTAAGCATTCTCCTACAGGAATTTTAATGCAGAGGGAAGATATTATATTGGAATGGATATTTTTTACCATATAAACAGAGTAAAAAATTAAAAACTTATGTGGAAAAGAACTCTGACTTGATTTTAAAAGGAAATTGAGACTTTGTCAATTAGCAGGAATAGACCCAGCAGAAATTGTAGTACTTTAACTAAGGAGGACATTGACAAATTATGGGAAGAAAGTGAACCTAGGCAAAGAGTTTGCAATAATTTTTTGGGAGAGATTAACAGCAAATTTCCCAAAAGTGATAGAATTCAATTTATAAAGAAAGCTGATTGGATTCTGACTCACATTGTTCAGGAAACACCCATATCTGGAGCTCGTACACTTTATACGGATGTAAACAAACAAGGAAAGGAGGATTAAAAATCAGAAAATTTAAGTAAAGTTGTTCAAAGTGCTTATAATTCGGTTCAAAAATCAGAATTGTACCCTATTCTGTTGGTATTAATGGATATTTCAGAACCTCTCAACATAGTTACTGACTCTCAGTATGCTGAAAGAGTGGTTTTACATATTGAGACTGCAGAATTTATCTCTGATGAGTCAGAATTAATTTTGTTATTTATTCAGTTACAAGATATATTCAGGAATAGGAAGCATCCCTATATATAACTCACATCACTCCCATATGGGTCTTCCAGGCCCTCTAGCACATGGTAATGATGAGATTGATAAACTATTGATAGGAAATGTGCTGGAGGCCTCAGAATTTCAAAAAAAAATCATGTCAATATTAAAAGTTTAAAAAAGGATTTTTCCATAACCTGGCAATAAGCCATGGAAATTATAAGAAAATATCCTACTTGTTCTTTATACAATCAGACTCCACTACCAGCAGGATGTAACCCAAAGGGTACTCAGAGGAATGAAATCTGGCAGATGGATGTACTTTACTCTGCAGAATTTGGAAAATTGAAATATGTACACCACACTACTGATATTTATTAAGGATTTCAATGGGCAACTGCTTTGAGTTCTGAAAAAGCTGATTTGGCAATCACAGATTTGCTAGAAGCTATGGCCATTATAGGTATACCTGCACAGATTAAAACTGACAATGCTACAGCATATGTCTCTGGTAAAATGAAACAGTTTTTTGCTTATTACAATATAAAGCATATTACAGGTATACCACATAATCCTACATCCAAGCAGTCATAGAAAGATCAAATTGAACTCTAAAGGATATGCTAAATAAACAGAAAGGGGTTAAAAAAAACCACTAGAAATAGATTACATAATGATTTGTTAACTTTGAATTTTCTCAGTTCTAATGAGAACGGAACAACAGTTGTGGAGAGACATTGGATAATAGAAAAAGCTATGGAATTAAATCAGCCTATGTACTTTAAAGATGTGCTGACCTCAGAATGGAAACCAGGATATGAATTATGTTGGGGATGAGATTTTGCTTTTGTTTCTACAGGAGAAGAAAAGCTGTGGATATCATCAAAATTGATAAAGGTTAAATATGAACAAGAGAGACCTCTTAATTAGAAGAGGTGATAGTTCACCAACCAGCGTGACCATCCAATTTAAATTAACTTATACCACTAACAAATGGTTTTCATTTAATCAGATATAATTTGTCAAAAAGTTAGGCTTGGGGCAAGGTTTTTTTTTGTCTTTCAGGAGAATAAAGGCTAAGGAATCTTAAGAACACTGGACAAATGAGACATCTGTAGAAAAAGGACAAATTGTCCAGAAAAAATATCCCCCACAAAAGAGTAAATTGACTTAATGGTATATCATTTATAAAATTTCATAAGTTTTCTTAAATGTTTGTTTCTGCTCTTCTCTAAAGAAATTTAACACAAATGGTCTTCTTGTAGTCCCAGTTCAATTAAAAATTAAAGCTCACTTTGGAGTTGAAGAATGGCTCTCTCCTTCTCTAAGCCCAACCATATTTGTTAAAAAGAAAATGCAAAATTTCTATAACATGTCAGAAGGGCCATCTGATATGGGACAGAAGAAAACCAAAATTAAGGGGCTATTTTATTGTCATTAATTTCAATTCTTTGGCTCTATTTCGATTCTTTAAAATTTTTCTTAAGAAATGAATTTTATATCAAAATTTATAAGATTAATATATATATTAAAATTTTGTTATGATACTAATGTTCATATAGAGTACTAACTAATTCTAGAAAAAAGGCTTCATTTAGCTGCCTATACATATTTTTGTGTTGGAGTCTCTATCATTTTTGTGCATGAAATTATGACCACGCCTATCAGCAAATTTGAAGTGTCAAAAAGGATGATGGGGCCCCACAATGACAATTCCATATGGACAATAATAATACCACTAACCTGACAAACATCACCCAAAGATTAGCTTTGGACTACAAACTGTTCAGAACAATTTTGAGATGACTAACTGAGATGATCCAGCCTCACAGACTATTCAAATGAGGACTTGAGATAAGCCCTGCACTTTTGCATTATGCAGAGACTGGACAACAAATAACACAGCTATCTCTCCCAGAACTTGACAATTAACCCAAAATTTTTCTTTTCAGGATCCCCTAAAGATGCCTTTGCCCCCAACAGCAGGAATCAATTTTAAGAACACGATGCCCACATTCCCAAGAGGTACGGCGGGTGGTTTTTGGTCTTTCAATGGGTTTTGGATAATTGCCATTGTCTAGGATGGTTGGTTACAAGTTGTTATGGTTAATGGTCAGGAAAAAGCTTAAACAAAGGAGATTAGATTTAAGGTTCTTGTTTTAAAAAAAAGAAAGAAAAAGAATAAAGAGGATATAGATAAGAGGTAGATTATTGAATCTAATCTAAAAAAGATATAGAAATGATAGAATAAATGGTAGATTATTGAATCTACTCTGAAAAGAAAAAAGAGAGGATATAGATATGCTATAGATAAAAAGGTAGATTATTGAATCTACTTTTAAAAGGTAACTACTAGTTTTAAATATTTTGCATTGGATTGGATTTTTGTATATTGTATACAAATTGTATATATTGATACAAATTTGAGATTGATTTTGTTAGAAAATGCTATATGTATATTTCTAATCTTGTTCACGATATTGTACCTATACAGTTCATTTAACAATGTAATGCAATTTGCTAACCCTTCAATTTGTTTTTTAACAACTATTATGATATAAAGAAATGAAAGTTAGTAGTTAGACATTGCAATCAAACTTGTAGTCACATCAGGTATGTTTTCAAAGTCAAGTAGAGATATATTTTAGACAGACAGGTCATCTTCAAACCCTTCAGAGATCTACAGAATATAGCATTTAAGATATTTTAATAACATAATTTTTTTATGCCTATGAGACATGTCTGCTCCTGGCAGCACCAATCTACTTCAGAGAAGATATGGACATTGAAGAAACTGCATATGGAGTTACTTTTACTGTGGCAAAAGTTAGCCACTTGGCAAGATAGTACCCTCCCATAGATTGCTGACAGTATGCTGTCCAAAATGGACAAGCAGGACACAAAACAAAGGACTACCGATTGTTGCCAAGACAAGTATGGTTGCAGCTTTGGCAATAGGCATCCTCTGATTCCAGGACATGTGACACCATCCCTGAAGTGGCTTTGCAATCTGGAAAAGGTACAGTGTTCCTTTCTTCAAAGGCACCTGAGCAAGCAGAGGACCAATGGCTCCTAGTGTGCCCTGGAACGGTAGCTGAAACAGTTATTCTTGGAGGAGTAACTAGGCTGATGGAGTCTGGACTCTCAATGGTAGACTGGCATTTAATAAAGGAGATGAAGCTACTCACAAGCTGAGAAGAATGGGATGCTGAGATGAAGCTACCCACAAGCAGAAAAGAATGGGAAGTTGAATTCCAAAAATACCAGCAATTTCAGAATTTAAAATTCTGAATCATGATATGACATTGGCAGAATTCAGGTTTATCTGGTACATGGAATACTTGCACCAAATGTGGGGTCTAGCTGTAGGCCTGCGTACATCCTACTTCACAAATCAGTCTGTCAGGTACGCTAAGCCTGTAGGCTGAAGATGATGCCCCAACATTGCAGAGAAACCTTGGGTGACTGTCCAGGAAGCTGGCTGCTTCTGTCATAACTCACATTTTTTTGAAGTCACTTGTTTGGATTCCTGTTTTACTAGGTGATATTATTTCCTTCTCAGGTCAGAAATATAGTTTTTCTTATATTAGTTATAACTTTAAAAATATTTATTAGACAAAAAAGGGGAAATGTGGTGATATTTTATTTGTGCTTTAATAAATAAAGCTTGCCTGGAGATCAGAGGAAAAAGCCAGCCATTATAAGTAAACACAAAAGTCATGCATTGTTAGCACATGCCTTTAATCCTATCACTTGGGAGGTAGGGATCTGTCTGGATCTATGTGAGTTCAAGGCCACACTGAGAACAGGGCCAGACATGGTGGCACATGCCTTAAATTCCAACACTAGTTAACCATGGAGGTCTGTAGATCTGTATAGACAGACAGGAAGTGACAGAGCTGGGCAGGAAGAAGAACTGATGTAGCTGGACAAGAGAGAACAAATCAGATGGCAGAACCACAACAGCATAGAGGCATGGGTAGATAGGAAGTATCTTGCTTTTGGAAGCTGTGGAGTTGGTAAGGTGATTTTAGCATGTGGCTGTTCCTATTCCTCTGCTCTCTCTCAGATTTTCACTCCTATATCTGGCTCCATGCTTTCCATTAATAAGACCATTTAGAAATTCATCTACATTTCTTCAGCATTTTCCTGACCTGACTGATATTTTGAGTTTATAATTACTAATGCTAAGAATGTTACTTAAAAAAATACTGAAGAGCTAGAGAATTGGCTTACTGGATAACTGTACTTGCTGCTCTTATAGCCAAACTGGGTTTAATTCCAAGTACTCTTGTGGTGGCTCACAACTGTTTGTAACTCCAGTCCCAGGGGATCAGATGCTCTCTTCTGGTCTCTGTAGGCTCCAGGCACACAAGTGGTACATAGACATTCATGTAGGCAAAACATTCAAACACACACAATGAAAAATAAAGCAATAATCTTTAAAAATGAAAAAACCCACATAGCACAGAATATCAGAAATATGCCCAGAGATATTTCAGAAATTGTAGGAAATTTTGTCCTAATCTCAAGCCAAAATTTATTTAATGATTTTCTTTATGAAGGTACAATCAACAACTCAAATAGCCATTTTAAAAATCAAATATTCTAACACAATAAAAATAAAACATGGTCATCTCATTAGCTGCTGAAAAAGTCTTTGACAAAATCTAACACCCCTTCATTATACATGTCTTGGAGAGATCAGCGGTACAAGGAATATACCTCAACATAATAAAGGCAATATATAGCAATCCAACAGCTAACATCAAATTAAATGGAGTGAAACTCAAAGCGATTCTACTAAAATCAGGAATGAGACAAGGCTGTCCCCTCTCTCCATATCTATTCAATATAGTACTTGATGTTCTAGCTAGAGCAATAAAACAACAAAAGGAGATCAAGGGTATGCAAATTGGAAATGAAGAAGTCAAACTTTTGCTACTTGCATATGATATGATAGTATACACACATGACCCCAAACATTCTACCAGGGAACTCCTTACAGCTGATAAGCACCTTCAGTGATATGGCTGGATACAAGGTTAACTAAAAAAAAAAAGTAGACTTCCTATATACATATGATAAACGGGCTGAGAAAGAAATCAGGGAAACAAACCCCTTTATGATAGCTACAAATAATATAAAATATCTTGGGGTAACTCTAACCAAACAAGTGAAAGACCTGTATGACAAGAACTTTAAGTCTTTGAAGAAAGAAATTGGAGAAGATATCAGAAAATGGAAAGATCTTCCATGCTTATGAGTTGGTAAGATTAACATAGTAAAAATGGCAATCTAACCAAAAGCAAACTACAGATTTAAGGCAATCCCCATTAAAATCCCAACACAATTCTTCACAGACCTTGAAATAACAATACTCAACTTAATATAGAAAAACAGAAATCCTAGATTGCAAATACAACCATATCTATCACCATGCACAAAACTCAAGTCCAAGTGGATCAAAGACCCCAACATAAATCCAACTACACTGAATCTGATAGAGCAGAAAGTGGGAAGTAGTCTTGAACGCATTGGCACAGGAGACCACTTCCTAAATATAACAGCAGTAGCACAGACACTGAGAGCAACAATTAATAAATGGGACCTCCTGGAAATCAGAAGCTTCTGTAAGGCAAAAGACACTGTCAATAAGACAAAATGACAGCCAATGTAATGGGAAATGATCTTCAGCAACCCCACATCTGATGGAGAGCTGATCTCCAAAATATATAAAGAACTCAAGAAACTAGACAGCAAAATACCAAACAATCCAAGTGAAAAATGGGCTACAAGTCTAAACAAAGAATTCACAGCAGAAGAATCCCAAATGGCCAAAAGACATTTAAACAATTGCTCGACATCTTTAGTCATTAGGGAAATGCAAATCAAAATGACTCTGAGATACTATCTTACACCTGTCAGAATGGGAGGACAGCATATGTTGGAGAGAATGTGGAGCAAGGGGAACACTCTTCCATCATTGGTGGAAGTGTAAACTTATACAGCCACTTTGGAAATCAGTATAGAGGTTTCTCAGAAAATTGGGAATCAATCTACCTCAAGACTCAATGAGGCATATACCCAAAGGATGTTCGAGCATACCACAAGGACACTTGCTCAACTATGTTCATAGCATCATTGTTTGTAATAGCCAGAACCTGGAAGCAACCTAGATGCCCCTCAACCAAAGAATGGATAAAGAAAATGTGGTACATATACACAATGGAGTATTATTCAGCAGTAAAAATCAGTGACATCATGAAATTTGCAGGCAAATTGATGGAACTAGAAAATATCATCCTGAATGAGGTAACTCAGACTCAGAAAGACAAACATGGTATGTACTCACTCATTAAATGGATACTAGATACAAAGCAAAGGATAACCAGACTACAAACCCACAGCTCCAGAGAAGCTAGGAAACAAGGAGGACCCTAAGAGGGTTGTACAGATCACCTTGAGAAGGGGAAACAGAGGAGATTCTGATGAGTAAACTGGGGACAGGGGACAGGGCGGGCAATAGAGGGTAAAGGATGAGAACATGAGGGAACAGGATATTCGAGCTTAGGAGGGATGGAGTGGGAGAGGAATAAAAGAGATATCTTGATAGAGGGAGACATAATGGGGCAAGGGGGGAACCTTGTGCTAGGGAAGTTCCCAGGATTCCCCAAGGATGACCCCAGCTTAGACTACTAGAAACAGTGGTGAGGATGACTGAACTGGCCTACCCCAGTAATTAGATTGGTGAATACTCTGTCACCATAGAGCCTTCATCCAGGAACTGATGGAAGCAGATGCAGAGCTCCACAGCCAAGCACCAGGCCAAGCTCCAGGAGTCCAGTCAAAGAGAGGGAAGAGAGATTCTATGAGCAAGGGGGGTCAAGATCATAATGGGGAAATCTACAGAGACAACTGAACCAATCTCATAGGAACTCATGAAGTTTAGACCAACAGCTATGGAACCTGCATGGGACCAGACTAGACCCTCTGCACATGGGAGACAGTTGTGTAGCTGAGTCTGTTTGAGGGGCCCCTGGCAGTGGGGTCAAGATCTATCCCTGGTGCATGAGCTGGCTTTCTGGATCCCATTACTTATGGTCAGACACCTTGCTCACCCCTGATAAAGCAGAGAGGGGCTTGATTCTTCCTCAATGGAATGTACCAGGATTAACTGTCCCCCCCATGGGAGAACTTACCATATCGGAGGAGGGGATGTGGGAGGGAAGGTGGGGGCGAGTGGGAGGGGATGAGAGGGGCATCTGTGGTTAGTTTGTAAAATGAATAAAAAATAAATTATAAAGAATGATTATGAAATAAGTTTTCTCTAGTATACTAGTTGAGTCAATAAACTATAAAAAATACAAAAAAGGAGAAAATGATAAAGGGATCAGTTGGCAACTGGTGGAGCTTAATATCAGAGCATAGTCTCAAAAAGAGGAAGTCAAAGAGAGATCTATCAAAATCATTGTCATCCCTGAGACACAATGTCAGAGCTTCATGAGGGCAGGTACATCTTTCACTAAAATAATATTATTGTCATAAAACAAGCAAACAATAAAAAAGACAACAAATTTTAGAAGTGTTTCAGTACTCAAACCTGGGAAAATGTTTTCTAAGATGTCCAGTTTCCAACATTAAATTACAGAAAATGGAAAGAAACAAGAAAGACAAAACACTTTAAAAGTTATGCATCAGAAACTGCCTGAGAGGGGCTTGAGCTGTTGGATTTAGCAGACCAATTCTCTCAAAGAAACATGTTCAAAGAAAAAAGAAAATCACAATTAATGAAGTGAAAGAATACTGCCTGGACCTGGTGACCGAGACCTGGGATTTCAGATGGTTGGTAGCTAGTCTGTGTTTCCAGATTTCTGCTCTCTTATTTGAAGAATACAGTCTCATGGAGTACAAAGTGGCAGGGAACATTATGGGAAGCAAAGCTACAGAGCCAGTCAGTATACACTGCCAGAGTGAAGACACCGACTGTTGTTTGGTGCTTCCTTTTATGGAGTTCAAGAGGAGTAAGTGTTCAGTTATTAGGGGGTTAACTGAAAGTAATTCTGCTTTGATTGATGAATTAGGTCACATCATTTTTTCCCACTGTACATGTCCCTTCCCATAGTGTGCATGATTTTAATCATATGCACACACACCCAATTTTGTATATACATAAGATGATGCATTGGGGATTGCTTCTAAAAGTTCACTTGAAGACACAGTTTTGTCCCAGTGTGTGTGCTAGGCCCTAGATTCAACCTCAATAGTGTCCAGGGGAGACATGAAAACAGAAGGCAATTCAGGCCAGATCAGTTACCTATCTTTCCCACCTGGATACACTGGAAATATATTTGAATGGAAACTGTCTAAATGTAATTGTTGTTGTGGGAGGAGAAACCTATACCACTGTTAAAGGAGTACTCTATGTCTGGCTTGAAGTAGGTGGGGGCTGAAGTTGCTAGATGCATTGTTTGGAGATGTGTGTGTGTGCGTGCGTGCATGTATGTGTGAGTGTGAGTGTGAGTGTGAGTGTGTGTGTGTGTGTGTGTGTGTGTGTGTGTGTGTGTGTGTGTGTGTGTGTGCGCGTGTGTGTGTGCATGGTACATGCAGCTAAAAGAGCCAGGATGCCAAGTGGATTAATCTGAGGGGTATGAGTAAGAACTCAAATCCAGTGGAGTCCTAGGTTACTAACTATTCCTTATGCTAGACTGCCTCACAAGTACTCAGAAGACTGATATGGGAGGATTTGCAAATTCAGTTCTGCCTGGGATATATAGGAAATTTGAGGCCAGCCTGGGCAACTTAGTGAGACTGTCTCAAAATATAAAATGAAAAGAGGGCTGGGAATGTAGTTCTTGGGAACAGTACTTGCCCAGCATGTTAGGTTCTTGGTTCAATCCCAGTAGCGTCAAGGGGAGATGTGAAAATAAAAGGCAGACTATAGGGTTGAGGAGGAAAGGGTCTAGAGGAAAGATTGAAGAAAGGGGAGCAAGAGAGAGAGATGGGGAGGGAAGAAAGGCAAAATAAGTTTTCTCTCATATATATACGTATACATATATGTATATATATGACATGAATGTAGAGAGAGGACTCCTAGAAGAAAGAAAAAACCAGTGTGGAGGTGACATAGAGTCATTGGAGGACAAACATGAACAAGTTGCAATGATATACATGGATGGAATTGTCCTAATGACACTCGTTATTTTATAAGCTAACTAAAAAAATTACAGCAAACAAAAGTACAACAGAAAAGGTATTTGATGATCTTCAACATCTACCCAAGTTAAAAACATTCCACAAGCCTGGAACAAAAGAGAACTTCAACAATAAAACACATCTATGAAGAACTCAATGAGATACAATTTTGTATTTTCTAAGATAATGATCATTAAAAAGTCAGAAGACAGATAGCATTGTGGCACATATCTGTAATCTCAACACACAAGAAGCTGGGGTAGGATTGTCATGAGTTTGAGGTTAGCCTGAGCTATATAAAAAGATCTTGTCTCAAAAACCAAAATGAAAATTAAAAAAAAAATCTAAAAGCAAACTCTGATTGGTGAGGATGAGGAAAAGTGGTGTCTTAGTCAATGTTCTATTGCTTTGAAGAGACACCATGACAACAGCAACACTTGTAAAGGAAAGCATTTAAATGTGCCTTGCTTATAGTATCAGAGGTTTAGTCCAGTATCTGCATGGCAGGAAGCATGGCAGCACAAAGGCAGACTTGGTGTTAGAGGTAGCTGAGAGTTCTACATCAGTATCCATAGGCAGCAGGGAGAAGAGAGACACTGGGATTAGCATGAGCTTTTTTAATCCCAAAGTTCATCCCCCCTCCCCTGTGACACACTTTCTCCAACAAGGCCAGACCTACTCTTATAAGGCCATGCCTCCTAATCCCTCTCAAGTAGCACCACTCCTTAATGACCAACCATTCAAATATATGAGCCTATAGGGGCCATTCCTATTTAAACCACCACATGTGGGATCCACACTGCAATGAAAATGAAAAAGGGTCCTTAGTTAAGCATGTTTCTAGTTTTTGCGTGCTTTGGATTGAGTACTTTTATGATTCTATTTTATTTCACTTGGCTATGATGTTTTGCTATCACAGTCTAGAGTAAATTGATAACCTTCCATGTGTAGTATAGCCACACTGTTGTGTTGGGCCCTGACCCCCCTACTTCCTTGAGTAGCTGTTGCCTTGCTTGCTGACCTTGATCAGATGTCTTCCCTATGCTAATTCCCTGCGGGTTTCCTTCCTCCTGAACAGCCTACCGGAGGTTCCTTGTTTGTGTATCCTGCATTTGGTGTAAACAGCTAGGATACAAGAATGTAAAACATCTGTAGCAAACTTCTGCCCTCCGGGTTTCTCCCACTGTGCTGTAAGCCTGTATTTAAGGCCTCTTCCCTCCTTCAATAAATGGCATTTGGCATTCTACTGGGACAAATGTCCCACTGTCTTGTCTCTGTTTTTAATCCTCAGCCCCTTCCCTCGGATATGGTGAACGGGTGGTAGTGCGGGCGCTACACTGTTGCATCTTTTCAGTTCTTCCCTTCAATCTTAACACTCTTCTTGGTATCTGTTGTGCCATTTATGAATATTGTGAACCCTATAATGTATTCTTGTTAATTTTGCTTTATACCAAGGTTGACAAACTATAGTTCATCAGTTAAATCCAGATCATTGTTTGGGTAAATAAATATTAGAAAAGAACTTATGTGTTGTTTATTGTTGTTTTTCTGTGCATTGAGTAGCATGGCAGAGCTCATATGATCCAGAAAGTATAAAAAAAAATGAGGGATAATGTTGGGTCTCACTGTAGCTCCAGGTAGCCTAGAACTTGCCATCCACTTCACAGTGCTGGGATTGCAGATGTGAGCAGCAATGCCTGGCTCATAAATTGTGTATGATCTTGCTCTTTACAGAAAATTTGCTGATTCCTATTTTGGAAACCAACTATCTATTAAAGGCATTTATATAATATTTAATCATTTTAATAGTCATTCATGTAGTTATCAGTTCAGGTGTTTTTCATTAATTTGGTAATATCAGTTTCCCCCTTCTTGCAGGAATCTATACAATTTTTAAGATTGGAGGATAGCTGGTGATTATTTCATCTCTTCTGTGTCAAAAATTGCTTATATTTGCATTAATCAAAACATCTATTTTCACTGGGAAATATGAAAAAATCTCAAGTCGTAGGCTCAGAGGAGTCGTGGTATTACTTGGACATACACTGACCAAAATAAGACATGGCTGAGTACAAAATTAAGAGTTACAAAAATACAGGAAAGAAAATGTGAAGAACTGGCATTTATAATTTACTCTGCTATGGGTTGGAAAGTGAAATTTTCCTGATAATAGTCAAGACAACATTATGGCTGAGCCAGCATCCTGAATCTAGGTGGTTATTGATATTCTTTCTGGTGTATGAGTATAGACAATTTGTGGTTCTGGAGGGCTGCTATGAACGGTCTAACTCTCCATGATAGATTACATATCCATTCTTCAAGAACTCATTGAGTGCTGACTATATGTTAAAAATAGGTAGTTACTAATTCTCAAAAACCATGAGAAACATAGTCAATGCCCTGATGGAACATAAACAAAATTTAGATACAAATAGGTAAAAAAATTGATTTAATCTGTAATACATGTTATGAAGGAAATAGTGTCCTGATATGAACAATGAATGAGCTTCAAAAGATAAAGTGGCTGAGAGAAGCCCAGTATCAGGCAAGGTATTTTAAACACAACTGGATCTCCTCCAGAGAGGCTAATGAGGGGATAGCCTGCATACAGCAAATTGCTATCTGCAACTTCTAAGATATTGCTATGGTCTGAAAGTTTGTTCTCCCACCATTCATATGATGGTACTTTATTCCCCAGTGAAATATCATTAAGAAGTGGGACATTCAGGAGATTAATTACTTAATTAGTGAAAGGAATTGGTGCCATTACAAAAGAGGCCCGAGGGAGCTTGATTGCACTACATGCCAAATGAGGACATACAGAAGTCATAGTCTGATGATCAGGCCCTACTAGGCTCCAAATCTTCTAGTGCCTTGGTTTAGGGCCTCTCTGTCTCCAGATCTGTAAGCAACACAATTCTGTTGTTCATAAACTACCTAGTTTACAGTATATTGTTACAATATACTGAGTGGTTTAAGATGTATGCAATATCCAGGAGGGAAAAAGGTGTAGTGTAGTGGAGTTGAAAAGGTATGGGGGAAAAGTGGGAAAGATCTTGAATGTAGAGAGAGGCTACAGACAGAGCCAGGGCTAGGGAGGTGGAGATAGAAAGCCAACTAGAAGGATGACATCTCTGGGCTCATTTTAAAGCCAAGACCTGGGAATTTAATTTCATATGCTTTGGGGAGAGAAACTGTTGCATAGACAATTCTCTGAGCTTTTGAGGCATGTACTACCTAAATTGTGTGCCTAGCATAGGTTAAGCCAGGAAATTAAAAAAAAATTATTCATCTACTAGCAAGCAAACATTTGAAACTATAAAGCTTTCCTCAATCCCTGGTTCTTGATTCATTCTCTGCTTTGTGTCATGCAGCAGAGCACTTTCGACAGAAATCATATATGGAAATTTTGTTGTCTACCTTCCAAGGCTCTAATATATATTCTTTAAGCACTTTGTTAGGGCCAGTGAGATAGCTCAGCAGGTAAAGGTCCTTGCTGCCAAGCCTGACAGCCCAAGTTTGATCCCTGAGACCCACAAGACAAAAGGTGAGAACCAGCAAGTTGTCCTCTGACATCCACATATGCATGTGAGCACACATACGCAAGATTTTTTAAAAAGTGCTTTAAAAAATCACTGTGTTTGCACAGCCTCATTGAGCCTTTCTTTCCTCATTTGTAAAATGAGTGGTGCAGTCAGGATGTAGATGGAGGGTTTTGCTGCCTAAGCTTTGGGGAAGCAGAGCAGAAAGAACATTAAACCTGATATTCACTATTGCAATCAGTTTGCTCCACATCAAATGGTAGCATGTTGTGTGTCCTGAGTTGTATAGCTTCTAATGCCATCACAATTAATGTGAATAAAACTAGATGTTTTTTTTTAAATAAAGAATGTTATTGTGTTTTCCTCCCTTTAAACATAGGCATAATTTTTAAAATTCCAAGCAAATAAAG
This sequence comes from Peromyscus californicus insignis, assembly GCF_007827085.1. NCBI lineage: Eukaryota > Metazoa > Chordata > Mammalia > Rodentia > Cricetidae > Peromyscus > Peromyscus californicus. The sequence continues at coordinate 3,252,513 of NW_026294391.1, forward strand.
TGTTTTTTATTTTTTTTTTTTTGCCTGTACCCAACTTCCTTAGTCCGGGCTACCCCAATCTCTTAGCTCAGTCAAATAGTCTGTCTGTTTTCTCTGCTCCATGCCCTTGTCTGTGAACAAAGTTGGAGACTTCTCTTCTCTATTCCCATCCTTGCTGCAATGCCTCATCTTACTTGCTCATTATTTCAGCTGTATTCCCAATGTTCTCTCATTTTTCCTCCTATGTGTCCACCCACATCTCCACCTACAGTGTCTATAATGTGCTTTCTATCTGCTGTAGCTTAATAAAAGAGAAATTATGCTAATTTTATTCAAACCTTAAAAAGTAAAACCTGTGCCAGTATTATTCTGCCCCTCTCTCCTTTATTTATTCATTTCAAAAGAAAAAGTGTCTAATAATCTCAGAAAATTATACTTGTACAATGTTACCCACTTTCTGATTTTTCCTTTCAATTAAGTAGCTTTTCCCAATGAATTTTAGATAGAGTAAGAAAGCTAGCTTTCTGAGAAGATTGGTTTTTGATGGAGCTAGGGGCCTGGGTCCAGGACAATTCTGGTATCAATTCATAATCTTGGTGCCTGAGAAGGACCATGGTTTCTGGAGACAATCCTTTGATTGACATTAGAGTAAAACCAGAAGTACATCCGGTGAAGCCTTTGACAGGCTAGAGATTTGGTTTATCTCAGTGTCTAGAAGAGGGATGTTTTAGAAGAGGCAGAACCCAATTTTTTGAGGTATTACTTGGATAATGATACACACATGGAAGATTGGGTTCCAAGACACGTCTCTCACTAAAGGAGGAATCTACTCCATAGAAAAACAAGTGACAAGCATTGAGGAAGGGCTTAGAAGGAAGATAGAACCAGTGGTTGGAAACTCAAAGATAAGTCTCAGAGAAGGCATGGTTCCAACTGGGAACAATTACATAAGATCCAGTGTGTTGTCCAACCTCATTCTTCCCTGTGGTTCCACAAAATTCTCCAGAAAACTTGTACAACTTGGTGTGACTTTGTTTCTTGAAGTCATATGTTAAGGGGACAAGTGTTCATCAAGTGAAGCTCAGGCCAGAACCATACTCAAGGCTCAGGGATGAGCACTTAAGTTGGCACTTTCATTATGTTTTGTTTAGTTTTTCTTTTCCTAGGAGTCAAGTGACATCATCGTCAAAGGGACCTTTAAAGGTATTAATGTGTGGAGAATGTTATGTTGCAGGCTGCATAGATCCGTCATGTTAACATAGTATCTACATGATGCCAGGATAAACAGGCAATTATGTTCCCATCAGAGTAAAGGGCAATCACATCAACTACTGAACAGATCACAGAATTGAAAACACATGCATTGTCTAATTAAAATTTTCCTGTATTCATTAATTGTGTAACATTTCTATATTTTGCTCCACCCATCACTGTTTTTAGCTGTTTTTTGTTATTTACAGTGGCTGCCCCTTAAGCATCTGCTTTCCTAATCAGAGACTGCAACTCTGCAGCTACCAACAGCCGCAAGGGCCACAGCCCAAGGGAATTCCATTCCCTCAGGCACAGATTCTTTCAAAGCTATCAAGGGAAACTTTATGTAGATCTCTAGCCCTCCAAAGAACCCCCTCTTCAAAGGTTGAGGTGGAACTCTGCTTGCTCAGAGAGGCTGAATAGCAATCCAACCTTCTCCCTTTGCTGGCCCGTCCAAAAAACCCAACGGTCCTTCTGTTTAGTCCACACTTAAGAGCCCTAGTTACATGTGGTTCCTCCCTACCACTTACTGTCAGCTACTTGCTGACTCAGCCTCCTACTCACTGGTTAATTTTATTTAATCAAACAAAACAAAACAAAACAAAATCCGTAACACATCCTTGCATTGTTAACAAAAACAGTAGAATAAAATACAACACACTTTTGAAAGGACCAAGCAGATGCCATAACAGGCTGCTCAGTCTTCTCTCAGAGATCAGGTCTCAATTTCAGTTTCCTGAGACTGAGCAAGCAGTCTCTGAGAGGGCCGTGAACAAAAGACATAGTCCTTGCAGTAGCTCCCTTTCTGCATGTACTCTGACTGCTCAACGTTCAGCCAGGTGTTTACTGTCTGGGACCCCTCACCAACTTAGAGTTATGTGCATGAGTCAAGGACAGAGCCTAGACCACTGAGCCAGCCCCCACAGTCAGTATATGCTAGGCCAGCCAGCTCCCATGGCAGCTCAAGGACAAAGCCTGGGACTTGTGCCAGACTGCCCCCAAAATGATAATTGTAACCCCCAACCAGTAAATTCAAAGGTTACATACTCTCACCCAATTAAAAGAGAACAGAGACCTTCAAAAATAAAAATAAACCAATCCGAGTTGCACCCATGCCAAATTCCCAACCACCTTGAAGAGCTTGTGGGTTTTGCCTTTAAAAAGCTAGCCTCACAAAGAAAGAGCAACTCCTCCCTGTCTCACTCTATTGGGTGTAGGAATAAGTTCCCTGTCTAGACTTGTATCTATAGAATAAACCTTGCTTTTGCATTTTGGACACCTCGGTCTTTGGTGGTCTCTTTGGGGTCATGAACCGGGCATAACACTTTAAAATAATATTCCACAACACATCACCTTTGTC